>NW_027271673.1:0-691389 GCF_040938485.1 Diadema antillarum
TACAACATATGCATACATATATATATATATAATATATAACTTCGTGGACGTGCGAAAAATTGAAAATTCGATTATGGAAAATAGTGATCCACTAAAAAGCAAAGCTTGTGGGACGTGGATCGCTAGACAAATAACGAGTAAATAATGTATTAATCGAGGGTTTTTAATAGCTATTATATTTGATATAGATTATCTAAATCATTTGTAAAAAAATATATGTGTAGTTATATTGAAATACGCAGGTCGGGAGAAAAATATATAAAATATCAATGTTAATGCCTGGACACTGTTCACTGAACCATGTGTACCGAGAAAATATGACAAGGACAACAAACTTGTACGCACATTACCCACACACATATAAGACGCGAGACAGTACCGAGAGGAGAGAAGACGGTAACAATGCAAGTCTACGAAGAACAAAAGACAGGAAAGGAAGAGGAACGAAGAGGATTAAAACTCGATTTTTGAAAAAAAACAAAACAGATAGGATTTTTCTTCTTTTCATCATGGATAGTGGACATGTGTGTGTAACAAAAATTCACCGTGCAAAGTTGCGACAATTTATATGTCAGATGTGAGATGAATAGAGAAAATGAATAGGGGGGCCTCATGAGGCGTTCCCCCCGGGCCTCATGAGGCATGGGGGCGGTCCTCATGAGGCGGGGCAGTCCTCGTACGCGGGAGCGGTCCTCATGAGCGGGTTTCCCGGACTGAGTTACACATGTAACGTTAGGGCCTAACTGTAGTGTTAGTGTTAGAGTCTAACAGTTAGATGCAAGACGTCTAAGATTAGCATTTAGAAATTAGAAAGTTAACGACTAGAACTCAATAACGTTAGAGTCTTAACGTTAGATTTCCTCTGGATAAGGCCTTGCCTTGTGATGGCCGTGGTCGTGGTGCTTGTGCCCTGGCCTGGTGGTGGCATGCCATTGCCATGCATTCCATTGATTCTCAACACTTACAACGTACTTGCCAATATAATCAAATTCGGTTTCATAAATTATGACATGAGCCATATAACGATCTATGCCGTTACTCCCCAAATTCTACCATGACCGATGACTCCCAAAATTTGGTACCAAAATTTGCCCGGATTTTTTCGACTCTGCTCTCCTCTTGTTAACAATAACATTATTATCGTAGACATGCTTCAAAACATCTCTAGAATCGAATCTAGCTAAAAAATGCTGCCTTTGTACAAATAAATACAGAATGAAACTTCGATCAGCAGATCCGTTCATCAGCATGATCAGTGAGAAACTCCACCGCTTTCCAGTGATGTGTCACTGCTCACAGCTCACCATACACTAAATGCGTGCACACGCACAGCTCAATGCATTCATCGCACGATCACAATTTGCGTGAACATCAAACTTGAGTTGAAGAGACATGGCCATGGTCTTACCTTGCCGAGAAATCTGCCTTTCGTGTATGTTTTTCCAGTTGATGGATCTGTAACGACATCTGGAACCTCTTTCACCCTCAGATCTTCTCTTCTTGATGACATGTTTGCGGATTATTGCTGTAAAAACTGCAGAGAAATGCCGAAATCTTTTAGGAGTTTTGGTAGTACGACAGCTGATCAGTGTGATCGCTTGGCATCTGAATAGGAAATTGTTATCGGGAGGTTTCAAAAACAGCCGGTTTCGATTGGGTACTGAACGCTCATTGGCGGAGGGCACCGGAGCCACGTTCCCGATGCAGGTCTCTGATTGGTCAATGCAACCGAACCTTTTAAACTCGTCAATGGTACATTTAAAAATGGCAGACCGATCGACATGAAGAAGATAAACAAAACATTATCTTAAAACCACAAACACACCTGAGAGATACACTCTCCTTTTATTTAATTTAAATCGTAATTTGTTTTAGCATTCTTTTCGGTATAACCACTGTTGGTACGTGGCTGATTCGCATCGACATTGCAGGGATTTTAATCTGCTGTAGTTTCTGTGTGTATACTTGTTAGTGAGATGAGTGTGTATGTGTGTGTGTGTTGTGTGTGTTCGTGGATGGGTACAAAGTGCAATGACCGCCACGTGCTGTACAAGTTGCATGAGATACATGTAATACACTTATTTTGTACGTACAGTACACGTATATAGAGTACGTGTAAAATATACGTAGAGTTCTACCCTACATGAATCGGATACTGTGGGCACGGTTTGCCTCTTCCACAAAATGGCGATGCTTGCGGAACCTCGACGGCGGCAGAAATTGTCATTCGATCCAAGAAATAAAGCATGGAGCGATGGTAAATATATGACCGATATCTGAGCATGTGTCTGTGCTGTGTTGCTGTAAAATCTACATTTTGTTGCGACAAAAGCAGTCCGTGTCATCGTGAGACATGGCCGCCACCATACCGGTCGCGGTCGCACCTCGCGGCCGCGATCATCCACTGGCACTATTGCAACAGTTCGAATGTGCAAACATGTGTGTGTTTTCCATAGTGTTTTCCCTGGGCCTGGTATGGCCTATGGCCTTGCCTGGCCTTGTTTAGTCTTGCAGAGAATGTACCTAGTGTTCTGATTATTAGTTGAATTGAAGGCACAGAGACAAGACAAATTTGAATTTAATCACTTAATCCACGACCACTACTGGGATGGAAAGTTTAAGTTGAACTTTGAAGAACCCTCTGCTCTGTCTTCATGGGTCACCAAAATTCATCCAACAAGTAACGTTTTATAGGCTGAAATCAGTGTCAAAAAGGAGGATGGACAGGTACAGGCACTACAGTCAGCATGCACACTGATACAGAGGTACTACAAAAATGAGATCTAACACATTGGATTCTGGACAGACAGATTTTTCTTTCTGGAACAGATGTTGCTGTACTGTAGTCTCCCTGGTCCAGGATGAGTGAGTGGGCCCTAGACCTCTGAGTCTATGCAGTCTCCATTCCCTTTGTTTTCCGGGGTACCAAATTCTTGATCATGTTTTGTTTTCTTTTATTTTTCTTAACAGACTCGTCCAAGTTTGGTCAGAAGTTGATGGAGAAGATGGGATGGTCAAAAGGAAAAGGTCTTGGGGTCAAGGAGGACGGTCAGCTCTCGCACATCAAGGTCTCTCTCAAGAACAACACCCTCGGTGAGTTGCAGGTCCACTTCGTCTTTGGTCACCAGGAAATTGTCTCTTTCACATGTCCAAGAACTCTGTCGTAATCACTATGAGATGTTTTGCTTTTTTGAGAAATACCCTTTTCAAGCTGCTTTTCCTCTGCATGTCTGTCTTGTGGTCAGTTTTCCTTGTTTTGCTCATAATTGCTTTGTGTCTATTACAGAAATTAATTGTCATGTAAATTTATTATTGTTTTTGGAGGAGTAACCGATGTATCTAATTGTGTGTAAACTTCTGTACAAGTATCGTCTCTTTTCATTTATTTGAATGTTTGTGTGTGTATCATGTATACTGTATACGGCAAATATTTCGCGACGTTTTTATTTTTGCGAATTTCGCGAGTCAGCTGCTATCCGCGAAATTAATAACACGCGAAAATATTGACTCTAATGCCGATATGAATGTGACGTACACGTATACATTTCTCCGTTCAGTACAGGACTCCATGATCGCCAGTTTTACCACTTGCCAAATTGTCGGGAAGTCCTGATTCGCGAAAATTTAGACTCGCGAAATATATGGCGTATGACAGTAGTTCTGGTCAGTTTCCCTTTGTGTTCGTTATTACACGGTCACATTACAAGCATCATTTCATTTTTTGTGTGTGTGTGTGTTTGCAAACGAGAGTGAAATACATGGGAGTGATTTTTGATCATCAATACAAGAACTAGGATTTTTTTGTTGTTGTTGTTGCATGGAACAGGTGTACTCTACACTAGTTTTGAATGCATCTTCATAGTGGTGCTTGTTGTTCTTTTTTTTCTACACTGTATTTGAAAATTAGGCACTTGTACATGATTTAAAATCCCCAACCAGTTTGAGAACAATGGCTATGCTTCCTTTTATTGTCTCTCACTTGGTGTTGTGATTAGCAGACATGATGCTTGCAAATGGTTGATCCAACCTACTTTTTTTTTTCTCTCTCTCTCTCTGTCTGCTGCCCCCAGGTGTTGGCTGCAAGGCCAGTCAAGAAGACAACTGGATTGCCCATCAGGACGACTTCAACGACCTCCTCAGCTCCCTCAACCAGAATCATGGCAGCTCCGTCGCCGATGGCAACCCCTCCCAGAGTCTTGAGGAGCGCTCAAAGAAGTCCAGAAGCAGAGTCCAGTGAGTCACCACAGAAGATAAATTTCTGTTGGATTACTTCAGATTTTATGATCCTTTTTTATTTGGAATGGATGTAATATTTTTTTTTTTTTCTTATAAGCAAAAACATTGTAATTCTCCATGAGCATCACACATCTCCATGCAAATAAATTCTTCAAGCAAAGTACGTATTGAATTGAGAAACTCCACTCCATGATCAAGGTGAAGTAGAAAGGAAAAAAAATGTAAATTTTAGTCAAATTATCAGTGTTTTAAACAGCGATCATTGTGGGGATAGTCAAAAGAAAAATTTCTTTCAAAAGAAAACTGAAATTTTTGGGATTGGAAATATTCATACAAATAAGTGGGCTTAACAGTGACAAAGAGATGCCAACTGTAACTTTTTCTTTCAGTATTTTGTACATTCTTTTTTTTTTTTTTTGCCAAATACACTACAAATTTCATGATGTTTCTTTCCCCAAAAAATTGTATTAGGCCATGTATCTTGCAGGAATGGTAGAAATACTGCTTTTCAAAAAAAAAAAAAAAAGCACCTTCTCAGCCCTCAGAATACTGAAATACCATTTTTAAAAGCAAGAGTGGCATCTGTTGTCATTCTGGTTCTCAGTTTTATAACAATTATGTACTGTGCAAATAACATGAATGGGGCAGAGTTTCCCAAAAGTAGGTATGCAGGATTAAGTTCAATTCCATTCAAATTTATTTTCATATTTTTTTGACGGAACATGACTTATGCTTCACTTTTAAATGACCGAATAATAATGTAAACAGTGGATTGTGAAAAGAAAAGATTGTGCAGCCATGAGCAAACATCACTGGAATTTGAAACATTGTGATGAACCAAAAAGAAGAGTAATTATGAAATTCTTGAAAAATGGAGGGACCCACTGAAAAGACAATGCTCGTACTACGTGGGCCTTTTTTAAAGGGATGGTAAAGTTTTGGTTGAAAGGGACTTCAGGTTTCCAACTTTTCTGTTTGGTTTTTTGTGAAACCTCTAATGAAATTTGAAAGAGCATATAATTCTGAGAGGATTCAAAGTTTATTTGATGGCAATCGATGGCTGATTATATCCAAACAAATTTACACTTATAAAAGCTGGGACCCACCATTTAGTAGGATCACTTTGTTTTAGTTTGTTTATGGATATATCTCAGCCATTTCAAAACCAATTTTCTTCAATTAAACTATGAATTCCTGTTCAAATGGTATGCTCTGCAGCATTTCATAAAGTGGTTTGTAGGTGTGTATCTCACCAAAAAAAAAAAATTAAAAAGCTGAATCCTCACCTCAACGGATACGACATCATACCTTTAAGGAAGAAAGTGAATAAAAAAAGTAAGTTTGGAAGGTTACTGATTCCTTGTTATCTGTTGTTGATAAAGATTAGGGGAGTCGGTCATTCTCTTACAAATCAGTGTACCAGCTACCTTTGATTGTCATGCGTTATGTTATTGTTCCTCTGTTCTGTCTTGTGTAGCTACAAGAAGTTCACGCGGGGGAAAGATCTGACAAGGTACGGAAAAGAAGGCATGAACAGCATTCTGGGAAGGCGCCTGACCCAGTCTGCTCCTGTCACACCACAGTCACAATCTGTGAGTTTACCTTTTTGCTTCCAGATATAGCAAGGGGACTGTTTTGTAGTGTTTTGTGTTTAGGAAAAAAACCAAACGAAAATAAAACAAAACTTGCTTGCATAGTCACTGATATTGTGTAACTATGATGCTTTGAAAGAATTTGTGTTGACAAAACCTATGCACAATCAAGCCTAAGAATGGCATTTGGTACTGTACATATTTTTAATTGTGCACATGCTTAAGTTTGTTTTGTATTGTTTTGCTCTTTCAAGTGTAGCGTAGCAGTGTTTGCTAGATAATTCAGACTAGACATTTTTTTTTCTTCATCTTCTAGCATTCAAAATATGAGTTGCATGTATTGGTATATATGTAGGTTTTCAGTGTACAGGTTTATTTTTACTTTGAACCGTTTTTGTTCTTGTGTTGTCTTTATATTATTATAGAGAAAATTCAGGCTGAGCATACATTTCTTCATAATCAACCTTTCAAGATTTAAGGAGTTGCATTTACTGTACAGGTGTTTAATGTTCACAGATGTATTTTTGTTTGAATTTTTCATTTTTCTGGTGTCATCTGAGAGTGTTTCTAAAAGCAGAGAATTGAAACTTACCATTTTTTTCTTCACGTCCATCTTTCTAAAGGGAAGGATTTGCTTTGAAAAACAATTTTTTTTTTTTTTCTCTGGCAGGTAGAGAATTCTGATCAGGAAGATGAGAACGAGAAGGAAGAGGTGAAGGAGAAGGGATCAGAGGAGGGAACAGAGGAGGTTTCCCACGGCGTGGTCACCATCAAGGGTTCCTGCAGCGTTGGGGAGTACTTCGCCCAGAAGATGGCTGCCCTGAAGAGGGCGAGGCACCGAGCGGAGAGCGAGTCGCATTCCGACACTGAGGTGGACCCCCCTCGAAGCGGATTTGGCTTCCGCCCGGCAGCAACAGCTGAGGCAGACAGTTCCCATGTGGTGGCGCCCGAAGACAGGGCGGGGCCCTCTGGTCTAGGGAGACAGGCTGGATCTACCCAGCGGATGGGAAGCGTTGCCGTGGCCGACCGCGAGGATGGTAATGATGACAGGGAGGATGGAGGGGCGGAGAACGAGGGAGAGGAGGAGCGAGAGATGGAGAGCGAAGAGGGGATGGACGGACACCGGGACAGGAGCAGCGGAAAGAAGAAGAAGAAGCGCAAGAAGAAGAGGATGCGGAACGCCGAGCGCGACTCAGACGACAACGAGCCGGTCATTGAGGTCCGCGGCCAGAGCGAGAACGAGGAGGACGAGGGCATTGAGATTGACAGGAAAAAGAAGAAGAACAAGAAGAAAAAGCGACTGATGGATGAGGTCACAATGGAGAGCAAATCCGAGAGTGCTAGCGAGCAGAACGGCGGGGACGACTGCGAGAGGAAGAGGAAAAAGAAGACAAAGAAATCCAAGAAGGACAAAAATAGGAACGAGGTCATCGCTGAGCACAGCTGCTCCATCGATGACGACACCAGTGAGGAGAGGTCTGGAGGTGAGACTAGCAGGAAGCGCAAGTGTGAAAGCCACGAAGAGAGTCTAGAAGATGAAGTGGATGAGACTACATCGAGCAGGAAAAAGAGAAAAAAGGACAAAGGGGATAAAAGTGAAACCCAAGATGGAGGGGAGAGTAGTATATCAAAGAAAAAGAAGAAGAAAAAGCAGAAAATGTAGCCTTTTTGTCTATATATCTTCTCTTCTTTTTCTTGTACATACAAAGCGCACTGCATAGATTTTGATTGGATATACCATTTCCAAGAATAAGATTCGAATTCATGTTTCCAATGAAATGAACAGTAAAACTTGTAGCAGTGCTTCAGCAAAGAACAGAAATGTAGCCTCTTGGACTTGACCCATTGAAAACTAGTCCTGAGTATATTCGGGCAGGTGTCTATAGGAAATGCCTGTTGTAGGAATATTAGCTCGTCCTCGTAACAGGTTACAGACCGAGTAACAGGGTGAAAATGGGTGGTCTGATTTAATTGATCTTCATGGACTGTCCACGAGGGTGCATTTAAAAATCACCAGTCGCACCTGTCAAGTGAATTTGTGCATCAAAGCGTGTGCTGCAATGGTCAACTACAGTCAAGATGCCTCCGATGTGTGTGTGTTATACACAGACATCAGTGATAAAGTTGTGCACAAATTTGTTACAGAGATTCTTGAATATATCTGAGATGGGACAGCCTTCCCACTCTATGATGCATGTATCCCCAAGCTCCCTGTTCTTCAAAGGAAACCCAAACCCAAAGAGAAATGTGGATTGAGGGAAAGCAGCAACATTAGTAGAACACATCAGTGAAAGTTTGAGGAAAATCAGACAATCGATGCAAAAGTTATGAATTTTTAAAGTTTTGGTGTTGGAACTGCTGGATGAGGAGACTACTAGAGTTTATGACTTCGTGTATGGACAACAATACAGTGTATAATAAAAATCTAAAGAAAATTAAACAAAATTTCACTCTTGTAGATTATGAAAGAGCACATGACTAACCGCTTTAAGAAATCAGGGGAATGCTAACTACCCTTAAAATATGTCAGTATCAAGTTGATGGAATGTGTAATTTTCATGAAAAATGAATTTTTGTGGAATTCCCTTTAAAATTTTAAAAATTCTTAACTTTTGCATCGATCGTCCCATTTTTCTCAAACTTTCTTCAATATATCCTACTAATGCTGCTGCTTTCACTTAATCCACATTTCTCTTTAGGATTTGGTTTCCTTTAATTGGTTATTTCAAGACCCACAGTTGATTGCAAATCAAGGACATTACACCTACTAGACCGCACATGGTCTCCCTCCTTTGCAAGCCAAATGACATGAAGTGGTCACACTGGCTTCACGCACTTTGATCCTGCATTCATGCTAGCAGCCAAACTTCTCAAAGTTTGGGTCACTGGCAGGTGTGCGATCACACTGCTGGGAATACATACCTTAAGTGTCGTTGAAAATGAACTACTCATGAGATATACTTGGTACAATTCTCGTTACACAGTGCAGCACTATCGGATAGATTTTGTTTGTTTGTTCATTTTTGTTTTCCCTTGGGCAGATAGACTCAAGTGTTGCTTGAGGTGGAAAATGATATTACAGTGGAAATTCGATATAAATGAGCTTAGAAACATCAGTATTAAGGGCTATATAAATGTTATTCATTATCATTATCATTATCATTAAAGAGATCTGATATAACGAAATACCTGATAAAACAAACTAATTTTTCTGGTCCTAATTTATTTCCTTTGTATTTTACTGTTTACTGAATACTGATATAACTGTGTGATATATAGAGCAAATTGTCTCGATACTAAGGGTTTCCACTGTGTATCAGAAAGCAACACCCGTCTTCCCTATGCTTCCTTACACAGAATAGCTGTAGTCATTTGACGAAAATTTTGGCCAAGCAGCAAGGATGCACAAAGTCCTGAATTCAAAAAATCGGAATTCCAGGACCATGCTAATACTTTTATCTTGGTTTGGTTATGAAACCAGAAACATATAGTGTTGTACTAGAAATATTCTACCCTGTATTTTCTTATCCAATGCTGTTACTTAATTTCCAGTTATGAATTCAGAAAATGATGCGTGTATGTCTTAACCTGTACAATGTAATACAATTCCAGTGACATGATCAATGAAACTCAAGTACAGTGTATTTTTTTTTTCTTTCATACAAGATGTATGCCAGCAAGTGACTTTACTGAATTCCCATGAATATGATTATCAATTCCACATTTTATTGTATTTTTTTTTCTGCAGTCAGTATTGTATAGGAACAAACTAGATCACAGTATACATTTACTGATGGGAGTACAGTGTATATAAATAAATGTATTAAAAATATGTCTCAAATCATTCATAGAAACGAATGTATTATGTGTGTGTTTCATTTGCCCATAAAAGTGTTTTCATTTGTATAAATTTCTTCAATTAATTCATACAATGAATACCATAAACACTGTCTGTTAAGCATTTGAGGATGTCTTTGCATTTTCAGATCTGAAATTCACCGATATGGTGGAAACCTTTGGTGAAATACAGGGTGTATTTAGAATTTTTCAGCAAAAAATAAGAAGAAATAAAGGAAATAAATAGGGCTTTTTCAGGGGTGTGTAAAATCACAATTCCGTGTGTGCATCATCACTTTGTATAAGGTCAAATGAGGTAGAGGGGGATGGTGTGGGAAAGGGCGGAACTTTTGAATTGTTAACATTGAAATAAAGCGACCTGAAGCCCACTTTTGTGGAAAATTTGAAAATTGTCATTCCCCAAAGTGGACTAGGTATATAAGGGGGGACGAAGCAATATTCAAGGGAATTTTTTTTTTTCATTTTTAAAACTGTAATTCAACGATTTGAAGTTTTGTGACTTTTTTAAAAAAAGATTACACAACAACGAATTCGGAAAATCCAACCGGGAATATATCAAAACATGAATAAGTATCTGAACTGCAGATTTAGACAAAATATTTCCTTATATGAAACTTAAATTACAAAACTAATGTCTAACATTCTGCTGAATTTGAGTTATATGACTTTGAAAAGACATTTCCTGATCAAATATAACACCTAAATGACAGGATGCTTTTGATGGAGTAATACATGTGCTATTTCTATATGTACCGATGTGGACGTGACCTGAGTAGTGCTTCACCTAGTGAGTTTGGCTCCCCGTGTTACTTATGTTTCATCTTGACAGATATATTTACATACTATATATAGATAAATGTACATATATATATATATATATACATATTTATATATCTATCTAAATTCTATCTAAATTCCTCTTTTCCTGAAGGAGGAACCATACAATGTAACTACATGTATATAGAAAATATCGTAGAATTCTCTAAATAAGCCAGTCACAAGTTGGGCAATAACTGAACGGGGTGAAATTTAGATTTCTTACCTGTAATCAGAGAAAGATAAAACGTCCAGTCAAGATGGATGCAGGGATGAAAGTGTGCTCAAAACCACATCCATCTGAGTGACGTCATCTTTCTCTGAATTTGAAGCAGTTAGGTTTAGCTCCACTCCGATTTTTAGGGGTGGATGGGTCAAATTTGTGAGGGATTTGGTTTTTTATTTGAATCAATGCATGTATGAGGAAACTTTCAAAAATAGGGGGTTTCTTGGGACCTTCACAAATTTATACATATCAAGTAAGTAGTCCATGTGTTTGTGCAATCGACATATAAAAAAATAAAACATAAAGCAAGTTCATGCTCACATTACCAACAGTTTATTTTTGGCACACAAATTTTCGAGCGATTCGCCTTTCTCTGTTTCTTGATTCTGAAAGAACAGTACCAAGTCACAAGTCAGGTACGCAGTTGCAATACCAAGAGTAATACAGTTATACGTTTTTATACAGGTACGCCTCTGCACAGTACAATTGGACTTAATCAGTCTACGAGAACGTTCAACAAGCATAATTAGCATATTTTGATTGCGAAATAAAGTTTACGCAAATGTTCTGTGAGAAACATCCATATAGTTTGAAACAGAATTTATAATGTCAGAACAATATCAATTTAATCACACCTAAATCTAATGACGATTTCTAAATATCTACTAACTAAACGATTACTAGTAGTATAGATAATAATTGTAATCACAATAATAATGATAATAATGATAATTACAATAATAATATCTTCTTTATCCAGGGTAGCCTCTTCAATTATGTTGTCACTGCTCTACCAAAAGGCCCTGATATTTTTATTATTACCACAGGGTTGCCAGGTACCCATTTTACACATTGACCCAGAGGGACATGGTGCATGGCTAAAAGCATCTCGTCCATAGGACGTAAAGCACTGGGCGGGAATCGAACTCGGGTCCTCCGATTGGGAGTCGGAAGTCTAATCCGCTATAATTATGCATGCTACGGCGCCCCTATGCACTGCAGATTAACAAACAAACACAACAGATTCCACCACTTTTGGCAATGACAATTCACCTTTTATTCCTTGCAAATGAGACAGTATTTTCATTCTTCGTTTACAGAGTGATCTCATAAATGGTTGATAAACATGAATGCATCTTCGTCTACGTTAGATGAGGATCAAGTTTTACTCAATAAGGGATTGCGATATGATGGGATTGGAAAGAGTCGTATCACACACCAATGCGTCTTTGATGGTAACAATGATAATTATGGGACATTAATGCAGCGCTTAAGACAAACATGTTTCAAAGCGCTTTATACTTATCAACGAAGAGCATTTGTTGCAGCTATAATAAGCGATTGATTCTGGAACTTTAACCATGTGGTTGTGAAAATCATTGAGAGATTGCCCACTTCCATAGACAGTATAGACAGCATTTAGCATTCACATGAGACTACTATGCGAGCGGAACTTGAGGTGACGCCAGTGGATAAGGTCAAACGGTCAGCCTGCAAGTTAATCGTTGGGTTGGTGAAAACATTAACCACTAAGACACTTCCACTGACGGAAACAACAAATAGAGCATGGCACGAGACAGTCGGGTCCTTTATACTGTGGTCCAGGCAGTGGCATATACTAGGGAAAACGGCGCCCGGGGCAAGCGAGAAAATTGCGCCCCTAATTTCTGAAAAAGTGTTCAACCCCGACCCCATCCCGGTAGGGACTTTAAACAAAGTCCACATGATATGCTTTTTCAAGCACTTAAAAGGGGTCTTTTTGAGGGTGATTTAAATGCAATGAATTTTGATAAATTTTGGCGAGCGAGCGCAGCGAGCGAGCCGAACATTTTTGTATTTCAGCTTACAAAAATGGAATTCTTGTCATTTTTTGCTTTATTTAATCTTACAATTCTAATCAAGATATAGTGACGGCCTTATAGATAACGATTTATACCAACAAGCTGAGGATTTTAAAAAATACTCTAACTTAGTACGCGCGAGTGAGCCGAAATTTGTATATTTCCGCGTTATCCCTCCACCCCCCCACCCCCACCACCCCCCCCCCCCCCCGGGCGAGTTTCTTCTTCTTCTTCTTCTTCTTCTTCTTCTTCTTTTCTTTTTATACCCCCGCCAAACGAAGTTTGAAGGGGGTGGAATCAGCGGACGGTCGGGCGGTCGGGCGGTCGGGCGGTCGGTCTGTTGCAAATCTTGCGTCGCGAACTACTTCCTCAGTTTTCAACCGATTCCCATAAAACTTGGCACATATGTGTGCCTTGGGTTGTAGATGTGCAAGACGTATTTTTTGACAGTACCCAAAAGTACGTTGCCATGGTAACGGCATATTATGGGCAAAAATGGGTACAAATCTTGCGTCGCGAACTCCTCCCACAGTTTTTGATCAATTTTTATGAAATTAGGTACAGATGTTCATCTGAATATGTTAATGTGCAAGACACATATTTCCGCAGTGGCAAAAAGTGCGTTGCCATGGTAACGGCATGTTATTGGTAAAATATAGGGCAAAATGCTTCATGGCAAAACTGCTTCATCAGTGTTCTTCCAATTCTCATGGAATTCATATTGAATGTTAACTTTGTCTTAGGATATAGGTCAGCATGACACATTTCTTGACAGTGACAAAAAGTATGTTGCCATGGTAACAGCTCACATATTATGAGCCAAAATGATGGAACATTTTGTGTTGCAAATTACTTCCTCAGTTTTTGCCCAATTTCCATGAAACTTGGTACAGATGTGTGCCTTTGGTTGTAGATGTGCAAGACGCATTTTTCGACAGTACCCGAAAGTACGTTGCCATGGTAACGGCATATTAATGGCAGAAGATCAAGGAAAGATCTTGCGTATTTAACTACTTCCTCAGTTTTTTGACCAAAGCTTATGAAATGTTGTTTTGACCAAAGCTTATGAAATGTTGTTTGGCGGGGGTATAACCAGTCGCTGTAGCGACATTTCTAGTTTTCTTCTCCTTCGTTTTTTTTTTTTTTTTCGTTTTTGCGCCCCCAAGGAGTGGCGCCCGGGGCACGTGCCCCCCTTGCCCCCCCCCCCCCCCCCCTAGATACGCCACTGGGTCCAGGTCTATACTGAGGTATGACTTGAAATCAAATTTCTTACCAAACATGCCAAACTTGCCAAACGTGCCTGTAATTATTGAGAAACTCTTGATCTCCGGAGGATCCATGATGAAGAGACGCTGCCCTGGTTTTCGTGACACAAGGAGATTACCATGACAACGAATATAAAGATAATAAGGGATAGAGTTTGGGTTAGGGCTGATAGGATTAGGTTCAGGATTAGGATTAGGGTTAGGGTTAGGGTAAGTGAAAGGGTCCGGGGTAATTGCCAAGGGGGTAATTGCCCTAGACCCGGATTTTGATAAGATGTTGGATTCAACTTGTTTGTAATGAAAACTTTAAAAATAGGCTAAAATATCCCCTTTCCACGAGTTGTTGTTGTTGTTTTGTTGTCATCGGTCACTCATCGGAAGCAAATTTTGTTGCTTCCGACCACCCACCGAACTATATCGGATCGCAGTTTAATGATTCCGACTTAGTTAGTCGACTGTAAGATGAGTGTCAGACATGTTGCGCGAGATCCTCATTGGACGATCTTGCCTCATCGGATCACCGCACGACATGACACTGACCTGATAGTAGACCAGCACAGATCAGATTCATTGGACTGCGATTCGATACACTTCGATGGGTGGCCGGAAGGGATGAACGTTGCTTCCGGTGAGTGGCCGATGAGGGAGTATCTGCCTGTGGAAGGGGGGATGTTAATAAGAAATACATCAAATTTGTTGTTAGTTATTGTCCGTTCTATTATTTTTTCCGTTTTACACTCCTCCATACAACGACAATCCCACAGAATCGGATTGCTTTGTAGGCTAATAGTGTTACCTATACCTTTCAAAGAAAATCTGCATTGCCTCTTTGTCTATCGCAACTATTGCCTGATTACAACAAAGGGTAAAATATATGATTAGACTTTCTTTATCCTATCATATAGTTCACAGTTAAAAGGTTTGTTCCGGAGACGTATTATGCTCCGATCCACATTAGATACACGGGAGAATTGGATATTCAGCATTGGCAATTATAAAATGGGCTTTAGTATCTCTGCAATCTGATTGGTCAGTTGTCATGCATTGATTCTAACTGATCCACACCTAACCATGAAAATCATGTAAAATCCGAATGCATGGCTCAAGTCTAGTGTTGAAGGTGTATACCGGACGCAAAATGGGGGAAATGGTTGTATAATTTTACGGGTCCAATTTATAACACAAACGATGCACAGGCCTATTGCGTGAATCAGTGAGAAGTAAATGTTGTCGTTTAACTTTGGGACAGTCTTAAAACAGTTCCGAAGTTAAACTCCCATATCCAATTCTCTCAGATCGACTCTGCCCTGTGCATCATTTGTATATTATTTCGATTCTTGAAACTGATATTCTGCATTGTATAGTAAGATTAGGATGATATCGTTACTTGACATGAATAGGCAAATTAAAACTGGCAGTAAATATTGTCACAAGTTTACCTTCTATATATCAAATAGTCTCCACGAATCAAAAATGAAGCAGATCTCTCCCTGGGTGTGCTATGAGACGGGGGTCTTTGAGGAAGCTCTGCCTTACTACTTATTGATGAATCATGGTGGTTCTCTTTTTATCTCTGAATTGCTCTTGTCACTTTTTTCTTCTTTTTTTCTTTTTCTCGTTTTTGCTGATTGATAATTATTTGCAAATATTGTGATTTTATGTGATTTCGAAATAAAACATACGAATAAAAAAAAATAAAACAGATCTAGGAGAAAATATTTATAAGCTTTTCCTAGAAAATAAATTGACGTTTGGAAAGTCCAGAGTATTACTTTAAAAAGTTCTCTCTTTTTTTTTTTTTGGGGGGGGGGGGGATTACAAATTGAAATTTAAGGGATGGTACAGTTTCGGTTGAGATTGGGCTTCAGGTTTTCAACTTTTTTAATGATAATTATTTTGTAATGTTGAGATAATGAGGAACCTCTTATAAAAATTGAGTATCTGAATATAAGAACGACCCAAGTCCATGGAAGACCATTTCGAGTAAACTAAAAAAAAAAACTTCATATCTTTTTTATTTGTCCAAAAATACTCTATTTAACTGTGATGGGAAGGCAACATTGTATATACAAATTAGAACATATATTATTATGACAATTAACATAAACATTCATTGTGGAGAGGCCATTTTGTGTGATGGACTTGGGTCGTTCTTTGAATCATATGGACTTGGGTCGTTCTTTGATTCCTATACATGATATTCTGCCATAGAGATGAGAGAAGGACGAGAGAGGGCGCTATAATATGAATGTATAAGAATGACCCAAGTCCTTCATTCTTACATTCATATAAGATTTAACTCATTTATTTCAGGCACTTCCGGGGGTAATTATGATTTATCATTATACACAAGATGAGTCCATGCATAAGCTACAATTTCCCATGTCAAACTGAATTTGGCCAAAAATTGGACTTGGGTTGTTCTTATATTCACGTCTTCAAATATGAAAGAGCATATAATTCTAAGAGGAATTCAAAAGTTTGTAGTGAAATTTGGTTTTGAAACAGATGAGATATCTAAACAGAGCAATCCTAATAAAAGGTGGGACCTATACCTTTTATCAAGATCACTTTTTTTTACTTTGTTTTTGGACATCTCAGCCATAACTGATATTTACCAAATAAAGTTTGAATTCCTCTTAGAATTGTATGCTCTTTAACATTTCATAAAGTGCTTTTTAAGTATCTTGTACAAAGCTGAAAGCTGAATCCTCACGTCAACCAATACTATACCATCCCTTTAATCTACCTATTCAAAATCATTCGATTCATAACGTCATTTCGATTCTCAGTAAGATGCCCTGTTGGATTTATCCCTGTTACATGTTATTATGTTAATGACAATTTGATGCTTATTTATTATGGCTCTATTTTTTTTTTTCAGGTTGACTTCTAACTTGTATTAAATATACTTCGTATTTTCCTGTAATGGACAGGGCCGGCGCAGCCGTGGGGGCCGTGGGGGCTCGGGCCTCCACACTTTTTGTGCACCATTCAAAGGAATACATAAGGTGTCATCACTTTGGGCCCTTACACTTTTTTCAACCCGGAAGTACGTAAGTCGCACTAAAATATAGAAATAGATAGAGATCTTGAAGTATGGCGGCGGTAAGGTTATGTGTTTTCTCTGAAGACGTTGCTTTTTTTTGGGGGGGGGGGGGGGGGAGGGGAGGGGAGAGAATGAGCTGAGGACCTTTTTTGTTTGTTTGTTTGTTTTTTGTTTTTTGTTTTTTTGCTTGTCAGCTCATGAAACCCGGAAGTGGGCCCCCACACTTTTGAAAACACTGCGCCGGCCCGGAAAGGTGTGACACGGCCTTACCATGTTAACATTATTAGAGTACTACAGAAAAGAGCCCTTTGTCATTTGTTTGTGCTGTCTTGTAACTGGTAGACAATC
Source organism: Diadema antillarum (assembly GCF_040938485.1). Classification (NCBI taxonomy): domain Eukaryota; kingdom Metazoa; phylum Echinodermata; class Echinoidea; order Diadematoida; family Diadematidae; genus Diadema; species Diadema antillarum. The sequence goes on from NW_027271673.1 coordinate 17,232, forward strand.
GTTCCAGCAGTAAATCCCTTTACAACCTCATAAACCTCATCCTGCATAACATGTTGTTTCTATGTGATAAAATAACAGTGAAACAGAATGCTCATTATTTAAGAAATTCACGCAATATAACCTCAAACTGAAAAAAACCTAGAAGATTTTTTTTTTTAACACGAATGTATTTATACTGGCATAAGTATTTTCAATGATCTACTAGAAATATCAAAATATGAGACAGTCTAACTAATTGTAGAAATGCTCTTGATTCGGTCGTAAGTTTTCATACTTGTACTCAGAGTTAACATTGAAGTGTTTGTCTAACCTGAGTGAAAATAAACACCTCAGATGAATATTGCTATTTTGTTATATTGATATTGATTTTACAGCGTGTTTAGTCTTTGTTTTTTGTTCTTTTGTGATGTTTTGTATTACCTGTATGTTTGATTTGATTTTGTGTCGTTCTGTATCTTTGATTTGTTATGTTTATGTCAAATACTTTGTTCACGGCCTCTCTGAAAAATAGCCTCTTGGCTGATTGAGGGCTTTTAACCCCGTGATCAAATAAAATAAACACATAAACAAACAAACAAACAAACAAGCAAATCTTTATTTAAACAAAAGAATGAGTTTTAGTCAGTCAAATATTTAGGACGCCGTTGACATAAAAACATGTATTTTTAATTTGTTTATTACATTACTAATGTTTTGTTTTAGCTGCGTTTACATCTTGTTCCTGGCAGCCACGGTAGGCACGTTTTAGGCCATTTTCGAAAAATGGGATTGACTTGAAACAACGTAGTGAGATGGCAGTGATATGGGATAGACAACCGTAACATCCGTGATTGCCGTGGATTTTTAAACATGACACCCTGTCAAAAAAAAAAAATGCCACAGCAGTCCAGGTGCTAATGAGGATTCTTGTATGCCATAACAAAGGATGAACACAAGAAAGCACGAAGGTAATAGTCCGTAGCGTGGCGCGACGGAAAATATTGATAGTCTAGTCTGACCAAATGCTGTGGGAGCAGCGTCTGATTGCTACATCTTCGGCGGGGCGAGGACTGTAATGAACAGGATTATAGAATGTGTAGGAGGGGAAAACAGGAGATTATCTCATCTACCCATGGCGTACTAATACGTTTCGGAAAACGGGGCTGCCATGGCAGGCGGGAACATGGTGTAAACGTAGTATTATAACCACTAATAACATCTACTGCCACGGTATTTACAAATCAGGCTAATATGGGCAAAACGGAATGTTCGCGAGGCAACATGGGGCACCGGGATGTGTGACCTGACAGGACCAGGTTGTAAACGAAACTGCCGTGTCAGATTTTACGAGGGCAGTCACGGTTCAGATGAGAAACCTAGCCTAGGAAGTATAAGAGGGGGTGAACTTTAACCAAACGGCACATGAATTGTACTATATAGGCCCTACGTGATAGGTAGGCCTATGTGTAGGTGAGTGGAAGGCGAAGGGAGACATGACGATACAAAGTTGTTAATTGAGCATGTAAGTTGCGTTTACACCATGTTCCCGGCGGCCATGGCAGCCCCGTTTGCCTGAAACGTAGTGCGCCGCCGGTATAGATGAGTCATTCTTCTGTTATCCCCGTTCGCATTATAGTCTTGTTCGTTCCAGTCCTCACCCCGGTGAACAAATAGCTATCACACGCTGTTCTCACAACGTCTGGTCAGGCTAGACTATTAATATTTTCCGTCGCGTCCAGCTACGGACAGCCTCCAAGTCTTGGTACGGCCTATTACGTGCCGTCGTGTTTTGTTTCATTCACCCCGTTTTTATTACGGCATACAAGATTCCTCAGTAGCACCGGGGCTGCGTTGGCAAAATATTGACAGTTTAAAGATCTGACATGACATTCCCGCGAGCAATCACGGCCTGTTACGTCTGCTTATCCCGTCTCACTGCGTTGTTTCACGTCCATCCAGTTTTGCCCACGATGGACTGGAACGTGGCTGCCGTGGTTGCCGGGAACATGGTATAAACGCAGCATTTCATCTAATAAATAGATAAGCAGACAGACGCCATGCAAGTGCGCCTGGTGGCTGCGTATGTACTATAAGTACTTTACCAATAAAGTTACACGTACTGATGCCGTTACTCAGAGAAACTTCTAAGGCTTAATATCAACTTCACGCGTTCATGAAGTGTTCATGAGAAATGACTGGCGTCGTTCATGGAGACGGTGAATCTAAAAATTAACACCAAAACATGGTAGTCATAACGACACCCAAATAAACATGGCAAAAACAGAATACAAGCTTAAAGAAAATCACTCCGGATAGAGATATGAGACGAATATGAATGAAAATTTAAACGAAAATGATTGACAAAAGACGAAATCGATCCTGCCGTTTTGAGTGCTGCGAGTGAGACTGACAAATTGGAACTGTAAATGATGAAAATGTATGCCAAATTTCTAAATTGAATGGACTTTATTTGAAAATGAACGACGAAAGACGAATTTAAAAGTAAGATTGGCCTACTCCCGACATCCCGCGACGAAATTGAAGCAAAAATTTGTGAAATTGAATGAAAAAAAGTTTGAAAAGGAATGGGAACACCTATATTAAGAGTTCCTTTTTTATAGTTTGGCTTTTTAAAGTTGTACTCGCGTTCCTCATCCTGTTCTTAACACTGGGCTACTGTTGGGACGTCGTCACACGCAACAAGCTTATGGGATCCATCTTGATAACATTCCATTACCTTGATTGAAACTGACACATGATCGACAGCTTTGTTCTACTTTTGTTTTTTGTTTTTGTGAATATTCAAACTGGATATTATAACTATAGGCTATCATTCTTACTCTTCATGAATTTTTCCGAGAAATACGAAAATGAAATTGACATTAAAATGGAGAAATTACAAACTTTATGTGCTGTTTTGTTTGTGATTGTGTCCGATTTTTGAACGTGATATGAACATCAAAATATGGTTGTCGTAAGTCATGGACATAAACTGTAAAAAGTAAAGATAAAGTGACAAAGCAGGTCCTTTTTTTTGGCAGGGATCTAATGGCATAATAATGAATGTATCTCGCATCGAGTTTTCCTGTCAATGTTAGAATGAAAATGAAGGTAAGAGTTTTATTGCAAATGAGCTGAGCGCCATTTTTAAACATTTCAAAGTAAGTCCATCATCAGACAGAACAAAATGGAACCTTTCCAATATTACCTCACCTGCACCATCAATGGACTATTAATGTATCCTGTATTTTCTTACTACTTTATTCGTTTTTTAGCAGATTCAATCACAGACATCTCAACATAACAAGACTGGAGTTAGCTTGTTTGCGATGAAACTATTCAAATGCTGACTGCGGCTCCAAGGTGGGGCTTTCTGTTCAAAATGCATGTCTTATATTTGATTTGATTTGATTTTCCAAAAAATGACATTACATCCGTTCATAACATAACATAACATTACATTACATATACATACATTACATTTCATTACATTACATTTCATTACATTACATCAGATTACGTTATATTACTTTGAATTACATTACATTACATTTTATTACATTACATTACATCACAATATGTTACATTACATTATGTTACATTTCATTACATTACATTACATTACATTACATTACATTACATTACATTACATTACATTATAACATTACATTCCGTTACACTGGTAGGAAAGAGTTTGTTCATCTTTCCTATACACCACGTAAATGCATGAAACAATGAAACAACAACGAGTAACTATGAGCCGATATTTCAGTCAAATGATATATTTCTTAATGCACGAAAAACTTCGAAAACGTGACAAGGAAATATACCTCATTTTTGTTTTTTTACACTCGTTTTTGTTAAAACATATTCACAATTGCATAAGCATCCACAAGAGTTGGAACTATTGCTGAAATTAGTATAAATTCGCCAATTTTTGATGAAGGCTTTAATCATATCATTTATCACATTTATTCGTAAACAAAGCTACGCTACAACTTTGCTATTCAAGGAGGAATGAGAGTATTAAATAACACATTAACATCTCGCTTTCACAAAATAAAATGCTGCTATTATATAGAATATTATTTCATTTGACGAATACATCAATGTCTAGCAACGGCTTAGGTGCAACCGAGATGGTACATGTATATGTCATAAAGAGTACTGCCCCTATACTACAATCCAAATAACTTTGATCTGAATTCTTTCTTAATTGTTAATTCAGTCTTCTAATCTTAAACACATTTTTCAATTTGCATAATTGTGCTGGTCAAAATTACAGCCATCTCAAGAAAAAAGCAGAATAACACCCAAAATTAGTCGAGTAAATGTGACCATGCCTCACTACACCAACAAAAAGTCGCCAAACATGGATTAGATTCTAAGAGAGCAGACTCTAAGCTTTAAAATGATGTATAACTCAATTCAAATAGACTCTTCTAATCTATGTGCGCTCCCCTTTACTTTTGTAAAGGCATCTATCCTATTAATATGGAATTCCTGGATCCGCCCCTGTATGATGTACTTTACCAAAATGTTACATGTATTAATTAACTTTCAAAGTGAGAGAGCGTTTGACTCTATAAAAATCACGCGCTCATGAAGTTCTAATGATAAGTTTCAGGCTCGACTATGATATCGACTCTGAATGGAAAACATGTAAGCACGTGTCATGGTTGCAACGGCACGCAAACCTGAGTAAACAGTAATAATGATAGAAGAAAAAAAAAGACTAACAAACAATTTTTGTGCTTTCTATAGAAATTTAGAAGTATCGAATGCATATACAGCCTTGCTTTGAGTTTTGTGATCAGTAAGGGAAGAAATCACAGATGACGGCAGTCAGTTCGAAGGTAAGTTCGCTCGCTGGAGGTATAAGTTCTCCGTCACAGCTTACATGGTGTTAAGTGAGGATTTCTGTTAGAAAAAATACTTGGCCCTTAAGAAGGAAGAGTATAATTCTAAATCACCATGGTGTATACTAGTATTGCTTTGTACATCAGGGGGCATATCATGAAGCATTTTGTCCAACAAAGTTGTCGGACAAATTTGCTCTCAGCCAATCAGATGTAAGGATTTCAGTAACTTGTAACAGAAATAAAAAGTACCCCCACACTTTTAAAAGTGTTCAATGTTCAACATGATTGATATAATATATTGTATATGTTTGACTATCAAATGTTATTTCTTCCTTTTGTGTGTGTGTGTGTGTGTGTGTGTGTGTGTTTCCTACAGTTGCTCACATGTGCTTTGGAAATTACTTTGTTTTATATAAGAACCTTCCAACCCTCATCTCATAAAAAATAATAATAATGATAATGATAATGGTAATGGTAATAATCAGCTGATTAAGACTTGCTGTGAAGGATTCGATGATTAACATAATATACAGCTAATAAGCTGAAATTCATTTTCTTTTAAAAATCCAATCCTGAGTCTGAGGTTGCAGAAGTTCGGTCTCCTCGTGTTGTGGATTTGCCCTCTTTTACCCTATACTCAAAAGATCCTTTGGGTAAGTTTGACAACCATATCGGAATATGTTCCTCCTGCTTAAGATTTGGTTTCATGTTAGGTTTATGTTTCGAATTGGTAGGTCTATGTGTTCATTTCGTGTCAAGTTATGATAGCTTTGTAAAATGTCAAATGTTTTGTTTTATAAAAACGTATACACGTTTTCTGACTTTCAGATAGAAGGACAGCAGTGTTCCATGCAAAGCCTGCTGTAAGGCTATAGACCAAATAATATGTTGGTAGTTTCTTTATAAATTGTATTCTTTGTAGTTCCCGTTAAGTCTTCCGTTTAAAAAAAAAAGAAGATCAATAACTTATAAAACTATTTTCAATTCCCAGCAAGAACGTTCGGGGTTTTTTTGTCATATTACGAATTGCCGTAAAAGTACCCAGTCTATCATGTCTGATGCAATGTCAATGAGTTTGAATCCACATAGTGTGCCTACGAAAGCAGTTCCATCATGAGAGCGACAGTTTTTCTGGTGATCGTCAGCATTGTAGGTGAGTGTCTCCCTTGACCTCATCCCCGAACATTTATTATAATTGTATCTAGTTAAATTAATTGTCAATGAACAGGTCCCTTCCTGTCCTCAACACATACGACCATGGACATTCAAAAGAAAATTCAAAGCCGGTATATGGATTATATTCTTATTGCGTAGATACTCGAGACCTTTTGCGTAACTCCAGTAGACATCTACCAATGAATGCTTACGCATGAAAGCCTTTGAAAGTCAAAACAGAAGGAACTGCCACAATTGTTTTAGGACATGAGGGTATTGTAGGACTGACTATCTATAGAATGACTATAAGATTTACTGGTCAATAACACATTCCCCTCGATTCTTTCAAACTTTCCCTCTATTTCTTGGCTCCGCTGGTCTCTGCTAATTACGTAAGTCATGTATTGTATAGGCCCTACTATATAATATAGCTGTAGGAATGTTTGCTTTGTGACGTACTCAACATTCCACTGGTAGCTATTGTCGCGTCATACGGATGTATATCGCGAATTGGATGAGAATACAATTGTAATTCTCTGAAACGTTCGCATCAGTTTGTTGAACAGAAACGTAATGTTAATGTCTGTTGGACGGGACCAATAGTTTTCAAGCCTCTGTTGAGAAATACTGAGATTTCATATAATATATATGCCAAGAATAACAAATCAGTCTAAACGGAAATATAACTGACAATGTGTTCGTGCAAACCAATTGGAGATTTATGAGACAATGCCATCATCACCTATCTATAGAATTTGAATTGGCGAGTGACGTGGAAGACCAACATCACTGTTTCAGGGTATGGCACGCGATGTTTTGAGGCGTCCGACTTTCATGAGACTAAATTTTGCTGAACTCATCACTGTTAACTGAACGTGGAGTTGACTTTCTCACTGGTTAGCGTATAGCGTGCGGTGCGCCCTCACCCCCCCCCCCCCCCCCCCCCATGTCTGTTAGATACATCTGGCGTGGAATGTGGATCCCTCTGCCTTCTCCATTGACTTTCCTTATGAAGATCACCAGAACTAAAGTTATTAAGTGACAAGGAATGGAGAAAGCTTAACATGTTTTCAAGCCTCGAGTAGGTCCCATACAGGCAGAGCAATATTTTCCAGGACGCATGCATACAAAGATTGTCCTTAAGCACGTCTCCATTGTATTATGGCAACAGCCGGTTGTACCCAATGCATTGTCGAAATTTGCCTAATTGAGAAACTACGGAAGCTTCTAAATACCAAACTTGACGACATGGCGAGATAATTTCATCTTGGCAAGCCAACTTTATTCCTATTATGTCGACATGTCAAGAAATATATGTAACTCATCATGTCAACTTATCAACTTTTATATTAAAGTCGAAACAATAAGAGTTTACATAACAAGAGACAAAGTATTTCGCCATGTTGACATACATTCTTTAGGAAGTAGACTTGGTAAGATAATATCGGCTATATCGCCATGTCGACTTGTTAAATGTGATAAGTCGACGTGGTGAGTTACATGTCTTGACATGTAGACATTATATGAATATTAAACCGACTTGACAAGGTGAAGTGTCACGCCATGTTGACAGGTCGAATGACACTTACACAAGCTTCCCCTCCGCATATAAGATGTAGTGGAATATCTAAGTATATTTATCAATGTTTATTGTTGCGAAGACTGCAGCGGGTTGCGACGGGGAATTCATCATCAAAACCCCGCCATACTTTTATACATAATGCAGACAGTTTTCGGGTGTTTTCTTCCAGTTGTTTATGGTACATGTGTAGTAAACACAGAAATGTATGTGTCATTAAAGATTCCCTTCGCGCATATCATAACGCAGAGATAAAGATAGTGGTGGAATCTTATAAATAAAAATCGGATAGAATCGACTATATTTTATTTATTCTGTCTCCAGCGCCTGAAAAAAAAAACTGCGTTTTTTTTTTGTCAAGGTAATTGATACTTATCCTATTCACAAAAACACCATGCACAGTAAGTATTTCAAATATCTATCTATATATCTATATCTATACATATATATATATATATATATATATATATATATATATATATATAATTATAGATAGATAGATACATAAATATTAATAAACCAATTAAAATACCCTCTGGGTCTCCTACTGATATTTGATAAAGTAAAAGGAATAAATAGTACAATATGTAGATAAAAAAAATACGCCAGGAAATGATAAGATATAAAATCAAATGAAAATTCGGTCCGACGACACTTCCAATAGGAGCTTCATTTATTTTCTCTATCATACGGGAAACTGATGGTCTGCGTACTAAGTCTGTTGAGATTTTATAATTCAGTATCAAATGGGTTAACACGTACATTGCTCATAATATAGTAAAAAAAGGTAGTACGCTTTTCCAGAGACCCTATAAACTCAGAAAATATGTCTCTGCCATATCCCATTATTCTCATACCGCGTCTTCAGTATGTAAAGCCGATATGAGGCTACGATATAACATGACTGGCAAATAATAATTTTCTGGATATTAACAGAATCTCGGCATTTTCACTTGACTAAAACATTTCCTATATAATCAGTGTGTTGTAATACTTTTTATCATGTTTACACATGTCCCAAGTTAGATAAGGCTGACACTGTGCGTGTAATACATTCAGTCATTTCCAGGGTATGGAGGGGAAAAAAGCGTCATTTCCGCATAATATAGTCCAATTTTACTAGTTCAAGGTGACCTTTGACCCTATAGACCTTCGACCTCATGACCAAAAAACAAAACAAAACATCAATGTCAGGCAATACATGTATTATGAATGAAGTTCCATGAGGATACTTTGGAGTCATTTCCGAGATATTGCGTAAGAAATGTGACACTTAAATCCGGGACAGTTGAAAATGTTTCAGAACAAAATGGTAACATTTTCAAACCCAACAGGGGAAATCATTTTGTTCAAATAGAAATTAGAGAATTGGTAAAATAGTCAAGTTTTGCTGTTTTCTGCAAACAGATCCCAATCAACTCATATGGCAGTTGGATGAGTTGATGACGTCGTCTATTCACAATTTTCCATTGACCAGATTGTGTGAATCAAATATTTCCGCATCTATAACATTTTTTTGTTGTTGTTGACCATAACTATTTTCACTGGCTGTCTAGTTTTGTCAAGTGTATAGGACCTATATTTCAGAGACAACGAACGCTCTCAAATTTTGGCCCTAATGGTGGCTATTACAGCCGTTCCACGGTAAAAGGGTCTATTTTGAGAAATGTTACTTCAGAGAAAAACAGGTTTAAAGTTTGGCGTATTTGTACGTCTGCCTCTTGTGTTTGTAAAGAGAATGGCTTGTGAGAGTTATGTATTATGAAAATATGAAAAATGAAATATGAAAAATACACCAAACTTAAAACCTGTTTTTCTCCGAAGTAACATTTCTCAAGATAGACCCTTTCACAGTGGAACGGCCGATTACTTTCGCCAACCCTGGGGCTATCAATGCATGAATTTTCTTTTCACCTGCATTAACCCGTTTTGTGCCAGGGACCTCGAACAGTGTGTACAACGCTATATAAGGGAGCTTTAGATTTTAGACGCGCGGACGTTCAAAGAGAGAAAAAAAAACATGGTTTGAGCGTGCGCAGTAGCGCACGTCAAGTTACTGCGCACGCTCAGACCATGTTTTTTTTTTCCCTCTGAACGTCCGCGCGTCAAAAATCTAAAGCTCCCTACTACTGTGCCAATCGGCACTCGATGCATATAATATGGTTAATGCCCTTATACAGTGGACTCCCGTTATAACGAAATCCTTGGGACCGGCTGTTTGCTTTCGCTATATCGAAATCTCGTTGTAACTGAACAAATAAACAATAAAAATACGTAGAGTGGATAATGTTGTGCCATGAATTTTTACTTCGTTGTAACCGGAATTTCGTTATAACCGTGTTTGCTATAACGGGAGTGCACTGTATAGATATCACAATCCTCACTCTCTCATTATTCTAGAAGTAGATTCTGTCTACTTCTTACACCAACCTATCCATTTTGGCTGCCCCGAGAAGATAATGTAGAAATTGCTAATCATGATTAAAGAGAATAAGATCGAATGAGAAGCTAATAACACTGTAAAAGTTTGCATACTTTGGAAGAGACATTAGCCACTACTATGTAAGGTCAATTCCCGCTGGTCGAAAAATATACCATACATAGAAACTCGACAAATCTCGCAGCGAATATCAATAATTATGATGCGGCGACTCTGATCTGATGAGACAATGATAGGATCGTACTCGAATGAACAAACAAAGAATGATTACGATGAGTCAGTATCGACTGCCACTGACGAGACAACACTCGTAAGAAGTCGACTGAACTCACGGACGAACATCATGATGAGTTGACTCCGACTCAAAGAGACAAAACGTTAGAACTCTACTGAACTCAAAATCTACGTTGAGTCGACTCCGATTGTAAGAGACAACATAAATAAATAAATAAATAAAGTACATTTATAATGCGCCGTATCTATCATTAATGATACTCTCGGCGCATGAGAGCCTGCGTACTTCAACACATACTGTTAAAACATGTTAAAACTCGACTGCAATCTCACAGAAAAATAAACGCAAGTCGACTCTGAGTTGAAGACTGCTTGAGACAAAACGTAAGATCTTGACGGAACTCACAGAAAAAAAAAATACGATGAGTTGATCGCGATCGACTCCGACTCAAAGGCCCGAATTCACGAAGGTGGTACAAATGAAACCATGGTTTAAACCATGGACAAAAACCCTGGAGCGCCAAGTGTCGAATGGAATATTTCGTTACGAAATCAGTCATTTCGACGATGAAATGATTATTTTGTAACGAAATGAAAACGTTTTGTAAGTAAATGAACATTTCATCCACGGAATGATAATTTCGTTAATGAAGCGGTCATTTTGTCGACGAAATGACCAATTTCGTAAAGAAATATTCTGTGCGACACTTGGCGCTCCATGGTTTTTGTCCATGGTTTAAACCATGGTTTCATTTGTACCACCTTCGTGAATTCGGGCCAAAGAGACAAAACGTTAGAACTCTGCTGAACACACATATAAAACGTAACGTTGAGTTGATTCCGATTGTAAGAGACAACATGTTAAAAGTCGACTGAACTCTCAAAGAAATATAACGGCGAGTCGACTCCGAGTCGAAGAGAAAAAACGTAAGAACTTGACGGAACTCACAGAGAAAAAAATACGATATGAACTGACTCCGACTCAAAGAGACGAAACTTTAGAACTCTATACTGAACTCAGAGATAAAAACTGCGTTTAGTTGACTCTGACTGGAAGAGACAACATGTTAAAATTCAACTGAACTCACAAAGAATAATTGGTATTGAAAGCAACTTGGTAAAATGGACGTTGTGCGATTAGTGTCGCGTCCTGTGCATTTGTCGCATCCAAACACTATGGAACAACCTGTAGGAACTTCCCGCCAAGTTGCGGCAGTAGGTCGAGCTGTTGGCGAGTTTTGTGCGCACCACTCTGCTCATTTTCGGGTTTCGTGTTTGCTTTGCGACGCAGTGGTCGTAATCACGTGACAAAATGCTCCGGAACGTGGCGAGGTCTTCCTCAAAAGTCGGTCCGTACTCGGCGATTTTCCTCCAAAGGGTGCGGTTAAAGTGATCATACAGAAGAGTGTCGGCCCAATTCCAGGAGCGCAGGGAAGAGCGTACGCTATTAGACATTGCGGAAGCGCGTACGCGGTTATTCTTCACTACGTAGGAGATGTCTTCGTAACTCCAACACATTAACTTCTTTAGGAGTAGGAGTGACTCATCCATGTATTCCATTATAAGTACCAGGCTCATTTTCTTAGACAAATAGTTTATGATGGACTCCACGACTTTCCGATCCGTATGAATCCTGCGATCAAGTGTTAAGTCAAAGATCTGTCCGTTGCGGGTGTAGATTTTTTTCGTCGACATAGACGGTAGTTTGTTCCAGTAGGTCAGAGGAGATTTGGAGAATTTTACCAAGTTAGATTGCTTGTCTCCTTTTGAAAAGAGATATTTCGCTGCTCTGAAGTAGAAGAACGCTGACTCAAAATGCGAGCTCGGCTCGCGGAGGATTGTAATGTACCTCGTACCCTTGGCCATGAAGTAGTCTAGAATCTTCGGCTGCAACCGCACGTGGACGGTCAGTACGTTGTAACCCCTGTAGTGTGCGTAGTCGCCCACTCTAACGCCTAGCGGCGGTAGAAACCTCCTGCTGGATCCCTTGTTGAGGATATCGAGTCGTATGTGACCGCGCAGCGAGTCTCCTCGGTACGCGAGGCAGGAGAGCACGTGGTTCAGCGCGAAGCGATTCAGGATGGACGCCAGGGTTGTACTTCCTGTTTTGTGCGTCTTGATGAAAGCTATGTTGCGTCTTGGCCGACATGTTAGTTGGTCACCTGATTGTGCGACCCTGGCCACGTGGGTTTCATTTACACTGACGATGGCTGCGTGTAAGTCGGTCGTTGAATTCGATTTGTCAGAAGTGTCGTCGTTTTTACCGAAACTTGAATTTAGAGTCCTCTCAGGGAGTCTGCAGAAAAGAAAGAGGACCAAAGGAAAGTATATAGCATACATATGTATTGCAGTACAGAAGAATATGACATGTACATAGGTTTTGCGCTAATAAATTTGTATTATTGTCATTATTATTCATATCATTTGAATTTAAAGGCACTTTGAATGGAAACATCAGAATGTCTCGAAACTGACGAAGTAAAGAAAGTGAAGTAGGGTTCCGCGGATGTGCCCAATTGACATATTTTCACTTGCTATGTTTTGCGGTTGCCTAGCTTTTATTGCCACTTTATGAAAGAAACCCAGCTAAGAGCTACTCTTTAGCCAGAGGAGCACGGCCTAGGCATCCGCCAAATTGTCTAGCTATAGTCAGTACCCTCTCCGTCAGCCGTTTACTGAACGGTGTACATTTCAGGTGCCCGTTTCATAAAGATTCATCGTAAGATTGATCTCACTATTGGTGCCATTCAAAACGTTGCGCTCGATCTGCTAATAAATACGTGCTTTAAACCAAGCGTACGTATCTTTATGAAAGAGACTGACCACCGGGATTACTCTTAAGCTCGATTCTTTGAATTACGCTGAATTTTTTCTGATACTGAGAACATCAGAACTGATAATCATGTATAGTTGATTATATTTATTCGAAGCTGATTTATATGTTGTTGTTTCTTTTTATATTGTAATGCACTTCGAAACAAATTGTATTCAGCGCTGTATAAATATTTCACATTATCGTTATTATCATTATCTAATCAAGCGAATGATCCTCGTAATTCTTTGTAAAGCGGGCCCTGCAGGAAAGGTAGAACTTTGATTGACGTTGCTTGCATACACTTATCAACTCAGGGAGGACACAATGCAAAACAGTAGACTTATCTCCAGAAATTACTGTGATGGGACGGGTCGCAATAAAAGAATATCCATTTGCTGAAGTCACATTGATTACACTGTGCTGTTTGCAGCGATAAGGTCACCTGAAAGGTAAGTCCGTTCACTCCTAGGCAAGGATATAACGGATAACACATTTGGTGACGTCACATACCTTTGCGGTCGTTCCACCGGAGAGAATGTGACGGAGAGAGTGATCATATTTTGCGATGCCATAACGATAAAAACTGACATCAGGAGAACAAACACAAGTAGGCATTGCTGGAAAAAATAAAATCAAAGGAATACAAAGATATCCCATTAGTGATGATCAAAGGGATGGTACAGTATTGGTGGAGATGAGAATTGGGCTTTTAACTTTTTGCGAGATACCAAGAAAACACTTATGATATAATACAGAGCATGCCATTTTAAGAGAAATCTTTTCCAAGTTTATTTGATGAAAATCGGGTTTGGAATGAGTGAGTCATCCCAAAACAAAGTAAAACAAAGCGATCGTAATAAAGTGTGGGTCCCACACTTATAAAAATCGCTCTGTTTTGGATATCTCAGCCATTTTAAGACAAATTTTCATCAAATAAACGTTGAATTTTTCATGGAATTACATGTTCTTTCATATTTCATAAGAGGTTTCTCATTATCTCACCAAAAATGTTAGAAACTGAAATTAGGTCAAAATTATACGATCCCTTTAAGGTCCATGTTTTGGATAAAACATGTCGGTACAAACAACCTAGATAGCATAAATAAATAATCATAAATTGTGATACACCTTTCGTATACTATATTTTCTACATAATTTGATATAAAGACAGACGGTTTATGCATTAGTGTATGCAGTATTTATATCATGATAATGTTGTATTGATAATAATGTGATAAAAAACAATATATTTGTTTAAATGAGATGGATATTTTTGAATTAACATATTCATTATCATCATGTTAGGTTGTACAGATATGCATCAGTGAATTCCATTTTCTCTATCTAATTATTAAAGGCATATCATACGTTCAAAACAAAACAGAATGAAATGGTTTGAGGAATTGGAACATCTGTGTATGTAGCATTTTATATACATGTATAGAGCATGTAGAGGGTGTTACATCACCAGTTGAATCTATTCATCTGATTACCCTATATTCAATTCAATTCATAACTCTGAATCCAGCTTTAAGGAAATATTGTGTAGATAAGCAATGTCAGAAGTAGAGCATGTATTGGATATGATATAATGAAAAACGTTAAGGAGGCACAAAATTGTCTTCCTATGGTGATGTATATCTCTGATAACAATGAGCATAATGAATATCTCCCTAAAAGCTGGATCTATAGATATCAGATGGTTTTATATCGAGGGTTTTTATCGCAAAACGAGCTTCTGATTAAAGCTGTTCAAAAAGCAAAAACAAAAATAATACAAAAATACAGGATATTTCTAATCATAACTTTCAGAATATTCATTGTGATATAACAAGAAAGATATTACTGAAGAGGTTTAATTTGCTCGATGTGCTGAGTGACTTACTTTGAATGTTTGAAAATGCAGCTTAGCTCATTTTGCGATAGAGCTTTTCATATGCTAGGAAATGTATATATATATATATATATATATATATATATATATATATATGTGCATGTGTGTGTGCGTGTGTGTGTGTATAGCCTGCTTCCAAAAGGCGCTAACCAGATTCTAACCCCATTACTTTTCAATATATTTAGCTCCTTTTGGTTGAAACCTCTTGATATATATATATATATATATATATATATATATATATATATATATAATGTGAAGCGGGCTTGGCCTCGTACGTGGTGGGTACTGCATCATTGGTATATGTGTGACGGAAGGAAAACTTGCAGTATAGACGTTGCAGTGAAAAGCTGGTGAAACAGCCGAAAGCTCGGGGAATAAAGGCAAGACTGAACATCACTGCAACGTCTATACTGCAAGTTTTCCTTTCGTCACACACACACACTATATATATATATATATATATATATATATATATTTTATATATATATATATATATATATGTATATATATATATATATATATATATATATATGCAATGAGTATACCAAGGAGTTCTAATGAAAATAGTGGAAGGAATGATGCCCTAAATCTTACAATATTTCTATTATGGTTCCCGACTGTCTTCACTTGGATCCGCGCCACAGGCGGCGTGGCGGTCAGCCTCATCCTGCGATTCACGTCCATCGTCCAGGCTGGTCAGCCAGCCCCTCCGTCCTTATGTAGCTGGTATAAAACGATTGAGATTCATCTTTTATTGGACACGAAATGGACAGGGCATAATGGGCACGAGATAATGTCAGAGGACTGTAATATGGTACAGTTCACCCTCCCGTTGAAACGCATACTGTCATCACGAAATTCTCGTTCCAACGAAGTAAAAGTGCAGATCTCAATATTACAATCTTTATATCATTACGTCTTGACAATGCTTCATACAAGCAGAGTGTATAGTTCGTTCAAGCCTGTAAGCAAAATCATTGCTTGTCCCCTTTAGAAGGTTTTAATTGAGAGGAAGTACAAATGTCTTCTTACTTTTTTTCTTAATCAACAGCTCTTTTCTTTTTTCTTTTTTCAAAGCTACTGATGGCTATATCAGTAAGCTACAGTACCGACCGTTTTATTATGTCGGGTGCAGTTATATAGGTCAAGTCAAGGATACATTCCGCTTTTGAATGTATTCAGTTGCTCTCTTGATTTTTTCCTTACCCACAGAGAGCCATTTCTTTGTTGCTTGTTGTTCAATAAGGGCCACAGACTACACGTATGCAGCTATATTGTGGGAAATCGTGACCCGGGCACACGTAAAAATACATTTCGAAAGGCTATTCAAGCGTAAGGAAAGTGATTATTCAATGACAAACGCCAAATTGAAACACACTGTAGCTAACCAGCCCATTTTGTTTGATGAGGAATCAGGGGCGGATCCAGGGATTCTGTAAAGGGCGAGGGGGGCCTTACAAAATTAAAGGGGGCGCATGAGCCCCTGTCTTTTTTATTTTTTTTCTTTTGCTTTAACCAAAAAAAATAAATGAATAAATAAAGGGGAACCTTTGGGATTCGCCACTGGCAATGCATCCAGAACAAATATGAACAAAACACCACCCTCTATGAACATGATAATTTATTGGACATCACAACCGGTAGAGGAGTACTAGACTAAGTATTACTGTATAAATAGGAAAATATTTAGTGCTGCACCCTATACACGAGTGTCATTGTGGACGAGACTTCACCTCAAGGAAAATTATCTATGGTGATGTAATACAGTACACGTACATCGAAATCGCAACGTTTACCTACATATCCACACATGGAAATTCGCAGACATGAACATGGCTTTGGCATGAACATGGCTTTGGCATAAACATAATGGCTTTAGGGTGATCATGGATAAATGATTATCGCAAATAGAAGAAAAAAGCAATCGATCTGTGAAATTTATATAAGAACGTATTTTGAACATGAAACACAGAGCCATGAATCACTTGAAAGAGAGAGAGAGAGAGGGGGGGGGGGGATCATTAAGCATAAAACAAATATCCCTCGTAATAATAGAGTCGCCGAAGCTACCTGCACATGACGTCACGGATTTTCATTCAGAATTTTTTTGTGTGCACTTACTATTGTCAAGAAGATCGTGCTTGAATGTAATGTGCGTATAATATAGCACACGCTTGTGTGTGTGCTCATTCTATAGCAAAGCAAACGCAAGTGCTTCACTATGTACAGACGTGAAAGATTACTATATTATACCACTGCGTTTTGACGCCGTCGCTGACGGCACAAGAGTATTAACAAATTACGATTAAGGACTTTCTGTAAACTTAGCATTTTATTGAAGAGTTACACCACGCGATGCAATAACATTCTTTTCAATTATCTCTATGTATTATATATACCTTCATTCAAAGTGTCTCAAAGTCTTTCCTACTGTACCAATCCGCTATCTCTGTTCTATGTGTGTTGCTGATAATGATCTGTTGAAGCAATTTGTCCTATTACAACACTCTCCCCTTATATGTATATTATGCACGAAATATCATGATAACGGAAGAGCAAGATAGTTATGCATGATTATTACGTTACTACACCGCAGTGGCGGATCCAGGCGCTGAGGGCGCACCGGGCCCCGCCTACATTATTCAACCACTGTGCCTCACCATTCCTCTCCAAAATGATTAATCACCGAATTCTCAAATCATTAAAGGAACTGTAAAGCAAAAACATGCATTTGATTTGTGTTGATTCATCATACCCTGCTCATTATTTATAGCCTAAAGAATATCTACATTGTTTTGGGGTTTTTTGTGTGTCTAAGATTACTTGCAACGCCCACAAAAAAACAAACAAACAAACAAATAAAAAACAACAACAACAACAAAACTTTAAAAACCAAGATTTTGCCAGTGGCTTCATCTGTCAATTGTTGCTGAAGTATATTATACTAATGATATAATTGACAAAAGATATTCGAATGCACCATTCCCTATATACATCGTGCATAACTTACGTGCTTCAATATTGCGACTAATGTCTCCATTCTACAGAGATTTCTTCTCATCGGTCACTCGTCGGAAGTAAAGTTTGTTAAATTACTTCCAGCCACCCATCCAAGTGTATCGGATCGTACTCTGATCAGCCCAAGCTAACCCATTTGATACTGAATCCTGATATCTCTAGAGACTTAATACGCAGGCCACCAGGTTCCCTTTGGAACGGGTTAATTGTGTTGGTTGATGACTGTCGTGTCAGTGTCGGGCCCGTCGCGCGTGGTCCTCACCCGCCGATCTTGCCTCATCCGATCACGCCCGACGTGTCTGACACTGATGGTGGACCGACACAAGACGGATACCTCAGACTACCATCCGACATTTCAGTGGGTGGCCTGAAACAACAAACTGTGCTTCCCACGAGTTACCGACGAGAACATAAAAAATCTCTGTGGAATGGAGGCATATTATATTATAATTATATTAAATAAAAATGAAGGGACTTAAGTTATGCTCCGTTTAGAAAACGTGCAGGAAAAGAAAAAAGAAACCATCAGCTGGCATAAATCACAAGAATAACACAAGCATACAAGCAAACAAACAAACAAACAAACAAACAAACAGACAAACAAACAAACGTTTATTCACCTGACTGGTGAGTCTCCTCAATCTTCTTAGAGTCTCCGTGTGTCGCTTTCGCGTTCTGCTAATCGATAACCGAGTATATTACAATATTATGGCATATCGATACTTGCAGGCGTCAAACAGCCTCCCACAATATCACACGACAAGACAACATAGACCGGTATCAATATATGAGATCCATACATCAGGTTTTACGCACTCGCGAGTCCGACCTATACAGACGTGTAAACGTGGGTTCTATAATAATACCTCGACCAATAGCTTTAGGATCCACACAGATCATATTCACTGTTGACGCTCCAGTCAGGGAGGTGGAAGAGAGAATCCACCTCCCTGCTCCAGTTTACCTTCATGCATTGGTACAGGCCACAACGGTGCAGACGGAGTTGATACTAGCATTGCAGAGTTTATGGAGCCATGGACGTGTAAATGTATTGTAATTTCTCTTCAAAAGTATTCTCTTTTGTTGTCACTGATCATCAGCGCGTGCAAGTGATTGTGTTCCCCGTGTAACCAATATAGCAGCAACCATGTATGAAAAAAGAGGGGAAAGAAAAGGTCCATAACAGGAAAACTTCAGGAGTGCTGGTATTCCGTAATGACGTAGCAAATCGTTCATCCGTCAGTTCTTCATTCTCCAAAGGAAATATATTTCCCTCTGTAATGCAAGATCCCTTTCATTCCGGACGCCTTTCTCACGCAGAGGAGAAGGTTCAAGCCACACCCACTTTATCATAACGACACCCAAGAAAACAATAATACGAATGCAAAAACAAGCACGGCAACAAAACAGCTGACTCGATCTGGGCGAGTCAAGGGCGATCGAGCAGCACTGATTATGACGTCATCATTCTAACCAAAAAATTGCATTCCGGTATTTTTCTTTGAGCCAAAATTTGGAACAAGGAGAGCAAGAAAAGTAAAATAATAAACACTGATGATGTCAATTATACTGATACTGATAATGGTAATTATAGTAATATATATGTATATATATATATATATATATATATATATATATAGCAATAATAAAGTCACAACAGAGGAATGCAGGGAATGCATTAATAGCCAATCTTGATTTAATGAATAATCCATTATTGGATTATTCATTAAATCAAGATTGGCTACGACTTTATTATTGCTATTTCTAGTACTGCCAATACGCGGAACTACAATATATATATATATGATATATCATATACGTGTTAATAACATGAAAAAAAGAAGAAGATGAACAGTAATGATGAAAAATAACGATGATGTTTATAATTCAGATATATACTACTATACTGCAAATAATGGAAGGGAAAGAAGAAAGAAGAAAAAACGAAGATGGATGAGAGGAGGAGAAGAAATAAAAGATGAGAAAAAAAAAACAGCTTGAAGGAGGAAACTAACGCGTGAAAACAAGCAAGAAAATTTGCGTGGGAACACGTGTAATGACCTTGACAGACACTTACTGACTTAGCTCTCCCGACTGGGTTAGCCTCTATTCAGACCTATTATGCTTATTTATTGCAGTTTTGTACTTTACTTAGAGGCCTACCAGGATCTCCGCATAGAGTCGTTTCTCATTGGATGGAATGAAACATGAAGCTCCATTTCATCGGATGAAATGAAGCATGGAGCTCTTTTGGCCCCGTTCAGATCTAAAAGCTCAAAAAAAAAAATACAGATTCATATCTTGGAAGCCGACTTGGTCTTAGGGCGTCCTTTGCATTATGCAGTGTATAGGGCTCACATCTGTAAATAAAATGGAATGTCCCAGACCCCTTCACAAATTCGTACCAAAGATACCGACATACATGAAGAAGAAAATTAATTGAAAATCAATAATGCAGCCAGTTGGCAAAAAACTGAATAGCTGCAGATATTGGGTATGAATTCCTCTACAAACTACATTTTGGTTGGAAGATGAAAGCTTTTCTCATGGAATTTGAAGGGACTATATTTCATTGGGTGCATGTACAGAAAATAGGTGATTTTTTTTTTTTTGAGTAAAAAGAACTCGTAGTCTGGCTTTGCCGACCCTTGGACATAGTTTGTGCTGAAGAACCTCCCTTGGGAATGTGATGGATGAAAGGGTATATCTCACTTTATCCAGGTTAGTGAAGATGAAAGACCTCATTTCTCCCAGCTATTTTAGAGAATTTTTTTGAATTTCGAATTTAACACACGTCTCTTTGGGGAATTATTTACCCGTGTGAGCCCTAGGCTATAGTCCAGAATACAAGACAGAGCAGGCATGTACCATTGACTTAGTGCGGATCGACTGTATAATAAAATGATTCAACGTACGATAATTCACGCATGACCACGCCATGAAACGCCCGAAAACTCTATTATCATGTCACGTAGTGTCAATTCAAACGATATAAGACATCAAGTTGTTCTGGGGTGCTTACTGAGTGACTTTATTGTAGTGTGTGTGTGCGCGTCTGTGTGTGTGTGTGTGTGTGTGTGCGCGCGCGCGCACCCGTGGGTGTGTGTGTGTGTGTGTCACGGTGTAAAACCACTTGTGACGTTTACAATACTTTTAGGGGACAGCGACTACACATTTCCTAATGCATGTGAAAGGGTTTGCTATCAATTTGGAAAACGCAGTTAACAACGAAAAGAGAAGAGATGTTATGTTGGTAATATCAATGATAGTCTAGACAGCGAAAAAAAAAAATCACTAGTAACTCATTGATCAATGGATCAAATTTGAACTGACCTGAACTGAACTGACCATAACAAAAGGTTTTACGATGACCATCGGAATGTGGACAAAACCACCCGAATGCCTGTCTGATCTCGGGAACACGCCTAAACACGACCAATTTGAAAAAGACCGTTATAAGTGTGTATAGGATCTTAAATAGTTTGTAAATGTTTCAAAATGTGAAATATATCAAGCATGTTTTTTATCTTTCTATATTAGTTAAATCATACTCGATCTCATAATCTCATTAAATTGAATTAAAACCTTGAAATAAATTGAATTAAAGACATTGAATTAAAACCTTTGAATTGAAATACTGATTCTTTCATACCGTCGAAATAAAACATAATTTGGAAAAAAAAAAAACTCGTAATCTTGATTACAGAGTATGCAGCGTGTAATGAAAAAGAAGATGACCCACTTTTCATCATTTTTTTTTTGTTCATATACTTTTTCCTGTAATTGCTGTTATTGCCTGGAATTACAACACGACAGTTGTATTCCAATTATGCACGACCCTATAGAAATGAATAGATTAAAAAAGTCACGAAATGACTCGCTGCCTCATGTAGACAGGTCGACGTACAGGTCGAAGTTAATAAGAATATCACACACACACACACACACACACACACACACACACACACATATATATATATATATATATATATATATTATATACATACAGACATATATAATTATACATAGTACCGAGTCTGTATTTCAAGACTGTTCTTGGAAAGCTTGTTAGCCATCCGGTCTTCACCTTAGGGCACGCTACCGCGCACACATCAGAGGCAATTTACTTCAATTTTTTTGACATCTCCTACAAACAAAAACAACCAATTCTGCCCACTCTATACGTTCAGGGGATGGGAGGTTAGGGGTTTAACCCCCCCCCCCTCCTTTGGGCTGCCCCTTGAAAATATGCTTTGCATTAAAAAAAAGCGCAGCTGTCATGTGTATCCAGACCCACATACTTTGTTCAAAGAACTCTGCCTCAGACTCAAAGTAGACGGGGAAAAAATGCACTCCCCCCTCGTTCCTCCCGGACCCCCCCCCCCCCCCCCGGGTCAACCCCCATTCCGCGCAAGAAGCTAGACCCGCCCCTGACATTGAATGCGATGCCTTATAACGAGTTTTCAAGGAGATTCTGAAATCCGATGGATTTTGTATTGCATTCGCCACTTTTTTTTTTTGTACCAAGGGGGTGCATGATCCGAATGTTGCGCTAATGGTGCCATGCTATAGCCAATCTGGTCCTCGCCTAAGTTGAATCCAAAGGTAAAGGGGGGGGGGGGGGGTTAGGAGTTGACTTACGTGAATATTCGACGAAAACGTGTTTATATTCAGCTGGATGAAATGAGTCTTCAACTGAGCCATTTTCTTTTTTCACCTGTGTGCGATATTGGGAATGATTACCTTTGTGGTAATGTGTACAGGTATAATTTTAGTTGGTCAAAATAAACACATCCGTTCTCCGTATAATTTCACGCCTATGAATGTTTGAACTCACAGTTTTACAAGCGTTATAGTTTTTATGTAGGCCTCATCATGTTTCAATTATTTCCTTATACATACATTTGTGTTTAATACTTTTTTTACCTTTAATTGAAAGACATGGTTGTATATACTTTGTATTCCTATTTGTTGTATTACTTTCAATCATTTTGGAATTTCGTTAAGAAAGCAGAAATACGAAAATAAATTTGAACTGAACTGAACTGAATGTGTCACGGTCTCCAATATCACACAATTATTGGGACTAGAAACCCGTTGCCATAGAAACTGACATGATAATTTTCTCTACCACCAGTCCTCAATGGCCGGATAGACCTCAGACTAGTAATCATAATAGGTGCCTACCGCGGCTTAATCGAATAATCCAAAATAGAAGTTGAATTCGTTATTCGTAGGAAATGGTCATCCAGAGATAAAGAAATACCAATTTATTTTGTGGCGTTATTCTGAATGTTTATCATTCTGAAAGTCCGTTCATCCGAAACCTTCGGATATACGAACCACATTTTGTATTCGGATTAACGAATTTTACGAATAATGAATCTTTTTTTCCCATTGTATGATAATCCGCCCTTCGGAATAACAACCGTTCTTACATTTATTTTTTTTTGTCGGATGAACGAAATTTCGAAATATTGAACCTTTGGGATAACGAACCTTTGGGATAACGAACTTGGAATAACCAGCGAAATGTTGTAATAAATAAAGGTAACGATTATTCCATCACACAGGACTCAAATTACAATCTTACACACACTGTGCAATGAAGAAATTACGACTGTTTAATTATCCATATATTTCAACAACAACCACAATAAACAACGTATGTAACTTTCTGTTCCATAACATACTGTCAAGAAATTAGCTCTTCGCCTAGGAGTTATCTTTTGAAATCACTCACAATACTTGGGAAAGACAGTCTCTTAATCGACTCTTATCAGTTCAGTACAGCCAAGAAAAAGTGCTCAGTTTTCACATCATATTTACAAGACCGTGACATCGCTTCAAAATCGAGGTGAGGGTAATCAATGGCCCATATTCAGGTGTAATAGCTACTGAAATGAAATAAGCTTGTTTTCTCAGATACGAATGTCAAGAGCCATACAATCTCTGAATTTTCGACAGGACTGGTGTGACATCGGTCAAGTATCGATCCTATTTACGGCAGACCCAAAATCTCGCATCGCAGCGCGGGTTCTCCGAACCAGGAGCGAGGATGGAACCGAACGTAGCGGGCGCTCACGGGAGCCGGTAGTATTGTCTCCACAGTCGTATTGCCGTCAAAATTGCCAGGAAATACCTATCATAATAATACACAGGAAAACAAGTGTCATATCGGTTGTAAGAAGAGAATATTTGAGGTAATATTACAGCGTACATAGATTAGAAAGTCTCAATCGAAAATTTTATAGAAAAGAAATGTAGTATGAAATAAACGAGTCCTGATTTCTTTCTTCTCATGATGTGGTCTTGTGGTTAATCCTTTTCTATGACGACTAACAAAAATAAACAAGAAGCTGTCAACATTGCACGTGATCGGTTCTAAACCTAGATAACATGACGTTGAATATGAACTACCTGGTCATCTTCATGCAAGGTTTGTTATTCTGTTTGATTCTGATAATCTGACGTTTTCTCCACTCATGCTTGAGATGACCACTAAATGAATATTTATTTGTGTGATAGGAGTACTGGAACTCCATACTCTCTTACTAATTCGACAATATCTGTTTGACTCGAAAGTTTGTCATGAGTGATCCATATTCAAAAGTCATCCCGCTTTAACGTATAGGCCTATGTGAGTCTCAATTCAAATAGTTTCAAATCGAATCGAATCAAATCAAATCAAATCAAATCAAATCGAATCAAGTCGAATCGAATCGAATCGAATAAAATCGAATAAAATCAAATCAAATCAAATCAAATTCAAAAGCCACATCCAAATCTAAGTTATCCCAGTCGAGTATTTTTATTTTTATGTTTATCTATTTATTCATTTATTTATATTTTTTATATTTTTTATTTTTATTTATTTTATTTTTTAGGGGGGGGGGGGGAGGGGGGGAACTATAACTCTTGGAGCGGTTCTTATAGTTTTTAATCGAGTAGTTCTATGTACCGTCTCAGGGCACGCCGGCAACGAGGCAAGCGTCCACTGCACGTCGTCGGTCGAGAAGGAGAGAAAGAAAGCCGTGATCCACTGCGAAGCATGGGGGCGCCCTTGGGTTATCACTCCCGTCACGGTTCGATTGACTGTCAGGTCAACCTTGATCAAAATATAACAGCAAGATATCATCTTTCTACTCATTCTAAGACGTTTGTTCTGATACCACTGACAAAGATTAAGCTGGTTTAATCTAAAGGTTAAATTTCGTCCTGCGATTTTAACACAGAAAAAATTACATGACTGTCCATGATTATGTAAGTCAGTAAGAAAACATGAAATACCGAGCGGATCGTGTACCCCGATCTGATTTCCATGGTCGTGCGATTATTTTCCCCTGTATACCTAAAGTAACATAAACAAAGTGTTTTGCTGTTGTTTCAGAAGGTGACCAAAGAGCACTTCTTGTCTCATACAATCGGCATTTTTGAAAGTGTCGTTATAAAATTAATAACGTGAATAATATATATTTGGTTATCTTTGTCTTTCAGAATTGCCATCCTTACTACATTCCCGAATGAAATACCTCATATTTATTTACTAAAGATAAATGAAGATCATTAAAGCCTTCTCATATCTTCTTTCTCTTTGGGAACCCCACATTGTTCTTAATCTCGATTTATTCCTTGTCAAAGACCCTCCAAAAGCAGAAAGTTTCTTATCATGTATGCTTACTTTGAATGAAACAGGTGCAACTTGTCCTTCTGTCACGTGCACAGTGTTAGTTCCATCCTTAACCCTGGTATTAATATAAATCACTCCAGACATACTAGAATCGGGTTACTCATTGCTTAAAAAAAAGGGAGAAAACTAAAAACTAGGAGAGAAGACGAATAATCTTACCTTCAGCCAACTACTGGCGTTTGTCCCAACCCAAGCACCGGCGTTGGTCCCGACCCAAACACCAGCCTCGTACCTTGCATCCGAGTCGAGATGCAATCGTGCCAACTCGGGACCATAAGACACTCCTTCGGGTCGTCGTGTTCCATACCCTGTGACGTCACCGTCGGGGATTCCCCTGTCTGCCATGCCGAGAGGAACTCCCCGCTCTGGTACGCAGTGCATGTCGGGATCGTATACATCTTCTGTATAGCGATAAGAGAAAGAATAGATTACCTAGGACCATAAAGTCAAGCAATGCCTATGAATAATGATATTCATGACCTCCTGCATTACAACTATTTTCTGTAAGCTCTACCAGTTGTTTACTGTAAAGTGTTACCTTTATGTTCAACAGGATAATTGTTATATATCTTTACTTCCATCATTTCTTTTTCTTATGCATTGTGCAGTATGTACTACATAATAGTGAAGATTGATTTTGTATACAATAATGTCGACATAAGTCTTCATCAAAGTTTTTGCATCACAACGGAATGCAGAAATAAAACTGATCAAAAAGAAGTTGAGGACAGCAAAAGAGGCGAGAGAAAGACATAGAAATAGAGGGAAAGAGGAGGGGGATGATTAGAGATTAGATTCCCATTACAGATAAGGCTTACTCAAATACCCACGCGAACAACCATTGATAAACCGTCATTATGATATTGATGAAATATGCATTGCCAGCTTTCACATACTTAGTACTGAACTCAGATAAGCGTACTAGTCAAGATAATGATGCCACTTTTAAGTGAAGGACGAAACGCTAAAAAAAAAATCTAGATAATGATTACTCAAGCAGGAGAGGGAAAGAAGGAGGACGCGGATGAATAAAGAAAGGAAAGAGAAAGTGATCAGGCCCTCTAAACTACTCTTAAAGGAGACCTCGGATGATTTTCAGATTTTTACATTTGAACAACTATAAATTAGTTACACTAAGAACAGAGTTTCAGAATTTATAATAATTGGGATGGAGAATAGGAATATTTTCAAAATTTATAACAAATTGCCATGAACAAGGACGATGGCATGGCATGGTCACCATAAGAATGCATGAGCTGGAGCTCAAGGAAGCAGAACAAAAGAAGAAGGCATGCATAGATTACATACAGGTGAACTCGCAAGCAAGCGGTATTGTTATGGAATTACACTGCTAAATCGGCTGAAAAATCGGCTGAAAACAAAATCAGAAAAAAAAAAAGCAGAACATCGACTGATTATTGGTCCGCCCGGAGTGTGAAGTTTCTATAAACGTCCGACATATTAAAGAATTGATATAAATGTTATAGTGATTGTTAGTGTTAAATATTATTGTTGATACTGGCACATTAATCTCATGGATGTTATTTGTGCTGTATGTTCAATGTGTACCTGCAATTATCTAAAGAGATAATTGACCTGGTTATGTATAAACATTTTCTTGGATAAAGAAATGATTCAATCAATACATAATACCATATGTGAGCCTCCTATGTCATCATTATTTTCAGTGTAATCTGTTTAAGGTTTGTCAACGTGTTGTTTCTCTGCTCAAGAACCACAATAAATTCCACAAATCTATACATGGAGCGGTCGATTTATGTACTACATGATGAACAAAGATCAAGAGGGTGTGTGTGCGGGATGCGGGAGGAGGTTCAAGGGGAAGAGAGGTGTGGCAGTTCACAGAGCAAGAACGAGCTGTGGAAGAGTGGCAGTAGGGCATGACTGCACCAGCAATG
The DNA here is from genome assembly GCF_040938485.1 of Diadema antillarum. NCBI lineage: Eukaryota > Metazoa > Echinodermata > Echinoidea > Diadematoida > Diadematidae > Diadema > Diadema antillarum. Next base: position 44,820 of record NW_027271673.1, read on the forward strand.
AGCTGGGTGAGACAGTGGGAGGTCCCAGTCAGGTTTCAGACCACAGAGCCGGAGACCCTCAGCATGCTCTACATGCTGTGTTTGAGCGGAAGGAGCCGATTGCATGGCCACCGGCGAGAAGTGAGAAGTGGGAGCTTTTTGACATCAAGCTTGCGGGAGTTTTGAAAGTGGAATTGGCTGGGAGTGTTGAAAAGAAGATGCGTATGTTTGAGGGGTTGTGTTATGGGGCTTGTGCAGAAGAGTTTGGGATAAAGCCTGTGGGTAGTGGAGGTGGGGGGAATGTGGAGGGGGACTTTGGAAAGTCAGGGTCGAGGAGACAGCGGTTGATGGCCCAATTGAGGGCGGAGAAGAAGAGCTTGCGGCGTAGGTGGAGGCAGGCAGACGGAGAAAGGGCTAGTCTGAAGGGTTTGTATGAGGACCTGAAGAAGAGGTATGCGGATGTTAGGAGGGCCGAATATCAGTGTAGGAAGAGGAGGAGGAGGAGGAGGGAGAGGAGGGAGTTCTATAAGAATCCGCACAGGTTCACAAAGAGGTTGTTTGAGGAAGGGGTTTCAGGAAGTTTGCAGGTGTCGAAGGAAGAGCTCGAGAGGCATCTGAAGGCCACATACTGTGATGAGAGGAGAGAGGAGCCTTTTACTGGGGTGGCAGGGCTATTGAGGCCACAGGAGCCAGAGGTCAGTTTTGACTTGAGTGAGTTGAAGTTGTGGGAGGTTGAAGCCGTGGTTAAAAAGGCCCGAGCTGGCAGTGCAGCTGGGCAGAATGGCTTGTCCTACAAGCTGTTCAAGTACTGTCCTCGTGTCCGAAGGGTGCTGTGGCGGATCCTAAGGGTGCTATGGCGGGAGCGGATTGTTCCAGTCAGCTGGTGTGTGGCAGAAGGGGTATATATCCCAAAGGAGAGGGATGCCAAAGGCATTGGCCAGTTTAGACCGATTTCGCTTCTCAACGTGGATGGTAAGATCCTCTTTAGTGTCTTAGCAAGGCGGTTGTCAGGATTTGTCATGAAGAACAAGTTTGTGGACACCTCTATACAGAAGGCAGGGATACCAGGTTTCCCTGGGTGTACGGAGCATGTCCAGATGATTTGGGAGTCAATCCAGAGGTGCAAACGTGAGAAGGAGGATGTGGATGTCATCTGGTTGGATCTTGCAAATGCATATGGATCAGTTCCTCACAGGTATCTCAGCTTTGCTCTTGAGTTTTTCTGGGTCCCTAGGGTGATCCGGGAGATGGTGCAGAGCTACTACAGCCAGTTCAGGATGAGATTCACGACCCAGACTTACACAACAGAATGGCAAGCGCTAGAAATTGGCATCCCCATGGGGTGTCCAGTCTCGCCGCTGCTGTTTGTCCTTGGGATGGAAGTGTTAACCCGGTGTGTGGCCCCGAGAATTGAAGGGTTGATGCTGGCTGCAGATGTGGTTGTGCCGTCGATTAGGGCTTTCATGGATGATCTCACAATCGTGTCTGGCAACGAGACCCAGGTCAAAGATGGCCTCCATAGGTTGGAGGAGTTGGTGGCCTGGACACGGATGAAGTTCAAGGCCAAGAAGAGCCGCTCAGTGTCAGTGCGGAAGGGGAAGGTGGTCGCAAGGAGATTTCAGATTGGGGGAGAAGATATCCCTCAGGTCACTGAGCAGGGAGTAAAGAGCCTTGGGCGGTGGTATGAGTGCAAGTTGAATGACAGGCACCGAGGAGTTCAGATCTATGAGAAAGTGGTGGAGTGGTTGAAGAGGGTGGACAGGACACTCATCCCTGGGAATGCGAAGGTGTGGTGCTGCCAGTTTGGCTTGCTACCACGGATCATGTGGCAACTGCAGGTGTACGAGGTGGCAGTGTCCAGGGTTGAGAGGATGCAGCAGAAGATGAACTCATACTACCGGAAGTGGTTAGGCGTTCCAAGAATGCTTACAGATCTGGCATTCTTTTGCAGATCAGGCAGGTTGCAATTGCCTATGACGTCAGTGGTGGAGGAGTTCAAAGCTGGCAAGGTTAGGCTAGTGATGATGATGAGGGAGTCAAAGGACCAGGTAATAGCAGGAGTTAGGCCACCGATCCGCACAGGGAGGAAGTGGAGGGCGGAGGAGGCTGCGGACGAGGCAGTGGCAATGGCAAAGTGGAAGGAGATGCAGGGTGCGGTTCAGGTGGGTCGGAAAGGGGTCGGGTTTCATCAGGGTGTCAGATGGTACAGCAAGCAAGGCAGGAAGGGTAGGAGGGAGTTGGTGGTGGAGGCGGTTAAGGAGAAGGAGGAGGAGTACCGCTTTGCCAAGGCTGTACAGCAGGGAGTGCAGGGAGCATGGACCCGATGGGAAGGGGTGGAGCAGAGGAAGGTGTCATGGAATGACCTTTGGTCAATGTCCTCTGGAGCTGTGCGCTTCATGATCAGTTCCACCTTTGATGTTTTGCCGTCGCCAGTAAATCTCCAGAGATGGGGCATTGTGGAGGATGGTGGATGCAGGGTCTGCAACAAGGCGAAGGGCTCACTAGAGCACACTCTGTCAGCATGTAGAGGTCTATTACAGGCCTATACATGGAGGCATAACCAGGTGTTGAAGGAGATGGCGGAGGTGGCGAGGGTGGCAGTGGAGGCAAGGAAGAAGAATGGGCCTCCTAGGGTGAGGGGAATCCGGTTTGTGAAGGAGGGTGTGAGATGCAGTGTGAGAAGGAAGGGTCAGAGGGATGATGGTGGGGGAATCTTAGCAGCGGGGGATGATTGGGAGGTGCGGGTGGATGAGGGAAACCGTACAGTGCCAGAGGAGGTGGTAGTAACTGCCCTTCGGCCGGACATGGTGCTGGTGGCTAGGTCTGTGCACAGGTTAGCAATGGTGGAGCTGACTGTGCCATGGGAGACAAGGATTGATGAGGCAAGGGAAAGGAAGCTGGATAGGTATGCTGAGTTGAGGGAGGAGTGTGAGAAAAGGGGGTGGAGAGCGGAGGTGCATACTGTGGAGGTGGGGTGCAGGGGATATGCTGGTCGATCGGTAAGGAGGTGGGTCAGAGGGATGGGAATAGGTGGTAGGGACGGGGAAAGGTGGATCAGGAGAATTTGTGGGGCAGCGGAGACAGGATCTGCATGGATAGTAGGGAAGGCTTGGGGGGGTGGTGGGAATAGGGGGGTGTAGAGAGAGTGTTTCGGGAGTGAGGAGAGGTGATTGATGCCAAGCTTTTTCTTTTCTGTCTTGTTTTGTGATGTTTTGTTTTGTTTTGTTTTGTTTTTTGTTTTTCTCTTTGAAATGCCATGGGGGTGCTGTCAAGGGGATCCCAACGCAGCACCGGCCAGCCAGGGGGAGGTGTACAGCACTTAAATGGCCGAAACACTGGTGATCCCTGGTGTGCTGCTGACGACCCATGGCATTTGCGGAGTTAACATCTTTCCGTTTATTTTCTTGTCTTGTGAAATTATGAAATTCATCTGGAATGCCCCTTTAAAGAATTAGGAGGTGGACCTACGAACAAACTCCGAAAGTGGTCCAACTCCGTAGAACTCTAAACGCACAGCTGGCGCACCCACATAGCTGCGAGGAGTTATCTGTACCCGTCGGGCAAGGATCGGGGGCTGGAAAGACAAGGTTACCGGGGTCGTTGCATCGTAGTTTCCGGGAAATAACTGCAAGATCACCGCAAAGAGATACGTGTTACAATTCAAATAAATTTACAAAAATTGTAGAATTTTTTATCAAAGATGTCTTTCGAGAGAAAGCTACTTCTATTACCAAAACTTCAAAGGGATTTGATACTCGTTTATGGCAACATCTGCAATGTCAATTTTAATTAATCTATATGTGATGTGACGACGACGTTATTTGTACTTTACATAATGTTTCAATTACCCTGAGGCAGAACGAGTAATTAGTATTGACTGATTTTGAAGAAAAAAAACTGAAACAATTGATATGACGGCATTATTGTAAGAGAGGGAGAGAAAGAGAGAGAGGGTAAGTAGAGAAACCCACACGACGCCATAATATCATACTACCTCTCAATCCCTTAGTTCGTTATGATGTACATGATATTAATCTGATTAGGCCCAAATTTCTATAGCTTCCTCTCTCTCTCTCTCTCTCTCTCTCTTGTTTCACACGTTTACCTAAGCCTACATATAAATTTCTTCCGAAATGCACTCTTTTTCTTATAGAAATAGATATTGAAACCCTCACCGCAATCAGCCAGTGGTTGAGAAAAAGGAAATAATCCTGATTACCAACAATTTACTCAGTGTAATAGTACACATCTAATTACATACACACTGGAATTTGCATTGAAGTTTTTCGCTGGACCTCCACAGAAGATTGAATACGGTTTACCTTTATTGTATTAGAGTAAGGATCAGCGAAGTCCGACATGTTAAACTCATCAGTGCCGTACGAGACTGTGAAGGATGTGACCCACTGGTCCGGGCCCAGCCCGCCTCCCTGCAGCGCCACTCCGGTAAGAAGGTACAACTCGTCGCCGTCTACGGAGACCCGGAGCCACGGCGCCGCCAGATCGGAGTTGTTGGGAGCCCAGAACGAAAAGGAGTTGAGTCGACTTTCGGCGGTGCACGCGCTTGCTTCGGAGCAGCTGGACGCGGTGATGGCCTCGTCGGATATCTCCCCCGACTCCATCCCGAGCGCATGGCCAACTGGATGACACTCTGCCTTACCTAGTAATGATGGTGATGATGATTTTAGTGATGATAGAACAGCGGTGATCAGTGATGATTATTGTAATCATATTATTGTAACGATAACAGTATAATTGATGATTATAATAATGATGATAACAACAATAACTTGTACATACAATAATCATATCACTTTAGATACACAAACAAATCATAATGATAGTGATAGAACTATACAACAACCAAAGGCAACAACAACGATAATAATCATGATAATAATAATGATTTGTTTTCCAGGGTACAGTGTCCTGAGCACTGTTCTTAGAGTCCCCTGCCATTATTGTTACCTCAGCATTGTCACTAATATGAAATATATATTTCACACAAGATGATGATTACGGTAAAGATGCTGAAAATCGATGCAGATGACAATGGTTGTGACGAGCGAAGTGCATAAGGTAACTGAACTGATATCATCATTGACAGTGACGTCATTTATATGGGTACTGAAGGCGATAACGATGAAGATAAAGATGATGATGATGATGATAATGATGATGATGATGATGATGATGAAAACTGTACAACTCAATGCCCACCATCTTGAGAAGTATAAAATTCTATTTAATGTCGTGGACATTGACTGCCCGATTGAATACTACCTCGTTGAGGACGGACTGATTTTGCTACAACATGCATTTCCCATGGACACTTGCCCGAGTATACTCGGGACTCGTCCTCAACAGGTTAGGAGACCTTTCGCTGCACCCCATGGTAAACTGGATAACAACGAATTGCACCCATCAGCGAATTATGTGCATCAAAACGTACGCTTATCGGTAACGGTCCACTGCAATCGATAATTTTTCTACTTTGTATGCACTTTTTATGATAGAAAGACTTGACAGAGATCAATTATAAAGCTGTGCCCTAATACCTTAATCTCGAATATATCCGAGCCAGACCAGCCTTCAAACTCCTGCATCGCTACCAGGTCTTTTGATACTTAAGGAAGCATCCATGTATATTGTTTGCATTGAAAACTTTTTGTACATTTTTTTTTCGTCTAGACTTTAGTAAACACTTCGTCTTTGTGCCTTGGATGTGCTGGCAAGAAGCATTCATAAGGGCTGTGTGAATAGTCATGACATCACAAATGCTTATTACAGTGAACATTGAAAAACCTGGTAGTATAAATGACCTTTCTCTGTCATGCGCAAAGTAGAACAACGAAGTGGCTTATAATTTAAAGCTTATGCAGAACACAGGGTGTTGTGTCATCTTTTTCTTTCCTAGTTTTCAGAGGGCCATGATGACTACCTCAAAGATGAACTTGACCTTCATGTTTGTTCTGAGGAGAAACATGGTAATACGCAGAGGATGATGCGAAACGGCCTTCAAGGCAATCTAGGAATTTTTTGACCCCGTTCACCTTGGAGCTTGATATAGCTCACTCCACTCAGATGGAATATTATAAAACGACTAGTTCATAAGATCCTTGTGGAAACATCATTAGTTCTGTTCAAAGTCGATAAGACTTTGAGACTCTCAGGTCCAAATGGTTAATTTAATGTGATAAAGCAAGGAGAATATAATCTCACCCGAACTACAGCAAATGACGCCAACGACCTCTTCTGGACTGGATTCCTCTTTCCCGGAAGCGACGCTGGTGGCGCGCCAGCAGTCCGTAATTTGCTCGGGATCTGACGGGCACCCGATGGAGGCAAACCTGGACACGATGTCGATGAAACTTTCGTTGAACACGTTGGTGCTGACAGTAGCAAGGGCGCCCTCAAAGCCGAGGTGGCGACACACCATATGGGAAATGGGCGTGGTCCACGATCGGCTGGTGAAGAAGGCGGCATTCTCCGTGCTGGATTGGTGGACGGAAAAGGCCACCGCCCCTTCCCTGTCAGTGCTTCCACCGTAGAGGGAGACAGATGTAATGAATTGCTCTACAAAGAAAGAACATTGAAAGAAGTGGTTTCGATTATGAATCATTACATTATGATATCATGCTGATAAGATAACACACTCTCGAGTGTTTCATGAAATATCTCGTAGAAATGTGGTTGAAAGCAAAAGATGCGCATTCCAGGAATGAAAAAGAAAAACAAACTGGGACAGTGTTATCACACAGAAATAACGTTAGGAGCAAATTCTCTTAAGCTATGAAATAAATGGATTCATGTTTATATTACGGGGAGGAACGACGGTAGTTTGGCCTCTATCATATAGTTGGTCCTTTATAGATTGCCAATTGAAGCTTTAACAAAACTTGCACCTGCCTCGCTGAAGTCTCGAAACGATTTGAAAGGCGATTGTATCAAACTGTTTGAAAAATTGTTATATTGAATGGGCTACAAACAATTACTGGTCATTGATTGGTCATAATTCACTCACGTGATTAAGCGCGCAGTGCGAAAGAAATCGTTACATTGCGAGCAGTGACGTCACTGCAGGGAAAATGAGTCCGGAATTTGACTAACAAAACTTGCGGACATAGTAGGCAGATTTGTAACCATCCGAACTCGTGTATGACTCCACGATACAATGATATAATACTTAGTAGGCCTATGTTATGTAATATTTGTATTGCACTAATGTAATATTACCTTTAACCCTTCGGACCCTTTCCAGCACAACAGTTTTTAAAGCTTTAAGGATCCTTTCAAACAATCCAATACAAAAGTCTACCATGCACTGTATTTCTACCTCTATTAAACAAATGACAAAACAAAAAGTACACGTATAAGGTTCACAGGGTGTGAGCATGAACGATCAGTGTTCATTGAAACCTTTTGAACAAACCAGAGTCAGAGTAGCTAACATGATACCCTTGCCATAATGACTTTCATCTCAACCAATTAAGCAATTTGACCCTCTTTTCGTGAACATCTCATTACAGTTATATGGCTTAAAAACTTCGATGGCTACCAATACCGCATCTTTAACTTTAAACGTTTTAGAACAAATATTGGAATTCTATATAGAAATTCTATACACCTATTCGATTTTGTCACGAATAATTAGGGCTTCCAATAGCAAGAAGAAACGATAATTCAATGGGTTATGTAATGAGCAAGATACATTGATAATTCATTGGGTTATGTAATGAGCAAGATGCATTGATAATCCAGCGCATAAATCAACTGTTGTTAGGCATGCTGAACCGCGGCCTCCACTCCCACCCACCCGAGTTATAGCTGAAATATAGACATTGACATAACAAAGCACCACCCAAACCGAACATGTCATGGAACCTTTATTACCTCGTTGGCATTGAAGTCCAAAGTAGCCTGGTGGGCAGTGACATGTGTATTCATTCTCAGTTTCTGTGCACGTCCCATTGTGTAGGCAGGGGTTACTGGAACACACTGTGGAGAGTATAGATCATTATCTTTTAGTGATCGTGAATTCTGTAATCTCATTGGTCAATCACACTCAGACCAACCACTGAATATTTTCCGTGTTCCGTGATATGACGTCATGATATTACACGGCTAGCTGCGCGTGTACGTATGCGCGCATAATCAGCTCGCGAGACGTAAGTCAACATGGCTGACAGCCGGCGATTTCAACATCATTCACGAGAGGAAATCAGCGAGAAGAAGGTTAGCACTTTCACTTCAAAAGATAAGATCGTCACCCCCTGCTTGTTCTTACGAAATACGGGAAATATCTACGGTCTGGTGCCATATTACATTCCGGCCTCCGGCCTCATGGAATATGGCACCAGACCGTAAATATTTGCCCGTATTTCGTGAACAAGCAGGGGGTAACTAATAGTATCCTGCAGTGATAGCTTTAAAGGAAAAAAAATCCACTCGAGAATTTCGTCAACTTCATAACAAAGAGGGGAAGAAATATCTGCAGAACAGTGCAAAAAGTAGTAATGATCATGAACTGTTAAAAAAAAGGTAATGAAGATAGGCCCTACTGCAAGAGATTGTAAAAATTCAAAACATTTTCGGAAAACACTTCTTTACCAGTTGTTCTGAATATCAAAATCAGCAAGTTGATAATGTCATGCTCTCACAATATTTTGTTCATTTTATGTAGAGAAATGACAAAAATATAGTATCTCAGCTAAATGAATACGACGGTTTTGTTGACCGCGCGCACTGTGTTTGCGGTCATCCGAACTGTCGTTATAGGACCTATACATAAGGAGAGAATGGCACATCGTTACCTATGGGGAAATGAACAAAATGACATGACAAGACTCTATAAAAATGATAATTACCAAAAAAAAAAAAACCAAACAAACATCAAAGTAGAAACTGAAAATTTGAAATTATGTATTATGGAATGTCCACTATCGAAATGACTGAAAATCTCACAATCGAAAATTTGACCGAAAATCGGACATACGACGGTTCGGATGGCCGGCGACGAGTTGTGAGAGCATGATTTCATCAACGCCCTCATTTGAATATTCATAAGGACTGGTCAAGAATTGTATTCCGAAAAAGTGAAATTTCAAAAATTCAATATCTTCCTTATTTTTTTCCTATTTTTTTCTTTTTTTTACACGTACTGAAGGGATTTTTTGTTCTCTTTAACGTAGAGTCGATATATTTTTGGATGGATTTCCTCTTCAAAGCTACATCCTATTATAAATTGTATATTCACTTGAACAATTATCATTATCAAATTGTTCACACACTTCCACTTTCTGAATAATAAAAAATTTCAGCGAAGTGTAATTTTGTGCTATGCATGTGTCTTAAATCATATATTTCATCAAACGCACATTCAGTCGAGCGCCAGCACACACACACACTCACACACACACACACACACACACACTAACACAGAAAGAGGGGGAGACATACACACACATACACACACAAACACACACACACACACACACACTAACACAGAAAGAGGGGGAGACATACACACACATACACACACACACACACACACACACATTAACAAACATTTTACGAAAGCATTTGGAAAGGGTGCATGGGGGAGTGGGTAGAGATGAGTAAGAAAGGTGGTCACGTGGACTCTACTTCCCGAATCACTGTAATTCATTTCGCCTTTGATGTGCTCGCTGGTCGGTGTATAGGTGGTATTAGTGGCGCCAAAATGACCATTCATTTTGGCCACGCCCTGGCTACAATGTCGGGTTTCCGAGAATTTAATTGGTAGCACGTAAAGACATCACATTACTCACGGTTTATAACACGAGTGGGTATCAAAGCACGGGCTTCCGGCATTCATCACAGAGTGAGTGGTGTGAGTGGTCCATTTAACAATTAGCATTGACTGCCCGTGAACGATGTATATGGGCATACTGTCCACTTTACAGACAGTAAATGAAAACTTGGTCTGATATATTAGGTACCTTTATCTTGTAGCTCGATGTAGAATCCCACGTAGAGCATATCCGAGTGTTTTCATTCAATTCATTGCAATTATTGTTCTTTTTTTCATCAAACAAAGAGTGAAACAAAGTAAAGCATGCAATAAGCAATCATATTGTTTGATCTCTATAAAAAAGAAAGAAAAAAAATGCATACTGTAATGTGAATCGTAGAGTATTAATATATGATATGTACATTTAGGTAGAATAACTAAGAACACATAAGCATGCGTTGGAGGTTGACAGTGGAGTAAGTATAAAAAACAGTGGTCTACACTGTAAAAAATGCGACATGCGACATGTTTATGAACTAAACACAGAGTTAAAAATATAAACACTTTGTTTAACATCTAAACACCCGGTGTGTATAGCACGTTTAAAGTATTGAGAGTTAAAGTGTTTAGCTTGGAGTGTTTAGTTGGAGTGTTTATTCTGGTCACGCTATGTTAATCTCAATATGTCCATATATATATGTAAAAGTGTTGGAAATGGTGTGTAAATTGCAATTTCTAGTTTCCTTTAATCACTAGAAAGTGGAAACTGTTACGACATCAAGATGCACTATGAAATAATTCATGTTTTAGGCCTTTCATGGAAATGCCTAATCAATAGATAAAAGGATAACCTAAAAATATGTAATACAACTGTAATAAATCTATATTTTGGTCTCGCATGTACAGTCCTATATTTTAACTGCTAGAAAAAAAAAAGGAAATTGCCTTTGTTAATGATTTCGTTCATGGTTTAGGGCATTATCCCAAATGTTTGTTGGTTAGGCCTAAACACTTCTACTGTCAGGGTAAACAGACGCGTTTACATTTAGAACGCCTCGTAAACACGTTCTAAACACCGCACATGTTTAACATAAACACTAGCCGGGTTCACACGTACACCAATTAGCGGGATACAAATCTCGAGATTTGCATCGCGATCGTCATCCCGAGTTTTTTGCACGTGTGGACAGAAAAAACCCGAAAATTAGCGGGATAAGCATCGCGATGCTAATCCCAAGAAATCTTGCGCTGGTTCATCAATTAGCGGGATAATTGGCCGCGCGCTGGTACGTGTGAACGGTCGGGATTACAATCTCGAGTTTTTACATCCCATCATGCAATGCGCACATCACAACAGCGAGGCCTCTGCGAAGAGGTCCTTCACCTCTTTGGAGCGCAACAACAACAGCGCGCGAACCACACCACTGACGCGTAAAAGACAATAGACAAAGGTAAGTGCGCGCAGACAGTGATAGAGAAGGGCGCTCTGTGACCCAGTTTGCAGGCTTTGCTGTTGTCTCTATTGGCAATTAGCGGGATAATTCGGTACGTGTGGACGCTCGCCAAATTAGCGGGATACCGATCGCGATCGCTATCCCGCTAATTTGGTACGTGTGGACGCTCGCAAAAAAACTCGGGATGAGCATCGCGATCGTCATCCCGCTAATTTGTACGTGTGAACCCGGCTAGTGTGATACTCGTACTCTGATCTACAAGACAGCAGCGCATGTGACATGACGGCCGCGGCCACAACGCACGCAGTGGTGCCCTGTGCGTGCGCTTCTAGCGCACACTCGTGCTATACATATTAGGGAGCTTTAGATTTTGACGCGCGGACGTTTGAGCCGACGCTTGCGCTGGACGTTCTCCTCTCCCTGCGTCGTGTAGAAAAGTAGCTTTAGATTACGCTGGGACGCAACGTATAAAAAATAAAATCGCGCCCCCATATGATCAGTGCATGAAGAAGCTCTCTGCGTCGCAAACTGTGCGGACGTGAAAATAGCCCAGTACGCGTAGTAAACAACTCTGGCGACGCAAGCTAAAAATAGATTGACTTTACGCGCGCTACTGCGCAAGCTCAGATCATGTTTTTTTCCTTTGAACGTCCGCGCGTCTAAAATCTAAAGCTCCCTAATATGACCATAATCAATGCACAATTGGCGGGAAAGGAGATGTGCGCGTACGTACCTGTACGGATGGATCTGTCTGATTGGCTGGCTGGTGCTGCGCTAGCAGCGTGATGTGCGTAGGCCTACAGTACGTGCGCATTCGTTCTAGGCTTGGTACACTACACTGTACTTACGACTCGATCGACTGCACTGATGATTCGACTGTTGTACCGTATACTGTAAAGCTAAAGGCCAAGGAGCGGATCTATAGCTAAGATGGCGTCGAAGCGATAAAGTTCTAGCCTGGCCGGCCTGCATGAAAGCGGTAAGTCTGCTAAGCCTGCTAAGTCGGTGACTAACCAGATTTATTGCAAAATTGCCCTCGTTTAATGTAAAACTGTAGTATGCGTAGAAATAGGCTACGCCCTTAAAGATTGTGCTCGTTTGTTTTAGTTTTCTATTACTAAATCTGACGGTTAGCGTTTATAGAACGGGGAACGCTGCCGCTCTAACTGTAACGTGTTATTGTTGTTAACGTTACAATACGCCTACAACACTCTACAGATTACCGGTACCGTAGTTATGGGTAAACTCGGCCTAGCGGGTAAACTCACTGTATCTTTTACGAAGTTATGAAGTATCTTGTGGGGGCGCTGTGGCATAGTGGATAAGACTCCCGACTCCCGAACGGAGGACCGTGAGTTCGAATCCCGCCCAGTGCTTACGTCCTTGGACAAGATGATTTTACCCACAATGTCCCTCTCGACCCAGGTGTATAAATGGGTACCTGGCAACGCTAGGGTAATAATAATAGCAGGGCCCTCTGGTAGAGCAGTGACAACACTGAAGAGGCTACCCTGGGTAAATAAGACATTATTATTATTATTATTATTATCTTTCATGTGAATGACGATGGGTTAGTGACTATATTTTGAGTGAAATTCAGTTTTATTCCCTGTAAATTCTTCATAAATCAACAGGTGGTGAAAATTGAATGTAAAGCCCGTTAGGATGTCTTGGAAAGGGATGCCGATGACACCAAAGTGGGTGACGATGATGTCCTGACGACTGTATAAATTCTGCAAGACATTACCTCTGCTGGCAGAGAACGAGGCATGCTGCAGTCAGCAGAGAAATCAACTGGGTATAGTACATCACTGTATTACCCATGTGGAAAGTGGAAATCAAGTAAGTATGGTAGGTGTTCAACCCACCGACCGGGTCCATAACGACCGACCGCGCATTATAATGGCATTGCGCGTACAGAAAGAAAATGTACGCATGGGACTACGCGCAACGGTGTTCGATTCTTCACTGGGCTACGCTACCGAGTAAAATGTGGCGAAAACAACTAAGTATTCCCTCTAAATTACCGAAATTTAGCAAAATCGAATAAGGTTTATCGTGTAACTACATATAACTAGGCCTACCTTTGCTGACTCGTTGTTAGATGTAGAGTATCCTTCCGTAATAAATTTGCCGATTTTGACCGCAAAATTGTCACCGCCGCTTGTACGATCGTGCACACACGTTACACATACACATGACATAAACATTTTGTCGCCCGCTACGACCGTACGAGTTGATGCAGAAACGAGAAATGAATGTGAAAAAAACAAACCGACTCATCTAATTTATTTCAATTACGATGAAAAGTTTCCTAAAGAAAATCAAGTCAAATTCATCTAACAGTCCTTCAAAAGTAATATCGAAGGATTCAAAATATATTCAAATATTATTGGGGAAAAAATGACGGCTAGAAAAAAACAGCGGCCTGTCGAAAAAACGCATTTAAGTGCCCTTCGTACGTATTGTCAGGGTGGTCGGTTGAAATGAGCAGGGCAACTGAGTGCGGAAAAAATGACACCCCACGCGTTCGAAGCCGCCACCTAAGAGCGCGTACCTCAGATCGCATTTTCAGTGCGCGCTTGTGAATCCGGAGTATTTTCTCCACACGTGAGTAAAATTTCAGGCAAATTGTGAGATTTTTCACGTTTCTATTGATAGCAAAACGTTAGGTGTCCGGTATTATGAACACCCAACCATACTCAAAATTGCAGAGCCAAATCAATGAATATTATGTACATGTACTTAAAGGGCATGTAAATGATTTTCTATAAAATGCAGATTTTAGATGCTTTAAGTTCTTCTGTTTGTTTGTCTGTTTGTTTGTTTGTTTGTTTGTTGTTGTTGTTGTTGTTTTTTTTTTTTGGGGGGGGGAGGGACCTACTCCCGACTGCCGAATCCATTCCATTACCTAAAATAAATATGGAAAATTGATTTATTGCAAATATTGTTGAAAGTGTAAATTACAGATGTGAAAATCTTCACCCAAGAGACAAAGGATACAGTAATGGTCGTAACTCTGCTTGATGATGATGATGAATAAGAAAGAAGCAACAACGACAAAAAAGACTTGAACTATGTCCAGAAAATTCAGCAAAGCAAGTAAAAACTGACGCAAGACACTAAGTGCTAATGTGACGAAGGGATTCTGTCATTCCTTTTAATTTGAACTTGCTTATGGATTCAGTCAACTTCTTTGCTACCCATTCATTTTCAGAATCTATGGGAGCAGTTAAGTCCATTGTATTGCAAAGCCAACTGATTTGTTTTCCTTGTGTAATCATTTGTTTTTACCAGCACCAGTACGTCATGGAAGAATTGATCAGTGGTCACGCCAAACCTGTCTGGATTAGAATGAAACATGCATGCGCTTACTTCTATACAACCCGTCTAAAAGTGCAAACATCTGAGGATTGCAAGGACATCGCAAGATATACTGATATATATTATATCTATAGGCCTACATGCCATATGAAGGAAATGAACCATGGATAACAATTTTTAATATTAATAATATTTTTCCCGCTAGCCATGTGATGTCTCACATCGTCATGATGGACTACAGACCTATTAGGAGGCATCCCACCTGTTAGAGCAACCTTTCTATTGTTTTTTTTTCTTCACTGACAGTGTGCATGTAAACCTGTATACTAGAATAAAGTAAATCATATGGGGGATGATAGGGTTTTGTATGCGATAGGGCTTCAGTTCTCCGTGTGTGTGTATGCGTGTATTACATAATGACGAACCTCTACAGAAATATGAAGGTAGGGGGCCTATATAATTCGAAGAGGAATTCAATGCTTATTTGATGAAAATTGGTTTTGAAATTGTCCTCTGTGCTTACGATGATGGTCACCTTCATTCTTATTGCTCATAGATATATGTGTAATTGTCTTTTTTTTAACAGCTGGTACGTAAAATTGTAATTTTATCTAATATGTAAAGACACTTGCTCGAAATAGTTTTGCACTATTTAGAAAAAAGTTTTATTCACTTCATTTTATTCATCAACCAATGTCCTTGTAATTCACTGTTAAGATATTACTCAAGAACTCTGTTCGATTGGCTTTCTGTTATATTCTTATGCAAAAAGGAATATAGAAATCAAAACAAATCAAATCAAAATATCTGCCATTTCATTTTTTCCCCTTAGGTGCTTCCTATACAATCAGCAGATATTTTACGCAAATAAGAGGCCAGTAGTTGTATTTGTTCGGAATTCTTTGCAATTTTCTTGTAGACCTGATAGGAAATGCAGTATTCGGTAGTTAATATTTTCTTTCTGAGATATTCTTGAAATCGGTCACATGGAGAGAGGTATTAGAAATGTAGTACAACATGTATGGAGAATAGGGAGGAGTCTTGCAACTGACTGACAAATTGACAAGGGAGGAGTCTTGCTGATCACACTGCGTGTTCATGACAGCCTTGCATACCCTCCCGCCTCCAGTTGCAATGCATTATTTTTTCTTTGTTCATATCCTCTTGTCTTTACCAAAAATTCTGCTGTGTCGAGATTGAAAGTAGCCCTCCATACCATGATTATGTGGAGTATGATGAGACTGATTAGACTCAAATAGACTATTCATGTATACCCATTGAGTTTGACTTTTTTCTCCAAGGTTCTAGCAAGGTACAGTTGTAGAAGTTTTTTCTCACTCACCCCTTGAAATCCACTAATATTCTAATATTTCTCTCAAAGTAGCAAAAGTGAAAAATCCATACAGTATTGTTAGCCTATTGTACTTTCAGTGATCGTCGCAGTGAATAGAACAATATCATGTATGTATTTAAGTTCCATTATTGGTACTGATCAGGGAGTGCAGATGTTCACCACAGGCTAAATACACTGAAAACATTTTTTTTTTTTTGTCTCTTTATGATGGAGTGCATCATCTATACTCCCTGATCAGTACCAATACGACCATAGTGTTGTGCATGGTATAATTTGCCGTGAGCCTAATCTGGTTCGGGTACCCCACCAAGCACTTTGCCAATAATTGATGCAATCTTGGATTTGTTCACAGACTGCAGTTATGTTCCTGCTATGGAGGTGTTACATATATGTCAAGCTTCCGAAGCGTTGAGTTGCAATTCACAATCAACAAGTTTATTAGTTTGTTTTACAATACTAAGAATTAGTTCTGAATACAATAGAAAGACGGCAATTCTTGAAAGTAGGCCAAGAATTACATGTGACTGAAAAGTAATTGTTAAATGCAATATTTTTTTTCTCCAAAATGAGTTGTGTGCCATTTCCTGCATATACAAACTTTACTGTCTGTATAGGAGAGAATTTCATTTACGTCTTCCTGTACAGGCCAGTGACTCCTAGGTATCTTGCATTTAACTCAGTATGGTGTCGTATAGCAAAACATGGCAATATCTAAAGGGGAAATCCAGTGCAAATACAAGTTAGTCTGATAAGAAAGAGTAAAATATTAAGAGTTCATCGGTAAAATTTTGATCGAAATCGGATGTAAAATAAGGAAGTTATGACATTTTGAAGTTTCGCTAATTTTTGAGGAAACAGTTCTTGAATGGTTAATATGAATATGCAAATGGCAACGTGGGCATGTCATTCCCCACTTACTTAATTTAAAGTTTTTCATCCAAACGCAATTATTCCCGAGGCTCAAGTCCTGATATATCTAACTGATCACTTACTGAAGTTATTCAACCAGCAATACCATTATGTTTCACATTTCATTAACATAAACATTTAATTTCATCATTTCTTTTTGTACACGATCAATGGAAAATTGTAAGGTTATGACATAGTCAACTCACTAATTTGCATATTCATATCCACTTTTAACTGCTTTGCAGAAATTAGCAAAACGTCAAAAAATGTTAACTTCCTTATTTTTCATCCGATTTCATTCAAATTTTTACTGTTAAACTTGTAAGATTTTACTCTTTTTTTATCAGACTATCTTATTTATTGGACTCGATTTCCCCTTTAAAGGATTTTAACTTATTATTCATCAGATATTGTCCAAGCTTTGACTGATGTTTTGATAACTTACATTCAGAGAAGTGCCTTTGACTCTTGTAGCCAAAATGTTTGTGAAAGTTAACCCAGGTCTTCCCTGGTATTATGCGTTGTAAGTGTGCTGATGATTTGGTACATCATTGGGTAAATTCTATATAATGTTATGCGTTTATCTCATTCCATGCAAAAGTGGAAACAATCCACTTTACATTAATAATTACATGGTAATTAACATGCATGATGAGTAATGTCTCATTTAAACACGTAAAAATTAGCATGTATGAATGTATGATGTGTAAACATGTCTCATATAAACACGTGGAAATTACCATGTATGATGTGTAAACATGTCTCATATAAACACTCAGCATGTATAAGGTGTAAACATGTCTCATATAAACACTGAGAAATTGCGATGTTTAATATGTAAACATGTCACATGTTTAGTGTATGCAATTTTGTGATCGATCTAAAAATCAGACATGTGTTCTGAGAATAAACACTCAAATGGCAAATAAACATGTCGCAGTGTTTTTAATCTGTCACAGCGAATAAACATGTCGCAGTGTTTACATTGTAAACAGTGCGTCATGTTTATTTTTTGGTTCAGTGTTTAGATCTTAAACATTGTGGGTGATTATGTGACTGTGCGGTGTTTAGTATTTAAACACTGTGAGTGATTATGGTGTAAACGTTTGGTGTTTAGGCTATAAACAGAGCAGGTGTTTAGTTTTTAAACATCAGAACCGTTTAAAACATAAACATGTGTGTGTGATAAACACCTAGGGTGTGCTGAAAATAAACACAGCATGTGTTTAGTTCCTAAACATGTTTAATATATAAACGCGTCGCAGTGTTTTTAAACTGTCACAGAAAAGTGTTTAGTTAGGTGTTTAGAAACTAAACAAATTTTTTACAGTGTAGTAAAAAGCAAGGCTTGTAAAACATGGATCACTCTGAAACTTTATTCGCATTGTACTGCAACCTCACACAGACACACACAAAAACACATCTCTCTCTCACTCTCTCTCTCTCTCTTTCTCTTGGATAAATTGTTTATATGATATTTCAATATCTATGTCTGTCTATGAATTGACACACACATACATTCATACAAACAAACAAGGTTTACGCACACATAATTATGGGCTTGTATACTATATAATCAGCAGGTACATATAATACAATTACAGGAAAAAAATACGTCCATGTGATTATATAAACATTATCTTTCACATTACTGTTAAACAGATAATCTCTCAAATTAAGAAAAAAAAGAAGCTGTAAGAGGAGATGGAAAAACAAGAATATTCTAAATAGTAGTGAGAAGTATAAATGTTATTTGTTTACCGGATGGCAACTCACTCGATATTTGGCATATGTAGTTTACAGATGTCCACGCATTCCCTTGTAAATCTAAGGTACTTTCGATGACATTTCTGAATGATGCAGGCGCTATTTTCGGCACAAAATGTATGACGTCACCATTATCCATTGTTCTCGACGTGCATGACATCATGTCGGTGTTTGTGCATGTGTCGTCACCGTCTGGAAGAATTAAATCAAAGATGACATTTTTAGACATCACATATTCGTCCGCTATCTAGAGAAGGTAAAATGAGATATCAAAAAACTCACCTCACTGCACAGCACACCCTGTCAATCTTCCTATCATCGTTTGGTATTCCTTATACCATCCCAGGACTGAATTGGTATCGGTTTTGGTATTATGGTTCCCCAAGTTTGACAATTGTAAATTATTTTTGACATTTTATGATAGAGAAAAGTGAGAAAGATATCAAACTCTTCTCTTTAATTGACAGTCAAACTTTAATGATCAAGAAAAAAAGTTTAAGACTTACAGATGTGTTTCACAAGCGCGTATACTATATACGTACTTTCAGATTACAGTCGAATGTCTCCCTTGTAAGTGGTAGTGCTAGAAACTTCAATAAAATCCTTTGATAATTACATATGACATTTGATGTCATCGTCCCATGAGTAAGGAATTTCTTAAGGATTTCTAAATTGCAATGCCTGACTTTCATTGTCTATGACTTACATCTGATTCTGATCTTCATTAGATATCAAACTAGTGAATTGCTTATTGTCGGTCAATATCACTCCTTATAGATTTTTTTTTAAATTTCTAACTCGTGTCACGTTTACAGTAAAGCTAAACCGTGGGAGCTGATTATTGTTTGGCTATGATCTAACACCAAAAGCCTGACCTATTTTCGGAACTGACAGGAACATTGTATGACTTGTTTCACAAGCGCATACGACATCTTGTTTAGATTACCGCCTGGTCTTCTGCTGTTAAGTTGAAGTGATAGAAGGAAACAACAGCCTAAGTTTGAATATGATTACCTGACGAGCACGTCCATGTCACCATGAAGCAGAAGAGGCAGAAGGCCACAACTTGGCCATACTGTAGTTATAGAAACAAGGAGAGAGAGAGAGAGAGAGGGGGGGGGGGGGGGGGGGGGGGGGAGGAAGGGATAGAGAGTAATGAAAAAAAAATCGAACATTCCGTACAGTTGACTAACTTCAAAGGGCGTATCTAGCGATTTGTGGGTTGTGTGGTATCAGCGTGTGAAGCATGAACTTACAGTAGAGTCAACAAGCTAGGTTTTTTTTTCTCGGAAGCGGAATTGTTCTTCTAATATGTTTAATGTGCGTTTTGTATTTACAAACTCTCTGAAATCACCATTTAAGTATTTTGTATTGTCTTTCTGGTTGAGTGTAGTAAAGCTCAGTCTAATTCTGTATTTGAATTAAAAAGGAGAAAAGTGAATAATGATAGAAAGACATACTTTCCGCGCAAACACAAACGCGACCCATTACTCACAATGCTTAAGTATTATCCCTCCCCCAAGGAAAAAACAATGAAACAAGCTAAACAATCCTAAACAAATCTTACGTTCCGAGCACGCTTCCAAATTTGCAAGGCCTCCTGCACAATATTAAATTGCATGCACTAAACTCTTTTCCATTATGTCCAAGCAGGGGCGGATCCAGGAATTCCGTAAAGAGGTGGCGCGTTTACAAAATTAAAGGGGGAGGGGCACGCACCCCCCCATTTTTTTCTTTTTATTTCTTTTGTTTCAACAAAAAAAAAATAAGGGGGGGGGGGCGTGCGCCGGTTGCGGTCCTCCCTGGATCCGCCCCTGTCCAAGTAAACTCTTTACGGAACTGTGCAATTTTGACGTTAGAAACCCCTGAAAAGCATGTAACAAAAACAGCATCGATTACACTAATTGTAGTCAAAACAACGGCATAGATGTTTTGATCCTACAACGTCCTTTATCTGCGTGACGCCCCTAGACTTCTAATTTCGTGAAAGAAACACGAAATGATTTCCCCCGACACAACTATTACCCCCGACACAACTATTACCTATTTTGTCAATTTGTTAAAGGTGTTAAGAAATTACGGTAGAATTAAAAGAAATAACAAACAATTGTGGAATAACCAATAACCAAGTGGCTCACCGAACGAAATGGCCCCATACCGGTTGCTTTGACTTCCAGCGTGTATCTAAAAAGTCTTGGGAAACATATACTGTGTCTTCTCGATTGGATGTCCGATGTATGAGAACGACGTTGTTTAAGAAAAAGGTATGACATTGTAGTTGTCCTCGATACCAGCTCCAACACAAGCGATTTGTTCGGCGTGGGAAGCTGCAGCCAAAGTGCTATTATGTTAATACTGCAATGATGATCCAGTTTCAGCATCTGCGGGCTTGGATTGGCCGCCCATTTATTAGCTCTCATTATGGCGAGTATGACGATCCCGATTTCGTCTCCACAATTAGTGACCCTTCATTTATCGCGTATATTTACGGAAGATCGTATTATTATATAGTGCTAATGGTTGATATTCAATACCTCCTTGGCCCCTTTTCCCACTTACTGAATACGTGTACATCTATACACATAGATTACATTGTATTAATGCAAGTATCAATAGATACATTAAATTCACGTCATTATGCATTTACTGAAATATAAATATAATATATTATGATATTCTAACGTATACTCTAATGGCAAGTGAAGTGCTCACAAAGTTAAAAAAATAGACACTGTTTGACATGTTTTTATTCTACATTATCATTACAAGATTTCATGTTGTGTAACAATCATAATTTGGTGTAAAACAATTAATAAATGCTACATTTGTTACTTCTACATGATGCATCTAATCTATACGAATGACTTTTTTGTTTTAAAATCTCTTTCTGGAAAGGACTCCATGGAACAAATCAAATCAAATCAAATCAGGAAGGTTAAAAATTAATACAAGCACAGGGCACATTTGAAATTTTAACATTGCTTTGGTGTCCACCAGTAATAAATGTTCAATCCAATGTGTTTCAATTTAAAAGTTAAATCATAATTCAAGAGACATTCGTGATAGAAAAACCTTCTTGTAAATCTTTGTAAGAAGGACTTTCCATAATAGGTAGGGGGTCCTTTCTTAAATTTGAGTAATCAAAAACATTATCAAAATACGTGACATAAACAGATATTAAAGAACATTGCCAGCATATTATGAAATAATTGCAGAATATTTTGTTTCGTTTTGTTTTAAACTTTGATAGGTTGTATATGATAAATATAAGTGTATATATATATATATATATATGAAGAGTTTGTTTGCAAAAACCGATAAGTCCATATTTGCCAAATGGAGATATTTGCTATTAAAGGTCAAGAAAAATAAAGAGAACAATAAGAACATTTTTGCTTCTTTTGACCATAACTTCAAAAATGTACCTGTGTGTGTAGTGACCAATATATCATTTAAAAGGTATTATTTTGTACTTTATGACAGAGATCGTACTTCAAGATCTTCAAAAATGGACTTATCGGTTTTTGCAAACAAACTCTTCATATATATACATTTGTGTGTGTGTGTGTGTGTGTGTGTGTGTGTGTGTGTGTGTTTGGTTTTAATGGCGTGTATCACTCGGAATTGAGTATTTACGCCATATATACGACAGTGGCCGTAATTCTAGACGTACTCTGCCTGTCTGTGGCCTCTCCCCTATATACCTATTACCTGTATTAATAGATATAAGGGAGTGTGAGTATTATGGAAACACACTATCCGTATATATGTTCTTTTTTCATCAAAAGGCTATTTAATCTTGTAATCATGCAGCATGGTAAAGAAACAATATTCTGAGACAGCATAAAATCGACATTTATACGATATTCTTCAGAAATGTGATCAGGAAGTCATGGATCTCAATTAGCTTAGTAAAGTCGAATAGAAACACACATTTTTCTTATTCTTTATTCGCCTTTCAAAATCCAGAAGGACAAGCAACATTTGAAATACAAAAATAAACAGTATTTACACTAACAACATGAAATAAAGGCATGTCAGCCACACTCATACATGCGCAGCAGCATTCACACGCTGACGCAAACATACAAGTTACATGCGCATTACGTCAAACGGTATGCTCTCTTTTGACTACTAACATGGTGCTCATGCACCCTCTTGCGTTCTTTAAAATCTTCTTGTACACTGTATTACTTTTTCAATATCATTCTATTTCGAAACCATCTTCTACCAGGTAAACTTCATCGGGACCTTTTGCAGTTTCTTCTTCGTGATTTGCTCTGGTGTGATGAACTGAAATGATATTCTGTATACTGAAAGGTCGTTGCGAGTTACGAGTTTAGGCAAACGTTCGTGTTTATTTCACAATTTATTTTTGTATAATGATAATGTCAATGCTATGCGTGATCAGTTTCCCTATTAAAAACAAAAAGAAATGCTTGAAACAGACTGCCAGGATAAAAACAAAAGAACAAACTGTTTATCGATACATAATAGTACATCTTATAAATGTTGTAGGCGGACCATCATCATTTAAGTCTGACATAGTGGAGTCGAAACTCTTTCATGAATAAGATGTTATCATTCCTTAATTCGTGCACACTCAAAGCCAAAATTGGCTCTTACAAGCATTTGATATAGAGACAAAAAACAACTTTTGAACACATGAATATGAACTTGGGGAGAAAGATTATTAGTCATTCATTGAATAATCAGTAGCTATTTATCGATTTCCTTTTCTAACCTCTGCTAGTAGATGAAACCTATACTCTCCGTGAACCTGGCGAAGGTTCAATATTCACAGTTCCTTATGACTGTGTATCTGTCTGTTTGCGTATGAGATAATGAACTCATGAACGGTTAATAGAATTTTCCCCAAACTTGCAGGATATGTTCATAATCAAGTATGTAAGAAGGAAACAGTCACGAATGATCTCGAAGGTAAGAGGTCAGGGCATCATAGATAACATAAAATTACTTTAATCTCCTAATAACTCAACAACGGATGATCACAATTGCACTGAATGAATAGTCGATGTCCCTATACCTCTTATGAAATGGCAATATCTTAACCACGGCTGCTTGGCGGAGGTCTGCTCCAGAGTGCTTTTGTTTTTCCTGTTATTGAACCTGCAATATATTTTAAGTTTCTTTGCCCCGTAACTTTCTCAGATTTTTTTTCGATGATTATGTCTAAATGTTCTATGAAGGAGAAAGTGTTATATGGGGTCAGTGAGCTATAATGTCTATCCAGACAATGTTTTCTTCCACGTCACCGGACAGCCAAGACGGTTTTTCTGCCTTTTCATGATAAGTCTTGTGGTCTCGTAATTCTCACTGACCAGTCGTTTACACTTTGCCGATTTATTACTCGTCTTGTGAGCAATACGTAACATCCTTTGCCCCTTCCGCGCCTTCGCCTCGCTTCCAATCACGCATGCGCGGTAGTGATCGTCTAAGAGATGCTTAAATGTGGCTAAGTCACTCTGAAATTTCTCACCTAGAGTTGCTATCTTTTCCCACAGGGTGCGATTGAAGTGTTCATAGAGAGAAACGTCTGCTGAGTTCCATTCTCGGATTTCATTTCGCTGTTCTTCACTCAAATTAGAATGCTTAGCCCGTTCGTTTTTCTTCACATACAGTATGTCGGCAAATCCCCAGTTCATCAGGGTTTTCAATAAAACTAGTGATTCATCAAAATGTTCTGTAATAAGGACCAAATCAAGAGCCTCGTCCAATCGTTTTATGATATCACTGACCGTGTTTTTATTCGTGTGAATCGATGTATCGCTTGTAAAGTCGAACATTTGCCCGTTTCTGGTGTAGAATTTCGCGTGGCCCCCTTTCGGTTTTCCCCAGTAGCGTTCTGGATCAGATAAGAATACAGCAATATTCGCTTCGTTTGTACTTCCCCGACGGACTGCGCTGATATTCATGCTACGCGCCGCGCCGAAGAACGAAAACGCGGATTCCCATTGCGCGCTAGGTTCGCGCAGTATTGATATATACCGGGCGTCCGCTTTCATGTATTTGTGTAGATCCTGAAGATTAGGTAGGAATCGAAGATGCGCGGTCATCATATCGTAGTTACCACGGTAACGCTTGTAGTCTCCGAGTGAAACGCAGAGTGGCGGTAGAAAATTTTGTCCTTTCTGCTTGCCTAGGGAAGCCATGCGGAAGTGACCATGTTTGTAGTCCCGCATATTGAAAAGGAATGAGAGTCGATGTTTGAAGCCAAACCGGTTCAGGATCGAAGCCACCGTTGTTCCACCTGTCTTGTGCGTCTTGATGAGGACTAAGCTCGTATCGGGTTTAGTGCTCTGACTTCTGGACGCGAATTGCATCGGCTGAACAGCTACTTCCAGAGCCAAACTCGACTGAATAACAGAAGTCATATTAGTCGATCCCTGCGACGAATACACACTCATCAAAACGGCAACGAGGAGAAGGCAGCCAATAAAGACCGTCCAGTCTCTCTGAATACACGAAAAAACAAGAAAGTGAAGAGATTCTTGATATCAAAGGACAAATCTACTCTTAAACTTCGAAAAAAATAATCACAACCAAATTGAAGTTGTGTCTTATATCCTTTGAATAGGTTATGATACTGATTATGATAATATTGATACAAGTACTAAAACAATAGAAATATTAATATTGATGATGGTAATGATGATGATGATTATCATTATGGTCATCTGTGATCATTAAAAGAAACATTGCTTCATAAATTGGGTAAAACTGAAAGCAACTTCCTTATAACACGGGCTTCTTAATTGTCTTTGAATGACTTGCTCCGTAAAGATTTGCTTTGCAAAAACTTGGATCGTCCCAATGTCAGAACATGTGAAAATTTAAAAAAAAAACAAGTAAAATCGTCTATTTTTCGCATGCAAAGCAAATTCCATTAAAGACAAATAAAGTTATGTTCTCCAAAGTGCTTTCGGGTATTGTGACAAGAGAATTAACGATCTTTTATCAAATCGAATAAAAAAAATCCATGAGTTATGAGAACTAACACCTCTATGAATATCATCACTATCATAATCATGATTACAGACGATTCAATATATTTTTGTCATCAATACTGGTGAGTAGTAGGAAAGTATGTAGGACGATAAGGGGGTGGGGAGGAGGAGGAGGGGAGGAGGAGGAGGAGGAGGAGAAGGAGAATACTAAATTGTTGCAACTCCTGTTAGTCATAGAGCGCTTTTTGTGTGTGTTTGATTCTTATCTTTCTGGTGTTGGATTAGATAATATCGTATGGTTAAAGTATTTGACATGTTTGACGCTAACGTAAAATGCATTGACGGATTTCTTACCGTCTGTAATTTACTCTCCATTGGGTGAAGCTGTAACAAGGAATTTACGCTCAGGACTGGATATGATCGGATGCCATTTGTGCAAAGATCTTCATTTCGTGCGATCCGTGATCTTGCAGTGGGCAAAATGTGTCATCTCGCTTGGGCGCGTTAAACTTCATTACGAGGGTAGAACGAGTGCTCTGTTGTACCTCTCGTCTGTTGTTCGACTTATCTACGAGGTACTACATGTACCTCTTTGGGTTGTCGTCTGGTTCAGCCATGGATGCCAGTCTCTTCATCACCATAGTAACAGTCTGTAAAAAATAACAAAATAACAAATGCAAAAATAAAAATCAATGAAACTGGTACTGCCGATTCAGTTCAATACAATTCATTTCATATTTCTAAAGACAGTGAAAGATGAAGATAACGTAGGAATGCATGTATCACCAAATAAAATTAGGGCCTACATAAACTCACAACAGAATATAAAACAAAAACACAAACGTAATCAAAGAACTTATGTACTCTCTAAAAAAAATCGAGTGAAAATATTCACTCTTAAAAGAGTGAATACAAAAAAGAGTGAATTTCGAGTGAAATTGGAGTGAATTTTGAGTGAAAATGTTCATTTTCACTCATTTTGGAGTGACGTCAGGGATCACTCCAAAATCTTCGAGTGATCCCTGACGTCATTCCAAAATGAGTGAAATATGAAGGGACCTACACATTAATGCAAGCTTGTCAACCTTAGGTCACGTTAAAATCAATTGATGTAGGAAAAAAAGTAAGTAAAAAGCACAGACGAAATTTTTGAAAGAGCAAAAAAAAAGGATCATCCATTGCAGAGACAGATATATATATATATATATATATATATATATATATATATATATATATTTATATATACTGTATAAAGGATTAATCAGGTGAGCCATAAACTGCATTAAAATTCAAGAGATCTATATAATATAACGTTGTCAATCTGAATTTAAAAAAAAGGGGGGGCATTTATGCAGCCATATAACGTAGGTGCCATAATAATTATATAAAGCTTGACAGTAGCGGTGACCCGGTGGTTCCGGGCCATCTATTCATAGATTTCGGGCCACCACTTTTTAAGGAAAGACATGGTTTTGAAAATTGTGTTTCGATCAGGCCACCAAATGTATAATTGTTTAGCCATCCAAGGAGAAAGTTAGTGTCGAGCTTTAATATAATGGTATATACACTATTTTTTATTGTTTATTTTCTGCCCACAATACCCATGCAGTTAAAAGAAATATGTTATGCTGTTCCTCCTTTATTGTTGGAAGTGAGATTTACCAGCCGGTTGTGATAGTACAAACAAGACGTACGTAGACAATTCATATGAAACACACACACACACACACACATACATACACACACACACACACACACACACAACAAAACACACACAGAAAAGTAGAAAAAGAGTCAAGACAGTAAAGGCACATGCTCAAATCCTTGCCTGGATTGACATTTTAGGTATTCCGTCTGCACATAGGGCCATGAACTTTGTTGTTTGCTCAGCTGTTCTGGAGGAGAAGTCAAGTACATTACTGACGGCCGGGAGAAGGCCGCACCGATCTACTCTCGATCCCCTAGAGCCCTACAAATCCATCGTCCCATCCCAAGCACCCGACTTACGCCTTGAATATATATATAAACCAGAATCATTAAAGGGCAAATTCAACCAGGGAGGTGGCCAGGGGTCAAACGTTGTTTCGTATCCAAATGGAATAAGATCAGTGAATGATAGAGAAAGTTCGTAGACATGATAAAAAAAGTTATGTAATTTGTAAAAGTTTGGACGGTAAGGCAACTCGGCAACTCGTAAAAGTACTGTTGCATAGCAGCTAATGCTTTTCACACAAAATCTCAATAATTTTCTCGGTTCTCTTTTCTCATTTCAATATTATTGAATACGAACAAATATATTGTCCGCTGAGAACGACACGCGAAGACGCAATAATCTATAAAAAATGTACATGTACTAAGACGGGTCTGAAGAATAATTTTCTGGTGAAAAGAATGGAAATTAGTATACTTGTTGGAGAGTTGTTTCTTGAGAGATGCTCAACATCAAGATCACTCACATTTGCTATTTTTCAAATTCATGATTTTTTCTTTATCAACTTTTCCCGAAATTTCCACTGATCTTTACTTAATTGTCTTATATATCCGTTTTCATTCCAAACAACATAATTCCAGGATGTAATCTATCCTTAATGGATAGATTCAAATCCTTTGAATTGAATTGAATTGAATAATGGAAACTTCAATTCCATGCTCGTGTCGACTTTAACGGGAAGACTTTCTCAGTCAATTGAACGTGAAAAAGACATGAGACTTTTATCCAATAGGCAGTCTTAATAATCATCATACATCAATATAATGCCATGCAAGAATCTTCAAACATCAAAGTTGAAAGATATTTACCTGAACTGCTGAACGATGGGTAAAACATAAACGCCTTTAAGAGAATGATGGTGACGATATCCCGTTTGGTATCATAAGGCAGTTATGCTCGGTGAATATAATCATGTACCTTCTGTAAGCCTTGCTACCAGCAGGTGGTAAAACGAACAGTCGTGACAGTTGTCCCTTTCTTCATCAAGCCTATAGGTTAAGAAACATGAAAAAACAGTGTCTGCGCATGGAGTGTATGCACGCCTGACCTCAGATTTTAATGTAGGCTAGTTAAGTAGGCCTGACCTCTCGTCACCTATGTGACTTATCTGTCAAATGTTTATTTGTGTCTTCCCGCTCCTATAGTCTGAAGTTGCGAAGGCAGATCGCGAAAGGGAAGGAGGACGAGTACAGCACCAATTCAGGCTTCCGGAGGATTGTTATAGAAATCTCTACAATGGAGTGTGCGTTCTTCCATTCATTAAAGGCGCTAATACGATCATCCGAAAAAAAGAACAATGAGCTTGAGATTGCCATTATAAATTCCAGTGGAGATCGCGTAGAAAAATGTTGACAACAACAATGAAAGCGTCAAATTATGTGTGTTATTAAAGTGAAGATGTAGATTCCACTTCATCGTCCCACATCTCTTCACCTTTTCTTCACCTGTTAGATAGTCTTCACGAATGCTTGGTAAGAAGAGTAACCACTTAAACTGGTCCATACGACATGATTACGTTCACGAATAGGATGGAAACGCAGAGAGAGAAATTCCTTTTTCGATCCAAACACCATCAACATATGTAATGTGCGATGTTCCCATCGGGCTTCCGAAGTAATGTTAAACTCACCGCATTCGAAGGTTGATCAGGTCAACAGACGCAGACCAGGACTCCGGGGGCAGCCGAGGAACTTCATTCGCTGGGGAAGGTATACGGCAGAATTGGGGAGGTGGGAGGTGGGGGTTTATCGACGTTGCGACAAGAACATAAAGAGTGAGACAATGAATGAGAGTCCTTAGAGACAATGTTGGAGGCAGATTTGCCCCAATTGATTAGACAGCTCTACAAAGACATTCAACGATTTTTCGTAGGCTGCCCATTCAAGGACAGGAAAGTCGCGGCTACTTAGAGAAACGGGAGGTGAGGGCGCTATTGTTAGAATTATCGATTATCTCGGGACATGCTATCTGTGTCTTCCAGTGTATTTTCCACTCGGTTAACCGTTGTCTACTTGAATACACACACACAGTAGCACACACACACACACACACACGCACATGATCTCTCTCACAAACACGCACAGCAAACATCTACATAGGAAATATTCACAACAGTTAAGATAGAAAACACAGTGATTTCAAAATTTTCACGTAAGAAATATTATGCCGACAGAAAAGAAAAAGGTAAGTAATTTCCTATTGGATGACAGGTTACTGGCAGTTGTATATCAGTTTTTAATGTCCATTATGCATGACTTTTTCTTCCATACTGACTGTTGTATGCTAAAGACGGAGCTAAATTTGTAGGAGATAATCCAAACAGAATTGTTGATTTCTCGTTTCCTTAGCCTCTGGATTATTACGTCAGAACCAGTGAGTCCATTGATATTATTTTCAGTGAAATACATTTTATTTTCTCCCTCTCAAAAACTGCTCCAGTTAAAGGCGATAATAAAATCAATGTTGTCGATTAATTGATGTAAGAATTGTATGTGATTAACTTGAGTTCCGGTATCTTTGCAGTCTATAAAAAGTCGGACTAGTTCTATTTGATAAGAAAACCTTCGTAAATCGCATAATAAATGTATTTTTTGGATGATTATGATAACCAGTACAACTGTAGTAAAGGGTGGGAAAGACACTTAGATTGTATCATAAAGCCTATCATGATTCATACACATGAATCAAAATGCTAAAATAATTCCGAATGTCGCATATGTTCATACGGCGTATACTTTACAAAAATCGATTGTCCCCCTTTTAGTTTCTATAAAGACAAGGGATACAATTTTGGTGAAGACAGATGATAATTTAATTGTTGTCACTCACAATTCGACATTGCCTAATATCTGGAACCACTAATCATTCACACGATAGCATACTAAATACACCACACTAAGCACGAAAATGACATTCACTTTCGAGGTATTGTAATGGTCACTAAAGAATACCAAGAAGTTGTGCAATTGTGCACCCTCGTAAGGTGCTCTTGGAATGCATTATGACTAAACTAAAGATTGTAAAGCCAACTAACAAAAAGGCGTAAATTCACGTGTTTTTTTTATCAGCTTTCTTTGTTCCATTCTTTTGAAACAATAATTGTTCGTGATGATGGTAGTGTCTGAACTACACACTTACAGAGTTGAGAAATAACAATTTGACATAGTCATGAATATGGGTTCCTCCCTCTTTCGTGAATTACGTAATTGTTCATTTAAAAATTTGCTGCGTAATTAGATTGTTATGTTTCGCTATACTATGATTTTCGAATAATTTGTACATCTCACTATATATTGTTTACATTATTCGTTGTTTCAAAAAAAAGTGAACTGTCTGTCACGACGTTTGGGCGAAAAATGATGAGTAATTCGAATTTAGATACGCTAAACAAACAACAGGGAATGAAAAGGCATTATTTTTAGTTACAAACTTTTACACAAGGTTTTCACTGAAATGTAATGATGCATGCAAAAGCCTGGGATGGTGTAGTTTGAGCAGAGATTAGGGATTCAGGTTTTAACTTTCTTTTCAACCTAAAATTGGTTTTGAAATGGCTAAGATATCTTAAAACAAGGCAAAATTAAAGGGTCCTAATAAAAGATGTTTCCCACCGTTTGTTAAAATCTCTTTGTGTTTTGGTATCTTGGCCACTTCAGAAGCAATTTTCATCAAATTAACTTTAAATTCCTCTCAGAATCGAATGTTCTTTATATCTAATTTCATTATCATTTCCAAAGAGTTAAACGCTGAATCCCCATCTCAACCAAACTATACCATTCATTTTACCAAACGGAGATCAACTAATGGCTCCAATCGTTATGGTAGTACACAAGAAAACATTATGGGGAAAAAAACCCGTTGGTATTCACAAATGGACAGTTTAATTTTACATTCCTGTCAGTAGTCCTTAGCTATCTTTACAAATCTACATAACACGGTAGTTACTAGCAGAAGCAATTTACACTGTACCCGCAATGGCAGTGAGACAAGAAGGCGATGCGCGTAAATGTTCGAAAAGAACGTAATGAAAATCTGGTGCTTGCATATTTTGGATTACTTGAAATATTGATATACAGAACAGGATAAAGAGTATACAAAATATATTGCATGATGACATTCACAAAACAAATCCATGCCTAACACTTTGATAAAAAATAACACATACGGAACCTTTTCCGTATATACAATACTAAAAGAGTAGACTTTATATACTACATGGGACACGATTCTCTATAATCATCAGCCTGCCTTTGAAATTTAGACTTACATTTAAAGCAACAAAGTAAGTTATAACAAAATCTTCTCAACAGTCAGAATTATAGCTGAATTTAGACTGGTCACAACCTTCGGGATACATTCCTTGTGGACTTTACTCTATTTACAGTTGTTGAAAGCAAAAAGATCTCATAATTGTCCTTTGTGTTAACAAGCTTTATCAGGGCAATCTTGCTATGAGACGAATCCCAGGAGAACGAGAGGGGAAAAAAAGAAAATATTAACACAAACAAATAAAAAAGTACAAAAAATGACACACCAATGCACCGATTAGCGCCGTAAATTGTATACGGGTGCTGTTTAAAAGTGTAGCACTAAAATTATGAGTATTTTTCATGGGATTTAATATGTATTCAAGAAATATTTTGAAAACGTGATGACCAGCAGGATTGTCCCGCTTGTCATTTTTATATTTCCTGGTGTTGACCAGGTTATGATGAACCTTTACATAATATACAATAATCAAGTATAGGGCCTAGTAGAAAAATCTCATCTCTCTCGTGTGGGAGGACGCACCCCATCCCAGGCCTGCTACTTCCCTGAACATACTAATATTTCTTTCAGATAGGAAAAAAGTGTAATATTTCACTAGAAGGATGCACAAGATTTCTGAATTTCAAGCCTGGAAAATCATAATTTTCCCGTTTCCCCGCATACACATATCCTTGAATACGTGTCTTACTTTTTGATAGAAACAATAGGTTGCATCAGACCTCTCAGACAAATCATACTAACGCAATCGCACACACAGACAGAAACATAGCAGCTCTCTTACATACGCGTTGAAAGAATAAACGGGAGGTCAAAGGGGATAGAAAGAAAGGACAGGAAGAGGAAGACAGGGAATGGAGCAAAGGAGGAAGAGTTCAAGGTTCAATCACATAGCACATGAGACAAGGCTTACCGAGATATGGACTGTATATAAGTATGTTATATGAAATGACTCAAACAAAGTTAAAAACGTAAAAACAATTAAATAAATTTCCGGCTTTGAAAGATGCAAGTCCCCAGTGATATAGGAAAGAATCAATAGAAGTTTCTTTAATCTAAAAGTATTAAGACTTAGAGCATCTTTTATAAATGCTACTTTCAAGAGAATTCCAGAATATGTGTCCGGCAAAGGAGAATATAGATTTTGTAAAATTGGCAAATTATGTTCATTAGATTGTCTGGTGGGATATTAATGTACAGTTTCATTTGTAATAAACATAGATTCAAACACAAGAGGGAAGGAATGACTCACCAGCACATACATTAGCTGTCATCAAAAAAAAATACAAATCATTAGTTTTTAAAATCCTTTTTTGATAAAATAGTTCATCAATATGACATCTCCACGATTCCCTACAAATATTAGGAAGAACTTTTTTCAGCAGTAGTAATATTCTCTTTATATACAAGAAATAAGAGTTACCCCAGGAGAGAATACCATAATTCACATAAGGTAAAATCAAATATGAGTATAACATTAATTAAACATTTTTGGTTAAAAAAAAAAAACACCTTGAGGTTTGCAAAAATCTCCCTCGTGTGGGAGAAGGTATCTTCCTTCTACATTCTATCCCCCCTATCATTCCCTGAATATTTATCTTTTTGTTACTTATTTGATAGAAACAACAACTGAATATCTCACCAAAAGTAGGTACAATATCTCTGAATTTCAGGCTGAACAAGCAAAATCTCAGTCGTGAAGAAGAGAGCCTATCTCCCTACAACACCCACTCCTCGCACATTTCCCTGAATATGAACGTTTCTTATTTTTTTTATAGAAACACCAATCTAATATTTAATCTAAAAGTGTGCACTGTATCTCTGAATATTTAAGTCTGAAAATGCAAAAATATCTTCTGGGTCTCGCTCGGTCCCTACGCTTCCTCGCATATATTTTCTAGGGTTTGTCCCACCCCCTCCCATCCCCAATAATGAAATCGGTTTGTCGCCTCT
This sequence comes from Diadema antillarum, assembly GCF_040938485.1. NCBI lineage: Eukaryota > Metazoa > Echinodermata > Echinoidea > Diadematoida > Diadematidae > Diadema > Diadema antillarum. Next base: position 78,556 of record NW_027271673.1, read on the forward strand.
GGGGATGATTGTTTTAATTGACTTGATTCAAGAAAACTGATAAACCCCAAAATATGGAAAGAAAAAAACTATTTACAACGTTTGTTTTTTTAACAGAAATAACTGTTCATATTACTATATAATTCATTTCATTTGAATTCATTTTATATGTACACATGGACTTGTACTCTTGCTAGTATGTGATGACTATCACCGATCATCCTCCCCACTCCTCGGTATGGAATTACGCCGGTGGTTGGCAGGGGGTGAAAAGATTGCGGTCATCAAAAGATTGTACATAAAAATTTCCTTGTTGGTGTCATTGTCCATGCGAGCAATCAGCCTAGTCAAATATTTGGTATTGAGTGCACTTATCGCACCACCGGTGACAACTGAGGATGTTAACTTCTCGTTTATTTCCATACTGGGAGGACCAGCAGATTGATTCCGTTCCGGTGGTATCTCCTGCAGTAACAGCAACAGTAATAACAGAGGATGAATATATATATATATATATATATATATATATATATATATATATATATATATATAAAACTAAGAAAAAAAATAAAATTACAGATGAATAATTCTTTGAGTTAATCGACATGCCTAAATTGTTTATAGATGGTTGAAAGCTGAACAAATGACATGTATACCTAGAACGGTTACAGCTCGTTATTCCGAAGTTTCGTTATTCCGAAGGCTCTTCAGTCCGAAGATTCGTTATTCCGAAGGTTCGTTATTCCGAATTTCATTTTCGGATTAACAAATCTTCGGAATAACGAACCTTCGGAATAACGCCACAAATGTTCGGATTAACGAACCCTTTTTCATTTTCGGATTAACGAACCTCTAGGTATAGGGAATTTGTGTGTTTCGGATTAACGAACCTTCGGAATAACGAACAGCACCCCCTAAAACAGTTAACATTCATGTTGCCTATCTCGGGACAATATCCTAATTGTTTGGATAAACAATTGTTTGACAAAAGATGACATGAAATGAAAGTGTAAAGTCGTTTATAAAGACATTTTTCAAATATTTCGGAAAAACGGATGAATGGATATTGGACAGTAAGTCATCAAATTAGAAATATCACCACTTTTAAAGACAGGAATCATCTTTGCAATCTTCAGTTTATCCAGAAGTACACATTAGATATGCACTAATTGCTATAGAGATGAACAGATTACATGAATCACTCTTTTCACGACCTCTTTTCATCAGCTGTATCATCATAATCATCCTACACTGGCTCCACTTTGAATCATTAACCATATCAATAATTTCTTTACATGCTATTGACGTAAAATATGCCGTTTTATATTTGGTCGATTGTGAACTTTAATAATGATTTGTATATTGCACATTGTTTGTAAGCTTAAAACCAATATCAACAAAATAATCATTGAATATTTCAACCATATCATCTTTATCAGTAATCAAGTTTTTTAACGTTTTTCCTACATTCAATTGAATTATTCATATATTTTTCATATAATCTCAATTTTTTTCTTCTTATTTTCATCAGGTTCTTATTAATCTAAAATCTACAATATTTTGTATATTTTTTTATCTTGCGTCGAGGGCGGACTCGTCGTCGGATGCTGGGATTCATAATACTCATGTCTTTAACAACACATACACAAAACCCCCGAATTGAAGGCTTACATAAGCCTGACGGACAGGAAAAAGTCACTGAGAAATGTCAGTTTGGTGATTACAGCCAAAGCTGTAACTCTTGTTGTGGTTCGCCCCCTGAATTTATGAAACTCATCAGGGTTGGGTTCATGGTCAAATGCAAAAAGGAAAAACAGTTCAAAAAGCTCAAGGAACTACAAACTGTCGGAAACACCCCTGTCAAAGTGAAGGAACAGATGAACACCCTGAAAGGGGACATATCTGGTATCCCCACAGAAATGACGGATGTGGAAATTCAAAATGAACGAAAAGACAAAATACCGTCCACGTAAAAAGGATAATGAGGAAACCCAAACAAGGGAAAGCAATGCAAAGTGATCCAAGTGGAAGCAGAGCAAAATCTATTCCAACTAGAAGCGTAATTTTATCCTTTGAAGGTACAATGGCCCTGCCACAGGTAATAGTTTTGTGTTTCCAAAAATTCCAAGTGAAACAGTCCATTCCAACAATTATCAGGTGTTACCATTGTCAAAGATTTGGTCACACAACAAAGGCATGCAAGGCCAATATGAGATACATCCGCTGTGGTGAGCCACATACTTTTCAATTGAAGAGTGTTCACAAAAAGACACGCCAAAATGCGTAAATTGTGGAGGTAAACACTCAGCAGCATACAATGGGTGTGAAGCAGTAAAGAAAGCAAAGGAAATCCAAAAGATAAAGGTTGAAATTAATCTGACCTTTGCTCAGGCCACTCGTAAGTGGCAAGAGTGGCAAGTAGCTGAATGTGTTGACACACAACAGAAATGTGATGCCTTTTATGAGACCCTAACCCAAGGATTGAATGACTACTTTCCAACCAGAATTGTCAAACTGCATGGGAGGGACAAGCCATGGATTACTCCACGCGTGAAATCCCTGATTCAGCGGAGACAAGTTGCCTTCCATAAGAACAAGAACGAGTGGAGAAAATTACGCAACAAAGTCCAACGGGAAATCGTGAGCGCCAAAGTGATGTTTTATCGCGATCGCGTCCATAACCTAAAACGCGAGAACCCATCTGACTGGTACAAATTTCTGAAAGTTATGACCTCCCAAGAGAAGAAGGAGACTACCATAACGGTGCCGGGCATCTCATCCTCAGACAAAGCCGGGATAGCCGATGCCGTCAACTGCCACTTTGCAAATATCGCTGACGATATCCCCGAACTTGATCTCTCCAGTCTTCCTGGGTTTCTTCCCTCACCTGTGCCGATCCCTCACGTTCAACCCTGAGATGTTGAAAGGGAATTGAGGCGAATCAAACCTGGCAAATCCGGTGGGCCAGACGATATCCCTGCTCGGATTATTCGGACTTTTTCCGTTGAACTAGCTGAACCATTGTGCGAAGTGCTAAACTCGTCATACGAAAGCTGCTACGTACCACACCAATGGAAGGATGCAATTGTGTGCCCAGTTCCTAAAGAACAATCACCAGCACCTGTGGACAAACTACGCCCTATTTCTCTGACTAACCACTTTGCAAAAATCCTTGAGCTGTTCGTCTACAGACGCGTTATGTCAGAGTTAGCTCCTCAACTTGACCCAAAGCAATACGGAGCACGTGCTGGACATTCCACTACGCATTGCCTGGTTGACCTGATGGACTTCCTCTACAGGAACATGGAGACCGCCGGCCAAGAGATTACTGTTGTGTCAACTGATTTCAGCCGCGCATTTGATCGGGTCGACCACACAATCTTGGTGAGGAAACTCGTGGACTTACAGCTTTCCCCATCGATAATCAGATGGATCTGTGAGTTCCTCACTAGACGTAGATGTCGTGTCCGATACCAAGGAGCGTTGTCACCATGGCAACCTGTCACAGCCGGCGTCCCACAGGGTACTCGTCTTGGTCCTGTATTGTTCCTCGCTCTGATCAATGACGCGTTGTGTGGTGATCTTGACAGCAGATGGAAGTACGTGGATGACATGTCGCTCGCACTGTGCCCTGATCGCTGTTGCAACCCATACAACCGCATGCAGGATGTCCTCACCTCGTTGGAAGATTGGTGTGACAACAATCGTGTGAGGCTCAACCCCAAAAAGTGCAGTGTCATGAGGCTTTCCTTCGGGAAACGAAGCCTCCCAGATTTCGATTTTACACTTTGCAACGAAGTGATGAACGAAGTCACGTCAGTGAAGCTCCTAGGCGTCATGATACAAAGTGATCTCAAGTGGGAGTGCCATGTCCGTACCATGGTATCGCGGGCAAACCGTCGCATGCACATGCTCCGAATGTTGAAATCATTTAACATGCCTAGTGATGATCTTGTGTCTGTGTATATTGGGTTCATTCGACCGCTTCTGGAATACGCGTGCCCAGTGTGGCACTCAGGTCTCACGGTCGCACAGGCAGGTGTACTTGAACGGGTCCAGAAGAGGGCACTGAGGACCATTCTACCGCACTGCAACTACGATGTAGCACTGGAAACAGCCCAAATCTCCAGCCTAGAAGTGAGACGCGAGGAGTTGTCTCTGAAATTTGCGCAGAAATCGGCAAACTCTGTACACTTCCAGAAATGGTTTGTGTTGAACGCGTCCTCTCGAAAACTCAGACACACAAAGCGCTACATGGAAAAAAGATGTCGCACTAAACGCTTTGAGAATAGTGCAATTCCTTACCTCACAAGGCTGTTGAATTCTAAATTAATGTAAATTATTTTGAATTGTTATCCCGGGTTAAGATTACTGATAAGTCTCTGTGTGGTGAATGATGACACGCCCCTCATACTCATTCCTTACACTTTTTTTTCTCTCTCTCCTTCAGCCTGTTACTTCTTTCTTGTTCATAAAATGTCATCAAGGTCATAATTTTTATATCATTACCCGATTACATAATACAAATGAGTTCTATCATGCTATTTTCTTAATGGATAACTTTCCCGATCACGTCACTATTGGACTTCTGAGTAAGGTTGTACATGCATCTATGGCTGTGTTCGCATATGCATACCTATTTGTGTATACACACATTCACATATTCCTTTCTTTATCTCTCCTTCTCCTACTCTATCTTTACTAGACCCCTCATTTACCCATTCTACCCTGGTCTTTCCATCTGTTTTACCATCAGGTGAAAGCCTTCATTCACTCTGTTATCATTTTGATGGGGCCACCTTCCCTTTCACGTTGTTGTATCTCTTTATTTTTGCAATTTTTAAAGTGTGCGGTTCATGATAATATGTATGTATGCATTTATTACTGTGAAAGCTAAATAGGATATAAATGTGTCATTTTTCATTCTGCATCCCCATACAAACGTCTCCATTTATGTACATGCATATGACTGTGTATGTATGTACAGTATGATTATACCTATATATGCATGTATTACATAAACATCAAAATATTGGTTAGACCCTTTTTTATCCAGTTTGCCTTGTCCTTCCCATCTGCTCCGGCAGGCGAAATTTTTCACTGATGTTATTATTTTGATGGGGCTATTTTTCTGATTATGTTGCTGTTCATTACCGATTATTTTTCTATTTTTTCAATATCTATTAAAATGGAATCCAAGATGGCGCTGTGCGGTTAGGACGTGCCTGAGTGTTACGGAGGCATTAGGAGGAAATAAAATTGCAGCTCATTTCGCCTATTACAGTTTGAAAAGTCAAAATGACATCGAGAAAAAGGAGCTTAGAACAAGGAGTCGTTACAATCTCCCATTATTTCAAGGAAAAGGAGGATTTTGACCCTAAGATGGATTTTAGCGACGCTACTACGGAGAAGGCTACGCAAGAACACAGTGACAGTGATAATGCACACGGCTTAACTGACTCGGCAGTGCACACGGTAGTGAAACCACTTCACCGAGATATGGAGGGAACCAGCCCGGGCGCGTCGGCGGAATCACCTCCACGCTCCTCGCTTGAGAAAAAACGACGAGTAGACGGGGAGAAGTCAACCACAGATGAACTACTCGCGGCCCTTATCCACAAGATAGACGAAATGAACTCCAATCTCACATCCAGGTTGGACACAGCTCTTGGTAAGATTGAAACAAATGAGAAAGAAATCAGTAACTTGAAAGAGGAGCAAGAGTCGTGCCGTTTTGATATCAAACAGTTACAGGACCAAGTAAACAAGCAAGAAAAGGAGAATATGAAATTGAGAGAGCGTCTTGTTGACCTCACTGCGAGAGAGATGAGGAATACGGCTGTGTTTTACGGGTTTCCTGAAGGTGCTGAAAACGCTGGGAAGTGTGAGCAATTGATCAAAGAATTTGCCAAGTCAAATATGCAAATGGAAGGTGAAGTGAGCATTGAAAGAGCTCATCGCACAGGCCGCATCAGGCCAAAACCCGGCCCTCCTCGCCCAGTTGTGGTAGCTTTCAGTAGATACACAACCAGACAAACAGTGATCAGCAGTGCCCGCAGATATTTGAAGGAGAGGCCTTTTCAGCACAACGGAAAGGATCACCAGATATTTGTCGATGAGATGCTGCCGGTAGAAGTGCGAGAAAGCAGGAGGAAATTGCTGCCACTGAAACGAAAGCTGAAAGAGGAGGACCCAAAGCGAAAGGTGTACTTCAAATATCCGGCGCGATTGTTTTACAGGGAGACTGAGAGCGGAAAAGAAGTGGAGTACAAGCAGCACACCACAAGATAGAATGGATATTGGCAGTTTGCTTTTGCACAGTAGACAATGGTCTAACAAAATACGAAATACTTTGAAAAACTCTTGACACGACTGCGATAGCTCAGCAGTCGGCACCCTGTCATGCCAGCAGTATATTAACAGTTGATATCTCCGAAGACAAGATACACTATTCATGTGATTAAGTGATAAGGAAAATCATTTGTTTTTGCCAACCTGAGGAAAAAATAACTGTGAAGATGCCCAGGGGCACTTGGATTCCTTGTGATTATGTTTTATTCGATTTCATGCAAATTGTATGTGTGTTTTTTTCATTGCCAATGTTTTGTTGTCTGTTTTGTCTTGATCATGGTGGGTCATAAGAATTTACAAGGTTACCTACTTGTGAAATATGTATAAGGATCTGAAGTTAATGACCCATAATGTTAATGGGCTAGGGGACTTTAAAGCCAGGAAAAAATATTTTTGTTTTTTATCCAAATTAAAAAAGGATATTATTTTATTACAGGAAACCCATTCGACTGATAAGGATGAAAGTTTATGGAAGAACCAATTAAGAGCCGATATTGTATTCAGTCATGGAACCTCCTCTAGTAGGGGAGTGTGTATCATATTTCGGAAAACCCCACATATAAAATTGATAGAGACAGTGAAAGATTCTAACGGGAGATTTTTGTTGGTTAAAATGGAAGTATATGGAAAAAAATTTATGATATGTAATGTATATGCACCAAATAATGAAAAAGACCACATGCATTTTTTTAAAGCTGTAGACTTGACTATACAAGAATATTATGATGCTGAACAGACAATATTAATAGGGGGAGATTTTAATTTTATTCAAAATTTGGCATTGGACCGAGAGGGCGGTAATATGAAGTCCACTTGGAAGCACTCTTGTGAAATAATAGAAAATATTAAAAACGTTTATCATGTAATAGATATCTGGAGAGACAAGAACCCGTTATTAAGACGATTTACTTGGAGACGCTCCAATCCTTGTGTTCAGTCAAGACTGGATTTCTGGTTAATCCATGAGTCTGTACAAAATATGGTGACAGATTGTGATATGGTCCCCTGTGTTTTGTCAGATCATGATTTTGTGAATTTACATCTGAGAATTAAAGAGTACACTGTGGGCCCATCTTATTGGAAGTTTAATAACAGTTTACTTAGTGATGTTGAGTATGTTGAAAATTTAAAGGGACATTATGAGATGTGGGTAAATGAATGGGAAGATAAAAATGATAAAGGAAAATTATGGGATTGGTTAAAATTCAAAATACGAGAATTTACAATCACATTTTCTAAAAGGAAGAAAAATATAAAAGAAATTAGAAGAAAAGAATTAGAACAAGAATTGAAAATAATAAATGACATGGACCCGACAGAAATGAATGAGCAAAAATGGGATAAGAAAGAGAAAATTGAACAGGAACTTAACTGCATGTACAATTATTTAGCAGAGGGGGCCATATTACGTCCAAGATGTACCTGGTACGAGAAAGGAGAGAAGAGTACAAAATATTTTTTATCATTGGAAAAGACACAAGCACAGAGTACAAACATAGATGTATTAGATACAGGTGAGGAACTTATTGAACATCCCCATCATATACGAAATTTTGTGATGAAATCTTTTGGTAAACAGTTTGAAAACAGGGATACAGTGTCTGACAAAGTGAGTTATGATTACATAAAAAGTTCCTGCTTAAAACACCTCACGGAAGATGAAAAGGCCTCTTGTGAAGGCCTGATAACACATGAAGAGGCAAGGGAAGTCCTCCTTGGGATGTCAAAAAATAAAACACCTGGTAATGATGGCTTATCGGTGGAATTTTATGAGACATTTTGGCCTTTGATTTCTAAAGAACTAATAGGATCATTTAATCATGCTTTTGAAAAAGGAAGTATGTCCGTGTCACAGAGGCAAGGAATAATTAAATTGATTCCTAAATCCAATAAAGATAAGAGATTATTGGGCAATTGGCGACCAATCACTTTAATAAATGTGGATGCAAAGATACTTTCTAAATGTTTAGCGAAACGTATGTCCAAAATTATTGGTAATTTGATAAATCCTCAGCAAACAGCATTTATTAAAGGCAGATATATAGGTGAAGGTATAAGACTGATTTCAGATTTAATGTTTTATGCAGATGCCAACAATGTATCTGGAATTGTGTTAGCATTAGATCTTACCAAAGCATTTGATTCACTCAGTCATAGGTATTTATTACAGTGTTTAGAATGTCTTAATTTTGGTCCGTCAATGATACAATGGGTGAGAACATTGCATGCAGGTATAAATAGCTGTGTATTGATAAATGGCTTTACCACTGGTTATTTTGAAATTGGAAGGGGTGTTCGCCAAGGCGACCCCCTTGCCCCCCTTTTATTCATATTAGGGCTCGAGATATATCTAATGAGATTGTTAAATAATCCAAATATTATTGGAATGGAGATGCTCGGAAAACAGATTAAATATACAGCTTACGCTGATGATATAACATGTTTTTGTAAGGATACAGAATCATTATCAGTATTACTAGAAAGCTTTCAAGAATTTTCTGAGATATCAGGCCTTTGCCTCAACCGAAGCAAATCAGAAGGAATGTGGATAGGAAATGATAGACTATCGAAAGAAAAGCCACAGATGATAAAGTGGACAGACAATGGTCTTAGAATTCTTGGAATCTGGTTTTCATATGACAAAAAAGAAGCAATCCGAAGAAACTTTGAAGATCGATTGGGTGAGATTAAGAGAACATTTTTTATTTGGAAAAATCGTAATTTAACGTTAATTGGTAAAATTCAAATTTTGAAAACATTTATTATGTCTAAGATAATTTATTTGATGTCAAACATTGAAATTCCTCAAGATTTTGTGAAAGAAGTAGAGAAGTTAATGTTTTCATTTTTATGGAATGGCCCAGATAAGATTTCAAGGTCAACTATGTATGCACAATATGCTGAGGGTGGTCTCAAATTCCCCAATTTACAATGTATGATTGATACGCAGTTAGTTAAGTGGGTTAAAAGATATTATGGAAATCGTAACCATCAATGGGTGCTATTGGGAGATTATTTCTTAAAAAGGCTTGGTGGAATTCTAGTGTTTCAAAGTAATTATTCCCTTGAAACTATTGATAAGAGGGGTATCCCTCCATTCTATGAGAATATTTTACAAATATGGTTAAAGACAAACATACATGAGGATTTTATTGGTGATGAAAATAGCCAAGCAGACATCCTACAACAACCAGTATGGAATAACCAGAATATTTTGATTGATAAGCACTCAATATTCTGCAGGCCGTTTTTTGAAGCAGGTTTATGTTATATATATCAAATATTTAGTATTGATGGACGGCTCATTGATTTTGAATTTTGGTTAAGGAAAGGAGTGCCAAGCAAATATAATATGATGTATATGGCAATTGTAGACTCTGTTCAAAAATACTCGAAATGTTCCTTCAATACACTCCTATTGGAGATGTTTTGGAAAGAAGAAGTGGCTCAAAAACAAAAGGATCTTATTATTTCACGGTTACAAAATGTGAAATCAAAACCAATATATGAGGAATTTTTAAAAGAGATTAAATCAAGACCTGTTTGCGAAACAGTTTTTTGCTGGCAAGTATGGAATTCAACCAGAAGATTGGACACAAATATATATGTTGCCATTTACATGTACAATTGAAGTAAAATTGAGAGAATTTCAGTTCAAGTTGTCGCATAATATACTTTACACAAATGAAAGATTGTTTAAGATGAAAATATCAGAATCAGAGTTGTGTACGCTTTGTAAGTCATGTGCTGAGACCCCTGTACATCTGTTTTTTGATTGTAAAGCTGCCAAAGAATTACTTCAAAAATTTGTGGATGAAATTGGTACGATCTTTCATGTCAAATTAGAGGATTGTACAAGAATTAGAGTAATGTTTGGATTCATCAAAGACTGGAAAGGGCCCCACAGGAGTTTATTGAATCATGTAATATTGTTATACAAAAGGTACATATATATTCAGAGATGCAAAGATACAGGTGTGAAATTTCATGGATTGACAGCATTTATTGTTAATATCCGATATATAGAATCCAACATTGCAAAACGAACAAACAAATTAAATTTTCATTATAAGAAATGGTCCCCTGTAGAAAATATTTTTTAGGTCATTGTAGAAGAACATACAGTCGACTCTCGTGATAAAGAATATCCATATGGCAGAACCCCGACGTGATGGGGTAGTTTTTTGGGGGTCCCAGGGTTTGAAAATTTTCCTATTCAGAGGTATTTGCGCCCTGGATACGGCAAGGTTTCAAAAGTGACAAGATCACGGTGATTTCGCTGGGCCCAAGGAGTTTATTGTAACGAGAGCTGACTGTATCTTTAGGATATTGTTCAATTGTTGAAGAGTTTGATACCCATCTTTTACTGTTGTTGTTGTTGTTGTTGTTGTTGTTGTTGTTGTTGTTAATTTGTCAAACAAAACATGATTTGTAATATGATTTTGTATGTTATGTTGTATAATGAAGAGGAAATAAATAAATTTGTAAAAGAAAAAAAAATATCTATTAAAATCAGATGTGGTTTATGATATTTGTTTTACTGAGAAAGCTATATGTAGAACATAAATATGTTATTTTTTTAACTCTGCCCCCCCCCCTTAGAAAGGTTCGTTGTGTGTACATGCAAATGACTGTGTATTTGTGTGTATTGTGTACACCCGTATATGTATTGTATACACATATCTACTTATTCCTATCTTTATCTCTCCTTCTCCCCCTATTCCTCTCGTATCTCTACTCCACATCTCATCCGTATTGATACTTACGTTGAGAATCACTCTCACAACGTTATCTTTTCCCCATATTTCTGCAAATTCTGAATGGAGAAATATGAAATTTGTATCCATACTTTTGTACAGTTAGACGAATTTTTCTGTGAATTTGATGTTATTTTGATGATGTTTAAAGAAGAATGTGAGTTACGGGGCTTTGGAAGGGTCGGTTGAGAGTGCTATATGTAGGGTATATAAGTCATATTTGATAACTCAGCCATCAGAATGAAATTTTGTTATGAAATGTAAAAACAGTGATTTAATTATATTTGGGGTTGTGCAATCACATTTCGAAATACCTTTTATTTATCAGTCATGTAAACCTGATGTTTTGTGTATGATGTTTTGTGGTTTTAATGGAGTAGAGGCAAATCAGTCGTCACAGTATTTTTTGTGTAATTCTGTTTGTTTTGACAAATGCGGAATATGTTCTTATCTTGCATAATGCTCAACTTATTGATTTCTGTAATTATGATATTTTCCCACTTATTTCTATCACACGTGTAAATGCTTTATTTTGTAATTGTCTGAATGTTTGAATTTGTATGTACATATTTTATGTTATATTACACGCAATTTAGCCCTTGGGCTACGAGATGTGATATGAATAAATAAACCTTTCAATAAAGACAATGTTACATTTCAAAAGCCAGCTGAACGTACGGTCACTGAACATCCATTACAAAATAGGGCAAAAGTCGATTCTGACAAGAATCTGAGCAATCCACAGACAGAAAATTGCGAATAACCCCCACCTCCTTCGCAACAAACACGATCACTCCCCCAAAGCCAAAACCAGACTCATCAGGAGACACCAGTTTTTCCTACAGAAAACCACCCTTTTAGAATTACCCAGGAAGAAATATGCACGGAGGAAAATTTCTTGGTAAAAGCATCATTACATGTTCCTTGATTTGAATCTTACCCAGGACAAATCTGAAGAGGACATTCGCCTTTTGATAAAGGCAGTTGTAGCCAGTGTATTTAAAAATGGCGAATTAGAACACACTTGATTTCACGTTGTAATGTCTGTCTTCCTCGTCCTTCAATGGAATGCGCAAGGGATGAGTGGACATGGACATGAATAGATTCAATAAATTATGTAAGTAAATGTGATAGTATTTTTCATTTGAAATGAGTTCAAGAAACGTGGTTTAATTATTCTAATTTTGTAAATATACCAAACTACTTTTGTATTAGTAAGAACAGAGACTCCCAAAATAGAGGAGGGTGTACTATATAAACATGATTCTACATATTATGATTATACAATTTGTCGGGCTAAGGATATAAAATATTTATAATTCATTAGGAGATATCTCATTAAATGTGGTCAATTTTCCTAACCCATGTAGAGGGTTGAACCAGGAAATAATGGATTTACTCGTGACTAACATAAAAGACCCTTCTAAACTTTTGATAGTGGGAGACTTTAATTCACACAACCGAATTTGGGGTAGTTGTAAAACAGACAAAAATGGAAAGTTAATCGAAGATTTTGTTTTACAACATGATTGGGTTATTTTGAATGACGGGTCAGGTACAAGACTAGACCCTCATTCAGGTAAAACCTCATGTTTAGATTTATCCATTGTTTCCTCGTCGTTAGGAGACCACTGCAACTGGATGGTTCTTCCAAACAGATTTGGTGGCGATCATTTTCCTGTACTCATTGAGTTACATATGGGGGATAATTTTATACACAGAGAATTAGATCAAAATGTCACATGGAATATGAAAAACATGAATTGGAATATGTTTAAGATAAAGTGTGAAAACCACACTAATATCTACGAGGATGTATGAGTGTTATAGATTTTTATGAATCTTTTCTTAAGAATCTTAGAATCATACTTGATAGGACAGTAGGAGTGAAACAAAATAGAAAGTTTTTGCAAAAGCCAGTCCCGTGGTGGACAAAGTAGTGCTCTCGCATAGAAAAAGAGAGAAATAGATTGAAAAAAGAAAAATAGACTTCCCTAAAATTTTGGTCTCAGTCAAATCTAGTTATTTATAAAAAGAAAAAAGCAGAAGCTCAACGGGTGATTCGACAGGCAAAGATTGATTATTCCCAGTATCTTTATTCAAAGATGAATCGGTCAACGTCTATATCTTTTATGTGGAAATTCATCAAAAATGTTAACGGAATCCCAAATAATACTCAAAATACCCCAATTTTAAAAGTGGCAGGCAAGGAAATTATTCCCGATAATGGTAAAGCTAATGAATTTGGAAAATTTTTCTCATCAATCGGTAAGGCGAAAGAGGATTGTAAGAAAAATAAAGAGATAGAAGAAGAGTTTATGATATCCTACTTTTGGGGATGAGAAAATATGCCCTTTGGTAAGAAATGACCCTTTTCAGATGAAAGAACTAGAAAAAAGTTTTGCATGACAAGAAAAGCATCTCCTGGTGAAGACGGAATAGGCTACGATGTCCACAAAAACCTACCTCTATCTTTGAAAAAAAAAATCATTACTGAAATTAATCAATTTAACATGGGAAACAGGTGTGATCCCAAATCCTTGCAAACATTCGATTTTGGTTCCCCTTCTGAAATATGGTAAAATCCACATAAGTGTCTTCTTACCGTGCAATTGCCCTCACATCCTGTTTTATGAAGATATTGGAATCACTAGTGAAAATAGATTACAGGAGTTCATTGAAAAACATACACTCTTGGCAAATTTTCGACATGGTTTCAAAAAAAAGTAGAGGGAATCTTGACAATATAGTTCATCTGGAAAATAACATTCTAAGAAATCTCGAAACATGTGTAAAATCGCTCTTACTTTTTATTGACCTAGAAAGAGTTTATAATACCCTATGGACTATTGGTCTCATTGTGAAATAAAGAAGGCTATGTTTACGAGAAAATATTTAACACTTCATCAGAAACTTCTTAGACCATCGGTCATTTTTCGTGAAATTAGGACATGTCAAATCCGATCCTTTTTACTCTGAAAGCGTACTTCCTCAAGGAAGTATATTAAGTCCGATGCTATTTAATCTAATGTTACGTGAAGTACCTTTATCGATTTCAAATAAAATTCACCCTTTATATACTGATGACTGTGTCATTTGGACTTCAAGAAATGACCTCCGAGAAATGAACCTCGAACTTCAATCTTATTTGAATGTTCTGAAAACGTGGTTTTCTTCATAGGAGCTCGAAATTTCCCATCAGAAAACAACACCTGTTCTTTTCTCCCGTGGAGTGAAAGATGTTAATCTCAGTTTGTATTTAGAAGGCACCAAACTCAAACCGGCTGATCAGTATCGATATTTTGGGGTTATTTTCGACAAGAGATTGACGTGGATGTAGCAATCTCGACGTGGATGTGTCAATCTCTCGACAAGAGATTGACGTGGATGTAGCTGCATCCTACAGGATGTAGCCTTAAGATGTAAAAAAGATGTTTAATATTCTAAAAGTTTTAGCATAAATCTAATCTATCTAATCTATTCCAATCTTTGTTCCATCTTGAGTGTTCCTCCCTTTTGTTTTATTTCCTAATTTCTAGTTATCTGTGGTATCACATAGCTGAGGTTTGTTAGTTGATAATTTAACTCTTAATTCTTTCGCCTCGAGTTTTATCTTAATTGATTGATTAATGAACACATCACAAATCACATAGGAACATTAATGAACACAGGTAGCTCGTGAGAAATTTCCGGCAGAGACCGGCCGGTGGCCGTCGGTACGCCTACGGGTCACCGGTAGATGACCTATCGATCATCCGTCAGTCGCTGGGCGATTTTGTAAAAATCGGCCGGTGACCGGTGGGAGATCGTCCAGTTGCCGATGGGGCATCGCTCGGTGAATGCTCGGAGTCTGCGCGTAAGCGCTTTGATGACATTTCAAACCATCCCTTAAGAAATGGCTTAGTACAAGGACGGCAAAAAAGCAAGAGTTTCTGAGACAAAGTAGTTTAGAATTGATTTATACCAAATGGAATGATGACCTACATATTTATACAGATGAATCTAAAACGCCAGACAACTGTAAAGTAGCTGCCTCTTTTTATGTTCCAGAGTACATATTTATACACCGAATCAAAAAGAATGCAAGACTTTACTGCAATCTACAGAGCGGAACTATGATTACTGGAGCTGTTATTTTTAGTGATTCTCTAAGTGCACTCCAATTTATTGAATCGCAGAAAGACGAACAAATTGTTATAGAGATAATGAGTTTGTGTACAAATTTATCTTGAAAGCGTTCATCTCTTTTGCCCCAAAGTGGTTTTCCCTGTCTTCCATGTTCCTCATGTTGGTTGCCGAGATGTTGAGATGCTGAGATGTTGGTGGGGTTTCCTTGCCTCTATCCCTCCCCCTGCTTCTTCCACATTGCCCTGGCTTCTCTTCCCCATCTCGTCACTGGTTTCCTTCAGTGCTTTTGTCATTTCATCTGTATTATTTTTAGTCCCTAAATCGCTCGACGGTAACCTTTCGATCTATGCCTTTGGTTTTCTTCTATGCTTTTGTCATTTTGTCTCTATTATTTTTGTTTCCTAAATCGCTCGGCGGCGACCGCTCGATAAGGTCAGTGCCTGGGCGGTTGCCGCTCGGACACCGAGCGTATTTTGGGCAGCCATTGAAAACTGGTCGGTCACCGCTGAAATTTTAACTCCGCGTTAAAACTTCAGCAACGACCGACCGATGCCCGGTCAAAACCGGTAGGACAACGACCGGGGACCGACCGGTGACCGACCAGGCGCCACTGATTTTTGGGGCATCGGTCGGCACATGGTCGGTAGCCGCTGAAGTTTTAGCACGGAGTTAAAATTTCAGTTTTCACTCGCTGCCCAAAATACGCTCGGTGTCCGAGCGGCAACCGCCCACGCACTGACCTAATCGAGCGGTCGCTGCCGAGCGATTTAGGGGACACAAATCATAGAGACAAAAATGACAACAGCACAGAAGAAAATCAAGAGAATAGATCGAGCGGTCGCCGTCGAGCGACTTAGGGACTAAAAATGTTCAGATAAAAATGACAGAAGCACTGAAGGAAACCAGGGACGAGATGGAGAAGATAATCTAACGCTATGTGGAAGAAGTAGGGGGAGGAATAAAAGCCAAAGAAACCCCACCAACATCTCAGCATCTCAACATCTCGGCAACCAACATGAGGGACATGGCAGTCACAGGCAACCACTTTGGAGCAAAAGAGATGAAAGCTAAAAGTTAGTGTTGATACGTTGACGTAGTAAAATATGGTTTGGTTACCTTATCATTCATTTAAGGCCTATTGATTGAAGAAAAAGTGAATGACAAGAGGTGGGGAAAATCAAAATATAAGATTAAATAGGAATAGAAAAATAGTATAAAATATAAAAGATATTTTGGAGATTGTTTGAAGATATTCTGGAAAAATCTAATCTATTCTAATCTTTGTTCCATCTTGAGTGTTCCTCCCTTTTGTTTTATTTCCTAATTTCTAGTTATCTGTGGTATCACATAGCTGAGGTTTGTTAGTTGATAATTTAACTCTTAATTCTTTCGCCTCGAGTTTTATCTTAATTGATTGATTAATGAACACATCACAAATCACATAGGTACATTAATGAAAACAGGTAGCTCGTGAGAAATTTCCGGCAGAGACCGGCCGGTGGCCGTCGGTACGCCTACGGGTCACCGGTAGATGACCTATCGATCATCCGACAGTCGCTGGGCGATTTTGTAAAAATCGGCCGGTGACCGGTGGGAGATCGTCCAGTTGCCGATGGGGCATCGCTCGGTGAATGCTCGGAGTCTGCGCGTTGCAGATCTCCATATTTCGCCAAAATTTTTCTGAAAATCGATCGGTGACCGACGGGAAATCGACGGGGCACTGCTCGGCCATCGCTATGGTTTTAGAGCCTGCTCAGCATCTCCAAAAACTGCTGGGCGGTGCCAAAATTTCAGCAGCGACCGAGCAGGCTACAAATCGGTCGGTCGCCGCTCTGAGTTGTGACCGTAGCCTAAGATGACTGTAACGATTTCAAAAGCCTTTGGGTATTATCACGGAGTTAATTGCACCCGTCCGTATCGCCAAGCCTGGTAAGAGACAAAAAATGACCTCTAGGATGTATTTGCATCCATGACTAGTATGTTTACCTGAGAATTCCCTAGTATGACATTCCTCACCTCCAAAAACCTCGTGTAGATCATTACTTACTGGAAAGCCTTCTCGATAACCAGAGGCCATTCTTTCCGTTGACGTGATGCATAAAGTTCAGCCCAAAACAAACAGACGAACAGGTATTCAAGCACCAACGAACGATAGCTTCCAGCAGTTGGAGAATCCTCGGTCACCTAAGAAATGACATCATCGCAGAAATCATTATACATTTAATCAAAATGAATACAGTGTTTCCAGCTGACATTCTTTGTTTTCTCGTTCAATTTCATATCAAAAGCATTCATGTTCGTTAAAAGGGATGGCTAGTAACTGACCAGTGGGAATTAGTGGGAATACTGGGGAATGATTGTTCCAATCCTTGGGGGATTCATTTAAGAGTACATTATATATCTATTGTTGTGTGAAAATTATTTGCTTCAGATTGTTCTCATATTCAAGTAATGTGCAGTTTAATGTTTCCAGGTTAGCATGCCTGTATAAGTGTCGGGGTGCTCGTATTTTGCAACCGTTCAGACGCCCCAAATTAAGGGGATAGCGATCGCGCTCGGAATCTCGAGGTTTTTTTTTTCGTTCGTTTGTTTGTTTGTTTGTTTGTTTGTTTGTTTGTTTGTGTGTTTGTTTGTTTTTTATGATAATTCACTTCCTTTAGTTTTTGAAAATATGTTTAAAAAGAATAAAAATATTCATAAATACCCCACTCGTCAAACAGATGAGTATCATTTGCCCCTTACCCGAACTCTATTTACAAAATCCACGTTTATCTACAGTGGCCCAAAATTTTGAAATTCCCTTGAGAAAAATATAAAGGATTCCATTAGTTTGAAATCATTCTCTAGTAATTTAAAGAAATTTTTGATTAGCTCATATGTTACCCATGATTGGTTTGACTGTTTGGAATTGTTGTTCTTTTTTCTTCACCCTGCATCGAGAATGCTGATCTGCCCTTCGCTCTCTCTACTCCCCCTCTCTCCCTCCCTCTCTCTCTCTTTCCCTACTCTCTTCTGTGTGTGCACAATGTAAGTGGATGTAAACATGTGTGTATGTGTGTGTGCTTGTGTGTATGTGTATGTGTATGTGTATGTCTATGTCTGTGTGTATGTGTATGTGTATGTGTATGTGTATGTGTATGTGTGTGTGTATGTGTGTGTGTATGTGTATGTGTATACATGTGAAAGCGTATACTTCATGTAACCATCCGATTAGATTGAATGAAAACTGTATATTTTCAATGATTAGCTTGTACGGTACATGTATCGTTGTATTGTGTTATAAAGTCATAAATAATTAATGTGTTGTAGTAATGTAACGTAAGTGAGGGGACTGCAATCTATACAAGTTCGCTTTTTAGCAGCCCCTCAATTTTCATTTCCATGAAGTTCTTTCAAGAACCAATCTGTATTATTATGTTCCAATATATGTAATCATGTCCAATTGTATTACCTGTGTTTGATTGGAAATGAAAAAAAAAACATGCATGTGAACATGCATGTGTGAAATGAAATGAAGTGACATTATTGTATGAACTGGAATACTAAAACGTGCCAGGTTAAGAATCTGAAATAATCTTGGCCTTGGAAGCCAATGAGAGAAAAATACAAAATCATTAAGATCATTTGTAATTGTTTGTTTGTGTGTGAGACAGAGAGAGAGAGAGAGAGAGAGAGAGAGAGAGAATAACAAACTGCTTTTTACTTAAAACCAATGAACCTATGTGGAAATTTCACACAGGTTAATTCCAGTCGGAATTTTATTTCTGTTCGTATTCATGTCGAGCATGAATTTTCATAAGAGACTATCTACAGTTTGGAAATTAACCAAAAAAAGTTTAACTACAGTTGTAGATAAAAGGCATTAAAATAGTACAGTATTTTCTTTTGATTTTCATGTTTTCATATGATATGAATTCTACTTTTCTAAACGCTTTGCGTTTGGTCATAAAAGACGTCATAAAGACGTAGTAAGGACGTCATAAAGTCGTAAAAACTCTATATACATTTGGTTTCTATATCGATCACGAATATTCAAAAGAGATCATCTAAAACGAAAAAAAAAGGAATAATGCGAATAAGTAAAAGCATGAACAATTTAAGTATTGATCCTGGGTTTATTGTATAGTTTAATGCTATACTACTTATTCAAACGTCCACATTGTGTTACAGGTTGTATTTTCATATTTCAGTAGTGGCCTAATAAAAGTGTGATCTAGTTTAATAACCATGGTATAAAGCATTACAACTTTTTTTTTTGGCCCGTATATAAACACGTGATGTTACTACTCTCATTGTCAGAAGTAGGACGTAGATCTCTGGAATTCTGACTATATTGCCTACACTTAAATAATAACAATAAAAAAAATATGCATGCAGAACATGATTCTTGCATCTCATTTTTTTTTAGTGTCGAATGCTTTGAAAGTTGAAACAGATTAACAAAGAAATAAAGCCGGAATAAAGTATTTTAGCCTCAGGGGAAGGATATTAGTGAAAAGACCCTGTTGCTCTCTCTCTCTCTCTCTCTCTCTCTCTCTCTCTACATATATGTTTATATATATAATTATATACATGTATATATATATATGGCGAAAAGTTTGAGCAAAGAAAATGGGTTTTCATCGGGATTCGAACCGGAGACCTCCGGATTACTAGACCGGTGCTCTACCGACTGACCTATTGAAAGCCCTAGATCGGTGTTCGTCCCAAACCCTTAACTCTCTTTGCTCGTGTTTTCCCTTTCTTGTTTCAATATATATATATATATATATATATGAAGAGTTTGTTTGCAAAAACCGATAAGTCCATATTTGCCAAATGGATATATTTGCGATTAAAGATCAAGAAAAATAAAAAGAATAATAAGAACATTTTTGCTTCTTTTGACCATAACTTTAAGAATGTACCTTTATAATATGTAGTGACCATATTTAAAAGGTATTATTTTGTACTTTATGACAGAGACCGTACTTCAAAATCTTCAAAAACGGACTTATCGGTTTTTGCGAACAAACTCTTCATATATATATATATAATATATATATATATATATATATATATATATATATATATATATATTATATATGTTAACATAATTCGGTATATTGTCAATTTATGTATGAATTTTAAACGTTCAAAAATATTCCCAAACTCAAATTAACATATTACAGGTTACAGTGAGTGAAGCCTGGTACAGTGTCATTTTGAGGTCATGACTGTGCACGGCTTCTGAAAAAATGTATCGAATTTGTATAACATACATTACTTTACATATGTCAAGTAACGGTTGTTGCAAAAGTGTTCGTTCACTGCCATATATCTAAGTAAAATCCCGTGGGCCTTTCACCTATTATCGAGCTTGTGGGCCCAGCTTACTTGATGTCGATCTCACGGGCCTTGTTCACTTTAGTGTCTAACTCGTAAGCTGTGCGACTCATATTCTGTATGACGATTGGCCTCGTGACCTGCACCAGCGTCAGAGACACCAAAATTGCGGCTATTAAAATAGTGTAGAGCTGGTGCAAAAATTTTTCTACAGTAATTTGTGTATGTACTTCGACCGTCATGACCGTTGCCCCCAATTTTACTCTATTTCATAAATGTATTTTCTGATCTTCAATAAATAGTTCTACTAAAAAGTATAAACTATTAATCATTTTACTTCATACACGGGTCAGGAACAAGGAAATGTTCTGCATGGCTAACTCTATCTTGGGTTAAGCATTCAAGGTTAAAGAGTTCAGTGAATTCAGCAAACTTGGTTTCCTCCAAAGTATCGATAAAGTGGAATAAGGGTTTTTTTTTGTGTGTAGGCTAATTAAACGTTTTAAAATTGTAACTTTTACTTTTACTTTTACGTTTACTGATTGTACCTTCAATTTAAAGAAAAAAGCCTAGCTCGACAACATATCTTGTGAAGTACATTTTCAGCAATATAATAAAGTTAAACCTCTAAATTTGAATTCCACGTATCAGTAAACATGATATGTAATGACATATCCATGTAACTCATGGCCTAATGGTGGTGTGTCAAATTTGTGGTACTTAGAGAAGCTCTTTCATGGGTTGAGGGGTCTCACATTTCATGAAAATAGATATGACTAAAGGGGCGATATAGCTTGTGGACCTGCTACACGGAGAATTTACTTCATTAATTATCACAGATCACATACATGTACTTTAGTCCAAGAGCCAAGACCCGAAAACGAGCAGATTCTGATAGCCTAAGATCATAGTTATTAGGAAAGCGTTAATGAAAATTGTGCCGACGCGGTTGTCTACGGTTTGCCCATAATCTATTTCTTGCAGTATCCATAAGTACATGACCCACAGAACGTCCTTATTTAAATACAAATTACAAGAAGGTCTTATGGGATGCCATATGGGAGGATAGGAAGTAGAATATTTCTCACAAATGGTGGTAAATCTTCCGTGGTGACTGTTTGGTACTTGTCTGGTTGTGAGAGTATCTTGGTGCATTCTTCCCGTTGTTCGCCATTAGCCATCCCGGCCAGAGAAGCAGCACAGAAGAGGGCCAAGAGCAGGTCATTTTGACGGTGGCAACCCTGTGTCTTCTCGTTTGCCCGCTTAATGAACTCTTCTAGGTGACTTCGAATCTGTGTGTTTGCATGTTTATGCAGTAAAGGGAGAAGAATATATTTGAGTAAACCAGCTACCCGTCTTTATTCCGGTAACTAAAATATGCATTCTAATCCATATCTTGAACAGACTTCAAGCGGTACAGAATGCAGCAGCACTCTTGCTAACCGGGCTGAGGAAGTATGATCACATCGCCCTTGTCCTGGCTGAGCTGCATTGGCTTCCCATCAAGAACAGAATTGATTTCAAGTTCTTGCTGCTCACTTTTAAGGCCATTCCTTCATGGTCTGGCCCCAGGAGACCTGTCTTCCCTCATCAAGCAGCGTCAGCCTCGCCCTGGCCTTCATTCATCTGGCCTTTACTCTCCATATGCCCATTACACATCTCAAGGGATACGGAGACCGAGCATTTTCCTCTATTGCTCCTCGTCTATCGAACTCCCTCCCATCTTTCCTCCGTGAAATTGACAAACTGGATCACTTCAAAGCCTCACTCAAAACTCACATTTTTCACTTGGCATTCATTGTCATTGCTATCTGTCTTTGAGGAGTCTGCGCCTTTGAATGTTTCTATAGCAGATATATGGCGCCGCCATACAAATGCTGTGGATCATCATCATCATCATCATATCTGGTCTGTGGCCTACTGAAATGTATCATTTGTTCATATGTCAACCCACTCCTTAGGTAGTAGGTAATATGAATGCAATAATGATAATAGCCATAATAATAATAATTACACACATACGTTGGAATCAACATTGTATTCAATGAGTTCTAAGCACGGTAAAATAATGCAGGGTTTTGTATGAGGTGGATTAAGCTAGATCTTTATTTGTTTTATTTTGAAATATCTTTACGAGTTAGGCTATTAGCACAATATTAACCTTACAAATTTGCAATGGTTTCATGGAGACTTTTGATTAATGTATACATTATAATTATCAATTACAGAGTACATTTTACTTATACCGTAGAAATCTGATCATCTGTTTTGATGCGAACAACTTCATTATGCCGTCTGTCGCTGCTACGTCGGAGATAATGGTGAACAAGGTGGAGAAGGTGCCTTTTGTCATCATTGATTGTTCTATGCCTTTTAGATTGATCAGCAGTCCACTTCAGTATCTGCTGCCACTCTATGTCTTCCAAGAAAGATGTAATCTAAACAAAGCAATAAGAGTGTGATCTAAAAAGACTATAATCATAGTAAGAATTATGTGCAACTGTATATGAAAATATAATATGAACAACTTACAACGGTATATGAAACTAAAATCACTAAAGTGCAAAAAAGGAAGTTATGACATTCGTAAATTTCAGAAATTTTCAGAAAATATTTTTGACCAGTCGTAATGAATATTCAAATCAGCAAGTAAATAATGTCAACTCTCATATTTCATATACAGAAATGAAAACAAATATACAAGCTGTATATAATCTTTCAATACAAATATAAGACGTGCCTTAAAATGACTCAAAATAAAAAAGAGCAAATGTTCATCCCGATATATTTTTGTAAGGGAATATGCTTTTACCTGTAATATCTAAAAATAACAAATTTCCAAACAAACATGAAATATGTTGACGGCACGCCATCATGAAATATCTGTAACCCCACCAAAATTTGGGTTACTAAGATTTCTCCAGAAATGTCATCAGACTAGATTCCTACTTCCTTGGAAAACCCATGGTCACTGTTATCACCACCTCCTCCATTCATCCCTCCTCTGACGTCCGTACCCCACCTGTTTTCCAACAACCCCTCGATCAGTGCACTAGTAACCCCCAAGATTAGTCTTAAGATTTCCCCTTCAGCCTTTGACCCCAGTAGCCAATGTCCAATTGTAAGCCTGTGTGTATTGCCCCTGCTGGTGTTAGACTATGTAGGTGTAATAAAACTCAAGGTGAGAGCAAGCTAGCCAGTCTAGGGATATTGTTTTAAGCACCCCTCCCTTTTGTTGGTGTGTAGGCACATCAAGAGAAACGAAAGGACCATTTCTCAGAAGAGGAAGGTCATTCTTGCTGGGACAAAGTAGTAGTTGCTTTGGGATATAGAGATAGTGTCCTACCATGGGCAAAGCCTATACAGAGTGGACTGGTTCTAACTGTAGACCAACATTTTCTGTGACAATGACGTAGAGTGCACGTCTAGCCCAAATTCTGTCCTCTCTTATTCCTTTCCCTTCCCATTTCTCTGCCCCCCCCCCCCCATTTCCAATGAACTGTTTAGGCTAGCTCTGCGTGTGCCTTAAAGTAGAGTAGCTCCATACATTAATAGATTTAAATACTCTACCTGTGTTACATTGTGTATTACAGATACTGCTTTGATATAATTATGTTATCAATGGCTGAAAGTATATGATTGTTTGCAAGATTATTATTTGATATGTCATGTGTTCAGAACAAAGTGTGATCCACGCACTTCAGCATAAGAGATATGTATGTGCAGTGGTTATGTTTAATACATCATTTATGCAAATGAGATATAATTATGTCTCTATATTCTAATTGAGTGCTTATATGATTCTGATATATGATTTGTCTAGTATGTTAACTAGATCAGTGTTTGCATGAGTATAAACAGTGTGTTATATAGCTATGCTGGTTAGGCAGCAGCTCTAGTGACCAAGGTCACAGGAGTGCAACTTTAAAGCCCTGTAGCCAGAAGGCTTGAGAGTGACTGGAAAGCCTGTCGTTACTGCCCTTGGTCAATGTTAAGACTTTGTCTGGCCAAGTGGATGGTCAGTACGTCAGTAATGTTCCTGGAAGTCAAGGGGAATGAGTGACCTCTAGCCAATGAGGCAGACTTTGAATGATGTCATAGAAACATGAACCAATGAAATTTCTGCTGGTCAGTTAACTTCCTGGAAGTTTCTGATTTTCTCGAGAAAGTTTGTAATATTAACATTTTACATAGAGACAGAAAAGTATAAAAGCCCATAGCTTTGGAGTAAATAGGCATATCTGCTTCCTGCCAGCGCTTTGAGGCCTGCATCCACTTTGCTTGTTACATCGACTGTGTGATCCAGAAAGTTTTCTCACACATATATTATCTGCTGAGAGGTTTACCACAAAACACTGGTAAAACCTTACAAGCATCAGCTGTACTGTTATATACAAGTTTTATGTGCCTGTGATACAACAGATTGTGGCACGTACATCCACTGACTGCCGTGTGGAGCAACTTGTAGTGAAAACGAGTGTTGGCTCTTTTGACTAGGTAAGTCATTGTATTTTTCATAATGTGTATTGCATTGGAGAGTGTTTGTAATTATGAACTCCAAACAATATATTTGGAGATTGCGTATTGAGAGACTCTGATATCATGTATACAGATTCCGAAGTTATTGTTATGGAATGCAAATTGATGATCGATGATTGATGCTTGTATATTATTTGAAGATATATTGCAATGCACTTCAAGGTATTTGCGCTTTGAATGTTTTATGTATGGACATGATTACGCACACACTCAAGTTCATTATTAGACAGACAAAATTGGGAAACTGACTTGGAATTAGAAGTCAGATGTTAATTTGATTGCATACATATTGAAATGCCCTGTAGACCCTCACACTCAAAGAAAGTGAGGCTATGCTCGTAAACATTGAGGTCTACAATGTGCAGCAGCACCCCCCCCCCTCGTCTGGACTGACAGATTTATGTCCACTGACCGTTAGCTGTGAGTGGCAGAGGTCACTGCACTATTGAATTGTGGAATGTTTAATTCTAGAGGGGGAGAACTAGTCGCTAGAAGTGAAAAACCTTGCAAAGAATTATGTGGGGAATAGTGCGATTGTGAATGTCATATATATTCATGCTTTTTACAATGTATACATGTTAACAGTACATGCGTGGTATAGTGTACAACTGCTCAGTGTAATTATTGTGTGCGTGGAGCGTTATTTCCACTCAAACTATAATATTTGAATCGGAGTCACAATATTTGTCGACCCCAGATGAAGCAACTATACTGCCAGTCGATCAGATAGATCAAAGCTTTATTTGTGGCAGCAGTGTTGGATATAATTCAGGATGCTGAAAATGTTTAACTGAAGAGAAGTTATTCTGACCGTATTTAGCACCTGTATGTCAAAATGAATTGACAAACATTTGAATGTATGTGACTGGAATTTGTATCTGTATTGTCTAATGCGCTCATATATGTTTATGAGGCATGTAAAGTAAAGTAAAGACAATGTATCGGATCAGATTTTGGAGTGGACTTCCATACTCCCGAGGAGATATTATTGATCAGAGAGACACAATATTAGGAAAGTCCTGTGTCTTATAACCTCTTTTGACTAGATACATATTTGGACGAGAGCTTTGGCCAGCCTTTGCTTGGTTCAGCGTGACTGACGGCTACTGAGCATTGCATCAGCTACCGTGTACGACTGGTTTGCGACTGCTCTGGGCTCGTCGACAGGATAACCGGCGAGAGAGACAAAGAGACAGCAACGAGTCGAATTATCGTCATACACTGGCAAATATTTTGTTATGCTAATGTAACAAAGGTTACAATTGAGTCTGTGAACAAATTGAATTGAATGATGTACTTTGTTGAACGACAAACAAGCTAATAAAGTTTGTCATTGGATTATTTTGTCAAAACTTAATCCCAGGTGTGATATTCTTTATTTATGAACTCGGGGGTGTAACATTCGGGTTACATAAATTGGGGGCTTGTCCGGGAGCTATAATTGTTTCTTAATTGTATAATTGCATTTGTTTGGTGACACATGTTACCGAAACTGAGTCTTGGTTATCATTGTTGATTGTTACTGTTACATTCACCATTTTCGTTCTATTGTACCAAAGAGCCAACACTCGTGTGCAGGAAACAAAGCGATGGCAGGTAAAAGTTTGAAGCAGATTGGTCAGGATTGGTGCAAGAAGGAGGAGATTAGAGTAGAGAATGCCCTCCTACTTGCAACAGGTATAAAGACTGTGCCAACAGAGGTGTTTGCACTGGCACTGTCAGAGTTATATCCCACATTACTTGAGGTGTTAAGACGGGATGATCCCGATACAGGGGAAACATTGCTCCTGTGTGAATTCGAAGATGCAGTCGCTATGTTAGGATTACAGGCACAGATTGTCATTCCAGTAGATGGTGAGACTATGTGCAGAGTAGTGAGGTTAGACGGATTAGAACCAGTCAGAGGAAATAAGGTCAGTGTCAAGGACCTGAGGGAGAGAGGTTTAGTTAGGGAATGGAGAAAAGCAGGACGTAGAGCTCAGGAAGTCCAGTCTCAAGACATCCCTACTACTAACAACCTTCCACCCCCTTCCCCTGGTATCAGTGAACCATCCATGTCCTTCCCTGATCGAGACATCCCAATTTTAGCAGCTTCACTAGCACGGTGTGGGCTGACCACAGGGTATCGGAAAATGCGATGCTTCTCCGGTGCAAAGACAGCAGCGCGTGATGAGGATAGCTACCCCATCTGGATAGAGCACGTTGAGAGCCAGATGGAGGAGTGGCAGACTCTGGATGATGCTGAGCGGCGCAAGCGCATTCGTGAGTCATTGCGTCCGCCTGCGTCAAGCATCATTACAGACCTTAGGCGTGAGAATCCCCAGGCCTGCTCTGCAGACTACCTCAGGGCTCTGGATCTGGCTTTTGGCGATACTGACACAGATGATGAACTGTTTGTCAGATTTCATCAGACAGTCCAGGCTGAAGGTGAGTCTCCCTCTGAGTATCTTTCTCGCTTACAGGAAGTCATGCGCCATGTGGTTAGGCGAGGAGTTGTCAAGCCACATGACGCCAACAAGGTGAGACTGCGACAATTCATCAGGGGCATTCTCTACCATGAAATGCTCCTAGTAAACCTACAGCTCAGGGAGCGCCTGGAGAAACCACCGTCCTCCCTGGAACTCCTGTCTTCGGTGAGGAAGCAGGAAGAAGAGGAGAGGGTGAAGAAATCTCTGTCTGCCCCAAGACCCCCTGTCAGCACAAAGCCAAAGCAGGCTGCCCACCGTAAGGTAGAGCCCTCTATTCTACCACCACAAACAGCCCCTCTACCCAATGTCCTTCCCCAGCCAGTATCTCCACCAGCACCCCAACCCACCAAAAATCACCCCAAATCTCAGTCGTCCCAGCAGAGTAATACTGGTGTTGTTTGCTTCAAGTGTGGAGAGGAGGGCCATATCAGTAGAAATTGCCAAAATTCTGTTCCCCCTGACGTACTGAGTAAAAGACTTGTCAACTACATCCTTGGCAACCAGGGAAACGAGAAAGGGCGCCTGGGAAGGGGAAACCAGGGGCCCCAAAATTAGATTCTCCCCCATTTGTTTCTAAAGTTGAGGTTTCCAAGAACGATGTTCCTGAAGGTTTAGTAGGAGATGCTATCAACCCAAAATGTTGGATAGATGGAAAGGAGACAAAATGCCTTCTTGATAGTGGGTCTCAGGTCACTCTTATACACAAGAGCCTTTTCGACACACTAGATAGGGAATTGCATGGACTGAGTGACCTAGTCCTGTACCATGGAGGAGATGGGACTATGCCCTATCTGGGTTGGGCTTACGTCAACATAGGTTTTGAACGGTCATTTGCTGGCACAGGGACTGAGTTTAGTACATTGGCTCTTGTAGTACCAGACCCCCAGCGTCCCTGTGACCATAGAGTGATTATTGGCACTAATTCAGGACTTTTCAGGCACTGTTTTGAATCTTGTAGGAGGATGGCTGGAGCACGCTTCGCCCAGTCATTGCAGATTAGTGCGACTTGCAGGGATATCTATGCCAGTATATCAAAACAAGAGAAGGTATCCCCTGATGGCAAATTGGGCACTGCTAGGACCAAGAAAGGACATAGCACGCAAATACCTCCCCACTCCAAATTGGTAATGACCGCCCAAATTAGGAATCCCCTGAAAGAAGAAATGACTGTTTTCGTAGAGTCCAATCCCCACAGCAGACTTCCAAGTGGGTTACACATAGCCCCAGGAGTACAAAAATTGTCAGGTGGTGCGATTGGAAAGGTAAGGGTGCTGGTGACCAATAGTAGCCCTGAGTCTATCACTGTCCCTGGCAACTGCCCAATAGTAGATGCCTATGTCCCCGACAAGTGTTTCCCTACCCCTAGTAGTTTTCCTACCCAGCCTCACAGTTACACCGAGGCAACCCATTCCCAAGTAGGTGCTAATGTAGGCGATAACACCCCTTCCCCTCAAGTTGACGTTAGTGAGCTGCCCATCAATTGGGGCCCGATTTCCCCGGAGTGGAAAGAAAGGCTGCTCAATCAGTGCAGGCAGAGGAGTGATGTGTTCTCCAGGCATGAATTTGACCTAGGCAGTACAGGCTATGCGGAGCATCAGATTCGTGTTAACGATGACACACCATTCCGTGAGAGGTCTCGGAGGGTGCCTCCCTCTGATCTTAGGGACTTGCAGCAACATCTTCAACAGCTGTTGGAGAACAACATAATTAAGGAGTCTAAGAGTCCCTATGCCTCTCCAATTGTGCTGGTTCGGAAAAAGAATGGTACTTTGAGAATGTGCGTCGACTACCGTACACTCAATTCTCGTACCATTCCCGACCAGTACACAGTGCCCCTGATACAGGAGGCCATTGATTCCCTGAGTGGCAGTAAATGGTTTTCTGTTATCGACTTAAAGTCGGGATTCTATCAAATCCCGATGCATGAATCTGACATGGAGAAGACGGCCTTCACTTGTCCTTTGGGGTTTTACCAGTTCGAGCGTATGCCCCAAGGGGTGAAGGGAGCACCAGCAACCTTCCAGAGGCTGATGGAGAAGTGCATGTCAGGTCTGAACATGTTAGAGGTGTTGGTGTACATGGATGACCTGATAATCTTCTCCAAGACGCTGGAGGAAATGGAGGAACGCCTGGCTAGGGTGCTGGATAGGCTGCAGCAATTTGGCTTGAAGGTATCCCCAGAAAAATGCCAATTTTGCTGTCAGTCGGTTAGGTACCTTGGCCATGTAGTCTCCGAGGCTGGGGTACAGACAGATCCAGACAAAGTGGCCGATGTAAGAACCTGGCCCAGGCCACAGACAGTGAGGCATGTCAAGTCTTTCTTGGGATTCGCTGGCTATTACCGGCGATTCATAAAGGACTATGCCAAGATTTCCCGCCCTTTGAACGCACTTACAAGTGGGTGCGTTTACCCCAGGAAGCGAGGACGTCCACCTCCAAAGAAAGTTCCGAGCCCGGATGCCCGAAAGGCAAGTGACCCCCTTGGTGATGCTTGGACTGAGGAGTGTGAGAGGGCTTTTCAGGCTTTGAAGCACTGTCTGGTCACAGCACCAGTCTTAGCCTTCGCAGACCTGTCAAAGCCTTTTGTGCTCCATGTTGATGCCAGCCGTGATGGACTGGGTGGTGTCCTGTATCAAGATCATGGAGGTAAGCTTCGTCCAGTGGCATATGGAAGTCGGGGACTGTCCCACAGTGAGAAGAACTATCCAGCCCACAAGCTGGAATTTCTTGCTCTTAAGTGGGCAGTCACCGACAAATTCAGGGATTACTTGTATGCAGCAAAAGGTACACGGGTTATGACAGATAATAACCCACTAACATATGTCCTGACGTCGGCAAAACTCGATGCCACAGGACATAGATGGCTTGCTGCACTCTCCTGCTTTGATTTTTCCATCCATTATAAGCCAGGAAAGACGAACATTGAAGCAGATGCGCTGTCGCGGAAACCACATCCTCCCAGCCTCGACTAGGAGTTTGAGGATCGCCAGCAGTGCAAGATTAGTGATCTGGAGGCAAGGCTGCATGAGACGTCAGACTCAGGTGAGAAAGTGTCCACATTCTCTGCCTTCTGTCAGACGCATTATGTTTCAGCCAACTCTCCTCATAGAAGCCAGCCATACGTTGAGACCCTGTGTGCCAGTGCAGAGTCTATCCCAGGTCTGTATGCGAAGGGCTCAGACCTGAATGTAGTAGACTGGGCACAGGCTCAAAAGGCAGATCCCCAACTGAAACTAGTCAGGGATTTTGTTGAACGTGGTGACCGGCCGCAGTCTTATACTGGCCTTTCAAGAGAGGCTGCCCTGATACTCCGCGAGTTCGACAGGCTAGTTCTGTGCAAAGGAGTCCTCTACAGAACTTTCACTGACTCCTTAGGGAACCGCCATCACCAGTTAGTATTGCCTGCCCAGCGCCGTGTCGAGGCAATGAGGGGCATACACGACAGTGTTGGCCACCTTGGAATCGAGAAGTCCATAGCGTTGGCTAGAGACAGGTTCTACTGGCCAAAGATGAGTGCTGACATCACGGAATGGGTCAAACATTGCCCTCGCTGTGTGGCAAGAAAGACTCCTCCAAAGCCAGCAGCCCCATTGGTGAGTATTCACACAACCAGCCCCCTGGAGCTGGTCTGCATGGACTTTCTCTCCCTAGAACCAGACCGCTCGAATAAGAAGTCTATCTTGGTAGTGACGGATCACTACACACGATACGCACAAGCCTTCCCCACGAAGGATCAGACTGCTGCCACTGTCGCCAAGGTCCTGTGGGAGAACTTCTTTGTACATTATGGTCTGCCCCAGCGCCTTCATTCTGATCAAGGTAGGGACTTTGAGAGCAAAGTGATCCATGAGCTGTCAAGGCTCCTTGGCATTAAGAAATCAAGGACAACTCCTCACCATCCCCAGGGAGACCCTCAGCCTGAGCGTTTCAACAGAACACTACTGGACATGCTAGGGACCCTGGAGGAGGAGAAGAAGGCGAATTGGAGCAAGTACGTAAGTGCACTTGTACACGCTTACAATTGTTCAAAGAATGATAGTACTGGCTTCTCGCCTTATTTCCTCATGTTCGGTAGGGAAGCTAGACTGCCTGTTGATCTGCGATTTGGCACTAGCCCTGACAACTTCACTGGGACTGACCACGTGAAGTACGTCAGTGGTTTGCGCGATCAACTTACGCGGGCGTATAAACTTGCGTCAACTGCATCCGGCAAGTCTGCCAGTGCCAACAAGGTCCGCTATGATGCGAAAGTGCGAGCCAATGGTCTGAAGCATGGCGATCGCGTCCTAGTTAGGAATGTTGGACTGACAGGAAAACAGAAGCTGGCGGATAGATGGTATGCCAACCCTTATGTCATCACAAAGCAACTTAACCCTGATATGCCGGTTTACGAAGTTGCACCTGAAGGTGGGGTTGGTAGGACACGCACCCTACACCGCAACCTTCTCCTACCCATAGAGTACTTGAATGATGCCCCAGCCCATAACTCAGAGACCCAGAAACCAGGTAAGAAAAGGAGTCCAGCTGATCGGACCCGTTCCAAAAAGTCCATTGCCCCTCCGAGGGAGGAAGAGTCTGATAGTTCAGACTCAAGTGACGAAGAAATTACGCTGCTTTTCGATGTACGGAGGCACTTTAACCGCCCCCATTCAGGACTTAATGTAAATGCGCCAGAGTTTGTCCCCTCCCTACCTCCCAGTATTCCCTCTGAGACTACCAGCGAGATCCCTGAAAAGGTCAACACAGCTGATGTGATGAGTGACACAGGTGTTTCCGGCGGTTCCGTTTCATCCCCTGACCCCATTACTGAGGAGACAATAACCGATTCAGACTTAGAGAATCAGGCTGGCGGTGACATCAGCATAGATGCCACAAGTGCATCCAGTGGTTCTGGTAGATCAACAACGGATGATGCAGTCCCCGATTTGAGAGGGGAGAGCATGGAGGAAGAGAGTAGACAAACTAGCCCTTTACCCTCAGACACAGAGTCCAGAGGTAACGCCCCTCATACTCCAGCAGAACCTGAGGCTGAGCAAGCGCAAAATGCAAAGCAAGCAGTCGATTCAGAGCCTGCCCCGCAATCCATCAGGCGCTCGACTCGCTCTTCAAGGCCACCGCTACGCATGCAGTACGATACCCTTGGTGAACCCTCTGGTGCTAGGCAAGCAACTTCATCAGGATTCTTTGCTGACCTTAAGCGTAAGATCTTTGGCTTTGATTAATGTAAGGTTCACAGGAGTGAACCCTGGTTTGAAAGGGGAG
Source organism: Diadema antillarum (assembly GCF_040938485.1). Classification (NCBI taxonomy): domain Eukaryota; kingdom Metazoa; phylum Echinodermata; class Echinoidea; order Diadematoida; family Diadematidae; genus Diadema; species Diadema antillarum. The sequence continues at coordinate 111,365 of NW_027271673.1, forward strand.
GATGTAACCCCACCAAAATTTGGGTTACTAAGATTTCTCCAGAAATGTCATCAGACTAGATTCCTACTTCCTTGGAAAACCCATGGTCACTGTTATCACCACCTCCTCCATTCATCCCTCCTCTGACGTCCGTACCCCACCTGTTTTCCAACAACCCCTCGATCAGTGCACTAGTAACCCCCAAGATTAGTCTTAAGATTTCCCCTTCAGCCTTTGACCCCAGTAGCCAATGTCCAATTGTAAGCCTGTGTGTATTGAGACTGGTCAAGCCCTGTGAAATGCCCCTGCTGGTGTTAGACTATGTAGGTGTAATAAAACTCAAGGTGAGAGCAAGCTAGCCAGTCTAGGGATATTGTTTTAAGCACCCCTCCCTTTTGTTGGTGTGTAGGCACATCAAGAGAAACGAAAGGACCATTTCTCAGAAGAGGAAGGTCATTCTTGCTGGGACAAAGTAGTAGTTGCTTTGGGATATAGAGATAGTGTCCTACCATGGGCAAAGCCTATACAGAGTGGACTGGTTCTAACTGTAGACCAACATTTTCTGTGACAATGACGTAGAGTGCACGTCTAGCCCAAATTCTGTCCTCTCTTATTCCTTTCCCTTCCCATTTCTCTGCCCCCCCCCCCCCCATTTCCAATGAACTGTTTAGGCTAGCTCTGCGTGTGCCTTAAAGTAGAGTAGCTCCATACATTAATAGATTTAAATACTCTACCTGTGTTACATTGTGTATTACAGATACTGCTTTGATATAATTATGTTATCAATGGCTGAAAGTATATGATTGTTTGCAAGATTATTATTTGATATGTCATGTGTTCAGAACAAAGTGTGATCCACGCACTTCAGCATAAGAGATATGTATGTGCAGTGGTTATGTTTAATACATCATTTATGCAAATGAGATATAATTATGTCTCTATATTCTAATTGAGTGCTTATATGATTCTGATATATGATTTGTCTAGTATGTTAACTAGATCAGTGTTTGCATGAGTATAAACAGTGTGTTATATAGCTATGCTGGTTAGGCAGCAGCTCTAGTGACCAAGGTCACAGGAGTGCAACTTTAAAGCCCTGTAGCCAGAAGGCTTGAGAGTGACTGGAAAGCCTGTCGTTACTGCCCTTGGTCAATGTTAAGACTTTGTCTGGCCAAGTGGATGGTCAGTACGTCAGTAATGTTCCTGGAAGTCAAGGGGAATGAGTGACCTCTAGCCAATGAGGCAGACTTTGAATGATGTCATAGAAACATGAACCAATGAAATTTCTGCTGGTCAGTTAACTTCCTGGAAGTTTCTGATTTTCTCGAGAAAGTTTGTAATATTAACATTTTACATAGAGACAGAAAAGTATAAAAGCCCATAGCTTTGGAGTAAATAGGCATATCTGCTTCCTGCCAGCGCTTTGAGGCCTGCATCCACTTTGCTTGTTACATCGACTGTGTGATCCAGAAAGTTTTCTCACACATATATTATCTGCTGAGAGGTTTACCACAAAACACTGGTAAAACCTTACAAGCATCAGCTGTACTGTTATATACAAGTTTTATGTGCCTGTGATACAACAGATTGTGGCACGTACATCCACTGACTGCCGTGTGGAGCAACTTGTAGTGAAAACGAGTGTTGGCTCTTTTGACTAGGTAAGTCATTGTATTTTTCATAATGTGTATTGCATTGGAGAGTGTTTGTAATTATGAACTCCAAACAATATATTTGGAGATTGCGTATTGAGAGACTCTGATATCATGTATACAGATTCCGAAGTTATTGTTATGGAATGCAAATTGATGATCGATGATTGATGCTTGTATATTATTTGAAGATATATTGCAATGCACTTCAAGGTATTTGCGCTTTGAATGTTTTATGTATGGACATGATTACGCACACACTCAAGTTCATTATTAGACAGACAAAATTGGGAAACTGACTTGGAATTAGAAGTCAGATGTTAATTTGATTGCATACATATTGAAATGCCCTGTAGACCCTCACACTCAAAGAAAGTGAGGCTATGCTCGTAAACATTGAGGTCTACAATGTGCAGCAGCACCCCCCCCCCCCCTCGTCTGGACTGACAGATTTATGTCCACTGACCGTTAGCTGTGAGTGGCAGAGGTCACTGCACTATTGAATTGTGGAATGTTTAATTCTAGAGGGGGAGAACTAGTCGCTAGAAGTGAAAAACCTTGCAAAGAATTATGTGGGGAATAGTGCGATTGTGAATGTCATATATATTCATGCTTTTTACAATGTATACATGTTAACAGTACATGCGTGGTATAGTGTACAACTGCTCAGTGTAATTATTGTGTGCGTGGAGCGTTATTTCCACTCAAACTATAATATTTGAATCGGAGTCACAATATTTGTCGACCCCAGATGAAGCAACTATACTGCCAGTCGATCAGATAGATCAAAGCTTTATTTGTGGCAGCAGTGTTGGATATAATTCAGGATGCTGAAAATGTTTAACTGAAGAGAAGTTATTCTGACCGTATTTAGCACCTGTATGTCAAAATGAATTGACAAACATTTGAATGTATGTGACTGGAATTTGTATCTGTATTGTCTAATGCGCTCATATATGTTTATGAGGCATGTAAAGTAAAGTAAAGACAATGTATCGGATCAGATTTTGGAGTGGACTTCCATACTCCCGAGGAGATATTATTGATCAGAGAGACACAATATTAGGAAAGTCCTGTGTCTTATAACCTCTTTTGACTAGATACATATTTGGACGAGAGCTTTGGCCAGCCTTTGCTTGGTTCAGCGTGACTGACGGCTACTGAGCATTGCATCAGCTACCGTGTACGACTGGTTTGCGACTGCTCTGGGCTCGTCGACAGGATAACCGGCGAGAGAGACAAAGAGACAGCAACGAGTCGAATTATCGTCATACACTGGCAAATATTTTGTTATGCTAATGTAACAAAGGTTACAATTGAGTCTGTGAACAAATTGAATTGAATGATGTACTTTGTTGAACGACAAACAAGCTAATAAAGTTTGTCATTGGATTATTTTGTCAAAACTTAATCCCAGGTGTGATATTCTTTATTTATGAACTCAGGGGTGTAACATTCGGGTTACATATCATATGTGAATATTCATAAGGGCTAGTCAAGAAATGTTTTCCGAAGACAGGGGCGGATCGAGGAATTCCGTAAAGGCAGGAGGGGGGGGGGGGCACCAAAAATATTTCTGGTGCCCCTTCCGGGCTTCATCGGCTGACAAGCAAAAAACAAATTAAAAGAAAAACATAAAACAAAACAAACAACGGTTCAGCACGCAATTTTTTCCTTTTCTCGTGCCATTTCCACGTTTCATCGGTTGACATGGAAAAAAAAAAGAGGCTTCAGCGCATTTTTATGCCGCAACTACAATCAACTGACAAAGATGGTTTCTTCAAAAATTAAAGGGGGGAGGGGCAACCGCGCCCCTTTCATTTTGTTTTCTTGTTTTAACAAAAAGGCCCCTCCTCCATCCGCTTTTGGAAGAAATATGGAATTTCAAAATGTCATATCTTTTTTTTATTTCTTATCCGATTTTTGTCATTTTTGCAACATTGAAGTATTTTTTTTCTTTCTTTTGGAGTTAAATTATTTTTGGGGTGGTATTTCTCCTTCAGAAAATTATGCATGGTGAATTTGTTTCAGTAATCGCAGGCTTCTCATAACCAAACACCAACAAAGTTGCTTCTGACTACGACCATTTCAAAAGTTTGTTCGCAAAAACAGATTTATTTCGTTTAATTCTTTAAATTCAAGATTTTGCGGTAAACTCTGATGGCCTAGAGCGCGAATGATGTAGAGATGGGATATAGATTCATGTTACTTACATATTGGAGGTTTAATATAAATAAACACAAAGGTGAAAATGTGACACCTTGTAATTTTCAATGTCTTTTGCGGCAAAAACCGACAAGGCCATTTCTCGTTTTGTTGCAAAAGTCGATAAGTCCGCATCGCGCCTTGTATAAAATTGGTGCATTGTAAATGACGCGAGTCAATTTACTTCTTTGTTTGTTTTTGCTTTGTTTTGTTTTGTCTTGTTTTGTTTTGTTTTTACTGTAATGGAAAATTAAGACGACATACCGTGGCCATAAATGAGGGCTTATGTTTTGGCGATCGAGCTATTTCCACATTTCTTTAAGCGATGATCATGAAATTTTGCGTGAGCATTCTGGTCTCGGGTGAAGATGGGCAAGTTGCGTTCTTGTATAAATGTGTCAAAAACTGCATTGAGTGGTAACGGCGCTTTACGGCGATTGATCGGGAAAGAGTGATCGAAGCAAATGCTCACAAAACTTTGCACACACATTAGCTTTGTGGTGAAGATGCGTAAGCCATATTTTCGAATGTGTTGGAACCTGAGTTACCATCGATAAAGTTCCTCATTTTTCAAGCAAAATGGATTTGAATGATAGTGCCCTAGCAGGCCGACCTCTTCATCTGCTCCCCAATAGCTTGCTTTATGCTCTGAAAAGTCTATTTTCATGCTTGACTAGAACAGTAACAGAAGTTACGATGTACCATGAAAAACTTACTAGGCAATTTCTGGATATTTTCCATGTTTTCAGTCCATGTTGTTTATGCTTAGAGGAGATCTGTTTTGCCTAAGCTGGCTTTGGCTTTCCCTGTGCAAGCCATTGTGTATTGGTTGCACTGGTCATTTCTGCGACAGCATTGGACGAGTGTCTCAGTCCCTGTTCACAGTGCAAGGCCGGGCTCGGCCCCGTAATTTTGTCCGTTTACAGTGCCGGGCTCGGCCGCGGCTCGGCCGCGGCCGAGCCCGGCCGTTTCTCACTGTAAACGCAAACTGGGCTAAATGCGGTACCAAACTGCGACCGGCGCGCTCCCAACAATAGTGATTGTTTACAAGCAGAGCGCCACTACTACAAAATATTGAAAGGTTTGCATTAAAAGCCCGGGCCGAGCCCGCCACTGTAAACGGACAGAATTGCGGGGCTGATTACCGCAATTGAGGCCGGGCTCGGCCGCGGCTCGGCCGAGGCTCGGCCCGGCCCTGCACTGTAAACGGGGTCCTAGTTTGCCCTTTCATGCTCCATCGTAACAATGGAGACGGGTGCTACCACCAGCATTGTTCTCATTGCTCTCACTCCGTTGGCCCTGACGCTGCCTTCTTCGAAATCGGACACTGGAGTGAAAATGGCTGAAACTGCTCAACTTGGCACACAACTTGTCTGCGATACAGATTTTCCGGTACATCTGAACCCTCATAGCATACAGGCTGACATACGCACGCAGGCACCTGATAGCCTGTTCTTAAAGGGGCATTCCGGACGATTTTCATAATTTCACATCATGTAGTACATAAATCAACAGTTTCATGTATAGATTTGTAGAATTTATTGTGGTTCTTGAGCAGAGAAACAGTACTTTCAAAACCTTAAACAAATTACACTGAACAAAGATGACGACATAGGAGCCTCACATATCTAAGAAATGTAGCAGTGTCATTCCATTACAATACCGCATGCTTGCAAGCTCACCTGTGTGTAATCTATGCATGCCTTCTTCTTTTGTTCTGCTTCCTTGAGCCACATCTCATGCATTCTTATGGTGAGGCTGTCATGTCATCATCCTTGTTCATTGCAATTTGTTAGAAACTTCGAAAACATTCTTATTTTTCATCCCTTATATCATAAATCCTGAAACTCTGTACCCAGTATAACTAATTTATATATGTTCAAATGTAAAAATTTAAAAATCATCCGGATGTCTCCTTTAATATCAAAGCATAGTACTGGTCCTCGCAGAAGACGGAAGAAGAATCGCGGCATAACCTGGTGAAATGCGAAAAAAAAAAGACAGAGTCGTGTGTACTCAACATCTCACTGATAGGGTTTGGCGATATGAGGTACGGAATGACAATCATAAAAATCTGAGAAACCTTGTGAATGTGCCTTTGAAACATGATTGTAAATTGAATGTTGAATTAAGAAACTACAATTCTGTGAGGATCAAGACAAGCTTCCTGTTTGAACATGTATTGAAAACAATGCCTACACCATGTTCCTAAAGCCCCAGTCACATATAAACACGGGATAGTTTTGCCCCGGATGGAGCATCGACGAGCGTTGATGACTGTACACATGGTATCAACACGGCAGCTACACGGATGAGGACGGACCAGCACGGCATCTACACGGCGCTTTGACGGACTCCATGGACCATGCCGGACACAAACGGCAACTACACGGTCTATGCCGGTAGAGCACGGCGTCTACATGGACCAACAAGGCAGCTACACGACCCAACACGCCACATACACGTACCATGCCGGCAGACGAATATCTGCCATAAAATGCAAGCTGCTTATGGATTTTCATCAATCTTCTCGTTCTCGTTAGGTCAACGCCGCTGTAGATCCGTGTTCGTCCCTTTAATACCGTCTTTGAAAGTGATAGTCACTGGTTGCCGTGTGGCTGCCGTGTAGGTCCGTGCAGCTGCCTTGATGATCCGTGACGGTTCTTGTCGTGAAAAAAGAAAACAAACGTCACGGACTGCCAAGGATACTCACGGCACCTACACGACGGTTCCAGGCAGACACACGGACCTTCACGGCAACTACACGGCAGCCACTCCACCATCTCGGATTGCTCTGCCAACATGACAGTCAAGGGATGATGTCGGATGTTTTAGACCTCCAAAAAAACTGCCGTGTTGGCCTCCCGGACGACCACAGTCCTACACGAACCTCCTAGGACCTCCACAGATGCCCAAGGATTCTACACGGATCTCTCCCCAGATCACCCCGGATCAAATTCGGCATAATCCGGCATGTATGTGAGTTGGGCTTTACTGAGACCTGGTGTGGATCCGGTAGTCATTGATGAGTGGACACCAGCAGGTTATGCATTCTTGAATGTTGCCCGCGAGGTGGGAATGACGCTCAAGGTGGGATTAACAGTCATCTACACATTTGCATTGAATTTTTCGGCTGCCAACATCAATTTCTTGTCTTCTCATGATACCACTAAAATAGCTGCTGTTACTAATCCCTCACGGTCAGTACTTTATTATGTTACGTTGTCATCTACAGACTTCCACCCTCAGAATGGCTTTAGGACAAAGAAGATTCTTTAAGAATGTCAGGAACTTGTCTGTAAGCTGACTTCAAATTCCTGGGGGCTTATTATCCTTTAGTAAGCCTGATGTTGCATGTTACTTGGAATCAAAAGGAACCAGGTCTGCAGCAACACATCACTACCCCTAGATACACACACTTTAGTCCACACTCTTTGGCTCGTAATCTCCAGGCGGGATGATTCGCTTGTGGATGACTGTGAATCTCATACCAAACTTTACATAGATCATTATATCTGCATCTATTGATCCATCTATACCTCAACAGCATGCTGCGACATCTCTTTGAAGAAACTTTTGAAATTTGGACAAGGGTTTCTTCATCACTGGAATCAGTGAAGCCTTTCATGACTTTCCTTTCGAGGGTGATGTTAATGATCAGGTTCTATGACGGTACCATTCTGGATGTGCTCAACCAAAATTGTCCTTCAACCAAGCGGGTTCATCGTTTTTCCCCTCATCCTCCTTGGTATACGGATGGAATTCACCAAGCGAGACGTTCAAGGCGAAAATTTGAAAGGCACTGGAAAAAGTTGCGAACACCAGGGAACCACCACTAATACTTTACTCAGACTCATGTTGTCTGCTGCCTCATTCACAAAGAGAAATCAAAGTATTTTAGAGAACAGTTAAAAGTGCAGATGTAAAGAACATGTTCCGTGTTCTCAACACACTCGTGAATATATAGGTCACCAACACTCGTACTTGCAGATGTTTTGGTTGCATCATTGCCAGACCGACCTGCCACATTCTTAATTATTCAGAATGTTGAAAAGTTTAGACCAAATGTCCCATCAAGAAGGCAGCATCTTCTAACGTCTGTTTCAATGGATCAAGTGTGGATGCATCTGTATCCTGCCGATGAATTCGGATCGAAGAATTTTCTAATTTTTTCACGAAACTGCTCACGAAACTTGATACACACATAATCATTACAGTCAGGGTGAAGGCACGTTTTGAATGTGTTGGAAACTACGTTGCTATGATAACCACATAAATGTCATTAAAATGAATTGGAACAAAATGTTTATGTCAAACTTCTTTCTCATTTTCTTTTTAGCAATGCTCATGTAATTCGACACTCATACTGCTCTTTGGCTAATGGGGAGCAGGACACATATTTCGAATGTGTTGGAAAACTGCCCTGCCATAGTAACGGCATGTTTCATTTCTTGCGCTCCTGTTTTCTTCCGGGGTCGTACAAAAGCTGGGTAGCCTCTAAAAGCATCTGTCATAATGTCTCCATATTTAGATCAGCGACGCTTGCACTGCAACCTGCGTGTTTATCGCTTATTCCGAAAGAAGTACATGTATGTACAAACTGTGCAGCATGCATAACAAAGTGTATAACATGGAGGCAGATCTATATCTTGAAATCACGTGACACATGTACAACATGTTGATTGGTTAAAGTGGGCTTCCTGGCTTTTGCAAACACAGGAGGATGGCGTTTATTGGATTTTGCAGCAAGACACTGTTTTAAACTGAAGTCATCTGAGATATATTGCGTACATTGCTAAAACCACAGAAGGCCTATTGTATCGGGTGATATGTTCAAGAAAAGTGTGCTATCGATTTTTGATTTAAAAAACTTTATTTGTAGCCCTACTGACTCAGAAAGTGTCTTGATCGTAAAATGTAATATTTGATGTTACGGCTGCGCAAAAGGTCGTGTTTGTCTCTTTGGAATATACCATAACAATTATTAAGCTATAATGAACAAATTTTTCAACAATCATTCAAACAATGTGTTTTGTTTGTTTATCTCTTCACCGTAAAATGACAAAATAAAGATAATTCATACAATTGGAATACAAAACTGGAGATAAACGGAAGTATTTCCTTCGTGGTCTTTATGCTCGTGCGTTTCTTCCCAATGAGCACACTTGGAACTCAACACAGTGAAATCAATGCTACTAATGAAAAATACATACATCCACATACATATGCATAAATATACACAGAATAATAATGTTATCCTCTAACTAACACAATACCAATGCATCAGAACATCAACTAATACATTACAAACAAACAAACAAAAAACGATAAAAGAAGTATCCATTCCATCCCGACTGCCAATATTCCCTCCCCATCCCTTCCCAATTTAACATAATTACTAACATAACAGTATCACAACACATAACATATCACATTATCCATGCAAAACATGATTGATTATTGTGTTCTTAAATGAACTGCATGATGGCGAAGATGATATATCTAAGGGAAGCGTGCTAAGCATGTGATACTCAATGATAGGCGAACATGCGTTTACAACATTCTGCTCTTTGCATTGACAGCGATAGCTTTCTATAGGAGTGTAACGAGTACTGATACAAAATCAAACCTGTCCAGTAAAAAGGGGCGCTAACATTATTCACAGTTTTAAAAGAGTCTAAGGCAATTACCCCCTTGGGCAATTACCCCGGACCCTTCCCCTGGCCTTAATCCTAATCCTTATCCTGAACCTAATCCTAACCCTAACCGAAACTCCTAACCATAACCCTAATCTTTACTCTAACCTTACCACTAACCAGTATTTAGCCGGGGGGGGGGGGGGGGGGCATTGCCCTCTGGGGGTAATTGCCCGGATACGTTTTAAACAAACCCATGAGCAGAGTAAGCTTTGAAGCTATGGTCCCATTTCAAATGTCCTTACCTGTTTAATATGAAGACGTCTGCTTGCTGAAATGAAGAAAATATATATCTATTACATAATGTGTATTTCAGATCTCAAATTTTCATTTCTTAATATGCAATAGAGGAAATTATTTCTGTTAGCATATGTACAAAATACATTTCTGCATACTATTACATTACATACATACACACATACATAGAATACAGTTCTCAATAAGATTATTCATTATATATTCATAATAAACATAACTATGTACGAGTATAATCAGAGAAATGTATGAGGGCCGATACATCAAATCACGGGTCTCCCGCACCCTATTTCGCCAAGTTTTCCGCCTTCTCGGAATATGTCGCGCCTGTACGTGTTTCCCAACACAAAGATCATTATGAATTGGTAATTGAAGCAAAAATGTATTACATCAGTACATAGGGGTCCTATAACATATACATGGATAATACACATATTTGTATACTAGCATGCAAATGCACGAATTTCCGCATGTGTAATCTATTTATGGAGACTTATGCATGAAGCAGATTATATGTATTGTCAATTCATTTTCGAATTTTGATCATTGTTATGACTACAGTGACCAAGAGAAAAGAAAAAAAAGACGAAACGCTTTGCGAAATAAAGTAAGGGAGACTCACGTCTCCGGATGTATCGCATCCAACCTACAAGAAAGAAGATTAAACACCTCACACTTTTATCACATATATATATATATATATAATGCCTGAAGAGATCCTTGTCATTTGATTGGTTGTTTGACATTGGTCATTCGGCCCATTTCACTATGACGTCATCATCCGTGTAATTGTGGCTCCATTTTTAATACCTTGCAAGTTTGGATCCATACGATTTTCTCCATTTGCACGCTCGCTGAGTTGCAGTGTGTGCATGCAAGGAGTTACCATGCAACTCCTTGGTGTCTGCGACAGCCACGACAGCGCGCTAGCGTAAAGCGCTCAGTGAGCTCTCTTTCGATTGAAAAACATTTTCATGAAATGATAACCTCATTTACTCAAAGGCATTTGAAGCATTTTTCCAATTATCAGGTAAAATAACACCTTTATGGTTTTGATTTTTAACATTTTCCTAGAAATGAGAACGATTCAAAATTATCACCATAATGTAGAGAACATGAAGCTGTACAAAATGATACCAATAACTAAATACCCCCCCCCCCTCCACCAAAAAAAAAAGTGATAACGCCCTTCTATAGTTCTCAGCCAGATATGCTTGAGAATATGTACATTCATAGAAAAGTGTATATGCGAATGTATATAGGCGTACCTGTGTTTTGGTGCCTTGTCTGCTATATACCGGCGGTTTCACGCTGTCGCGATCCTCAGGCAGACTGACAAAGTGGTGTGTTTCTGTGCTCATGTGGCGCGGTGGATCGGTTTGACGCATGGATGATTTTTCTTTTCCGGTGTCTGCATTTGGATACTAGCTCGGACCTTTTATTGAGTGCGTTTTTGTTTCTGATGATGATGGCCTTCTCATCGAGGCAGAGGTTGCACAGGCCACTCCTTCTTAGAGTTAAGTTTAACTTTTTTTGGATGTCCCATGTCAGTGTGAAGTTTACGCGTTTTTCTTTCAGGCTCCAGATGTATTTTGAGAGTTGGGTTTCGTTTTTTTATTTCTCATCTTGATGGATTTAACATGATTCCTACATCTGTCTTTGAAGGTACCCCCCGCCAGCCCGTAGTAGCACTTTTCCTCGTTGTCATTCTTGACGGTTGCCTCATACACAAGAGCCGTTTCCATGCATCTTCCTCTCAACGGGCATTGATCTTTTTGGCGGCAGTTGCATTTGGGTTTGGGTTCGGTGTCACGTGACTTGGATTGTTTTGATAACTCTTTGGTTGTGGGATTTTATGACTGCATCCATGTTTTTCATGCAGCTGTAGCTCACTTTTACCGTATTCTTATTGAATATTGGGTTCAGCTTGTGCCCTTTGGGAAAGTGTTTGTTGATGAACTTCGGGAATCTACCCCCCACGTTTGTCTTGGTCGCTGCATTGTAAGGTGGGTTGAACCACGTGATATTCCTGCTCCTGTTTTTCCTCTTTATTCTCTTTCCCTCTTCACTCGGTTTGGAGTACTCGATGTTTTTCTCGTAGCCGTTTTTTTTTTTCAGGGCTTCGTTGTACAGTGGCGCTGCGTTGTGGAATATGTCTTCGTTTGAAGACAATGTCGATATGCGTTTTTCAACTGCTAAGGGTAATTGTGTTAGTGTAGAGGGCGGGTGGTTGGAGTCCCTATTGACGTAGAGGTGGGTGTCGTTTTTTTTTTCCTGTACGGTTGGAAGGTGCCAGTGTCTAGTTTAAGTGTGACATCTAGGTAGTCCTGTGGACCACTACCTTGAGGTTGGTTTGGACAGTGATGCGCAGACCTAGCTCATCAAAGACTTTAATGAGGTCTTTTCGCGCCCTATCGGCTCTACTCCCAGAGGCTCTCCTGAGCACTGCAAGGCCATCGTCCCTGTATAATCCTACGCTGTATGTGTTCAGTTTTTTGTTCAAGAGTGAGAGTGCATGTAATCCAACTAGTTCGCATATCTCGGCTCCATCAAAAGCCCCCATAGAAACATCGAACTGTTTTCGTCCCTTTTGTTTTTCCCATGCTTTGTTGTTGTTGTCAAACAGGAGTGTCCTCCTCACGTGCATTATGGTTTCTATCTCATCCTCTTCTATGGTGGTGAATTTCTTGGCCCAGTTCAGACAGGTGGACAACAGCTCAATTGAGATGGAGGGGTAAAAGTCCACTACGTCAAATACAACGAAGGTCATACAATGAACCGACCCACCGCGCCACATGAGCACAGAAACACACCACTTTGTCAGTCTGCCTGAGGATCGCGACAGCGTGAAACTGCCGGTAGCAGACAAGGCACCAAAACACAGGTACGCCTAATATGCTCTGCTTTACAGCATTGAGCACTTTCTAATCCTCAACAAACTACATTATTCCCGACGGACATATACCAAACGGATAATGTGTGTATGTATAGGCCAAGCCAGTTATTAGACGAACATAGTCTTGAGAGGAGCCGAAATAACCCAAATTCCAACCTTTGTTTTCATTTCACAATAAAGAGGTATAGAATATATGACGTATTCCTGCAGAATATGCATTTTTGTTTCCTGAAGAAAACTTACCATTAATTTCATCCATATTTTGATAATCTGCGCTGGTGGTATTGAGAAGGGGCTTCCTGTACAATGTAGAAGGACAATACACTTGTATTCTAGTACAATCGAAACACACACAACAACATATAATAATCCATGTATGTTATTGTACAAACATAAATATAGGAAAAGGAAATTTTGTTTCATAAGGCTGTATCCAATGGGGATTTCAGTAGTATCAGGATGTGTAAGGATGTAAAAGATGTAAAAGATATGTTTGGATTGTTCATGCTTGAAGTTGCCGAAGAATGCAAAAACAAAAACAAAAACTTAAAAGACAAACATACAAGCAAACAACGCAACAGCAAACTCTTATAAAAATTTATACGATATGTCAAGTACAGAATATGGAAAAAAAACACCTTAAAGTCTATCCATGGTGCACAATTTATACCTTATATAGAATGGTCCCCATACATGTAGACAGCCATCTTCCGAATGCCCTTGATATATTTATGTAATAGTACGATATGTGTTTGTCTGTGTGAATGTGTTTGTATGTGTAAATAACTTAGATATTTTTAAATAATGGTAAGGAAAGAATAGATTTTAATAACGCAACAAAATGAGCCGTTAATAGTCTGTTAATCGGGTGTTGTTGATGAGCTGCCCATGCATCCAGTTCATCCGAGGAGTTTCGACCTTCTAAGATCTAATTTCCCCGAGTTATGTTTGTGTAAACCTATGCAACAACAAAAAGAGGCAAAGTTAAAGAAAGCAACATAATTCATGATGGCTTCGCAACCGACTTCCTCTAGGAATCCATCTTTATTGTGCAGTGGAGATTTGGTATTTCTTTACTTATAACCATAATTTACTTCTGTAAAATTTACTAGAGGAGGTATAAGCCCCTGTCTCTCCAATAAATTACGAAGAACAACTCAGACATGATTAGGTGATCCGAGTACCCTTTAGGATCACCTTCTGTATCTGTAAGGATTCTTTCTTTTTTATTTCTTTCTCCTGAAATCTTGTGTACAGGTTAAATCAAAAAGTCCTTTGACTTTCTATTACAAACTTATACCATAATATGTATCATGTCCCAAGGACGACAAATCTAATGCATCATTGTGATCAGTCAACCGTGCGTCAGTATGCCGCCCTTATCTCAAATCACGTTCTCAATCATATCTCCTTAATGGAAGGAAAATTCCTAAATTTACATACAATTAAAGTTCAAGTCAAGCTCTATCCATTCATGTTTTTAAAATTCATCTGTAGACGGCATACGTGCGAGAACTCGCGCGTTGAAATTTTAACATGCTCCGATCGAACTCAAAATTGTCTTGCACACGTTTAAGGTCATTTGGCGCATTTGATAGAACACTGACGGACGCGTACGCGCGCGCATATACGTACCCACAGTTTGTACGCATTAGAAATGTCCTTTTTTTTTAATGGATCGTAATTTAGCATTTAGCCATACCTATTGCGTCATTTCGTGAAATAACACCTGCTTCATCAAAAACTATGTTGGTAGTGTATATGAGTGTCAAAGGTAAGAAGTACTTCATCCTTTATCTAATACATGCCCAAATGAATGTATAAAAGAAGCAATGAATGTATCAAATGAAAGGTTTGGTATATCGAAAATAAGATTTAACGATGAAATCATTGACAATTCTGCGGATATAGCAAACATTTTTAACACATATTTTACAACAATTGGAGTAAACATCGCTCAAGAAATTCCTGATACTAATAAACATTTCTCTGATTTTTTACTTCTACCACTAGATATGAGGTTACTGATATTGTATCTAGCTTGAAAAACACAAAAAAAAGTTCAGGTTATGATGATATAAGCAATATAATTTTGAAAGGTGTTACATCTTCTGTTGCGGATCCTTTGGCACATATTTTTAATTTGTCAATGTCAACGGGTGTGTTTCCAGAACAAACGAAAAAAGCTAAAGTTATTCCCATATATAAGAATGGAGATAGGTTAGATATAAGTAATTGTAGGCCTATTTCTTTATTATCTTGTTTGTCCAAGATTTTAGAGAAAATCATATATAAAAGAACGTTGAATTTTCTGAAAAAAGAATGGTTGGTGTAAAAAATACAAATTCGCAGTTTGGGTTTTGAGAAAAGCATAGCACCTGTCACGCTTTGTTAAATTTTGTTGATAAAGTAGCACATGCTTTAGACAATCACTCTCATTTAATTGGTATCTTCCTGGACTTCTCCAAGGCCTTCGACACTATAAATCATGATATTTTACTATACAAGCTGTCTCATTATGGTATACGCGGAAAGGCCTTGGAGTGGTTCAGGAGTTATTTAACTGATCGCAAACAATATGTTTTTTTGAACGATCATAACTCTAATATGAGAGAATTTAAGTGTGGCGTCCCACAAGGTAGTTTATTGAGCCCACTGTTGTTTATTGTTTACATTAATTACTTTTGTGTTTCTTCCGGTGTGTTATCTTTCATACTTTTTGCTGACGATTCAAATGTATTTTATTCACATGAAGACCCAAATTTCCTTGTGCAGACAGTTGATCCTGAGTTAAAAAAATTATGTGAGTGGATACGAGCAAACAAGTTGTCTGTAAATATAAAAAAACCAAAATATATGCTTTTCATTAATACTTTGAATAATTTGAATATGGATATTTGTTTTGGTGATGCTGTTTTAGAAAGAATTTCCCATTCCAAGTTTCTCGGAATTACAGTCGATAATAGACTTTCCCGGAAATTTCATATTGATAATGTCTGTAAGAAAATTTCACGTAACATAGGTGTTATTAATAGACTAAAATTGTCTATTCCTCAATATTCGTTGTTTACATTGTATTTATCTTTGATATTACCCTATTTAGATTATGAAATTTTAGTATGGGGAAACACTCATCGAATATTATTGGATAAAGTTTTACTGCTACAAAAGTTTTGTTCGCAAAAACGATAAATCCATTTTTGAAGATTTTGAAGTATGGACTCTGTCATAAAGTACAAAAATACCTTTTAAATGATATATTAGTCACTACATATAAAGGTACATTTTTGATGTTATGGTCAAAAGAAGCAAAAATTTTCTTATTATTCTCTTCATTTTTCTTGACCTTTAATCGCAAATATCTCCATTTGGCAAATGTGGACTTATCGGTTGTTGCAAACAAACTCTTCATTTGTAACACTGTTCCATATTCTCGTACAGATCCTTTGTTTTTTGATAATAAGATTCTGAAAATTTAAGATTTGTTTTTGTTTCAAGTCGGGCAAATAATGTTTTCTTCTAATAATAACTGCCTTCCGTTTATCTTTAACTCCATGTTCATGCGCAACCGGACATATCATGTATATCCAGCCAGACAGTCAAATAAATTTCATTTACCTTTATTAATAACCGTGCTTGCTCAACAGACTTTCATTTATGTATGTCCAAGATTCTGGAACTCCCTTCCCATGGAAATAAAAAATGCACCGTCATTGAATTCTTTTAAAAAGAGATTGAAGATTTTTCTTTTGAAGTCTTATAATGCAACCGAATAAATACAGTATAATTCTGTAATGTATTTCGTAAGGACGACATTTTCTCCTCTTCTTTCACTATAGGCTGCGTTCTCTTGAGGCATAAACCATTTTTTACTGCGTTTGGTATTTTTGTATTCCATACGTGCCCTCACGGTTGCAGTCTGTTCCGCTGGAAAGCAACTTGACACTGTATCACTCTCGAAAACGCGTGGCTATTTGTCTCTGTGGGCTTCGCCCCTTGGTGTATGCATCAAAATAATTTAGGTTCTCTCTCTCTCCCTCCTTCTCTCTCTCTCGCTCTCTCTCTCCCTCTCTCTCTCTCTCTCTTCCTCTTCTCCCTATTTTCTGTTCCCTTTTTTCACACTTTTACTTTTTTTTCTTCTTTCTTTCTTTCTTTCATTCTTTTTCTTTCTTTCTTCTTTTTCTATTCCCGACATTCCCAGTTTCCCGCACTCTTTGTAGTTGTAGGTTTTTCACCTCCCCCTTTTCTTCCCGTCTTTTCCCCTTTCCCTCAGAGGTACCCACATGTTACAAGCATAGTCTTTTGAGTGGGTACCTCCACTTTTTTTTCACAGAGTGTATAAATAGAGTGTGTGTTTCTTTTTGTACTAAAGATGTAGACATGAACATGTTGTTATCCCTGTCTGACAATGTATATTATCAACGACTCGCATGTTAAGTGTATCATATTGTTTCTTGTACATTCTGTTGGGAAAAAAAAAGCGAAAATAAAGTTTGAAGTTGAATTTGAATTTGAATTTCCCCCACATTTGGTACACATATAGAGCATGTAAGATGGATTTTTTCATAAAATAAGGACTTTTTGCTCAGACGCCATCTTTGTTGTGGAAATTAGGATAAAATATAATAATACTTTATTTCTTAAACC
This sequence comes from Diadema antillarum, assembly GCF_040938485.1. NCBI lineage: Eukaryota > Metazoa > Echinodermata > Echinoidea > Diadematoida > Diadematidae > Diadema > Diadema antillarum. The sequence continues at coordinate 128,695 of NW_027271673.1, forward strand.
TAATCATTCCCTTTTTCTGCACACATATGGACCATGTTAAAGGAATCATTCATCTTGAAATACCGACTTCATGACCTGATTCGATCTCGACCTTCTGATATGAGTCAGGGCTCAAAACATTTGTCCTTATTGACAAATTTCCAAAATCAAGTTATCTTTTAGTCATGTTCTAATTCTCATTAAACGAGAATAAGATAATTGTTTGTAGGCATGCTCCTATGTATGACGTAGGTGAACACACTATCCCCAAAACAAGACAACAAATTTAGGCGTTGATATGCAACATCTATGTCCTTACTTAAATTATTTGAAAAGATAATTATTCTTTATGATTTTCATATATATTTGAATTGTTCGTGTGCAGATCGTGATATTTTTAAAGTAAAAAAAAATGTTATTATATAATTATGAGAAGAACAATCCCCTAATATTTCGTTGTATTCAGACTTTCAGACTATTCACTGATCACTCTTTTCGTATTCTGTTAATGAGTTTGTTAATTACGTCGTGTAACCAAGGAATTAGATTCAAACTTCTCCTTAAACATAAAAATGTTTTAATGTGAGCTGTTCATTAATACAGAAAAAAAAATCAAAGGTTTTTTAAAGACCTGATTCACCTGAATAAATGGGATCCGTCTTTGATCTTTCAATACGAACAATAAACTTAATCTCTCTGGCCAATAAACTGATATTTTTTCTCGTTTGTAGGATAAGAAAAGGTTGTCGTCCTTCATAAACTTTCCTCTGTTATTGTTGGTATTCTTTCCTCTTTTTTTTTCCTTTGAATGTATTTCTCACTTGTCCATTCAAAATTTCGAAAGGCATGCAGATAAATTTGGATTATATCTCTTTTCATATTTATTCACTCACTAATCTTTATTTTATTGTTATTTCTTTTCTTTGCATAACAGAGAATGTAAGTTTTATGTTTTTTCTTGGCCCTGTAACATAAAGAGTTCTAGATAAAACCAATTATAACTGCGGGCTGTTATTCGTAACTTGCGGAAGTCGCTATAGATTGACTTCCATGAAGCCGTTCGTATAAAAATTAGGCTAAGTGTGAATTTATTGAATGCAAACATATAAAAACTTCTTGAAGGAGACCGACCTTTAATAAGCAAAGAGAATGAAAATGGGATGGATACAACTGAAACTTGATGTTATTGTCTCCCGCGACCGCGACTGAATACGTTCAAACCCCTTACATCGAAGGTGAATAGAGAGGATATTTTCGTATTTTCTCGTATCACCAATAGTGATGTTCGGGCGTTTACACTTGTCTTTCATATGTTTATTTACTCACGTTTCATTGATTTTCTATTGGCATGAAAAATATCCAAGAAGTTCAGCTCGATTTTTTTTTTACAATAAATTCACACTCCGATATCTTGCAACGGCGTGATAAACCATGCTCTGTCCGACGTGTTCATTGGTGTGTGTGTGTGTGAGGGGGGGGGGGAGGGGCATTATTGTTGTGTCTATTTAGTTATTTTTGATAAATATGTGTACGTGGATACAGTCTGCAGTGAGGCATGGAGTTAAGAATAAGACATATGGAGGAGTTAAACATGCTTGTTAGATTCTTACACACCTAGACCAGTCTAATTTTCATTTTGTTGGTCGTATGTATCCGAAAACTTCAAAGAGTATAGATACAATACTTTAAAGGAAAATTGCTTAAAATCAAGCGAAGATGTAGAAAACTGAGTGTAGATTGAATTCAGTTGTCAGGCAGTGAATCAGCTACGACTTCTTATACGCTTATAGCTGTATACGCTATACCCGTAAATAAGCGTTATACAGCCACACCACTTAAATAATGTGTGACTGTACCAATACACGCCTTGTCGAGAACTGTAAAAGCAAGGTTAAAGCTTTTCTTCTTCCGGAGCTGCAGATCGTGATCACCAGAGAGTAGCTGCACCAACCATTCAATATCCCTCGACGTGTAACTCTGTTTTTGGTTATAGGCTCATCGAATTTTGATGTCACAATTAGTCCCTCCTATCTTTACTCTCTAGGTACAAATGTCCTCTCCCCACCAGCCATTTTGGGTTGTTGTTGCTGTAAACGAAAACCTCTAATTTCAGGAACAACCAAAACCATTTGTGAGTTAGGTCCTACACATGACTGGCTGCGCTTTAATACGAACAACTCAGATCTTTATTGAACTGCCTAAGTTGATCTTCACATTATGCACTTGTAAGTGGGGCACTTACGGACAGCTTTATGTTAAGTGAAACAACTCCCTCCCCTCCCCCCCCCCCCCCCCCGTATTTGTATCTCAATTATAACGACGGTGGCAAAATGGAACAAAATACAAATCAACACATACATGCACATGCACAGTCACACACACACTAACAAACTAATACAGTTTTACGATGATATTCTAAAACCTGTCCAATACATAATATGTGGTATTCATTTCTTGTGATTTAAAAGTATAGCGTTGGATTTCACCAACGAAATATACTTAGGATAACGTGAAAAAAAAAACCGCGGAAGCTAATAAAAGCAAACAAACATCCAAAACATATTACATTTCCATCGGCACTATCTGACCGTCCCCTTGGTGAGGTCCGTCTGCATCTGAAATTGAGATGAAATAGATATCAGATATTTGCTTTCTCAAATGTCAGGGAGGACATTGCTTTGAAAATATGTTTTGACTGTAATGATTATGTACATTGGAAACGTTAAAGAGGAGAGTGACATGTATGAAATGGTTTTGTGTGTGTTTTTGTCTGAGGTTGTCCAATTGTATTTTCTTAAATATAAATTCAGATATAAATCTATTTTTTCAGTATTACAATACGTGATTCGAAGAAAGGAAGTAATATACATTATACATCAAATGAACTTATATTCTTTTGCCAAATTAGCCACTTAATAATGACGAAATCATGCAGAAAAAGCAGGACTGCCACTGTAAGCGGTTGCTTAAATACGAGGCAGCCCAGCAGAAAACCTAACTGGGGGAGGGGGGGGGGGGAGGGGGAGGACAGGGCGGGGCTGGAGGTTATAATTATGTTTAGCAGAATGGGAAATAGACCAGAATATGTAAAATGCATTCATCGTAGGTTTGGTATTCTAGCACATAAATACTTGCAAAGATATGGTGAATTATGATTATAATAATGGCATGGTGATGATGAAACAAAAACAAAATATGCAACGAAGATGATAGTGATGGTGGTGATGATTAAGGTGATGGTGATGAAATGAAATGCTAGGCAAAGAAATGTTGTTTAAACATGTGGTTACAGGAGTTTCGAGTCTAATCCACAGAGTTTGAAAAAGCGAATTTAATTCTCAGAATGTATAAAAAAAGCGTTTTCAATACAAAAGCAGTGTTCAAAGATTATACAGGTCATTAAAGTAGTTTTCATTCTACCATTAAAAGAACAACCTTCTACATGAATTTACATAATCTGGTAATCTGGCCCATTATGTCTTGTGGACTTTTGTGCAATATCAATAACTTGGGATTTACAATAAATTGAAAGTTTTTGCGAATTACGAGTGGGATAAGAATGAACAGTGTTATTCCTTTTGAAAACATCTTGACAAGAAGCTGGAAGTACATTGTTCGAATGCTTAAGCATAAATGTAAACACTGGAATTTATTTATATAAACAGTGCTTAATATTTCTAATATTCATTAAAAAGTCGACTTGTGTGGGCTAGATAGTGTGAGTCAGTGAAAAACGCGAATAGTTTTCTTTTGTAGTAACTGAATACAGTGGAGTTTATTTTTCGCACTTGTAGCCCCCGCTAGATTGAAATACAATATGATTGCATGGTAGGATAACGAAAATGTACAGCATGAAAAGAGGTGTTTTGGGAAAAGAAAAAGTTAGTCTGAAAAACAATATTTGAAAAAGATGCACATACAAATTGTAACAGAACATTATCTTTCCAAGTAAAGACTAACATTTATCTATGAAAAATCCTAAAAAAATTATCCAGAGGTATGTCATCAGTTATTACAGTGCATACAATATCACTTGTTTGAGTATTTCTATGCTTGAAATAAATATCAATTGTTTTGCCAATATGAAGTGATGATTTGTTATTTTTTAACAAGTTCGATACAATTGGCTTAGAAGGCCCAGCATTTCTGAGAATATCCAAGATTCAGCAGTCTGCACGCACATAAACTCAAGCAAGCACTCTTTCAACCCCAGGGGGGTGATCATCATAGAAATAGAATCCAATTGGTTTGAAAGGAGCGTTAAGCCATCTGGGAGTGAGAGGAGAGACCTGTACTCAACAAGAAAGGATGCCTCCGTTTCAATTTGTCACACACGTGGAACTTGGCCGTTAGCAGGATTCAAGGCCGTCTTTCGCGCGCTGGATAAGGTCCAGTGCGCTCTGGCTCTGCTCAATCTCGCACTATGAGGACCGTTCCATCAACGGGAGCGTCATTCGACCGAATCAGCCAATTGATGATTGCAAAACGTTCCAACAAGTGAGTGTAACTCCAGTTCTTTTTTTTATTCAAATGATTATCGTTCCTGACGTGCTTATTCTAACATTACAATTTGCCCTATCAGAAAGCAGATCTATCAAAAAAAAAATAATATCATTGACATTTGTAGGATTGAAAAATAACGATGGAGAAATAGATTCAGGAAGAAATTTCACGACGTCTTCATCTATTTTGTGTCGTCAAAATTTGTTTGCCAATCCAATGCCAATATTAATCTTTTTTTAGATATTGTATTTCTAAAGATGATATTTTACATTCTACTAACTAAATGCCATCTCGAACTCGATATTGCAGATTTGACGAATGGAAACAGCTACGCTTCCATTTCTCTTGCCTTCGCATTCCGCTCTAACCGGGTGATAATGTTTGAAATTTAGTAGATTTGCTGAAATAGAGTGGAGCCAAATTTCTTCTGTGAAACCAATGACTGAAAAGGGGAAAATTATCAGCAGTATCAAGGAGGGTTTCGAAAGAATCAACATTTTTATCTGAACTCCTAGAGTTTAGACGTAACAAACTACAATTCTCAGCGTTACTGAGATTCTTAACAAAATTCCGTAGTTTTATGATAGTTATTTTCAGAAGGTGAAGTGTTAAACTCAAATCTAGATTGCTGCAATAAAGTATCATAATACTACATACTGTGTAACTTGATTTTAGAATCATAGCAATCTGTATGGAACATAGGTTTAATGATACTCTAGAGGTTTGTTTGTGGGAGGCAGGAATTAAAATGGAAGTTAGGATGATGGTTATTAAGATGATGATGATGTTTGGAATAAGAATATAAAATTAACAGAAACGACTCTCATGAGTACATGTAGGTTTAGCCCAATGGTACCCCCTCCATGTGCACACAGACGTCATAGGCCTTACATATAAGACATGATATATATTTATATAGTTATATATATATATATATATATATATATATATATATATATATATATAATACGTACGTGCCTATATTCATGCACGAATTCTATGTGCTTAGATTTACGCATAACTGAGATTATCTTTTTGTTGTTAATTTATCTTCAGACTTCGATTTATTACGGCACAACGCCATGTACGCTTTTAATCCTTTGAGAGAGTGTTATTCATGTTTTTATCAAGGTTATTGCTTGCTTTTGTTAGGAACATTTAAGCATGAAACGAGACAAACCAATGCATGTTGAAATCAAATGCAGTAGATTGTTGTGATTTCTAAGAAAAAAATGATAAATCTGTAATGATCAGAAAGACATATGATACATTTAAAAAAATACCACCTTTATTGTAGGGATTGCGAAATTGTGATGTGGAACCCGTGTCCTCAGGAGCTGACCTGTCCCTATTGAAGAAATAACACAGAATGACTCAAATGGGTGAGTTATGTACCATTCTTTCTAATTTCTTATATTATGATGGCGTTGATCTTTTTTCACAAAGAGAAAAAAATACACGCCTTGTAAATGATAAATAATGATAATAATAATAATAATAATAATAATAATAATAACAATAAGGTCTTATTTATCCACGGTAGCCTCTCCAGTGTTGCCATTGTTCTACCAGAAGGCCCTGCCATTATTATTACCCTATAGCGTTGCCAGGTACCCATTTATAAACCTGGGTCGAGAGGGACATGGTGGGTAAAAACGTCTTGTCCAAGGACGTAATGCTGGTAACCACTGGCCGGGACTCGAAGTTGGGTCCTCCGATTGGGAGTCGGGAGTCTTATCCACTATGCCACAGCGCCCTAAGCAAAGACCCTAAGTTCAAGCAATCTCGAAAGTATAATAAAAAATGTTTATTCAAATAATGTCACATAAATGATAACAATGAGTTAGGTTTAACCCTAAAAAGCCAGGGGGGGGGGGGCATTGTACCCCCTACCAGATTTTCAGTTGCCACTCCTTCACCGTCAATAGATTTTTATTCAAATTTTCCCTGAGATCTTATTGCAAACATTTTGATATATAATCTCGCTATACTTGATATGGCTGGTTGCCTTGGCAACCATAAACTGACAATCATGTAAGTCAGTTTTGGCATCTTTTTTTCTGTTCCAATTTCACGTAACACTAGTGCACTGCATGAAATAAGCGTTTCTTGGCTGAAATTTGCAGAAGACGTAAAATGTAAAGCAATTAAAGGCCTGACATGTGATTTTTTTTTATTGTTTCCTTTGTTTTTATGTGACAAAAGCATAAAACATTGGATATAATAGAGATGATTGATGATTTTGTAGCATTTGAATTCCTTCACTCAAGTTATGCCTGTAATATCATTAGTTTATAATAAATCTGCAACTCCAAATTCCAATATTTTGCAAATATGAAATGTGACAACTATGCATATACCCATGGCTCGACACTAACTTTTTTGTTTGGTGGCCCGATGGGGCCACCAAATCCTAAATTTCAAATTTTTGGTGGCCCGAGAGAAAAATTTGGTGTCCCGAAAAAACAATAAAAAACATTAAAAGTCCTTTGTTTTAATGAGTCAAATATTTAAGTTTTATAATAGTCAGAATTAGAAGTTGGACATATCTACTCATAATCAATAAACTTCAACAAACTTGCAACACTCACTCTCAGGCACTCATTCAGTCCTTTTGATCCATCCTTTAAACAAATTTAACTGCTAATTTCCGGCGCAAAAAGTTACGAATTTATTGACATACTTTTCCAAAAATTTTGGTGGCCCGAGGAGGGCCACCAAATTTGCCCTTTTTTGAAATTTGGTGGCCCGACTTTCATTTTTGGTGGCCCTGGGCCACCGGGCCACCGTTAGTGTCGAGCCCTGCATATACCTATCCCAAACATTTCATCACATGTCTCTTAATGTACTTCTTTATGTTGTTATGAATAACGCACATATGTGGTGACCTTGAGAAAATTCAATTATATCAAATGATAAGATTTCACTTATCATTTGTGGCAAATATAGATATAATTGGTCTGTAATAAAACATATATAACGGCGATAAAATGCACAGGAAAATCATGCTTTTTTAGCATATTTCCTATGCATTTCTTTATATATTATAGCGCACTTCTTGGGTAAACTTGAGAAACTTCAAATGTACATGTTCGAATGTTCAAATTTACATGAAGGCAAAATATGCACCCCCCTGCCCCGGTCGTGGGGGGGGGGGGGGGGGTGTCAAAATAGCTTGGACTTAAGAGGTTAAGCTTTAAAGTCAGAAAAATAACGGTAGCGAATGGTATAGGCTCACCTATTCAGCACTCGCGTTTTGACTGTTAACGAAAAACAAAGGAAAAAAATAGATGACATAAGCATGGGAAATTTAAAATATTTCAATGTGTGAATGATTAGCACAGCACTGAAAACCACAATAATGACAAAAAAGGAAAAGAAGAATAAAACACCAATACCACAACCATGCTTTATTAAGTAAAAACAATGAATATATGCTTTCTGATTTGTTTTCACATTTAATTTTTCCTGTTTATTTGTAAGACCCGAAAGTGTGTGTGTTTGCGTTTTGTGAATGCATTTGCATGCCTGTTTGTAATGTTACGAATATGTGTCATTATTTTTTGTTTGTTCATGGGAATTACCATAACATGAGCTGATTTCTTGGAATAGATAACTAATAATTAAAGTATCACGCTTTGCTATATGCAACGCTAAAACATAAGTCTTATATTTCAGATTCCAATATAATAATCAAAGAGAAAGAAAAAAACCAATAGTGAAATCCTTGAATAAAAAACTGCTTATTTCATTCTAAAGCCTCACAACAAAACTTGTATCTTGCTTTTAATACCAGACGACATTAATTCCACAAGTGTAAAACTTACTTCTGATGATGACAGCGACAACAATCAAGGTGAAAAATACGGAGATAATAGCGGTAAGTGAAATCCACCGCCGTTCAATTTGAGGCTCTGTCAAGGTAGAGGGAGAAGAAACTGATAAAGTCATTTTGATTCAAATGTTAGCATACATAATGATAATTTTTCTTCTACGTGTATATGTGTAAACGTTGAGCTGTATTCTCCTTCAGTAGTCTTTAAAAGCAAACACATTTCATTCCTCCCAAAATAGACAGATAAAAGAGCGACAGAGGAAAAACTTCACATATTCTAATAATTTTGATACAAAGAAGCAAGTAAAAAACACTCAAAGAAAATTAACATGCCAATACATAAATTAGGCGACGAACACATTTGTGTTAGTGGTCTCCACTATAAAAAAAAAAAATGTATTACGAATAGAATATGGAATATATCATATAAGATGACATATTCATTACATGAGCAGAGAAACATAACTCGAAATTTGTACGCAGAATATTGAAATCGTATATTTTTCCTCGTCTAGTTTTAACGAAGGATAGGGAGATCTTGAGTGTCAGAAGAGAACGATGTTTGAAACTAAATCACACAAGTCAAATAGAAATAAGTTACTCAGAAGCATAGAAATTCTGAAAATAAAAGCGAATTAGATAGAAAATAAAACAGATAATAAATAAAGACGAGGCATCAGATATCCAACAAGCAATTTTTGTTTCCAACCCACCGCACAACTCAATGCACACATTGTCAGTTATGAAAGTGCAAGATACTGAACTTAGAGCGACAGGTTTAATTTTATAAATTTGCCAAGGCAACTTGTTTCATATGCTTACGACTTGCCATGTGTTTGTTTAAAAATAATCAAGGCTGAAAAAATCTTAATGCCTAAAAATTCCCTTATCATTTTACAATTTATAATACTTTGATTTTAACTTGTGATATACGGCAATACTGCATGAGGAAACCGCGGTTTAACTAAAATTCGTTTTTGTTCATACAATTTCATGAATTTTTCATTCAAATTAGTCAGATGTCGATTCTTTTCACATTTTCACTTTCTCTCGTAAATTGTATCGCTACACATTATTCCCTAAGCATTTGCTTACATACACACGAAAAACATAACTGCCTGCCAAAATTGATTGAAGGATAAACGACAGTCAAAAGTCATAACCCAGGACAGTATCTCAGTGTCACATTTTGAACTTTAACTCGTAATGTTCAGGTTTTCGCATCATAATGCATGAAGAAAACTTTAAATTTTGTACCCTGGAAAGCAGCAAACATAATTATGTTATCCATTTTTTGACATTAAGCAGGCTACAATTCCACACTTAAATTTTGTCTTTAATCATGTTTGCCTAGAAATCATTTGTCAGTGTTTTCGTTTGCGGGACGGTACGTCTGTTTGTATCAGTGTGTACTCGGATTGCGATTGTGTGAGTGTCTGTATCTGTGGTTCTGTGTGTGTTAGGAGGGGGGACACTTGAGTGGATGATAACTCCTGAATATAAAATTTGAACGGTTACAGAAAAAAAAAATATGAATGACTGGAAAATCACACCGGATAGAGATATGAGACAAATATGAATGAAAATTTAACGAAAATGATTGACAAAAGACGAAATCGATCCTGTCGTTTTGAGTGCTGCGAGTGAGACTGACGAATTTGAATTGTAAATGACGAAAATGTATGCCAAATGACTAACTTGAATGGACTTTATTTGAAAATGAACGACGAAAGACGAATTTGAAAGTAAGATTGACCTATTCCCGACATCCTGCGACGAAATTGAAGTAAAAATTTGTGAAATTGAATGAAAAAGTTTGAAAATGAATGGGAAAACCTATATATATTATCTTATATTGTAAGTTTTATACCTGGAGCCATCTTCCAAGTCAAGATCTGCTTGGATGGGACATTGCTTTATTTTTTTCCTCTTTATATGTTTCGCTTACGATAAACTGTACTGAACTAGACTAAACTTGAAAGGGTCCTTTTGGGCTCCAGGCAAAGCCAAGAAAGCAAGAATGTGGCTTTTGTTTACAATCTTTTTGTAAGTTATGTTAACATGTCCTGTTCAACAATGATTGATGCTCTACACAGTGTTTCTTCCCAAACTGCACTTTGAATAGTGGCGGTTATGTTCAACTCCCAATGTTTATCTCATTCAGATTGTTTTTATCCTTGCAAAAATTAGAATAAAAACATGCATTTCCAGGAATGAGCTTTCAAACGAAATAGTTTTCTTTCGTCGGAATTTATCACTTGTGCGAAAGAAAATGCACATATATCATTCAAATTCAAAAAGGATAAATAGCAAATGGGCATTCAAATTAAGATCCCCATTGCATTGGGCTCTGTTCTGTCATTCAAATGTGCTGTTCGTGATTCCAAAGGTTTGTTATTCCGAAGGTTCGTTATTCCGAAACACACAAATTTCCTATACCAAGAGGTTCGTTAATCCGAAAATGAAAAAGGGTTCATTAATCCGAGCATTTGTGGCTTTATTGCGAAGGTTCGTTATTCCGAAGGTTCGTTAATCCGAAAATGAAATAGGGTTCGTTATTCCGAAGGTTCGTTCATCCGAAATGATAAAGAGTCCGTAACGAACCTCCGGAATAAAGGGGCTTTGTTTCATTTTTGGATTAACGAACCTTCGGAATAACGAACCTTATTTCATTTTCGGATTTACGAGCCTTCGGAATAACAAACCTCATCACATTTTCGGATTAACGAACCTTCGGAATAACGAATCTTGGGAATAACGAACCTTCGGAATAAAGAACCTTTGGACTAAAGAACCTTCGGAATAACGATCCTTCGGAATAACGAGCTGTAACCATATATATATATATATGTATATGTATATATATATGTATATATATATCGGTGGCCCAAAGGCAAACATCCGACCTTTTTTGGTGGCCCGATCAGGCCATCAAATGTATCATTACTGAAATTTTGGTGGCCCAACGTGCGTTTTTGGTGGCCCCGGGCCACCGTTAGTGTCGAGTGCTGTATATATATATATATATATATATATATATATATATATCAGGGGCGTCACCAGCTTTTTTTTTCTAGGGGGGTGCGATTTGACACTAAATGTAACGAGACCCCCCTCCTCCCACGGTTAGAACTAGAATTGCATTTTGCTGCATGTTTTGCTTGTTTTATCGACTTGAATCAGTCCCACTTGTTTAAGGTATCAGTACATTTTGAAGTAAATTGTTATACAACACTTTGCCTATAAATGGTATAATTCAAATAAACTTCTAGTAATAATTCTTACACTGATGTCATGAACGCGACCGAGCCCGAGCACGAGAGAGGTTGTTGGGGGGGGGGGGGGGAGGTTGTTCCCCCTATAAATGGATTATGGAATGACCGTGTTAAACGACAAATTACAGGCAGCAATGTCAGGAGAATGGCATAACGATCACATGCGAGCGAGCGGAGCGAGCGAGCTTGAAAATTTTGACATTTTACAGTCCAAAAACTGCCGTTTGTAGCCATATTTTTTTGCTTTGGAAATTAAGGGGGGCGCGTCGGCCGCAACTGCTGGCAATTGCTGGCAGCAATATCAGGAGAACATAACGATTACATGTGAGCGTGCGGAGCGAGTGAGCTTGAAAATTTTACATTTTACAGTCCAAAAACTGCCGTATTTAGCCATATTTTTTTCGCTTTGTAAATTAAGGGGGGGGGGCGCACCAGGCGGAACTGCTGGCAATTACTGGCAGCAACATCAGGTGACGAGCAAAGAGAGCGAGCTTGAAAATTTTACATTTTACAGTCCAAAAACTGCCGTTCTTAGCCATATTTTTTCGCTTTGGAAATTAAGGGGGTGCACCGGGCGCAACTCCTGGCAATTACTGGCAACAACACCAGGTGAATTGCAGAACGATTCAATGCGAGCGAGCGAAGAGAGCGAGCATGAAAATTTTGACATTTTACAGTAAGAAAAAAACTGCCGTTTTTTGTAGCTATTTTTTTTTCGCTTTGGAAATCAAGAGGGGGGAGGGCGCACCGGGCGCAACTGCTGCCTGGCAGTAACATCAGACGAATTGCATAAAGATTAAATGCGAGCGACATTTTACACTTTACATTACATTACATTTGACATTTTATACTCCAAAAACTGCCGTTTGAAGCTATATCCTTTTTGCTTTCGAAATTAAGGGGGGCGTACCGGGCTCAACTGCTGGCAATTACTGGCAGCAATTACATCAGGACAATTTAAATGCGAGCGAGCGGAGCGAGCGAGCTTGAAAATTTTGAATTTTTATATTTTTTTTTGCTTTGGAAATCAAGGGGGGAGGGGGAGGGAACGCCCGGTGCGCCCCTCCCCATGGATCCGCCACTCGTAGCCAAGGGTGTCGGTTTATGTTCATGACTGGGGGAGGTATGACCAGCGAGGTGGCGTCGAAGTGACCAAGCGGGGGAAGGATGTCAAAAAATCTGCACTTTAGAGCATCTCCTAATAAATGTGCGTGTTTGTTTGTGTGTGTACATGGAAAAGCTAGGAATTAGCCAAGGTCAAGTCTTTCCGTTGGCAATGCAAGACATTTTTATTTAGACTAGTATGTAAAGCAACACTGCAAAATCAATGATCTAGCTTTAATATAACGAAGCGTAAGGTACAAAGGTGTAAATTCTACATCACATTGCGCAACATTGTAGCGACTCTTTTTACCGTTCGGATGTTCTGATCTGAGTACACACTGGGCACATCCTGCTTATAATTATGCAGAATGCCAACCAGGAATCACGCTGAATCACAATCTTTTGTCGGCTCCGGGACTTTTTGAACAATGTTTCACAATACATATACCTATTTAATTATGGTTTAAAGAAATCATAGAAAATTATTTTATTTCTTGATTACCCTTTCATTCAAAAGCAGTTTACTAACCCTTGAATTACTATTTTGGTAAGTCTTTTTTTTTTAACCAGAGGATGGGGGGGGGGGGGGGTGCCCCCCGCCCCCGTGCGCCCCCCCCCCCCCTCCGTTGTACAGATTTCTAACAAAAAAGCAAGAAAATCTCTTCATCGCGGGAATTATGATTATGTGGGGTGGGGCAAATGGTGCGCTTACCTTCCAATGATATTGTTTTTATGCATGGGGGCAATATTTTTTTCTTTCAAAAGCAAGAAAATCTTCTCATTTCTGGAATTTATTTATTTATTTATTTATTGAAACATATTTATACAGGATAAAAACGATCAGCTAAAAGCTGTTTTACATCGAAGTCCTGTGTAAAAACAATGCATTTTCCTGCACAGGGGATACATGTATATACTATAAAAGAGAGACCATCAAAAAGCGAAGAAAAAAAAAATCATTTTCAACAGATTTAGAACAAAAAGGACTGCCGGACTGGGATACAAATGCACAATTCGTTAAAAAAAATATGAAAAATCCTAAGTTTTGGAGTATATTCTGCCCACTATTCACACCAAACAGAATCAATACACACAAGACTGAAACACGCAGTTTTCAGCAACCCCATTTATACAACACCAGACACTCGGTCAAGCCTACAGTTCACACACGGCACACTCACTTACACACGCGCACACACACACACGCGCACACACACATGCGCACACACACACATACACACACACACAATTACACACGCACACCATCAACAGACACACCACACACAAAACTCACTCGAGCACACACTCGCACCACATGCAGTGATACAACACAAGATGACATATCACAGGCAAATACTCACACAAACAATGCACACATACAATACACATTCTAGAAACACAACGTAATGTACAGTACATTAATACGACACTGGCGATGGCATTATACATGTACATAAACGTGTCAATAAAAAAAAAATGCGATACAACAACCTCCATTTCTATGTATAGGCCTACTGAAATACAGAGATGAAAATGTGTGGTAGGTGACTGGTAAAAAGTAACGGCCCGGCAGTTCAAAATAACCATTATAACAATTAATCAATCAATCATTGAAAATATAAAATCATACTTAATGAAATATCCGAGGAATCCCCGTGCAGGAAAAGCTCACAAAATTCAAATAAAGGAAAAAAAGTTTACAATCAGCATTGGATATACAAATACACGACATTAGGCAAAATAAAAATGTAGTGGCGGCTGTATACATAAATTTCAAGGCATTGAATAACTAAGAACTGCTATTTCACAATATATGTCTTTAAAAAGGTACGTTTGTAAAACCTTTTAAAAGTCAAAAGAGTTGGTGCATTTTGCAATTCAGTGGGAAGAGAATTCCAGGCAATGGAGCCCGAGTATCTGAAAGATTGTTTAAACATTTCATTGTTTGGCTTCGGTAATACTACATTTAACGAATTTGCATTTCTTGTGTTTAGGCCATGTCTATCAAAATACATTTCTACTTCATTGCATAGCCTGACTGGTGCTGTACCGTGAATGCATTGATACATGAGCATACAAAGAAAATAGTCACGTCGGGTTTCTAGGCTCTGCCATTTCAATTGGTTGAACAATTCAGTCACGCTTATATCACCATATCCAAATTGTTTGGAAACTACACGGGCAGCTCTTTTTTGAATGCGTCGTATAGATTCGCGATTTTTTGCGGAGCAGTTTCCCCACACAGAACAAGCATAGTCAAAACATGGTTGAATGGTAGACTTGTATAGGATGTTAAGTAACCGAGTGTCAAGGGTGCTACTAAGTCGTCGTAAAGAAAACACTTTATATGCTAAGCTTTTACACAGCTGATTTACATGATTATCCCAAGTCAAATGACTGTCTATGTTAACACCCAAATATTTTACACAATCGACTTGTTTAAGTCTGATTCCATTAAGATTCACATTCAAATCCTTCAAATTAGGTTTAAAACGTGAGGATACAACCATTACATTTGTTTTATCAGCATTAATTTTCAATTTGTTATTTCTATACCAGCTATATATTTCATCAATGCAGGCTTGAAGCTTTATTTCAACATCATTCACATTTTGCCCATAGCTGTAGATTGCAACGTCATCAGCGTATATATTACAGATACCTGAATTAACACTCTGAGTGATATCATTGATAAAGAGCAAAAAGAGTATGGGTCCAAGAACTCCACCTTGAGGGATTCCTATTGTTACTTTGTTTGGCTTTGATAGCTTTCCATTCAAACATACTGCTTGTTTCCTTCCTTTCAGGTAACTCTCAAACCAGCATAATTCAGTGCCATAAACTCCATGATATTGCAATTTCAAAAGTAATAATTCATGTGAAATTGCATCAAAACATTTGGATATATCTAGGAAACACACTGCCACTACTTCACGGGCATTTAGAGCTTCAAGCCAGTCATCAATTACTCTGTGCAAGCACGTAACAGTTGAATGATATTGTAAGAATGCTGACTGTTCAACAGTAATCAATTCATGATGAAGTAAATAAGAAATGAACTGCTTTTGGACAAATTTTTCAAGAATTTTTGCAACGTGAGAGACAACCGAAATCGGTCTGTAATTTGACAAAACTTCTTTATCTCCATTCCCTTTGTAGATAGGGGTGACACGGGAGAATTTCCAATCTTCAAATACAAGTCCAGTCTTTAACGAACCATTGAAAATACCAGTCAAAGTTTTAGATATATATAATGCGGCAATATTCAAAAGTTTACTATCTATATCTAAAATATCTAAATTACTGTCTTTGGGCAGTTCACGTAAAATCTTTAGTAAATCATCCTCTTGTATATCAGAGAATCTAAATTCGTAAAGACATTTCGGGTTTTTCCAACATAATGATGCATTATCAAAAGAATTAAAAATTTTCTGCCCAACATTTACAAAAAAATCATTCAATTTATCAGGACTTATTTCATTATGAACACTATTAAGATACTTCGAATTACCCGTGGCTCTATGTAATTCCTTCCAAAGTTTCTTAGGGTTGTTTTTATACTTTTCAGAAACTGATGCTAAATACACTTTCTTTGATTTACGAATTGCATCAGTGACAATGTTTCTTTGTTTCCGATATTCATTCAAAGAAGTAGCACATGTAGCCTTGCGTTTAAGGTAATCTCTCTTATACATCATACCTATAATTTCTGATGTTATCCATGGATTATATCTATTCTTTATTCGAATATGTTTAATTGGTGCATGTTTATCACATATTTTCAGAAATGCATTTATCCAATTTTGCCAAGTATCATCACAAATAATTTGAGATGAGAAACCTTGATGATTTGTCAAAACATCACAGTTACATATATCATTGACAAAATCATCACAGTTAAATTCACTGTAATCTCTGAAACGGGCCAATTTATGGCCTGAGTTTCTAGCCGAACACTTAACACACGTGAAAATCATGTAATGATCACTTAGCGAGATCTGTGCAACATCAGTTACAATATGGCTCTCGGGTATTGTAGTAAGTATAAGGTCAATACACGTAGAAGAGGAGGCGGTAACGCGTGTTGGCTTGTGGACAAGCTGATGTAAAGAGAAAAGACATTCTAATGCATGAATTGGTGAGTTATTTCCACTACTATAATCAACATTAAAATCACCCAGAATAATAAATTCCTTGTTATCCATTAATAATTTCTCAAACATACTGGTACATATCTCAAAAAACTCATTTCCAGCATTAGGGGGACGGTATATACAACTTACCAATAAATTCATTTTCTTACATTTCAGTTCAATTAATACTGACTCAATATCATATTCCTCAATAAAGTCACTTTTATCGGTTGTAGTTAAAGAACTTCTCACATATAAACAAACACCTCCTCCTCTTTTACACACACGATCCTTTCTTATAATATCATAACCCTCTATCAGAATCTCATGATCTCCAATTTGTTCATGGAGCCACGTTTCAGAAATGCACAAAATATCAAAATTAAATGTAATCAAAATATACCGAATTTCATCTATTTTAGGCAGAAGGCTACAGACATTAATATGTGCTACTTTCAATCCGGTAAAATTTTCCAGTTGAGTACTAATCAAATAATTTGCTTTAATCTCACGACTTATACTGGGGAGCGAGTTGACATTGGGGTGACGTATTTTCAGCCCACATAAATCTGTATTTGGAATGTGACCATCTACTAGGTGTTCATATACTTGTCCATCAGAGTTCAGTGGTTGGGGTTCAGCAGCCTTTTGGCGGTCTCCAGACTGTCCATCCAATCGCGAGGGAATACCCTCCCTTTCGGTCTCCGACGGAATTTCTGATGATGGTGCTGCCAAAAACTCGGCGATGACTCATCGGTGATACGCGTTGTGTTTCCGCGAATGTGTGCTATATATGTAGTTTATAGCGAGAGCACGAATGCCGAAGCCATTTAGATGTACGCCATCTACCGACAGGTGTGAGCGAGGGTCGATGTTGCTGTTGTCGATGAATGACCAGCCGTGCTTATTGGCTAGAAGTTTGAGACCTCTGTTTACATCTTCCACTTTGCTGAATTCCTTTGTTGTTTCATTTGCGCGATGTATGATCGATGAGAGTGTGATGGCAGAAGCACTAGTTTCCTCGACTATCTGGTCAGCCAGAGATGCTAATTTGACAATCACCTCGTTGTCATCGTCATGGGGTAGATTATTCGTCCCCAGATGGAGGAGTATTTCATCAGGCTGATGTTGATTGGCCGCTGCACATGTTGCCTCAAATGCATCCTCTATCCGCGCACCAGGGAGGGATTTGCTAGCAACTCGTCGTCGCTTTGATAATCTCGAAGGTACTATCTTTTTTGTCATTGAGTCACCAATGATTAGAAGAGAGGCTCCTTCTGAAGTCACAGATTGGGGTGTGATTAGCGAGGCATGTTGTACTTTGTGTTTGTCACGGTAAGCTCTCAGTTGTTCGTCAGCACTAGGATATTGGGCAGATGTTTGATGCTCCCCCGTTGAAGTAGTAAGGCCATTGATTCTCTCGGTTACATGCCGGTCACTTTCATTGTTTTGTGGAGTTAGTGCATTGACGAGCACCCGAAGATCATTCACTTCTTTCGAGAGGTGTTTGACTTGGAGTGATAAATTCTGGAGACACATTGAAGAATCCACGGGGCTATGGTCATTGTCATGGGCGTTGGGACTGTCAGACATGACAATAGGGCTAGCAGGTGTGGCAGTATTGCTGATCCGATTTGGGGAGGTTGACGGGTCGCCCTGAATAGATGTATCTAATAGCGTATTGTCGAAAAGAATTCCATTGGAAGTGACCCTGCTGAAATGGTGGCGGCCATTTTGGATGGCAATACTGCTGTAATGTCTAGCTATTTCCACGTTTAGATTTGCATATATCATTTTCAGTTCTCCAGTTAGATACTCTATCTGCTCCTCTTCCAGAGCTGCATCCCCAATGTCATGTTTCAGGAGATGATGTAACACAGTGTATATGCTATCATTGGTAATATGTTTCGGGAGCTTACAACGGAAGTCTTCAGTTCCGGGTTTTCCATAGAAAGTGTTAGTTTTCAAAGAATGTTTGCGTTTTGATTTCGCCATGATATTTCACAGTGGGATAATATCAATGATGATATCAAAGATGAGATGGTACGGGTATATAGTCTCATACAATAAGCCAACCTCACCTCGCCAACGGGAAACTCACCCCTGGGTGTTCTTGACGATGCTTTGCTGCAACATAACGTAGTGAAGCATATGGGACTAAGCTGATGAGCACTTCAGTCACATCCAGATCTCGATTTACAACGACCGTGTTTTCCCAGCAAATTTCACATTGATGCGTTTTGATTATTGGTCCTTTTGGTTCCACCATGCACCATTGTTCCTTTCGTGGTTGTATCTCCAGTTTTGAATTTTGATTCTTGCGAGAAATTGGGTGCATTTGCAGGAGGATCGTGTGGTCACTATAGCTATAGCTATAGCTATATATATGTATTATATATATATAATTATTAATCATGTGTGTGTGGGGGGGGGGGCAAAATCATAATATGCTTGCCCCTCCAATATTTTTATGGGGGCAACTTTTTTTTTCTGTCAAAAAAAGGGTAAGAAAATCTTCTTGTCTCTGGAATTATGGAGGGGGAGGGGTGGGCAAAATGATATGCTTACCCCTCCATTTTCTTTTTTTTTTTAAATGAGGCTAAGGCTCGCTCTTGAGCTGGCAATATGGATTGGACAGAAGGAACGTAAATAGACCCTACATACTTGTAAGTAGCACACGTACATGCAAACGTGCAAACGTCGAAGTATGCGTACGATTTAGTGGTTGCAATTGAAACATACACATATACATACACACACCATAGTAGACCTAAATGCAGTTGTGGCTTATAGTCAAACATAATTTTGTCACGGGATTCTATTGAAGAGGTGTGATCATGTAGGTGAAAAACTGTCGGTGCGATAATATTACAACCTACCCAACCTGTGTAGTTATGATATCAATCTTCTTGGAAGATGTTTGTACTCTATTGTTCTATTCATTGTACTATTGTACAAGCGAATTTTAAACATTACTGTTGAATTGTTTATAAAGGGTGTTCTAAAACATTCTCATTCTGAGCAGCAACCGATGAACAAAATTATATAGGTGTGTGAATAATATCTGTCCTCTGAGATTCACAGGAAACTCGTATAAAGTTCTTCTGCCACTTTGATAACTGGATCACGTGTTTGATAAACAATAATGAGTTCAAGTTGAATGGAATCTGACGTCTTTACTAACGCAACTTGACGGTTTTTGATTTGTCAAGCACTGTATGATAAAATAACTGACATATTTACCTTGAATTCCTTTTCTGTCATCATTCTCTGTGATAGTGTGTTCCGTTGTTTGTAGTCTGTCGTCGCTCTGAGTGATAATTAGAAGAGTTGGATTATCTAATTGGTCTTTACTATCCTGGACGATGTGACCACACCCATAGCAGCCGCTGTCTCGGATGGATACGTTCTGAATTGTGAGATCAAATGTTGCTGTCACAGCAACTCGGCTTTTGATGCTGAGTTCTATATCCTCTTTGTATATAATTATTCCGTTGCGAGGCTGCAGTGTCACCAAATAGGAACCTGTTACGTTGGAACATGTTGATGTTGGTCTGCCCGAGCTGAGGTAGTATGTCCAGAATCGCATCTCAGGTTTTCTTTCCAAAGTCAAATGACACTTTAAAATCACTAATTGTCCAACTGTTACTGGCAAGACTCGATCCGATGATGTCATTACTGCATGTAAAAACACACACATACAGATTGATCTCTTTCTGCAGTTGTTATGTCATGATAAACAGATAGATATGAATATAAGTCATTCAACATTTCTCCCGTAGATTCGCATCAGTGTAACTGGCGGATACAACTCATCTTGTAACCGTAAGGTTATTAACCTGGATTGCAACCATGCAAGAGAACACGATTTCTATCGACGTTGCATTTGCAAAAGAGCATGATATAACAACCGAACTCTAAAAAATGTGAAGTAGCCTGTAGACGAGATGAGGAGTCTATCTTTAAAAAAAAAAATGTTGTTTAACACTTCTCTCTACTTCAGGAGACAATGGTGGTTTGTCAAATCTTTACGACACAATAGTAAATCCAGACAATGGCGATAATGGCAATCATGATAATATTTCATGAATATATCATTCAGCTTGTTCTATTTATGTTACTAATTTTATTGCTCAAATAAACATAAACGGTCAATCAGTGTCAGTATAAGAAAGAACCAACCTGTGGAAATAACTGATAGCAATGTAAACAGGAAACACATCGTCGCCATTATATATCTGCTTCTTCATCTGGGTTATGGACTGCATGGATTCAGGGGTAGCAGCTCTGTAACGAACACATCTGCAAACAATGATAAAATAAATATATATGAGCAAGAAAACAGGCAAAAAGACAGAGACTTATAGCGCTAACTGAAATAACGAAGGTCTCTTTATTCAAAAATTATTCCCTATATATGTCATCCATAATTTCAAATTTCTGACTTATTCCACTTCTGAATCGTCATATTAGCAGCATTATTTAAAACTTATGAACAATTTCTGCACAATCACCGGACACCCCATGCCTGAATGAACACAGCGTCTTACAGTGTCTTCACATAATCGACTATGTGAAAACGCTCGAATTTAAATAGAGTGTGAAGATGATTTCACAATGTGGTGTGAATTTTCACAGAGAGTTGTTTCACACTGTAAATTGATACCTCACAATGTGTGTACAAATAATGCGCTCAAATTTAACAGAGTGATGAGACTCCACACATAGTTCACAAAGTGTTTATATTGTGTTTCACACTGTTGGACACTGTGTTCTTTCCAGTAAATCCTGTATCCTATGTTTCTTTTCAACCCTTTCCTTCCATAATATCCTTGTTCGTCAATGCTATGCTGAAAAACGTAATGCATTAATCCGTGATTATGAAGTCAATTTCGATAATTAAATGCAAAGATATAAAGATACAAAGACAATTAACTGGAGAGTACCAAACCTACGTTGAACTTAAATAGCACTTTTTAGACAACATGGGCAATGATGGGCGAAGTTTGATAAGGCAAGTCTCTCAACGGAGACATCCTGATCGTACCAAGGCTATTCAGATCATTCTCTCACAAATAAAGCTCAAACACACAAAAGTATAGTATTAGACCCATTATACAGCTTTCACAATTTTGTATATATTTGAAAAGCAAAATGTGACCTACCTCACAGCGATGATTTTCCTTGCTTCTATAACTCTATTGCAGCCGCAAAAATAAAAAGGTAGTGTTCTGAAAAAAAAAAAATGGCCGCCTTGTGTGATAGCACCAACTCTTTTGGATTGTCACGACTGCTTCTGTTCGATGAAATGTTATTTGCTTACCTTGTATGTCGTTCCAAAGGTCTAGCGCTCGTTCCATCATTACATCTGAATAAGTTTGCTCTTGTGTCTTATGTGTATTTACCTTAAAAATGCTGTAGAAAAAAAATGGACATTGATCATAATAACTGCACATAATCCTCTCACGTATTCATAAACACACACAAAAAAGTGATAAGACATTTAATGTATTGTTATGTGTTCCACTGAAACTAGATTTATCCCGCCACATCAGGGCATATAATAAATCTATCAAGTAAAATATTAACAGAATTACATCATTGTTTACCTTTCTGAGTCTTTTCAGACATAAGGGTCATAAAGAAAGTCTATATTATTGGACTTTAAACAGAATATGATATGCACCATGGCATAAACAAAGAGATATAAACTACATTTCTGTTGTATACTGTATAATATACTGTATAATTATATCAAAGCTATAAGGCCTAACTAATTTGGTAAAGGGAGAATAGCCATGAAGCAGAATGTCTAGTTGGAATGACAATGGAAAAGACAATTGGGAAGAGAAATAGTATTCTTTAACCAAATCTGATATTATGTACTCAGATATAGTATCTTAATGTACAAAATAAGGTTGAGTCAATTTTCATGGGAAAAACAAAGAGAGGGCAAAAATGAAATTTGTAGATTAACGTCGTGGTTGCTCGTTATAATTCCAATGTGTATAATCTTGTTCATTTGATGTATCACGTGGTCATTTGCTTCTTGAAAAAAGTTCCATTGATTATCAGAGTCACGGAAAACAGGAGGTAAGGGGGAGGCGAAATTTGGTCGTGGTTTCTATTTCCATCTTCTCCTTGAAAACTTCATGACAGAGTATCACAAGGTAGGTAGCATCCCTACAGGGGGGTATGATCTGCAAGCTGTTCTTAATGGGCATTATGCTTACCATAGGGTGTTACAGGAGGCCCAAAGGCCACCAAAACAAAATCAAAAACAAAAACAAAAACACTTCGCTAAAACCAGAAGTAATAGAACTAATGTAGACATTGATGAATGTACTATGCATATGGCAGATCCGGGGCTGCCCTCCTCTGGGCCGGAGGGGGGGGGGGGGGGTGGAGTATCGGATGGTGGGATCTTAATATTTTTCCACCAGATCCCCCAAATTACAGAGTATCAGTAACAACCACTTCAGTTTTAGACCAGCTTGATGGGGCTCATTTTCCTGTAAACGCATGGTCAAATTCATGCCAAACTTGACAGGTATATCATTACTTGGGGGATATGGATTGTGTGAATATGAATAAGTAAATGTGCATTTTTCTTGCAGTCGGGCAGTTTCTTGACAGCATTCTGAGATTTTACTCTGCGATCTATTCTCAGAATCTGCTCCAAGTGAACTCATGACGGATGAAAACAGGTTTTTGGTATGCCACCCAAGGTTTTTGTACATTAAGTTGTTTGTAAAACGGTTTGAGAACCTATTCTGTGTTGCATTGGATCATATATGAAAACTTTATATCATTGTTATAATCATCAGCATGGAGAGCTTGTGTATAAACAAGACACTTCCATTAAGTATAGACCTTAGTAGAAAGTAGAATGAAACTGCATGCTGTGGATACATCACAACATGCCACTGTCAAAAATGGTAGGCCAATGTGTGCGCAAGTTATGGTTCTTACATTAGTTAGTTTTAGAGCGATTACAGATTTTCGATACCCTCTGACCACAGAGAATGAGGCTTAGCGAGAACGTAATAAAGAGATCTTTATGGTCTTCCTCCTTAATACAATCACACATACATAAACACACATACACACACACACACGTACATATATATACAAATGAATATATATGTATATATATTATGTATATGTATATGTTATGAATATGTGTATAAGGGATATATATATATATATATATATATATATATATATATATTATGCTCTCATGATGTGTGTTTTTTTTTAAGTGAAAAGTACATAATACTCGATTTTGGAAATATATTTCCTTCATTGTACTGATTTTCTGGCACGTTGCTTTCTCCAAAGCTCGACAAAAATAATACCTTTAATACATCCGTGCACGCAAACGCTAAGCAGAGAGTGCGGATAAATTTAGATAAGTCACGATCATAAATGTAATATTGAGATAACGTTGTGCACTTTGCACCTTGTGTATTCGCATTTAAGCGTTTACTGATTTGTTTAGTACAACATCAATTCACCTATGTCATAATCATCCATATTCAATCTATACATCCATTTAGTTAGTATCAAGAGAAACACTTAACCGATCCAATACAATTAAGTTCTCCACATAATTTTATTTTTCGGCACATGGTACAAGGCAAGATGTGAGCAATAAATTTAAGTGTCAGAGATCTGCTATTTCGGAAATTATGTTTTTGTTTCTTTTTTTTTTAACCTGAGGAGGTCATTGCAAATATCAACATTACTTCGGATTTCTCCTTCTATCAAAAAGAAAACAATCTTAGTTATTTCTTCGTAGAATGGGGGAGGGGGGGGGGGCAAATATATGATCTAAAGAGGCGCTAAACAGTTGGCTAAATGAAGGAATATTTTAGGACAGTATTCTTGCGACAGATTTTCTTTTTCCACTTAAAGAAATGAAATCATTATATTGTTGCATAGCATCAGTAGAGGTACTTTCCCATCTTATTTCCGAAAAATTAGAAGCATTGTTAAGTGCGTTCATACCATTTTGTATTGCTTTCAGTATCCCATTTTCAACAACATGTTAATGTTCATGTTTTTAATGTCTAGTTGACAGACTGTGATTTTTAATCTTTACATTAATTTTCACCTATTCAAATTCGAAAAAAAAAACAATAACCCAGATTCAGCAATGACACTCAGTTTGTTCCTGTATAAAATATCTCAGTATGTTTCAAACATACATACCAAATCCACCACCAAAATTCTTATTTCTATGTCTGTATACAATTTGGGAGCTGGGTACAGAAAATAGGAAAGGCACTTGATACATACCTAATTACTCATCTTATGTTCCTTCCCTCAGTCTCCTCCTTTTTCTTTCTTTTTTTCTTATCTTTCTTCTTCTTTTTCTCCTTCAATACGTCATTATCATCCATTTCTCCAGTAGGCCTACCTCCTTCATCATCTTGTTCTTCTATACTTCTTGCTCTTCTCACTCTTCTTTTCCTGTACCTTTAGATTCTCCTCTCCCTTCGTGAAAGCCTCCTGATTTGCCTTGCTTTTTTCATCATCATCATTATCATCGTCTTCCTCTTCCACTTCACTTCCTCCTTCTCCTCCTCTTTCCCCAACATACTTATAAATAATATAATAATTATTATATTATATGATATTATATTATATTATATTATATTATTTTATATTATATTATATTATATTATATTATATCATATTATATCATATCATATCATATCATATCATATTATATTATATTATGTTATGTTATATTATATTATAATTATATCATATTTCCTCTTCCTTCTCCTGTTCTTCATCCATCTCCTCTCCTTTCAATATTGTACTTTGTCATCTCCCTCTCTTCCCCCTTCGTCGTCTTCCTCTTTTCTTTTTCGCTCTACAAACAGTCCCAAATCTATACATGTAATGGCATTGGGCAACACAGTATGTTATGAATCTGGTTCAAAAATTACTAAGAAATGCATGAAGTCATAATTAAATTGGTACAGCACAATAGGTCTAAAACATGAAGGACGTATTACACAATATTGCTTTGATCAACACACTGTAGTTTATTGCATCAATAATCAAAGGTATGCCAGTCACAATTGTATTCAAAAAGGTAGGTATCGACTCATAAAGTTGTGAATGTAACTTTGTGTCCTGATTAAAATATTTGGGTTTCGTCAATTTTACTGAATCGTCATCAAATAAAGTAGCTTATAAAAAAATGCAACTGCTTCCTACTTTGGCAACGAAGCATTTAAACCATTTTGATAGAAATATAAAAGCATGCACGGGAATTATACTGGGTAGGATTCTAGGGGGCAATGAACAGCAGGTGCATATCTACTATGGCAAATCTAATTATATTCATGAGGTCAATAATGTTGACAATGACTGACCCTCGATTCATAATATCTATTTGAACATGGACACGATCCCAAACAATATAGGCCTATCCACATGGCTCGAAGTCACCAAACTGGTTTACATTTACCGGTCGTCCATGATTTATGCAAATTTCGTCTGCGTATAAATGTGCGTGACAGTTTGCCCACGCCAACAGATATCCTATAACAAACGCGCGCTTTTACGCACGTGTGATAGATACGCCTATATTTCTCCCTCTCTTTATAATCCATGGACTACGTTCAAACCATTCATTTGATTTAAAACTACATTTGTTAATTCGAGCCAGAGAGTCCACCGATACCCAACAACGAATCACAAATGATTCAGTGACAGCATTGTTCACAATATTGGATTCATTAAACATTGCCCATCCCCCCCCCCCCCCTCTTCACAGAATGTCCAACAAAGCGTCTGACTTCGCAGAAGAGAAATGCGGCGGGAAAAAATCCAAACAAAAAATATGCGATTGCTCGACATCTACATTCCTCGGACTTTGAAGAAATTCTTAATCGTCATACTATGATTTCAAACAATCATGAATTACGACAATGACATGATGACATGAATAAATACAAGACAACATTACTGTTATTACGATTGTTTACGATAAAACCTTCAATAAAACACTCGCATCAATAACATGACGACATCTTACACGAATTACACAGCTACAGTAAAATAGGCACGATATTCAAAGGCATTATCATCGCTTGAACAGATTATACACACAGTGGAATTTGGGGATAAGCGCCACACTATTATATCATTCAGAGTGAATGTATTTTAAGCCTACAAGCGAGAAATCAGTCGCAGTTTTTGCGGGCAAGACTCGACAGTGTAGGCGGCTGCGTGACGTCAGCACTTGCATTGACAGCTGAACAAACCGAGTGAGGGCGCTATCGAAAAGTTTGCCACTCCTCATTTGGACTTTAATATGAGAAGCTCTTTTTCTTCCTTTTCTTCTTCCCTTCATTTCTTCCATTTCTTTTTGCAAATTCGTGTACAGTTTGCCGAGTTACTGAATTGTCTCATGGGGGTACTGAGGTAGGCCTATATGGGCTTAACGAAAAATATAGCGATAGATAGATCTTGAAATAGATTCAGGGGAATAGTTTTAGATTTGCGATATCACTAACATTATTTTTTTTTTTTTTAGTAACAGAGTACACGTGTGTCTGTATAATGTGTCTGCCTTTCTGGAAACATTGTTTTAGCATATCCGTACTCCTTCTTACTTTTTCTCTCTATACCCTCAGGACTGTACATTGTCGTTGTTGCCACCGAATCTGATATGCAATTCGTGACCATGATAGTGATAGCCCTCCTGTGCTATAGAATTTGTAAACATCCTTTAATATCTCTTGTGGGCTTTTTCACTTTGGTAACTTCTTGAAAGAAATATAAATATATAAGTAACATGGATATTGCATATAAAATTGAATATTAAATTGTTGTCCTTTACCTTTTTTGTTTAATAGAATGAACATGATCATTAACCATCATTATTGCCATTATTTTTACTCTGTATCTACACCAACCTGAGAGATGTTAGTTTGGTTTGGAATGCATCATTCAAATAATGCCTATGAACCGCTGAAATTAAGACTACACCGGGACCTCGAAAGAACGGTACCAAAATCATTAATATAACGATTACAAAATATTGAAACTCTTATTACGCCTCGCACGGCGAAACGCACGCGTCGCATCCGGGACGCACGACACACACGATATCTCACACACATTTACAAGAATTCGTTTCGCTCGTGGAAAAAGGATAGACAAAAAAGGAGAGAGATGGAGAAAGAAGGAAAAAAAGGTGAATCTATTTCAGCCAACGACGCAGAAACAATTATAGTTAATAATCATTTTTTCTGCATTTCACATCGACTCATGCACAGACAATAAATCATATTAAACTGCCGTGATCGCATGCCTTACAAGTTCTTTTACACCATTTATACACATCGATGATATTACATATATTAATATAGATAGATAGATAAATCTATACAAATGGTGTAAAAGAGCTTGTATGTCATACGAACATATATTATATCATACACTCTCATATACACTTAAATCATTGAAAACAAAAGGAAGCTAGGCTTTAGGTAGTATTTACTAAAGTCTGTGATAATTGTCATAAATCATGACACAATTCACATGATCCTCCTGTTTTTAATATCCTACGCCCACTATTAAAAAAGAAATACGATAAAATAACAGCTACACAAGAAAAAAAAAGATCATAATCTGTTCACAATTTGAGTTCTCTTGGGCCATCAGCAGTTTATTGAAGTTTGGTCGGAATGCTTATCTCCCCTCTCAGCACTTGCCGCGAACGCAGAAGAATGCCGGTAATATTCCAGTTAAGCAGGTAGGAAAGGGGACCGACAGATCTTAACCCATTCATTCCGTGTTTGACAACGAGCAACTCCGAGGGGGGCAACAACTAGATCGTTCATCAAAGTTGGTGCAATGATCATCTTGTAAAAAGCGCCACCACCTCACAATGCATTCCACGTCAAGTTTCCACGTCACTCGAAGTCTCTGGGCATACGGGCTTTAGCCAATCAAAATTCTTCCATTAGAGCATCGATCGCGCTCAGACGTCGCACAAAAGAAAACAAAAAAACTAACAAACAAAAACAAAGGCAAAGACGTATAAGCACGTTGAATGCGATGCATTCACGGTGTCATAATGTCATTGGCCAAACTCTGAGAACTATCCACGCAGCTGATGTAGAAGCCTTCCAGCCTTGTATCGCGATATTTCACTTCCAAATCTTTCTTGTTTGCACTGCGGTGGCGTTTTAGGAATCTGTCAGGATAATCTGGATGCTTCTGCCTCAAAATGGTGAAATCTCAACATTCTGCCGTCTTGTCGTACACCCTGCAAAAGGGTCAGAACAAAATATGTGAAGGTAAATGCTTCCATCATCACATCTTTTTTCCCCTCTGAGATTGTACTGTTTTACCCGTCATCGCATTACGCTACTTATGTAACTCCAACTATATATAGGTTTTCCAATCCATTTTCGCACTTTTGTCATTCAATTTCCAAAATTTATTATTCAATTTCGTCCCGAGAAGCACGTGGAACGCAAATTCTAACCTGAATTTCGTCATTGTCATTGTAATTTGTTTTTCGTCAAACATTTTCGAAGACATAGCATTCTAAATCGTCAATTGCCATTCAAATTCATCCCTCCCGCTGACGGATCGCAGAATATGAAGATCAAATTCGGTGGTTTTTTTTCACACAATTTCCTGAATTTTTCATTCAATTAGCCAGATGTTATCGATTCTTTATTTTTAGGGTGAACCAACTTTCAGCCGACATATTTTACTTTCTCTCGTAAATTGTATCGTTACACATTCTTTGACATTAAACAGGCTACAATTCTACACTTAAAATTTTGTCTTTAATCATGTTTGCCTAGAAATCGTTTGTCAGTGTTTTCGTATGCGAGACGGTAAGTCTGTTTGTACCAGTGTGTACTCGGATTGCTTGTGTGCGTGTCTGTATATGTGGTTCTATGTGTGTGTGGGGGGGGGGTACACTCTTTGTGTGTATGTTATACTCCTGAATGTAAAATGTTAACGGTTTCAGAAAAAAATACATGAATTACTGGGAAATCACATTGGATAGAGATATGAGACGAATATGAATGAAAATTTAACAAAAATGATAGACAAAAGATGAAATTGATCCTGCTGTTTTGAGTGCTGCGAGTGAGACTCAGACGAATTTGAACTGTAAATGACGAAAATGTATGCCAAATGACTAAATTGAATGGACTTTATTTGAAAATGAACGACGAAAGACTAATTTAAAATTAAGATTGGTCTATTCCCGACATCCCGCGACGAAATTCAAGTAAAAATTTTGAAATTGAATGGAAAAGTTTGAAAATGAATGGGAAAACCTAATATAAAGGATGGTTAAAAAAGAGTATTCGAATATGAATTAAGTGCACGTTTGTGTATACGTTTGTGTATTCGTATTCTGCGGCTGCTGCATCGTCAACAAAAAACTGAATATGCTGGAGAATGAGAAGTGGGTCTTACCTTTCACTACGACGGATTTGTCTTTGAATATCTCAGCCATTTCAACGCCAGTTCTCATTATTAAAGTAAACTTTGATCTCCTTGGAGAATATTGCATGATCTGTCATATTTCATAAGTAGTCTGTCTTTCTAACACACACACACGTACAAAATCTGAAGCCCCATCTCAACCAAACCGTACCATCCCTTTCAGCAACAAAGTGATAGAAAAAGAAAGAAAAAAGAAAAGAAAGAAGGAAAAAAAGAAAGAAAGAAAGAAAGAGGAGGAGGAAGAGTAGGAGGACAAGGAAAAGAAGTAGAAAAGTGAGCGTTGTAATAATGAGAGTTCCGCATAGCAACATGCGTTTGTTTAATAGGTGCATTTCCTTCCCAACATTGCCGACAATCCTTTGCTTGTCATTGAACTTATGTACTATATCTACAATACGATATTTACCTGCATATCATACACGTCATCTAACTTTCGCGGAAACTATTTCTTGGTCTTGCACTCGTACGTGTTCCACGTTTCCTTTTTGGCGTCGACTGCTATATGGGTGTATAGAAGATTCAAGGTGACGTTCGCCCTGTACCGCACGCTACTTATACCATCCCAGTGCATTCTTTTTGAAAAATGTCTTAGGAAGCAAATTCTGTTGTAAAGAAAAGGGAGAGAACGATTCAGAGAAATCTTGAGAGGAGGCCGACTACAACAATGTCACTTTTTTATCATGAGCAGGGTGCTCCTACACAGAGAAAAAGGAGGAGAAGGAGGAGGAGAAGGAAGGAAGATGGAAGAATATAACAATTTAATATTTAATAGGTGCATTTCCTTGCACATTTTCTTGATGACAGAGTAACAATTTATAAATGAAAAGTGCAGTGGAGGTGGCTAGTGCGGTGTATCATTCCCAGTTAAGAATGACGTGTAATATCAAAGGAGCTCGGGAAAGTTTTTAAGGCATTATTTAACATTTACAAATGAAACAAAAACCCTGCTTTAGTACTTCAAAATAGTTCTAAAATATGAGGTAGGGATAGAAACAACTAACGTAAAAATGTTTATATAAGTATAATCAATTTTAATATACAACATGTGAACAATGGTTATGATAGCATTGTTTCTGGAATAAAACGTTTACAATTATTGTTCATTGAAAAAAAGGGATATTTCATTATATTTCAGGCTTCATTGCAGAATTTTCATATTGTTGGACGTTTGTGGTACAACTACACACATACACTTCAAATGTGGTAACTCAACATTCTTTTTTTTTTTTAAATCACTGCTCCCAGTGGCAAACAATGCCTTTATCGCTCGGAGATGGGGGTCGGAGGGGATCAACATTGATCAGTAACCCTTTAAGAACACCCCCCCCCCCCCAGAACAAAGTCATAGACCTTGCTATGACCATGGATCCAGACCTACTCCATAGCAATACGAACTGACCTCTCCTTGCAAATTTGATCGGCCGTCTTCTTCTTGTGTTGTAGCGTCTTAAAGTAGCCGTCGGTGGTGTCCCGATGGATCTTGTACTTCATTTTGTGTAGCCTTGCTCTAATGTCGTCGTCCTCCCCGCCCCACCCCCAGTAGACGTTCGAGTACCCGTTCGATTGCCTCATCTGCTCAGCCGACGCCCCTACTACTCCGCCAAAAATAGCGCCATACATCAATCTAGGCAAGTAGGGAAACAACATAATAAACTTTCATGTCAAATACTAAAATTGATATACGTAAAAATTAAGGAAGTTTAGTGGAAATGAGGTTTCGATATTCACTTTTATCTTTTTATTTTTTTTCAAAACCTTTTTTTTTTTCCGAACAGTTGATGTGAATATGCGACAGACTGAGCTGATAATCTCATCACCTCACGAGTGTCCAGTAATCTTGTAGTCCTAAAGAAAAAGAAAGAAGGGAAAATGTGAAAGTTTGATAACCGATTTTGATCGAACTTTCACTGTTGTGTTTATAAATTTTAGAAGACCACAGACGGTTCTCCGGATGAATCGTAGTATCATTATCATGTCTGGTATTTTTGACTCTGTACACAGAAATTTTATTGAGGACGGAGTGGCGTTTAACACCAACTTACTTAAAGCCCATCTCCTCTGGGTAGGCGCAAAGATGGCGCGGCATATTTTCACAGCCATACGATGCTGTCGCCCTCATCGGCACCTGATCGATATCGTGGAAGATGACGCAATCCCAGTCACCAAAGTTCGTTGCCTCCAAGTACCCGATGTTCTTCATCAGCCCGCGATTAAACGTTCCGTCGTTTGACTGTGTACGTCGGTGAACACACAAGGGATTCATCATTATCATTCAGAATTTGTGTATTAGACATAATATTGCTCCCCTTTTGTGCAATTTGATGTTGGTGCAAATTGATCGAATTCACAACTGAAACGCAAAAGTGACGTCATGATATGTACAGGAAATAAAGATTAACAAAATAGAGCTACCCATGAAAAGGAGATTATGATACGATTATACTCTTCCAATGGCCATGGGCCTCTTTGCCTGTCAGCATAGCACGATATAAAAAAATATGCCCAATGGATATGACAAATTACCCCCTTCCCCTTTCTGACTTGAGAGTTCTCTTAAAGATATATACCACGTATAGAATATGCGTCGTAATAGATGGATAAGGAACGTTTTTATACGACACGATGGTTTGAGTATTGTTTTGTTCGAATGTCGTATTCATATCACTTTGTCGTATGGTGGCTTTTTTTTCGAAATACACAATACATAACATACATAAAAAAACAATGCGCAAAGTCCTTCGAAAAGTTCGTTCTGCGCAAGTGAGAGTCTCATACATATTCATGAGCTTCTCATGAAACATGTCAGTGCGTGAGGTCTGATGCTGCCATATAAGGATCGTATAGCGGGATGTTGTGTGTGACTAGTATGATATTAATACGTCCTATATCCATACGTTGTATGAATATGCGACAGTTTGGAGTGTCTACAATATTCTTCAAAAGTCTTGTAAGCAGGAAACAGAATTAAATCTGTCTGTCTCCAATCTCCAACAGCGGCTTACTATCCTCTCAAGCATGTAGTTTGCCAGCGTTGAGAGATAGAACAATGAATGATAATTATGTCATGCGCCAATAACGACGTGAATGTTGCAGTTGAAAGGTTCCAAGGTGAAAACTTATTTGTTTGTTTGTTTTTTTAACGGAATAGCACTCGTGTGTGCTTATGCACTGAGAAGTTCATGGACAAAGTTGTCCAGTACCCCACCATGTTCACTAACTTTGTGTGCTTTTCTGCATGATAACCATCTTTCTTCGTATGACACAATGTGATAAATTGTTTGTTGATATTATTGTTCCATATTTCACTGCTTAATGAATAAACCATAAACAGAACCAAAAAAATGAATGAGTGAAGTGTCGAATACAACAAATAAGAGAATCAAGACATAGAACTAATTATGTGGCATCTACACAAAAGAGTTGTTTGTAGGGCGTAGATTCCCAGAAGGTGAATTCTTACAAAAATATATATATCGAGTTGAAAAGAATGACAAATTAGGAATTAAGAAAATTCAAACGTCGAAGAATCTAAGAATAAAACATAAATAACGAATTGATACCGTTTAATGAATATTGCCATATTATAGTCATCTATGATGGGCGAACTACGAATCGTCGGCATTATTCTGCCGCTCTGTGAAGAGGGTTCGGACTGAATAACAAACAATGGACACAGCGTCTTTGCCTCGAGTGAATCATCATTAAGTGTATCCAATGAAAACTACAGTAAAGTTCAGACAGTGATACTTAACGTTTTGTTGTTTGTTTGTTCATTTCCATCTAAGAAGATGGCTGGATAGCCCATATTCAGCTACGTTAAGCTGGTCTTCCATGGGGTCCAGTTGGATGTGAGGTGGGACCACTTCACCGGGTTAAAAACCCTGCTCTTTGCGATGGATGAATGAAGCGGGATCTTTTACGTGCATGAGTTGTGACTCTCTCATACACGGGACCTCCATTGTACGTCCTATCCGAGGGACAGAGTGTTTTGCCTCTTGTCGGAGGGGACGGTATGCTTACACACAACATTGCTCAGTCCAGACTCGAGTTCGAACCCGGGCCGCGTGATCGTGAGGCAGACGCGCTACCGACTGAGAAACTCACCGCCCGTCGAGGATGGGCGAACTTTGAGGATAAGTTCTATGGTGCGCCAAGTGTTGCACATTCGATTGCGCTACGAAATCAGTCATTTCGTAACGAAATCGATCATGTGAAACTTGGCGTCCCATAGATCTTATCCTCGAAGTTAAGCTTATCCTTGAGGTTAAGCATCACCATCTGAACAATGCTGAACGTAACTGTTATGGACATTTGACATTCCATTATTCTCCCATTTTGTTAAAACAAATATTATTCTTTTCCCCCAAGATCCCCTACGTAGTGAATAAAGTTTACACATAAGCTGGGAACTACACTTAAGAGAAGTAAAACGAACACAGGACTACATGAAAGATCATGAAAGAGAGAAATGTATCTTTCAATTATTTGCGGTGGTGAGGGTCAATGATCCTACCTGTTCGGCAACGAATATTCCAAACTCAAGATTCTGGAGGGTTAGGACT
Source organism: Diadema antillarum (assembly GCF_040938485.1). Taxonomy (NCBI): domain Eukaryota; kingdom Metazoa; phylum Echinodermata; class Echinoidea; order Diadematoida; family Diadematidae; genus Diadema; species Diadema antillarum. Next base: position 163,592 of record NW_027271673.1, read on the forward strand.
TGGAGAAGATTACGTAATAAGATAGCTAGATGTTCCGCCCTGTCTCTGTATGGAATGACGATGGCAACCTGCATGGAAAAGGGAGAACAGCAGTGGATTTCAATTTAGCGACAATACTGAGCGTAATAGTCGTATTGAATCTATTTACAAATACAGATTTCTGCAACGCATACATAATAATGCCATAATACTGAGTATCTCATATTATACAGATAGTTTTTCTTTCACAAGCAACTCATATAAAAATATATCAGCAAAATCGATTGGTAGATTCACCCAGTTGATCAGGCAAACAATGAAAGTGATTGGAATTACGTAACATTTCGGCATACAAAGATCCCTAATTGCTGATTGTTTAAAAAACACACTTTCATTTCTGAGTACACTATGAGTGCTAAACCTCTGGAAGAATGAATACATAAAGCTAGAAATTACCGTTAGTTTCTGCAGGCGAGACACGACTGATTCTTTGGAGCCATATCAAATCAAATAATTTTGTGACTTCAAGCAATTTGTCTGTTTTGATGCTGTAGTATGAAAATTAACTCCGCCCTTCAAGATTCAAGATTTGAATCCTGAATCTTTGAATCTTTGAATCTTTGAATCTTTGAATCTTTGAATCTTTGAATCTTTGAATCTTTGAATCTTTGCATCTTTGCATCTTTGCATCTTTGCATCTTTGCATCTTTGCATCTTTGCATCTTTGCATCTTTGCATCTTTGCATCTTTGCATCTTTGCATCTTTGCATCTTTGCATCTTTGCATCTTTGCATCTTTGAATCTTTGAATCTTTGAATCTTTGAATCTTTGAATCTTTGAATCTTTGAATCTTTGAATCTTTGAATCTTTGAATCTTTGAATCTTTGAATCTTTGAATCTTTGAATCTTTGAATCTTTGAATCTTTGAATCTTTGAATCTTTGAATCTCGAATCTTGAATCTTGAATTTGTCTGTTTTGGTGCTGTAGTATGAAAATTAACATCGCCCTCTAAAGTGGATGGCTAGTAACTGATCAGTGGGAATCAGTGGAAATGCTGGGGGATGATTGTTCCAATCCTTGTGGGATTCATTTAAGAGTACATTATATATCTATTGTTGTGTGAAAATTATTCGCTTCAGAATAGTCTCATATTCAGATAATGTGCAGTTTAATGTTTTCAGGTTAGCATGCCTGTGCAGTGACGGGGCGATCGTTAACGATCACCCGGTCACTGGACGAGAGCCCGAAGTCCAATTTTCACACGAAATAGAGCGAAAATTTTCACACTGAAATACAGCTAGGGCTATAAATACAGTAACGTGGCGATCGGTAACGATCGCCCCGTCACTGTACATCAGGCATGCTAACCTGGAAACATTGAACTGCACATTACTTGAATACGAGACAATTCTGAAGCAAATAGTTTTCACACAACAATAGATATACAATGAACTCTTGAATGAATCCCATAAGGATTGGAACAATCATCCCCCAGCATTCCCTCTCATTCCCACTGATCAGTTACTAGCCATTCCCTTTAAAGGTATCGTGAAGTTTTGGTTGACACCTAATTTCAGGTTTCTAAAATTTTTTTGGTGAGATAATGAGGAACCTCTTATGAAATATGAAAGAGCATGTAATTCTTTGAGGAATTGAACGTTTATTAGATGAAAATTGGTTTTGAAATGGCTGAGATATCCAAAAAAGAGCAATTCTAATAAAGTGTGGGACCCACACTTTATTACGATCGCTTTGTTTTACTTTGTTTTTGGATGTTGCAGTCATTCCAAACCCGATTTTCATCAAATAAACTTTGAATTCCCCTTAAAATAGTATGCTCTGTACTATATCATAAGTGCTTTCTTGGTATCTTGAAAAAATTACTGTACCATCCCTTTAAGGAGCACGCTTGGTTACATACTAAGACGTGCTAAGGCAAACTTTTCTTTTACAACACACAAGTTTGGATGAGCTTGGAGAAAATAAAAAAGAGAGCAATTATACGTGTGTAAGTGTCGAAACCGACCTACATATAATATCCTTAGAGTATAATATTATGACAATCGTCTCCACTAGCATATTGATAAGTCATTGATAGGGCATATTCTATAGTAAGAGGAACCAGTGCGTTCAAAAGTTGTCGACCTTCCTCTATGAATGCACCTCGTAAAAATTGTATTTATAGCCCTAGCTCTATTTCGTGCGAAAATGGGACTTTGGGCTCTTTTAAGGTAACGCTGTGCCATTGCCTAGTCTGCTTCTGTCCAATCTCAGTGGCATTGTTACGTTGATCCAGTATTGAAATATCACAGCATTCTCGCTAATCAAGTGACCTGTATAGGGTGCTCATGAATGCCAGGAGGTCACCTGCCCATTTGCCAAGCGGGTACTTTTGCTTGGCTCATATCCGCTAATTTCATCATGAGCACGTCTCGCACTTTAACTGAAAGAACCTGTTCGTCGAGACGGGTGTAGGGCACTTAGCCCCTGAGCAGTTACCCCATTAGACCCTTCCCCTGACCCTAATGCTAATGATAATCCTGAACCTAATCCTTATCCTAACCTAAACTCTAACTCTAAACCGAGAACATAACCTTAACCTTTACTCTAACCTTCTAACTGACCAGTCTTTAGCCCGTGGGGGGGGGGGGGGGGGGGGGGGGGAGCGTGGGGGAGTTGTACGGGGGGGGGGGAGGTAATTGCCCTGATAGTTTAATGGGTCGGTCTACGTTTCTTGCAATCGCGTAATATAAGTTTGAAAGAAAACTTTCACACGTTCCGTTCGAAAAAGATTTCGTAAATCACTTTTAGCCAATCAAATTTTGGTGCGAAACTGTTTTCCTCCTCGTATTAGCTGATGTCACGGAAACGGACGTATTCCAAGGAAGTTATACACTCCTTAGTACTAGTTCCGTAAAGCATGTAGGCCTACAGTTTGTAAGTGTACTGAGCCATGTGTGTTTTCATATAATGTGTCATATATTATATTCCTATTTTCTGTTTCTGCACACGTTGTATCTCTACATAGGGCCTACGTATTCATAAACGTGATTTTCAATCAAGTTATATTGAATGTGAGTTCCCCCATATTAGTTGTTTCTATCCCTGACTCACATTTTAGGTGTATTTGATGTGCTAAAGCTGGATTTTTGTTTTATCTGTATATGGTAAATAATGCCTTTAACCTCTTCTATTCAGAGATTAGCAAGACGTGTGAGTTTCTGGAGGGAGGAAAGGGTACACTTGAGTGTCGATACGAAATAAGTGAGCGTCACGCGTTAGATGCAGCCGACAGAAGATTTACGATCCGAGATCTCCTTAAGTCCCCCGTCTGAATCATAGACTTACGTAGCCTCTCTCCCAGGCTGACATTCATATCGTCAAACTCTCTAAATTCCTCAGAATGAAAATCAATCTATAAGACTAAGTGGTGAAGGACTAATCCAGAGTTAGAGAAAAATAAGAAAAAGACTAACTTCTATCGAAATCTATTGGATTTAGATTTTCAATCTAATTTTGCATTGGCTCCTCATCTTAATCTAACGAATTTAGAGAGAAAACCCATTGCCCTGAAAGTCTTTAATTTTCCTAATTGTGTGAGAACAGTCTTTGACAAGAGGCTACAGTTTCATCCTGCTACTAATGTTGTGAGGACACACCAATTTAGAGCGTGAAGGAGTATAGGAGCCTATGTTTACCAAAAGTATACATGTGGAGTTGGGGAATTTAGAAAAATAATATTTGCAGTGTGACATCAACTTTTGTGCGGAATTGTTCTATACAAAAAAAAAGACGGTGAAAGGATTAATAACATAGACTTTACGAAAGCAGAATGCTTGAACGGCTTGTATGAACATTCTCAAACTTCCTCCTTCTTTTGCTATTTTTTAGTGTTTCTCCTGTCACTCAGATCACATAACCTTGCCACATTATGATTCCCTCTAAAATGTACGAGGAGTCAGGACTCCTCTCCCCATGTTATATCGACTATTATACCGGAGAGAGAGAGAGAGAGAGAGAGAGGGTGGGGGGGGGGGGTAGAGAAAGGTAGGAGTTATAGAAAGAGGAGGAGGATTTCCAGCATGGAGGTGAGATTAGTAGGGGAGCGCATTTTGCATGGTTCGGTCTAATCCAGTACTGGAGAGCTTCCTCCCTTATGGCGTACCCGACAGGATGGTAGCCGCCATCCAGAGCTCACAGCTTGCGAATCTGAGTCAAGTCTGATTCCTACGCGGCGAATCGATACGTTTGAATTCACGTTACAGGCTCTGATCACGGCCAAACAGCATGATATGTAATTCAAAGGCAATCAGATGAAGACATTTGCATCACTTGAGTAAACTCTGATTCTTCGGCGAATCGTTGTTTATTTCAGACATAGCCAGTCAGTGTGATTCGTTTGTTATAATTCAATGCAGATCAGATGCAAATCAGCTAAGCCCCATCTCTTTTTTTCGGTGACCATTCATGCTAAACATTGCATTCCACTTTTGTCCCAATACAAACGTTATTCATGTCACAAGTCGATGCACTGATTTCACACACACACAAATACACACTGCATGACTTAAATGACGTCATGCATGGTCATTGTTGCTATTGCAATAAAGTATTCCTCGCATACTTGTGGATTTATCACGTATTGTGTGGAAACAATATAATTATTAAACAAAAGCAGTTTTACAATTATCTCGACAAAATTATATTACCACCTGTCTTACACTGTTAAGTTCTATGGGCAAGTGCCTTCAAACTCCCCCACCTCTCCTAATCGGTGTCAAAACATGTCTACAATGTCAAGGAAAATTAAATATGATTCACGTTTCAGTTTGATTTATAGTAGACTATTTTCACTAAGAACACAGGTGAATGTGACTACCCAGTTAATGCTGACAGAGGTTACCTATGTGATCATTACATACACCAATTCATGTAATACCATACTACATCAACGACAGCCTCACCTTTTTATATACATAGATATTTTAAAAAGAATACCGTCAATACATCATGGACTAATGGATGTTGTGAAGTCTGGACACAACATCCATTAGTCGTCTTACTGTAACAACATTACCAGTTCCCCCCCCCCCCCAGATATTTCGGCAAAATGTTGAATTGTCTAATATCTGAAAATCGAGATTAGGTTGCATCTTGCAAAAAATGCAATGTTCATGATGTTGAAGACGTAAATGATGATACAGACAAAAACGACACAGGCCCTGTAATGTAAAGTTCATGGCACAATCACATGCTACATCTCGGTCAATACTGCCATCATAGCAAACCGCTAATACTACTGTATATAATTGTGTGCATGTAACGTGAGGATTATCTGCTTCTACGATTGTATTGGACATTACGTGTCATCACATTATGTTATATTTCGCTCATTTTTTTTTTATTGGGAAATACGAAAATAAATTGAGACTGAAAATAAAATGGCTAAGTGAGCTCATAGAGGCATACAGAAATGTGTGATTAACTTCAGGAGCTGTATCTATACATAAGTTGATTTGAAGATTTTGATCTAGAATGGGCTAAGCGTCATATTCAAGCATCTTCATGTATATCCATCATTACAGAACATACTTCTCAGCACTTGCTTATATGGGAGAGATCACAGAAAAACATCGATTGTATTATTCTACAGCTGGTAGGTCAAAATACCAGAATACAATACTGGTATTGTCACTTTTTGTTTTTCCCGTGCGCTGCTCACTGCATTTTATAGAGAGCCGGTGTACACCCTAACAACTAAGGTTAGTATAATGGCCATAGAAGCCTGGTTCAATGCCTGCAGGTCACGTATGGCTACCAGTAGCAATCAAACAAATTCAGAGCTATTTCATCTCGCTTTTTATCCTTTCTTCTCTTTTCCTTTTCTTACTTTACCTTTCTTTCCTATGAGCTCCCCTATATAGAGACATTTATCATTATTATCATGAGCCCCTCATGGAGACCCAATACATTGTTATCGTAATTATCAATCATTATTGTAATAATATTAAGTAACACTATGATAGCATGATACTGTATAGTGTATAGTATGCAATATTGATGGTGTTTAAACTGTTTATGATGTTGTCTGATTTGATGTCAGTATTGTCTGGGGCAAATTACCTTTAAATAGGACCCCATTCTTTTTTTTTTCATAGGCTACGCAACAAAAGCTTTTTAAGTGTTACACAAATATAGGTAGGCCTATCGACACACTCCTATATTAGCATATAATATTTACGATCATAATCGCCAGTCCTTCGCTGACAAAACTGTGCTTGTGCAAAAATGATCGAAGAGAGAAAACAAAAACAAAGCAGACATTTTTCTTGAAAAACCATGTCGTTACCATCGACATGTCTATGAACAAGCTCGTTTTATTGTACTTGAAGAATGGGTCCTGACATCATTTTTTTAGAACCACTCTCTATAGGAAGAATTACATATGGTAAAGTCGGTTAATCAGAGATATATAATGTTATTATTTTTCGTGCGAAGAATTATCCTCGATCGGAGTGATATGTTTGTATATGCTTAATTTCCAGCTTTACTTTTCACTTATTAGCGAAGCCACTGGTATAGTAGCCCGTCTAGTACCATGCAACCTTGATTTTGATGAAAAAAAAATGAAGGGTAATGTAAAGACAACGTCACTATTTTTTTTTCTCCGAATCTTTTAGCCCTCCATGGGCTTATTTTACTGAGCCCATGCAACCAATTTTCACAATATTTTCAAGGTGTTGTTTCTTTCATATGCGTTTACAATGCGACCAGGGCCCTGTTTTATGAAGAGTTAAAATTGATTATATAGTTGATTTCAACTGTAAGTCTATGGCAGTCTGTGTGGTGAGGAAATTTAAAATCGATTTTATCGTTTGATAAAACGGGGCCCTGGGCAATAATTATTATGCACATCTACAATATTTTCTTACCTTTCCTTGTGGTCGACAATATCTGGGGCGCCACCTACCGCCCGCTAGGTACGTGTAATTCCCAATCAGAAGACTCTTGCTGTCTGCGTCTCTGAAGTCTGTGTTGTTCTTGTAGTACGGAGTACTACCCACAGCTGACGCGGCCATCATCTTACTCGCCACCTGATCAACGTACATCTCGGCAAAGCCCTTCAATTCTCCGAAGACAATATCCTCGATTACCGACATATCTATCGAGCTTATATTGACTTCGTATCGGGAGTTGAGGTCTGTCGGGTTGAAAAAAGAAAAGAAAAATATGCACTTTGTATTATGATGAGACAAAGAACAGAGTATACACAGAACACGTCCACTATCATGACTATACATTTAAAGTACTGAAATACAGCATAAACACATGGACATGCGTATGACATAGATGACATTTAGACAAGTCGTTCAAACGTTACTTAAAAGTTGAAGGGGTATCGCTTAAGTTTTGTCTAAACATTATTGTGTTCAATTGACTTATATGTAATTCCTCATTCACCGAATCCGCATACAATTCACTCAATTTAGGAGAAATCTCCAATAAGATCAGCAGATTGACATTTTAGGTCGATACGTGGAATCTGCAACTTGCACTCTAAAACATAAAGTGGCTAATCAACATCAATCCAGTCAATCAAAGCTTTTCCTTGAATGTTAAAATTCATAATGAATACTCAAAATATCCTTTTTAACACTCGAAATGTTACATTCAACATTTTGATATGTAGAACTACCATTTAAAAAATAGTAAATCTAACACTTTGAGTGTTGAATTTAACATTTATAAAAAGGTTGGAGGAGTGATAACCTTTAAAATGTTCATTTACCATTTTATTCTTTAGAGTGTGTTAAGATTCGAGATGTGCCAAACGAATGTGATCTTCACAATTTACAACCATGAGACAAGTACTCTGTCAACCAGTCCACAGAGATTCATTCATCATATCGCTTCTACCAATCTTTTTAGCTCAGAATACCTCCATAGATACCTCGCAAGTCACATTTTTATTGATTTGTTCTCAACAATCCCCTTTACATGGTGCAGTCAGAATGCATAAGTTTGAAACTACACACAGGCAGTGCGTCGAGTAACACACGGAATTCTGTTTTAAAAGAAAGGCACGATTTTAGTAAAACAGTGGGTAGCACGGTGTACGTGGAACTCTTAATGCATATTTTACGGTTATAGTCATTTACGTTAGAGATGCAGTTTGGATGGTGCATGGCGATGAAAGAAAATAATCGCGGGGGGGGGGGGGTAGGAGTTATAGAGTAAGTTAGGTTTTCTGTTCTGTGCGAAAGATTAGAGAAAAGGAATTCGTAGTAAAAGAATTTGCTATGAAGATAATGATATGTATTAAGCATAGCTCCCAAAAGAATGACGGAAATAGAATACTAACAGCATGATAATGGTAAAAACATGGAGCGCAGATGGACACATACACGCTCATGCGCACTCACTCATTGAATTGTTTTGTCATCTACGCGCACACGTAGCCTAAGCCCTAAGGATACCTAAAGACAGCTAAAACGGTTTCAGATGTGGAATTAAATGAGAATTTTTAGGACCCTAGATATGGAATATAAAGCAAATAATCAACTTTTAGTTTCAGGCAATGAGACAAACTATCACTTCCTCGGCGATCTGAATGTGTACGCTATCTTTCCTCAGCTGCGCTTCGGAAAGATATCTACATCCAGATCGCCTCGGAAGTGATAGTTTGTCCCATCACCTTCACCAACGTTGATTATGTGCTTAATATCAGGGACTCCAACCCAAAGCATAACTTGGAAGTTTCCGGCGTGACAAGTGAGAGAACTAGATACGGGGTGAAGAAAGGTAAGCCTTTAGAAATTTTTGAGAAAATACATCTCAAGTGGGACACACACAGCTATATTAATAGTGGGAGAAATTCAAAGTCAAGCAAGAGAGTGGAAGATATTCTGAAAATGGCCACAGAACAGGAGATCTCAAGCCGAAAACGGGAAAGTTGGAGTCCCTGGTATCATTATGTTATGCACACAGCATGATTATGCATAGTTTAACCTAACCGGCAAGACGACATTTACTCCTGAGACAATAATGCTCCGGTCATATTTTCTCCAAGGACTTGTAGATAGCGTTACGGTTGTGATAGAGTTTTAGGTTTAGTTTGATGTGAGTATTGGGATTAGGGTTAGGGTTATGTTTGAGAGTAGAATGTATGTTTGGCTTAGCATGCAGATTATTTCAATGGGAGGAATATATTGCTGCAGAAGCAATGCCATGGGACCAGGTTAACCATGATTGCACATGGAGGACAAAATATACAAACTCAAATCTATACACCAAATCCTGTGTTGTCCCGTACAACTGTTATTTACAACTGTTTATTTACAGCAACATTTGTTTAGACGTTCTTCTACAATATTGTTTGTAGGCCAAAACGTCCATGCAATGAACCCTGGGGCGGCCATGCATTGCGTCTCTCGTTCGTGTAGGCCTACACGACATTAGGCACTGCATGGGAGGCGCACTGAAACTTAACATAAACTGCGCATGCTGGTCCCATTCCCATCGCAGGGTAGGCCCATATAAAGTGTGAATTTGAATGCCAATGTTCGAAAATGATTACAACGGAAGATTCAAAATTGATGGCATGCATTTTCCTCAAAGCGCTTTGACAGTAGGGGCGCTCCAGCTTGTCACGGAACTTACAACCTCCCTTCGAATGAACATTCCACGCGATGTACACGTAGACCATGTATAGTTAGTGTTCATTTTTCTCAAGTTTTGGGAAATGGATGTCATCCAAAGTTTAGGTTTTATTTGTTTAATTTTTTTGTGTGTGTGGATGTGTGTGAATACGAGAGAGGACATTGTGCGTGAATGAAAATGAAAGCTTCCGCTTAGTTACCCACTTGGAATAAGAATAAGGTTGGCTTGTCCTTGGATTTGTTTCGTTGCGTTTGACGCATATTACCTCTTTTCTATCTTAATTAAGCATTGACCTGAATCGGTGCACGGCAAGCTCCATTTGTTAGAAAGTATACTCATACAAAGAACCAAAGAGAAATGAGTAAACAACCACATTAAACCCGCAGCACACTACACAACCTGAGGTCGTACGACCGAACGACCATGAGACCAGGTTCTGGCGGGTCTAGGGTAATTACTCCCTGGGCAATTACCTCAGAACATTCCCCTGACCCAAACCCTAAAACTAATTTTGAACCGTATCCTAACCCTAAACCAAACTCTAACCCTAAACGTAATACTAATCTCTACTCTAACCAAATTATCACTAACCAGTATTTAGCCTGGGGTAATTGTCCTCGAGGGGTAAATTGCCCTGAAGTACGGATACTGGCAAAACGTACACTTAAAACCATGGTTTAAACCATGGTCTTGCAGATTTCTTCTGCGTAAATACGATTGACATCAGATTGCGTGCGTCAACAGATGTCCAACAGCAAACGCGCATGTCAAAAGTACGCCTATTTCACGCTTATTTTAGACCGTGGTACAAATTTTGTACCATGGTCTAAGTTCAAACAACCTTCGTGAATTCGGCCTATGCCATCAGACCTTACGGCCTGCAACCTGCCTGCCACGTGCTCACCCCAGATAGCGCGCGCGCGCGCGCCCGTCCTCACAGCAGCTAGCTATAAACGCACAACCCTAGCTAGCTATAAATGTACGCATGCCTGAAAAAAAACAACAACAACAACATGTCAAAATATTACGATCATTTCGTTCGACCTGCTTGCGTGTTTGGTGACGTCAAACCGACAGTCGGCAGGTATTGAGCTCATTTACATTCAGCGTGCACTTTTTTTCTTTTGCTTACTTTTCGCTGTCTAATTCAATCATGCGAGAAATAAAATAAATACACATACGCTTACCTTCTGGTGATCCTAATGTACACTTTGGAAAGCCTTGTTTAACCATCATCTCTCTCGAGCCATTGCAGTAGGATACAACTGAAAAGAAAAACCAACAAACAACTGATAATAACAAAAGGAATAGCAATGAACAATGCGCGGGGCTAGTGCGGGACAACATAGGCTTACAATGTATTACTTGTAGGCCTATAAGTTCGCTATGTAATGGGGGAAAAGATTTGATGTTACGCTAAGAAAGCCAATCAGTCTCGAGAATTTTTGGTCGTAGTTGGAATTCATACAAATCAATAATTCCAAAAATTTCCAAGGAATTGCCATGAAATGCGGCCTAAATGTTTACCGGAGACGGGGAAGGACGGTGGAGGGGAGGGGTGTCCCGATGTATATATCTAGGGTAGATTAGCACGTGCATCAACACTGTCCAACCATCATACTTTCATATCATGTTTACACATATAAATGGCAAACCAGGATAAGGATGAAAGTTACGCGTTAAGTACGCCCTGCTTCCTTGTTTGTTTTCATTTTTTCTTCTGACAGAGATGAGATTAATCATTTAGATGACGAATTACAGTACTTGTTTTAAGGTAAAATATTTTGAAAGGAAGTGAAACAAATAATGTTTTCATTTTTAGACAGGACGAATTCACATAGAATTTGAGTTTATTTGACAATCTAAGTGAAATCGGTTCAACTTTGCACCTTTACTAGTGTCACATGAGAGCACTTTTACGGGTGCAACTTTGTACCTTTCAGACGAGTGGCACAATGGGAGCACCTTTAAAGTGATGATGCAGTTTGGGTTGATTTTCATCAAACGAACTTTTAATTTTTCTTAGAATTGTATGCTCTTTAATCTATTCTGCAAAAAAAAAAAGAAAAAGAAGTAAAGACTTGCTCTACAAACTTACATTAAACTTTAACAAGAATATCGATGCAAATGATTACACAATGTGAATGTGGGTTGTCAAGGGTGCGTTCAGGTCAATTTTATGGCACGGGTGTGATCCGTTCCGGTATCCTTTGAACCACGTCGCGAGGTCGTATGAGGTGGCACCGTTTGCTTTGGGAGCGTCCCGTAAAAAATGATAATACATTGTAGTTCTTTCCACGCTTTTCTTTCCACGCGTATGTGAGAAAGCTGCTTTGTTTCTGTCTGTGTGTGCGTTTCTGTGCGTATTTGTTTTATGTTTTGTTTCCCAAGTAATATGTCTTATCGTTTCGTTTCATTATTACACCAATTTACTACTCACGAGGGAACTGCATTCTACAAGCTAGGCTTTTTAGCAGTCCCCTCCATTTCCGACTTTTTTTTTCTTTGTTACGATTCAGATAGTTTGCCCAAGCATTTCATCATCCATATACGTAAAAGTATGTTTTGTCTCATTGCACACAAATGACGTGCATTTTAATCTCATTTGAACATAAAAAAAAATCACATTGTACTTTACTTTTTTATATGCCAATGTCATATTGTTGTATACTTTCGTCGGAAATAAAATAAAATGTAATGAAATGAGTGAAATTAAATGGTTCACATTTACATAGCGTTTTATATACCAGTTTCAACATCTCTGGATTTCGCTCCGGATCGTTCAGTCACGTTTAGAAGACAGGGACTGAATGCTTTTTTGACAACAGCTTGTCCAATTTTAGAAACTTTCTTATTTCATAGCTGATTTTGATGAGACGCAATTCATTCTGCTTGTCCAATCTCCAAAGTGAAATTGTTCACTTTTTAATCTTTTATGTCATTTTCATAATAAGGTTCATCATGATTTTCTTTCCATCGTTATCAACACCAATCAAAATTTTGATTACTATCAAACTCATCGCTACTAATGACATTGCAACTATGCAATTGCAATTACGCCAATGTTCATAATCGTCAAAACAAGAGCGAAGATTAAAGATGAAACCGCCTATTCCCTTAAAACCCATCTTTGGCTCAGGGAACAAAATGCGTTGTCTTCGCGTTTGTTTGTTTTTTGTGTTTTATTTTGTTTTGGGTGTCTTCTATTTTTTTCCTGATCTGACGAACCCTAAATCCGGCAGTATAGCCAGGAAGACTATTTTTACCTCACCGGGTCATGCAAAGTTCAGCGCGGATGAGAAACGGTGCTTGTGGAACGATTAGTCAGTATCGTGTGACGTCACAAGAAAATGACCGGGAATGACATTAGAAATTATGAAGATTTCGTCGCAAAACTATCGAAGGATTATGTCACCCTGTAGATTATTGTCGCTTTTGTTATAATTTGAAATATTTGAACGGAATTTTGAGCCAGAGCTCAACGTTTATCAATTCAATGATGACTGACAGGGGAATTGTGACTGTGGCAACAAGCAACTCGCGGCCATTAAAGGGATACTACCAAAGTCAATAGTGTGGATTGAGTGAATGCAGCGATATTCGTAAAACACATCAGCAATTGAAGGGAATGGCTAGTAACTGATCAGTGGGAATCAGCTGGAATGCCAGGGGATGATTGTTCCAATCCTTGTGGGATTCGTATAAGAGTACATTATATATCTATTGTTGTGTGAAAACTGTTCGCTTCAGAATGGTCTCATATTCAAGTAATGTGCAGTTTAATATTTCCAGGTTAGCATGCCTGTACAGTGACGCGGCGATCGTTAACGATTAACTGCACATTACTTGAATATTACTTTAATCCTACAAGGATTGGAACAATCATTCCCTAGGCATTCCCACTGATTCCCATTGATCAGTTACTAGCCATCCCCTTTAAAAGTGGAGTGAGAAGCGGTCAATCCGTTCACAAGCTATGTTTTTCAAAGTTTAATAGCGTTGCCATCACTGGATGAGCAGACGTCAACAGTTCATTACGTCACTACAGAACAACGATAGATACAAAGAAAATTAAGAAAAAGCTACCTTATCACGTCCAAATTCACGAGAAATGTTCACTCTTCTGTTTTGGTTTTGGTTTTTTTTTAGGACTCGATGCCTTGACAGTGGACTAGAACAGTGAGTGCTTATAATCTCACTCTCATTGGTGTAGTCACTGTGTCTGTATAAGATCATCCGTTTCAAGAGTTCTATAAATTGCTACGGGCCCCATCTCGGGCAGTAATCACTTTTAATCGTCCCTCGTCAGAAAGGACTATAGGGGTCAAGCAAAAAATAGTTTAGTGACCGCGACTGGTCAAACTGAGACTTTTCCGATGGATCACGCCAGAAATTTCCTCCTTCAGCTCTCCGCTAGCCAAATGAACACAGAGTGCAGCCGCGGCGGATCCAGGAATTCGTGAAGGGGGAGAGCCTTTGCAAAATTAAAGGGGGAGGGGCGCCCCCCCCCCCCGTTTCCTTTTTTTTTCTGTAGTGTTTTTAACAAAAATTGAAGGGAGCGCGCTCCCGGTGCGCCCCCGCGTGGATCAGCCACTGAAGTTGAAAACCCGTGTGCAGTTACAATGACGAACCAATCTTGACACACTTTATCATGCGCACAAACGTATTGTGCTAGTTTTGTTTCAGTTTTTTTTTTTTTTCATTGCAATCAAAATGAAATACCTAAATATTCAAGAGCGACCCTTGGCCAAATTTGCTATCAATTTTGGAGACTCCTTGCAAAATCACGCAAATTGATATAACTCTTTCACATTAAATGTACATACATAACTATAACCTGGATCATTGCAGATACAAGAATGTTACCCTTTTCTTTCAAAATGTTCTCTTAGTGTATTTCTTGAATTCAAGTGTATTATAATATTCTATAGAATACGGTTCAAAACAGGAGCCCTGTAGGGTCACTGCCAACATGTTGACATAATTATGTGTAGAGTGACTGCTCGTGAAAAACAACAACAACAACAAATGTGCTTGAGTACGTGGGGGGGGGGTAAGGGTGAGGGTGGGCAGGTGGTATGGGGTTGGAAGGAGGGGAATCCCCTAACCAATACTTTGCATGTTGTTGTTGGTGTTGTTTTTTGTTGTCATCATTGCTGCGTACTCTTTAAAGGGGGACTCACGGGAGGGGGGGGGGGAACAAACTTCATCGTGGTAGCAAAGAGCGCTTAACCAGTGAAATAAGGTTAAGCAGGAATGGGGGGGGGGGGAGTTGAGGAGTATTATTTATTCGCAGAGTGGCAACACAGGAAAAAGGTAACTTTGCACTATGCAAACAGGATATAGAACGGTTCTTGAGGTTTCGAATTTTTGTTCACTCGTTACATCAAGTGCATTTTTATATCAAGACAAAATACATGAAAAGGCTTATGTGACTAACTACAAATAAATATCAATAATACATTATCATGTATTAATAATATAGGAGGCCTATGCTATTAGTGAACATTTATCTGTATTTTGTATTCATCAAGTTTACCAAGTCTTCTTCAAAAATCCTATAATTTGTATAAAAGAAAATGTACTTGTATATTCCGTTTGCCATGAAATTGCAGATATACAAAAAATATCAAATATCAAATATGTATTAGATGTCTATGCACATATAGATATAATATATATGTATGTGTGTGTGTATATATATATCAGTTGTAGGCTGAGTTAACGTATCGAAGATGATTTATAGCTGAAACCTTGAATAGCTTTCAAACCCTGGCTGCCCCCAAACCGCCCTTAGATGTGCGATTCCGTGACTAATCAACTCATGGCTGTGTATGCTATTTCGGCAACAAGACTCCTGTAACACATGTCCGATGTGTGGTTATATTAAAGGGAAACTTAATTGCTACACCAAGCGCAGTGAAATTTGTTCATACAGCCAGATAAAGAGGAGCAAGGGAAGGAGCACAAAAGTCCGATCACCTTTCAGCCAAAGGGGGACAAAATTCTGCTTTTGCAAAAAAAAAAAAACCAAAAAACAAATGGACATTTAACGCTGTTTAACGATGCTTTATGTTTAGAAAATCTGGCCTCTACATGGCCCTACATACCAGTAGAATCTTCTATAATTAAAGTTTACATGAAATTATGAAAAAAAATACAGTTGAAAGTTAACCTAATTTTTTCAAAATAAATGATAATTTGTGGATGGCCGATCTACTGTACTTGATATTTCCTAATATAATAATATCCTGATATATTTCTGGAATGTTGGCAGAACAAAATTATGTTTTATTATCTTTAGATATCTATGAAATGTTTGATTTCTATTAGTTTGACATCAACTCTTCGTGATAGAGTCAAATTTGACGTTTAATGGGAATCTATCCTAAATTTATAGGTGTGTTCAGGGAATGCACAATATTGTATGTAGAACACACTGCAGTGAAGTTTGAGGAAGCTTTTTGAAGACAAAGTCTTATCAGTTTTTAAGTTATGGTATTTTAAGATTTTGGTGTCATCTTCGCTGAAAAAGAAGACTACAACAGTTCATGATGTCATAGTAGTAGAGGACAAAGTAATATATAGATGAAATTAAAAGAAAATGACATATTTTGTACTTCTGATCCATTTTTTCCCTACCACAATGAAAGGGCTCGTGATTTTTGTCCTCGAGAAGCCGGGGTTATAGATGTTACCCTTCACGTTTGTCAAAAATAGTTTGAGAGAATGTTTGTAATTTTTCCATTTTAAGAAATAATGGTTTGTAGAATTTTCTTCACATTTTCTCTATTGCATTCTTTCACCATGACGGCAGAAATACCTTTGAAGGTTTCTTTGATATCCAATAATGACGACATAAGTGTAAGAATCTAATCAAGACTTTGAAAATGTACGTATAATTTCTGACGGATCATCACCTTCTTCTACTCCTTCTGCATATAGGGAATTAACATGCATGTGATAGTACTACCCCTTTAATAGAATACAGTGACACTTTGAGAGGCCTCGTAAAGTCACCTAAGTTCAATGGATCGGCTTTGCTTACTTATACGCATAGTTACCGCATCCGTATCACAAGCACACCTAATGAAATAGCCCAATATTATACATATACCTTATTCTACCGTAATGTTATAGTATGTATTTAAAAAGGTGGAACATCTTTAATAATCATATCGGTTAGCGACAGCTCCTAAATCTTCGTATCCACAATTAATCCTTAAATTGGCTACAAATTTTAGAAACATTCATACATTGATGTCTTTGTGTTGCCAAATTGATTTTTTTTTTTTTTTTGGGGGGGGGCATTTTTTAAAGATTTTTTTTTTTATGGGGGGGGGGGAGGGAAATTTTAGGAAATTGCCCAGTTTCATCCAATCTTCATCAATATAGACTACGAAGGCAAAGCTAAAAAGTCAACTTTAATGAGGACAATGTGACAGTTTTAGCAGCAAACAAAACACCAGAACGGGATGGGTAATGTGGAGATTACTTTGGCGGCTACAAGTTATGACAAATACCGTCATTCGGATTCACGCGTGTTAAACCCGCAGGCGAGAGCAGTGAAAAGACTTTCTGCGGGATGCTGTTATTATTCGCCTCCCTGATGTTTTGGATCAGGTGCGACAAAATGTAAACATTCATTGAGTGCTATAATATCTTGTGTCTCCCTAATTTTCTTTCTCCTTTCACCGCATGAATTGATACAGCATACTATTACAGAATACAGTGCACTCCCTTCATGACGAACACGGTTATAACGAAATTCTGGTTACAACGAAGTAAAGATTCAGACCACATCATTATCGGCTCTTTGTTTGTATGTTTTGTTTTGTTTTGTTGTTTTTTTTTTTTTTGTTTGGTTATAACGAAATTTCGATACAACGAAAGAAAACTGCCGGTCCCGAGGACTTCGTTATAACGGGAGTCTACTGTAATAGTTAAATGCGTGCTGTATATTTTGGTCTTGACCTCATGGTCACTGCACTTTGCCATGGACGTTCAAACTATTTTCAGATCACGTGACACAGACACATGAATCGGAAACTTCGTCTCTATTTGGTCTTACTCTTGTTAACTCTTTATATGCCCCATCAATTCCATGTGTATATGTTCTTGTGTGAAATATGTGTACATTTGATTTATTGGCACAGACAGGGTTACTCTTTTAAAAAAATCGAGTGAAAATATTCACTCTTGAAGGAGTGAATACAAAAAAGATTTTGGAGTGATCCCTGAGGTCACTCTAAAACGAGTAAAAATGAACATTTTCACTCAAAATTCACTCCATTTCACTCTAATTGCACTCTTTTTTGTATTCACTCCTTCAAGAGTGACTATTTTCACTCCATTTTCTTAGAGAGTAATAGCACCGACCAACTCCGCTGATTGTCACCTGTATGCCGTATACCTGTGGTACCAAAATACACTACAATTAATCGTGTCAAAATAAGCAACAGCAGATTGCACACGATCATTACATTTTGTTGGCAGCAGGGTTGAGGGGATGTGATGTATGAATACCTCATTTTGGTAAGATTGGTTTGCTTTTTTTCCCCTTCGGATTCAGAAGGTCAACTTTAAATGTTTCTGCGAAAACGAAATGGTGGCAATAGTGAGTGATGAAACAGTAGTCTTTCTTGAGGGACTTTTGAGCAACAGAAATTAGCTTACGTGAATATAAAACATTAATGTTTTATGCATTCATGTATATAATTGACTTGTAACACCTATATGGGGTTAGTTTCTACAGTGTGACACCAATATGTAGTGTGTGCGAATACGACATGTTGCTGCTTGGTTTGATCTTCAGCTTGGGGTCGGCTTCTTCGCAAAACACTTCTCCCTCAAGTAATTAAGGTAACAATGAGGTCATTTCCGTCTCCAACCTTAGCTAGTGTCTGGGGGAAATGACGAATTAAAACATTCGGTTGAAGGAGGGAGGGAGGGGCTGGGATATAATCGTCAGGGAGAAAAAAATATATATTGTCAAAGGCTGGCAGTGTAAATGCTTATTCTGCGGTTGTGTGTTTATATTTCCCACATAAGCACGTATAGTCTTGGGGCTAATTAGGCAATGCTACATTATGTGCCCACGCTAATGGTGTGTGTGTGTGTGTGTGTGTGTGTGTGTTTGTGCAATAGTTGCTCTTCGGAATATTGATATCAATCGCATAAGATTCGACGCTTAAAAAGTTTATACATTATCGTTATTGTTATCATTTTAGCTGTTTACACCATGACAATTTTTGTTGGCTTGTTCTCATCTTCACTTCCTCACACATGGGTGAACATCGAGGGATGGTATACCATGATATTTTGCTCTTTTTTATTTCATATCATCTGTTGTGTTTCACGTTCGAAAGTTTGCTTGTTTGGGCTTTAGTTGTTTCATATTCCACATTTTCCAAGTTAATCATAAACATAGATAGAAACATTGCTTGCAAGGCGTAGACTTCAAAAAGCTAAATATAAGGCGAGTTCCATAACATGAAATTTTCACTTGCCAAAGATGACAAATCACGAAAAAAGAAATCAGAAAATATATAGGCATAGGCATACGTTGAAAAATAAAGCAAATGGCTGTGTTTTAGAGTTAAAGGGGAGTGAAACCTATAAATACAATGTCATGCGGATTGAGTGAACACAGCAGTACAACTGTATTATTATAGCAGACATCAGTGAATGTTTGAGCAAAATCGGACAATCCGTTCATAAGTTAGGAATCTTTGAAATTTTAGTGATGAGACCGCTGGATCATGACGTCAGATATGCACTATGGTATAAAGAAAATCTAAAGAAAATTCCTGGATTTGTTACTTACATCACGTCAAGGGTAATATTATTCCCCATGCTTTTGAAAGAAGTTAGTATAACGCTATTTTCATTATGGTATGCGAAAACATTTTCTTGATATCGTAATGCATAATATGTGATGTCATGATCTGTATAGGAGTCTTCCGACCCAGCAGTCTCGTCAACAAGACTGTTAAAAATCATTACTTTTGAACAGGTCGTCTGATTTTCTTGAAACCTTCACTCATGTATTCTACTAACGTTGCTGCATTCACTCCATTAAAAAAAAAGAATATATATATACATTGGGGTTTCATTCCCCTTTAACTACGAAAGAGCGGCGTGACCGCAGAGCGGCGCAACACAGAGTGCGTAATAATAATCTCAACAACACCAACACAGAAACAACAAAAGCACATAGACAAACTTTGGACTAAACAAAATGTAATAGGGCTGGATGATGGAAGATAATCTGCGATAGAAAGTGAAACACAAGACCATAGCGAAAAGCAGTGCTTGCTGGGAATAGGCTCCCTGTTTATTATTAGAACATAAATGTGTTAAAAAGCAACAACAAAGTCAAAAATAAACGCAGTTCGCCAAAAACAGGTTGTATCAATGAACCCATCTGTTGTTCTTTGTTCGAAGGGTAGGGATGACTTGAGTCGGTTCTTATTTCTAGTTCTAGTTTCTATCTTATAATCAAAATAATAGATAATGATTTTTGATAGATAGATAGTATAGGTACATAATCAGTTCGTTAATCGAAACCAATATTGTTTGAGTGTTAGCATGATTAGGAAAGACTAATGTACCATGATATTCTGCAATAATGGTCGTAATGGAAAGTATAGTTAAGGAAGCGTTTTACATAAATTTGATATTTGAAAATAAAAGTTATTCCAATTCGTCAACCTTGTAGGTCGTCCGAAAGCCCGCAAACAAATCTTCAATAAATAACTGTTTTCATTTTAGAGATTAAATTGTTTTAAGAAAATTACTGACAAATAGTTGTCATAGCATCGAATCATATAATATAGGCTTGTAAAAACATAGAAACAGCGGCTTTGATTGATACTGCTGAATCACCTACCAAAATATATTCCTATGAGATTTTTGGTACAAACCAATGGGTGTACATTAAGTAGTAGCATTATAACCCCTTCCCTATTATTGCATGGGTGGTTGAAACCAATATCACTCTTCGGTTAAAATCATGAAAAATTCTGGCAATCTATACATCTGTGCGTATTTTTCTTTTATCATTTCATGTCCTATTTCGATAAGTACACAGGCTTTTCTTTTTTTTTTCTTTTGATATCACCAAGCGGTACTTTCAAAAGAGTCAACTTTGTGACGAATTGGAGTTGCACTCTAACTACGACTGGTCAAGAGTCTACTACATAGGGATACAATGCACCAAGGCCCGCCAGTGAGATATATATATATATATATATATATATATATATATATATATATATATACAAGAAGTTAACGACAGTAGCGATGGTTACAGCGACTGTCGTTGAGGCGACAATCGCTTAGCTGTACTCACTCAAAGGCTTTCTCGAGTTGAAACGTATGATCTGCTGACCTACAGTCACTAGGGAGCAACGAATGGAACGGTTCCATTTTTATTCTTATTGTTATACATTCATCTTCATTGTATTGATGAATAGCCCTCTCAGTTAGGTTTACTGGTTGTCGAATGAAATACATTGGTGTTCAGGGTAACAAAATAATAGAATCAAATTCCATCTATAGAAAATAAAATCTATAGACAAAATATATATATAGAAAATATATCCAGAGAAAAAAGAGTTATGCATATACGGGCCTCCTTGGCACGGATTGCCTGCTGGGAGTTATTCCGGAATGTTTTGAAATAAGGTCAGTACACCATACCATGTTTGAATGTGTCCCGTTAAGCAGGGAACGAATATCGATTCAATCGGACCATCCTCCCCCGCCCTTACTGGAAAGAACACAGTGTCCCACAGTGTGTTCACAGTTTGGTCAAATAGTCGACTATGTGAAAACGCTCGAATTTAACAGTGTAGAGATGATTTGACACTGTGGTTTGGTGTTCAAAGAGTGTTTACGAGGTTAATGTTCTGTGTCACACTGTGAAGTGATGATTCACAATGTGTTTACACTGTTAAAACGCTCGAATCTAACAGTGTAAAGAGATTTCACACTGTGTTCACAATGTGTTCACACTGTGTTTCTCACACTGTTAGACACTGTGTTCATTCCGGCAGGGTCGACCCCTCGTCCCCACCCCACGCTATCGGCCATTAATGAAGTTGATCGATGACACGAATTACGTCATATCATGAACTCAGTGAAGAGAGAAAGTTGTTTAAATGTGTTGTTTAGTGCTTCATTTTGGGGGGAGGGCGAAGTGGGTTGATATCTCACCTGCGTTGGTCGCTACTAAATCTTGGCGTAGTCTTTCGCTTGTGTTGGAGTCTATTGCTCTGGACTGGAGAAGAACGCAAAGATATAGGGTGCCAATCACGAAGACAAGCAACCCTAGCAGGAGCTTCCGATTCGACGCCAAAATTCTGCAGGGAAAAAGACAAAAACAAAGTGGCAATTATTCATTATTTGTTGGTTTTGTCGTTGTGTTTTTTTTAAAACCAGTCCAGATGATCCAGGTTCGATCCCGAGTCTAGCTGAGCAATGTCGTATATAATCACACCGTCCATGGTAGTGTAAAAGGCAATCCTGAGATTGGACATTTGAAAAATGGGTGCACGTCGCGTGTTCGGCACCCACAAATCATATATTACACACAGCCCGTGTCAAGAGTCGCAGAGCCCATGAGTTGGAGCCTAAACAAACAAGGCTTGCGAGTTTGACACTAAGCAAACAATGCCCACAAGACAGGCACAATCAGCCTCGTGATGTAATGTCGAACTTGTGGGTCGTTTTACCTATAGCGTCGAACTCGTAGGCCTTTTTTGCGCTCTAGTGTCGAACTCGTAGACCTTGTTTGCCTAGTGTCGGACACATGGGCCTTGCTTGTCTAGTGTCAACTTCATAGGCTGCATGACTCGTGGGCTGTACATGGCTCATGGATTTTTTTTTTTTCAATGTCGAACTCGTGGGCCTTATGACTAGCGGGTGTCGGCCTCGTGGGATGACCTCCATAATGGGGGTCTCGTGTGAAGAGAGAGCTTCAACCACGAAGATGATACGATCCCGCTTCGTTCATTCATTCATCGCAAAGAGCAGGCTGCATAGTCCGGTAGATTAGTCCTCCTGACAGTGCCTGAACTGTTGTGGAAACGTTCAAAGACGCAGACTCCTCCAAATGAGAAAGCAATTGAATGGCTGGTGAAAATGTTAGTCTTGAGTGAGGCTTTGAAGTGATCCAGCTTGTCAATTTCACAGAGAAAAGGAGAAAAATCTTGTCTTGAAAAAAAAAAGTGGTCATCAAAGAGGTTCTATGCCCATAGAGTACGCGCACGCTTCAGAACTTGAACTTTGAACTTTGAACTTTGTAAGCGGGGCCATTTGAACGACCCGCCGCCATTAACAAAAAGGTCGAGAAGCGGAGAATCTGCGATGGTAGCACACGTAGGACCTGTACCCGCGTTATGGAACCCCAAATGGCTCATGTATAGCTTTTGGCTGCTAAAACACAAGAGTAAGAAAATTTCCCTTGCACAGATAAGATTTTTTCACTCTACTTGTACAATTTTGGCCGTTGAATATTGAATTGAATTGAATTACAGAAACTGCACTGGTCTTACACTTGAGACACAGTGAACAGTTCCAGCTGCTTATTTTCATATTCCACATCACATCAAATCTGTACATGTACTTAACAAAAAGGAAACAAAAAGGGTAAACAAATTAACAAAGTACAAAATATGACATTAGGTTGGTCATTACAAGAAAGTGTGCCAGCATATGTACATAAAAGACAATTCTCTATATTATGATAAATACGAAGGAACCGCAAAAGCAAAGCTTGTAACCGCGTGTTCCATCAGGAAAAATAAGTGTCAATGTAAATTTTTGTTGCAATGGAGATAGGACACAAAGTACTAATGACGAAACTATTTTGAAAGCTAGAACAGCAAGGTACAAAGAGCAGAAGAAGTAAAAGAAAAGAGAAAGAAAAGAAAAAATAGAAAAGGAAGAGAATACAAACCGTGAAGCCCATAAACAGCTGATAAACAAAGACAACTCTGGATTTTAGTGATTTGTTAGGTTCCTTTGGATGTTTCTAATTTTTTTTAACTGCTTTGAATTATCATACTGTATACATCGCATAATTTTTATTCATGAATATGATATGAGATATCATAAAGTATAGATTGATTGTGTAAATGGGAAATTCCACACCAAATGGGACATCAGAGGGGAAAAAAGTCGTAGGTGTGTGATATGCTTTGCACCACAAGAAAGAGGAGATCTTACACTCTTTAAACATGTTAAAGAAGCCTTTGCTTTAGAGGGGAAGTTGCACAATTTTAGCCTGGTCCAGTCTTGGCTGAAAAAGTTTAGGCCAAACTGTATAATGTGCTTAAAAAGATGAACAATGAGGCTTGTTCCATTTTGATTACATTAGAATTATATCATATATGTTATGAAATTCTATAAACCCCATATTCTCGAAAAATAATGTGTAACAGTTGTCACCATACTTGCACATTTTGTGTGATGTTCCAAATTCTTATAACATGT
Source organism: Diadema antillarum (assembly GCF_040938485.1). NCBI lineage: Eukaryota > Metazoa > Echinodermata > Echinoidea > Diadematoida > Diadematidae > Diadema > Diadema antillarum. The sequence goes on from NW_027271673.1 coordinate 187,731, forward strand.
TATGCCGTTACGTGTTACGCCGTTACATTATAGGAACATTTTTTCTTCAATTTTAACTTCTTGTGTGGCTTTTGTGTAAAGCAGGTTTCACTTCATTTTTTATCATCATCTTCATTGATGAGCAATTTGGAGTAAGTTTCACCATCTCAGTGGTGGTAGTAGAAATGAGAAGAAGCCTTCCCCCCCCCCTCCCCCCCCCCAAAAAAAAAAGAAGAAGAAAAGTCAAATGTCACGACGTTATCATGTGGAATAGCCCATGATGATATAGAGTTCATAATGTACCGATTGAATGAAGGAATAAAGAATGTGATACGTAATAGATGGTGAGTGGTACATTGATTGTGAAGGGTGAATGGTTAAAGCCAATGATGATAGCGAGCGATGGGCTTCAGTGGTATAAAGAAGGTTGACTACTGGTATTAGATAGTAATTTCAGGGGTATGCTGAAAGGTATGCTCACTGGTAACCTGAATGCTAAGCTAAATGGTAAGCCTCAACGGTATAGTGAAGGGTAGACCAATGGTAATTTGTGTGGTATTCTGACGGGTAAAGCCAGTGGTATGCTAGTGGAACGCAAAAAGGTTACCAAATGGCATGCTTGATAGTATTTTGTGAATAGTTATTGGTATGCAAATTAGATGTTTCAATTATTTAGATTAGCTTGAATGGTAATTCTGAATGGTGAATGCATGGTAAATGAAGGGTGAATTGGCCTAAATGACGTTGAAAGAATAACTTACTATATAGTGAGGCCCACAAACAAAGACATTTCACAACCGTCTAAAGCAGAGACTGGAAAGATTTAAAAGTTAACAATGACAGGCCTTAGAGTGATTTCGTTTTTTTTTTTATACAATGGACTTTCGTCGATGCAATGACGGCAGTTAATGTAAACCAAATACCGGCCCTGTCGCAAAGCGATGCCAGCTCTTCCAAAGAGTCTGCCTGGGCTATCATGGCTACAGGGAACGGTAAAGAGATCGTATAGTTTTTGTTTGTATGGGGCTTCAGGTTTCCAACATTTTTTAAGGATAATGACAAACCTCTCACGACATAATAATGAGCGTTTATTCTCAGAGAAATTCAAATATCATTTGATGAAAATTGGTATTGAAATTGCTGAAAGAGGTCCTCAAAAAGGTGGGACCCACCTTTTATTACGACCACTTTGTTTTACTTTATCTTGGGATGGCTCAGTCTTATTAACATGTTCAGCATAATATGATCTTTGAATTCGTCAAGAAATGCTCTCTAATACATCGTATGTCATAAGTGGGGGTCTTTTTATCATCTCGCAAACATGTTCAAATCTGAATCCCCTATCTCAACCAAAACTATACTATCCCTGTAATGGTACTCACAGTGAGTTATCAGATTATCAGTCATCGTCAGTTATCAGTTATCCGATGGTCTACTTAAATCTAGCAAAGTAAGCGGTGCTCTTACCTGGGCATGCTGAACCAAGTAGAATCTTTTTCTCTAACGCTAGAATCCAATCTCATCTTGAGGTTCCAGCTCCAAGGCACGTGTAACTTTATACGCTTTCAATCTAGTAGCATGCACTATGTAAACAGCAACAGTAAACAAATATTAGAATAGTAACACTTACATTTCAGATATATTACAAGTGTGTGCACGAGTGTACTGTTTCTAAGTGACATATGGTTTATCCTTACTCTAAACCAGAATATTTCTGCAGTCTATTCATGTATAGTTTCGATCCTATTTCATTAAATCTCAATTTCTTCGCACCATGCATATTGATAAATCACTATGATTACTTCAGTTCTCCTTACAATGTATAGTTCCTCAATAAAGTTTCAATTATGGTTGTTAACTCTGTCCATTATCCACATTGTCTTGTTTGCATTATTCCTCTCACTAAATAAAATGACATGTATATATTGCTACTGTGGAAAAATAGAAATGAACTCGAACTTGAACTTGAATCTAAAATATATGAGAGCTTAAATACAACTTATTTTGTCTGTTTCAATATCTATCCTTACATCAACATTATATTTTATCTGCACATCACTTCACCATTAGTCCCTGCATGAAACATAGAAAATAAAGAAGATTATTTTGGATTATTTCTACTCTATACCAAGTAATATTTGGCGAATAGAAATTGAAACAGAAACATTCATGTATGCGAAAGAGTGTGTATGCTTTTGACAATTTTTTTCTTTTTTTTTTTGCTTCACGTTTCTGAAGGTTCCTATTTTACTTAGCAGAGAACCCAGTAAAACACATTGGTCATCTCGTAATCGTATCTCTTTCATAAAAACTCGCGGCATATGGATAAATATCTATTTTCCTTTACACCAAAGTTATTTTCCAACCCAACCCAACTTTTCGAAGCTTCCGTGCGTTACCATTGGCGCCACCGGGCTCTGTGACTCGACCTCTTTCGTGCATGCGTATACCACTATTCCGTTCTCATTTTTTTACCCACCAAAATAGTTAGCGTTTACTCTATAATACTTAGAACCTCTTTGGTGTTTACCAGTATCCATATCCGCCAAGAAGATACGTGTAGTGGTGAAAGCCTCTTGGATAAAGGCATCAATACACCAGGTTTCATTTGAACCGGTAATAAAACCTTGTTTCAGACCCGTTGGTCTTATTATCCGTCATATCACACCACAGCTATCACATAGTGCGCCTCAGTTAGTGTCGTGTAAAGGGTTCAATGATAAAGGTGCTGAAATGCCAGCTGAAAAATGATAATTAGTATCAAATAAACATAAAGCGTACGTTGAGGGCTTTTATCAGTGAAAATCCTTATTTATATATATATATATATATATATATATATATATATATATATATATACATACGGAAGATAATGATGCTGCAATGTCGGTTGAAGGAATGAGAATTCGTTTCGAATTAACGTAAAACGTATGTTAAGGGATTATATTCAACGCCCTTATCTATGGACTGATACAATGCACCAATTAAAATTTGTGCGTTATTTGTTTTATGAAAACAGGCCTTCGGGATAGAATTTTTTCTGCGGCTTTAATGTTCCTGTTAGTTCAATGATGAAAAGATGCATGATGCTCTCAGACCTGTGCCAGCACCTCAAGCACCTCAGACCCTTTCTGTGCTAATTAGTAAAAATGTACACACATTCTACACACAGACCCATATGGACACAAGTAGTCAATTTGGCACCCAGTGAGTTAAAGAAAGGCTCGTGAGGATTGTCATTTCACCGAGCGTTACTATTTGCTTTAAGCCACAGACCTATTTTACATCTATGTAGAAGCTTTGTGCCATTAAAAAAAGAAATGTACCAACATTTTTCTATGAATACTTCTTGAGAAAAATGCATCCTGCTTTTTATGTATGTGACGAAAAGTTGAAGAGAAAATGGTATGAAATGAAAATAAATGACATTTGACATGGACTTGAACCAGCTTGACGTAATTATACACTGTTTATAGTTGGCAAAATAATGACGATGACATCAAAATCCACAACCGATTAATCTCACAAATCAATGTTTGACAAGGTTTGTCCTCATTGTGCTCATTTTCAAATTGATGGCTAACTTAAGCTCAGTCTGCAAATTTGCGTCTGAAGAAGATATTCAAATGTTGAGTCGAAGCTGACCATAAGGTTTGTATTTTATTCGGATGTGATCTGACGGAACGTTTTTCTCGTAAATCAATTGTTGCTTTATGAAGCGTTGACAAGCGATTGTGACATTTTGAATAATGCAAAGTTATTATGGTTACGATCGGGGTGAACACATGGTTCCATGTTTTATTGTTGAAACATGATTATTCTATACCCGGATACTACTTATGAAACTCATTTATGACCTCTTACAATTTCATTTTTATGCAGCCATATAATCACTGATAACATAAATGCTTTTTTGATTATGTAAAATCAGAAATATTATTGTTCTTCCGCACGTATGGTGAAGTACCAGTATATTTAGTATTCCGGACATCTCTAAGATGCCACGCATTTCTTTGAATCGGACTTTCAATTTAGTACTGCAAGTTATGACATTTCATGCCCATATGCCTCCAAAAACTCAAATACTGGACTATAAGGCTGCATCGGATATACCTTAGCGCCATGATTTGAGTGCTGTGAATCTAACGTCAAGCTGAAAGTGTTGGGATCATTCAAATTCGCTGGAAGAGAAGCCTACGGCAGTTAGTGGCGTCACTGCAGGAAAACGATATAAAGAAATTCTGAAGAGAATCTAAAAATACAAAATCATGTCTTTTATGTAAAAGCGCCTCCTCCTGTGAATTGTTACTGGCATATTCGTGTTAAGGGTTTAACTATCCCGCAACTTTCTGAAAAAAAAACCCCGCAAGGCAATCGCTTTTTCATTACGTTAAAAGATTGGATTTAGGGGAATCGTCTTTGTATTTTCTCTATATTGTTGTTCTGCTGTGACGTTATGAACTGTTGTTGTCTTCTCATCTGTTGATGGCGGCACCAAAACTTAAAAAAAAAGAAAATGATAACTTTTGAACGGATTGTCTGATTTTCCTCTATTTTCACTGATGTGGAATTTGAGGACTGAACTGCTATAAAAGAGGATCAAAAGCTGGTTCACTTTGAAATACGAAGGCAGTGAGATCAACCGAAGATCTCTGGGTACGATGTAAATTGCTTGTTTCTCCACATGTAAGCTTGTGGAGAATTGTTTGAAGTTGTGAGAGATCTAAACTGCCACTTTCTGTGAACTCCCACTTTCGGCGATAGCGGAAGTTTATTATTTGGCAGAGTGTCGTGCGCACTATTGACAACTTCCATGATTTTATCACATTTTCTTTTAATGAATGGGAAGATACGACAACAATCAGATGCTTAATGATACATTGGCACAGGCTGTGACAGGTCTACTCCGACACGTCTTCGATGCGGCGATGATCATTAATTCTTCCGCTCATTATGCTTCATTAGGGATTAAACAAAAAAAAGAAGAAGACAACTTCCGGTTGATGGATGAGAAAGCTCTTCCTCCCCTCCGCGCGCCACAGTCACGTGACCGGAACTCTCGCCTGCCCATTGTGTCTGTTATAGATGTGGCTAGTGTTGTCGTTTTTGGCAATTTGTGAACATGCAAATTACATAACTGATGAAGGTGGTGTTTGTTTGTTTTTTAATTCTACATGGTTCTTGAATGTGAAGGACAAACGTAATTAATTCGCAGCAGAGTGCATTGTTTTTGAGAGGCAAAGGTATGCAATTTATCTTTTGAAATTGCGTGGTGCTACAAAACTTGATTGATAACTAAATTTATCGTCCGCGGTATTGATATGACATCTCATGTCGGTTCTCATTTGGCAGTAACAGCTGATCAGCATCCAAAATTCATTCACCTGCCGATAATCAAATTACCTTTGGCAAATTTGAGCAAATAAATACAACAATCAATTCAAGCTTCTTCTTCTTCTTTTTTGCACGGGAATAACCAACTAAAATTTTCATTGAGTTAACACCCGGTACACTAGGACTAAACAATTAATCAAAATTAGTGTGAATTTTGTCAAGCTTTTATCATCTTTATTGGCCACGTTCACCGTGATGCGGTTTAATTACACACAGAGAGAGACACAAACAAGACTAATGATCAATCGCTTATTTCTTAATTAAGTCATGGTAGAAACATTGTCTATAATACTACATGCATCCATTCAAAGATTTCATCAATTGAATTGAACAGAGAGTACGTTCAGAAGCCCCGGTCGCTTCACACCCCTCCCCCCCCCCCAAAAAAAAAAAAAAAACAAGAAAGAAAACAAAACAAACTAACAAAAGAACGTCGATGGATTCATCTTTGAAAGGCAATGTATAATATATATCGACTTTTATTCTATCGAATATCAGTCAGCTGGTCATCATACATGCCAACGTTTCGATTTGAGGAAGTGGTAAGATACAATGAACCATGTCGGGGTCCGTTCAGTGTGTATTAAAACATATCTTGCAATTTGTCATAGACGTTTCAAGAGGCAAATTATTGTTTTCCCATCTCTGAATCATGTAAACATAACTGTATATTCAGCGATAGCTGTTCCAACGATGATAGTGATAAAAATGAAATATTCACTCTGTTGAATGAGATACGTAGGCCCATCTGTCTCAGCAAAATGACTCCTTTATGAAACGCGCATTGTGTTGAAATATTGTTGGTAAATCATTCACATGGAAGAGGTGTACATAAAAACGCCAACGGTCCGATGGTGGTGACGGAATTAAGGCAAACAGTGCTCGAACTCTTCAAGGTTTCCTTTTAAACTTATTTATTAGTGCGGAAGAAAAAATGAGGAGAAGAAAAGTCAAGCTTCATTGATGACATTGAGGATGATAATGGGGAGGGAAGATCTCGCTCTGGTACCACAATGGACGTCTATACGGAGGTGGACTTGAGGTACAAAGACTTGATCGCGCTCCAACAAGGGGCATACAAACACATATTTTCTTTTCTATTCTTCGCCATTGTGATGTTCTGAAATGCCCTTTATTCGTTTTCATCGGTCAACCATTCATTCGGGGTTTGGTAATCTGTAACCACGCACCCTCGTTCTACCTATACATTGTTGCTATACCGCAAACTTAACATGATATGGATATGATAACACGCATATGGGCAGAGTGCATTTGACCACCATCTCAATCACTGTAAAGCATTGTTCCTTGTCTGTTCCTTGCTCATACAAAGGTGGGTTCCCATTACCAATCAGATCAATTCTATCAAGTCCGATCATCTCTCTCGTCAAGGGAGTTCGGGGCCATCTACCTTGATCGGCATCAGTCCGGCATTCCACACAATTTTTGACGTGTCAAAGTGTAGCGGTTGAGAATGCGAGCGATCGAACAGCGATCGGATATTGATCGAGTCGAGGTCAACATGGTCAAGCTGGTCGGAAATGGTCGTACAGAGATTTACTTTGGCTTTTCCATCTATTGATTTTTCCATCTGTCCGTTTCGGATCATCTAAACTCGACTACGATCTGACGATACGACTGGTTTCCGATCAGCTCTATTTAGATTCGATCTATTTTGATGAACAATGTTACTGCTACACGATAGCTACACGACTGCTGTAGACGGCTACTCGACCACAATTATTTAATTCGCTCACCTTGCATACCTTGACTGCTATTCGACGGCACTCAATCTTCCCGATCCCAACTCAATCATGGACAAGCACACATGACATGCAGATTTAACAGCTAAAAGCTTACAAATGACTGTGACAAGGTACAGATCTTCTAATATCCCATATTCAACTAAAACAAGCTAAATGCTATTGTAGATGTTCAGATTCAGAGAGGCACCGTGGTTGCTAACATTAAGCGAGATGATTATAATGTAGACATCTTCCACCATAACCCTGCAGATACAAATGGCAAGAAAAGGGGGCCACAACTCGCCTCCAACAAACATTCAGTCCTCCATAGGAATAGTGGACACAATTCTGTCAATCACAGTTCGAAACCTCGAATCACTCTTAATAAAACAGTGACATTCATTTTTGTTTACATATTAAAAGTAACGAGAGTATAATCTTAATGAATTCCTTATAGAGCTTTGCGTTTTTGAAAGTTTGTCACGCAATCTCTTTTCGTTGTATAAGCTAACCTTGAGGCAAGACACGAAGGCGTAATATCTGTTGAATGTTATGACATTGCAGACTGCCAAAAAAAGCATTGAAAATGAATTAGTATCCCAAAGAATTCAAGGTTTTATGAACAGAAATCTATGACTGTGTAACGTGAACTCACATGTGCTCATTGTGACTTATTTCCCATGTACTTAAAGGAATTATTTACCATTTGAAACGAAACAAATACGCAGCTTTATAGTACTTCAAAGTAGTTCTTAAATATGAGTTAGGGAAAGAAACAACCAGTGTAAAACAGCTAATCAGTATAATCAATATTAAGTATTGTTGAATATAAGAAATGTGAACAATAGTTATAATAGAATTGTTTGTAGACTGAATTGTCCACAGTAATGGTCAAGTGAGAAAAAACAGTGATATCTTCTTATATTTTAGGCTTTATTGCAAAAATTGTCATATGTAGGATGCTTTGTGAAACAAAATATGACCTACACATATTCTCGAACAGGCATTATTTCAAATCACTGTTCCCAACGGTAAACAGTACCTTGAATTGAACGATGTTTCTGTAAGACAAAAATAAGACTTGCAGAACAAACCTTACGCCTTTAAAAAGATAAAGATTTTATATTCTGATAGGTTTTCGGGCAAAGATATCTACACTATATGGCTGTAATAAATTGTTTTGCTTGTTCAACATTATATTATTGATCATTGCTCATGGGGGGACTGCAACTTGCAAGCCAACCTTTTCAGCATTCCCCTTCATTTTCAACCGCTTTTTTTTTTTTGATAAGGTAAAGTAACAGTATAATGATAGTTTAATTTCTTCATCATGTTTTCAGTTAGTATTTAAGCATGGAGGTACGGTAGCTCCGTGGTATAAAAATGAGCTGCTTTGATTTCGTATAACTATATATATGCAAATGTAACAAAATCTGTACTGCAACTGTACTTTTCTTTGAAGATAAACAAATTGAAATGAAATGATCACAACCCATGCACGATCCGTCTACGACCCCTATACGAGCACGTGAAACAACTTGGGTAGAGAAGGTGTACACATCGTGTAGAAGTTCAGTTGGTGTAGATGGTCTTGTACTGACCGTATGAGGATCGTATGTGGATCCGTGGGATCGAGTTGAGATTGAATTTGCCGTCTACGTCGTGCAGAAGTCGCGAATAGTCGGATGCTGGTCGTAAAAGGTCGAATAGCGATCGGGAACGAGCAAGCATTTGGTCGAGATTGGTCGGGGTAAATGGGGCGATCGAGCGTGGTCGGTCTTAATCGCGTGTATCTTATCGGCAGTGGGAACCCACCTTTACCAGAGCGGCGCTTTTCAAAGTAGATTTTGAGTGACCAGTATACGATCTGCCTAAATTGATTCCCGCTCGTTTACGTAAGGGAGAGGCATTTATACTGATAGATAAACTACTTTAAGAAATAGCAGAGTAGATACGCTAACGTTTCATGGAAGAACAATTCTGGGAGAAAATACCGTCACAAGTATCTTAAAATGCATTACGGACTAAATAAATTGATGCATGCATTAAGCAGTGAAACCTTCAATATATTTCAGACCTTTACCTCATGCACAACACTGCGAAATTAAATATATGTAAGATATTTGATATCATATACAATATTATGGGAGCTACGTGAAAAGGAAAGTTTTGATCTAAAGAAAAAGAGAGAGTATGTGAGAGATCATAGTTTTAAACGACTTTCTGAAAAAAAAAAGCGTATAGAATATGCTAGGCTGTACTCACCGGATCATTTCTCGCTTTAAAGCTGAAGCTCGCTGCCTGGTCCACGAAGCTGCCCGAAACACACACTACGTGCATACACCATACACACATACACGCACGCGCTCACACAAACTCACACCAGCGAGTCGACTTCGGCGTTATGTGAAAGTTCCTGTGGAAATAGAAAAAGAGCCGACAGGGCAGAGAAGTTCGTTAGTCTGACGTCATCACTCGGTCGTCACATGACATAATACGGAACCGTCACCCAATCAGTGTAAGCCGCTACTGACTAATAGGCAAGGTTGTTTGTTTTTGTGTGACCTAATGGTGACAATCACAATACTACTTATAAGTAATTATAGTCTCAAATTTGCAATAGCCGCTTGCCAATCAGAGGGAAAGAAGCGAAACTCAGATTCTGTTGCAGCGAAATCTGCCTTGTATATCTCTGTTTTTATCACGCTTCGGTGGATAAAATTGCTAATACAGTAGTGTGGGCACTTATTTTTTCGTATCTATTGTATTCATAAATTTGTTTTTCTTTCTTTCCCACCTTATCCTATCTGTAGGCCTACACTGCAAAAAGGCCGGTGTTAAATATGAAACACCGAGCTGGTGTCAAATTTTCGGTGCTCATTCATGGTGTTAGATTAATACCTCTGGGTGTCATTTCAAAACATGAAATAGTTTTTTGAATAGTTTCCTGGTAACTGCACTTCTTGTTAATTTTGAACTTCAACAAGACGATAAAGAATTTTCTGATAAAGTACTTGATTTTTGCAAAAATGTGTAAACACATTTACACCACAGTAACACCAGTTGGTGTGGTCTCCTATTGAAGCTGGACGGGTGTTATACCATTGAAATTAACACCACCAATATCAAATCAACACAATGCGGTGTCATTATTGAATTAACTCTAGCGCAGTGTCAAAAATATCACCAGCCACAGTGTCAAATTAACACCACGAAGTGCCAGGTGAACACTTTTTAACACCGTCACGATACATTTTCTACACCTGTGGGTGTGGTCCTCTATTGAAGCTTGATCGGTGTTAGATTTAACATCCATGGTTTTAAATCTAACACCGATGTTTTTACAGTGTACTTATGTCGGCCAATTGTCACTTTACTCATTCATCAGCTTACTTAGGTACATAAATGTAGTAATCGATTGTTTACTACGTGAGATCTACCCGGCAATGAATAGATAGATATATGAATAAATAAGATAATCAAGATGAATGGAACCTGCATTTTATACCACAGATGTACGTTTTAACATTTTCATAAACATGGAAATTCATTTCTCCTTTGTAATTAGCTGTCAAATAATTCCTCTCGGAAATAGAGAGAGAGAGAGAGAGAGAGAGAGAGAGAGAGAGATCGAGAGAGAGATCGAAATTATGGAAACAAACGATAATCGTGGTTTGTCATACTTTTTCAGTCTGTACGAGGGACTCTGTGGTGCAGAGGTTTAGGCTTCCCACATGCACACAGAAGACCAGGGGTTCGAATCCTAGCTGGGGCACATCCTTGGAAGATATATTTTATGCCCTAGACATGGCCAGGGACCGTTTCATGAAAGTATTTTTTGAGAGACATTTTCCTCATAAGACACACTTACGAGAGACTCCATGAAACGGATTTTACTTTCTTTGAAAGTCTCTCATAGCTACATAATAATGAGCGACTTTGGCCATTCTGAGATTTATGTAACGGCTTTTATGTGATGACTTCACGAAACGGCCCTCTGGATGTAAAGAATGGGTACCAGCTAATGTTGGAATAATAATAACAGCAGGGCCTGCTGAAAATGCATGCAGCTTGCACCGAAGAACACTATTAGTTTCATCATTATCGATAGTATATAATTGATATTTTCATCGTTATCATCATTATTATCATCATTGTTTTTGCAGCATTATGACTTACCTAGGGAATCTGTTAATGGCACAAATAAAAAAGGTTAAGGTAACGCTCCACTCCTCTCCTATATCATCATTACTCTTGCTTTCCTCGAGCAAAGCACCTTCCTGTTGTTGTGTTGGGATAGTTATATTTACTTGATATCAGATTTTTTTGTGAAAACCAGTCATTATTTCACCAGTTAATTACCATGGAAATAATTAGTTTGTATAATCTGAAAGCCACCATCCCTCCGTCTGGAGTACACTGAATTAAAGCGAGTTTAAGTTGATTAAACCGAATGAAAGCGACTTGAATGGAATTGAATAAGTGGGATCAACTTAGATTGGAATTGAACCGAAAATGTATTGCCTAACACTCATAGCTGACACTCCTCGGATGAACTGATACAATAGTTTGCACCTCCAACAAGATGGGTATGGTTATCTGCTCTTTGACAATGATGGGTGTTAATTGTGATTGGCAATGACTGGGTTTGCCTATTCATATGAATATCTCAATCAAAACCTCTCCAACGATCTAAAAGTACCGTATCAAAGAGGTTTTGCCCTTGAAAGTTCTCATCACAATGGGCAGACTACATGTTTGCACAAAGAATGCAAATACAAGAGTACATTATTGGACGTTCATTGTCTCTTGACAAATCAATCGTGCATAGAAAACTGACGGTGATGATAATGATATGGATAACCATATCAAAACATTTGCTAATGTTCTAAAGCGCTTAATTCTTACTTGTATTCCATTTGAAATTTTGACATGTTTGATATGGTCGCTGTGTTTCATCCAATACACCTCTCCACGTTCTATGTTCGAGGGGATTTTAACGTTGTTTAACAACACAAGAGTGCAGTAAACCAAACAAAAAATGAAGCAGTTTCGTCATATTTTATAAAAGTAATCATAGATAGATAGATAGATATAGATATATAGATATGTATTCAGTAACCATAAAAATGTATAATGTGTATAGAATGTGCGTATAAGAATATATATGTAGGCTACATATACGTTTCTGAATTTATGTAGGTTTATTATAGTATATATCATGCTTAAATCATAAATGTATTTGGGACACATGTGTAAGTGAGCACATATACAAGTACATATAGATAGACAGATAGATGGATAGATAGATAGATGGATAGATAGATAGATAGATAGATCGAGATAGATCGATAGATATATTGATGGATGGAATGATATGTGTAGACAAAGCAGCATATCGCACTGCGTAAACACAAATCTACCACATCATGCAGTAACCAAGATAACTGCATAAGTTTTTACAAACAGCATTTAACTTTGCGTATTATGAACGTCACTTGTCTAATATACCTTTTTATGTTATGTTATGTTATGTTATGTTATGTTATGTTATGTTGTATGTTGTGTTGTGTTGTGTTGTGTTGTGTTGTGTTGTGTTGTGTTGTGTTGTGTTGTGTTGTGTTGTGTTGTGTTGTGTTGTGTTGTGTTGTGTTGTGTTGTGTTGTGTTGTGTTATGTTATGTTATGTTATGTTATGTTATGTTATGTTATGTTATGTTATGTTATGTTATGTTATGTTATGTTATGTTATGTTATGTTATGTTATGTTATGTTATGTTATGTTATGTTATGTTATGGTATGGTATGTTATGGTATGTTATGTTATGTTATGTTATGTTATGCTATGTTATGTTACGTTATGTGCCCAGGATCACGTATTGGCAACACACCATCTATTCCCCTAATGGTTACAGACCCTGCATGGTACCACACCTACCAGTGTGCACCAGCTGTTACATATAGCATACATTACTTCGGACTCCTGAAACACTTCCTCTGACACACTCACAACCCACCTCTATCAGACCAAAACCCTGCCAAACACACACCACCGACACCACAGCACAACACACACACCATCCTTCCCCAGTGACAGATCAACTGATAATGATTGGATTTATTGAATTGATTGATTTGATTGATACTTCCTAATGATATTATAGTTTATCAAGGTTTTGAAGGTTGTAAAGATAAGGTGTTGTGAGAAAGTTTGGATTTTTGTATAGTTGATAATACTTTCTTTTTGTAGAAAGTATGTAGGATAACAACTATTGTGATTATGACAATGACTGGATTTTATAAATTGATTGAATGGATTGATTGATACCCTTGTAGGCCTATTGTTTAAGAAGGTTTCGTAAAGATGACGCTGTAGAGAAGGTTTGGATTATTGTAGTTGATGATATTTATCTATTTTGTAATTATTGTAATATGTTATGAAGCTGCAGGAGATAGAATGTCATCAGAGTAAAGAATGCTTAATTCATATAATTTATTTCATCCGGTGATTATAAATGATTGATTTGCAGGAAAATGATTACCCATATCAGTTGGTTTTTTTTTTTGTATTCGCAGTCTATATTAACTATAAAGGTACATCAATAAAAAAATGTTGAATGTTTGAACATTGATGTTGATGTAACAGTGTAAGATATGTTACTTGATTGTATTGTATTTTTTTTTTGTAAAAAGCATACGGACAAAACTAATATCCCTGATATGGACAATAAATGATTGAAATGAAATGAAATATGTATACACATATGATGTATAATATATGTATATATATATATATATATATATATATATATATATATATATGTATTTATATAAGGAATAATGTGTATGTATACATGAGAAGGGGCATTAAATGGGGACTTACCCGCTTTACCATTAACAACAGTTTTGGCTAACTCCTGACGGATTGTCGCTAAGCTGTTCCTTTTCGTATTTTACATGATTACACAAAGAGAAAGGGGGGATCAAACATTTGGGGATGTGTGTCCATAAAAGGGGAGAAACTTTTTTATTATGTTAAGCTGCATTAAATGATAAAGAACTGGACAAAAATTGCAAAGAGATTCAATACGAAAATATGACTTTGGGACACTGAGCGCAATAGAGAACGCCCTATTATGTGCATGAAACGCAAAACCGCGCAGTCGAATCAGCTTTGCCAGCTGCGAACTTTGTGATAAAAGGTTCAAAGATGAAACTTCTGTTGGAAGGTATGCTGCTATTTCAAAGGAACTTTGATTTAATGTACAGAATACCCTGACCCCTGCCGTTGGAGTTGCTATTTCCGAGAGGTAATAAGTTCATCGACTACAGTATACTATATAGTACGCCCCGAGACTTCATTTAACTTTCCCTCAAAAGCTTTTCCCATGCTACAGACATAACATTCAGTATCGTCCATTCGTTATACTCGCCGGCTATCATGCATCTATAATGTCCATTAATGATGATTTCCTCTTTCTACGTCCGCATTTCCCAGGTCAGCAATAGGCTCAGCCGCCATACTCACTGGTGAGAGGGGGTTTAATGGCCTAGCTCGGGGGTTCCGCTCCTACCCCATGCCGGAGGACATCATCAGGGTGACTATACGTAGTGGCTACAGTCCTATTGTGCAACTACTTATGTCCTATAGTTAACCAGTTCTTCACAGCAGCACACTACTAGTATGCTATACGGTTTATAGGAACACACATGCATTGCATACAAAAAAAAAATGGTGCGGAGGATACATTTTTTAACATTTCTCTCTTTTTTTAAATAAACGGGACAATAATGGAAGCTTTATGTTAATCCTATACTAGCCAAGACTAGTGAGACCGTATAACGTCATCAACTCGATTGATTAGTATTGTGCTTGTAAAGTATCACTTTGTGGGGGGGGGGGAACAAGAGAAAATGAATTCCATTATTCCAGTTGGTTTTTTTATGTTATATCTTACTTATTCGTTAGTTTGATTTTACTCTACTACTCCAAGACTGTTTAAGCCAATTTCAACACGATGACGTGAAATTACATTTTGCTATAATCATTTGATACGGAAATCCCTAATATAGTTTCTTAAACTGCTTGTCATATCATTTTTCATGCAAAAGCGAATGTAATGTGGATGTTCAGCTGTGTTCATTTAATGTTGGTATTATTTGTTCTTCGCTGTCTGCACTCCGCATGAATCGATAACTCACTGAACATTTACTCCCAATTTCTTCGCATAAACAACGAAAAATGAATCAGGTGTCTGCAATCTGTTGCATTGGTAACGACGCTTTTGATTCCATCGGCTTTGTCCCACCCATTACAATTGTCATCCCCTTTCAAGATCAATAATAATCAATAGTCAATTAGTCAGTCAGTAAATAGCACAAAACCGCCAGGCATGTGATGCAAAACATGCTTGGAACTTGAATATGATATGAACAGCGCGCGATCGTAAATGCTTTGCACTATGTTATGTGAATTCGTCTGACGCATGATAGTAATGACAATAAGTCTACAATGTATATCAGTGTATAACGCAATCCTCATCTGTCGTGGTTATTTTAACGATTACACTTCTGTAAAGCCTAAATACCCCTTGAAAGACTATATTTCAGTTTAGTTTTTCTTAAGTCTTTTATCATCACACATAACAATGACTACAAAAATGCAAAGAACAAGTGAAAAAAGTAAAGCACAAAATCTCCGAAAAAATTGACCTGATTGCAAATCAATGTACTACAATATAATAAAACACAGCATATTAGATCGAACTAAAATGTATTAATCATAGATTTAATAGGGACGAATTAAGCTTATCCTAAAATGCCCACATAAACCACATTCATATCCTCCAAATTCCTTATCCCAAAAGTTCTTCTGGAACCCCTTCTCTCTCTAGGTTGGTTAGCAAGCGACCTAGCAATCTTCCCTTGCGCGCGTATCGGTTACTGAATTTTCCCGTTATTATGAAATGAAATAAACTTAAGTAAAGGTTAAGTTAAACTTCATAGGCATGTGGGTTGAGTGAATGCAGCAATATTAGTAGAACACATCATTGAGAGTTTGAGGAAAATCAGACAATCCGTTCAAAAGTTACGAGTTTTTGAAGTTTTTGCACAGTCACGACTGGATGAGAAGACTACTACAGCTTGTGATGTCACATGTGTAGAACAATATAAAGAAAGTATAAAGAAAATTCAACACATTTTCTCTTTTCTCCCATAAAGCCACTTTTACACCTGAGCCGAATCAGCAGCGAATCCACCTGAATACACGCATTATAGTAGACGCTCCTTCTGCACTATATTGGCGTTTTAGTAGATTTCTTCAAAGCGTTCGTAACGGTATCCAGAGCACGATACTGATCAATGAACAACAACAATATGTTATTGGCCAATGGTATGTATATGGAAAGGCCTTAGTTGTTGTTTTATAATTAACTTAGAAATAGAAACACTTTGAGGGCATGAATGACTAGGATTCTCAGTTGAAGTCAATTTCACATGCGGCCCCAAAGGTTTAAATTTATTTATTCATTCATTTATTTATTCATTTATTTATTTATTTATTTTGTTCTCCGTACATAAACGACCTTCACATCTGTTAATAGATTATCTTCTCTATTCGCTGACGATTTAGTTTTAACATACGCTACAATACTCCTGTGATACTGAAACAGCCATGACAATAAAGAACTGAAGTTCATGCATTCTTGGATGCACACCAATAAATTAACACTCAACGTGGGGAGGGATTCTCACATATTATTAATTATGCTTTTCAGTAAAAGTTTAAAAATACTTCTTTAACACGTAAAAATCAGTGACATTGAATCCTTAAAACCAAAAGGATAGTACAAAACATCTAGGGCCTCTGATTGACGGTGATCCACACCGTCTTGGAAATCGCATGCCTATTGTCTCAGGATGACCCTTTTACAGTTTTATAGGAAAATCTATATCCTCAATAAACTCACACATATTTTTCCAAGCCAAAATTCTTTACTCAATGTTTGGAGAACTTGCTCCGCGTGGACGTTTTTCCTCATTATTTTCATGGGAAATGAGTTTAATTCATAGCTACAATATATCCTAAACGCCAAAGAGACATATTTCATCTTCCAAGTTAGGGTTAAACGTTAATAATAAGGGATTTTACCAAATGAATGTGTTATATTGTAGATACTTAATATGGGTTAATATTATAATCATGTTAGATAACATAATTGTCGTTACACCATTCTCTTACACGTTCATGCTTGCCGACACGCTGGTGAACGCAGTTCGGGCGTGGTCGTCGCGCTCTCAGAATTCGGTTTATGTTCGTTATTCCGGAGGTTCGTTTATCCGAGAATGAAATAGTTTCGTTATTCCGACCGAAGGCTTGATGATAATCCACAAAGGAAACGAGGTTCGTTGAAGGTCATGTTCTAGCGTCCTTTTGCAACCCTGAAAAATAGATTCCTTTCACCAGCTGGTATATAAGGTAGAGGTTCAATAGGAGAAACAGCCTTACTCTGGCCAGCTTTCATCCACTCATGTGGACTTTCTCTGCTCAAGTGATTGCACCGTTCTCTTTCACTGTCTGCTTACCCCGTAACTCCTTGATCATTGGACCGAAGATTGGTGTTGAATTGTATCATGAATCCCTATTGAGTGTGGGCTGGATTCCCCTGATCCAGAGCGACGGACTCTTTGACTTTTCTTGGCCAAAAATTCCTTTCAAAGGCTATAGTATTGTGGTGGGTAGGTGTTTCAGACTTTTCATCAGAATAATAAAACTGGAAACCTCATTATGGTGGTAGTGGGGGGGGGGGAGAGGGAAACAATACTTAAGATTTTCAATGAATTTGTCAAAATTCGAATAGTTATTATTGTTACAAAAAGTGGGGCATTGTATTGTTTTTTGTAAGATTTCATACACGATGGAGTGAGATAATTATCATCCTTCAAACAAGCAAAATTCGTGACGTTTATAAATAGGGACATACGACCTTTAATCAGAAAAGAAAGTGCTTCCCAAGGCACTTCGGAATTACGAACTTCATTTCGTTTCCGGATGGAAGAATCTTTGTATAACTAACCTCTTTTGCACTTTCGGATTAACGAACTTTTAAGAATAGGGAAGCATTTTGTTTTAAATTTCGAAGACCGAACAGTTACGTGGTTACTAAATCCCAAATTACTTTTATTTTTCTCTACCGAGAACGTGACGGCTTACCCGATGCTGCTCATGTCCACCTTTTATTCTGTCTCTAAATTGTATACTAGCAAGAATCCTAATGTAATAATGATTTTTTATATAAGGGAGTAGCCTATAAGAAAAATAAATATGGAATTATGTTGTTCTATTTTGAAAGTAAAGGATTCGAGCAAGTGAGTGTGATATTGAAATTCGAAAAACCCATGGATAAAGTTTGCACACTGTTTCCGGCGATTACTCAAGGGGACGCATCGAACGAAGATACACGATAATCATGACAGAGTATGCGTGCAAGGTATGCATACATATACAAGAGTAGTCGGGGAATCTCAAATAAGGAAACTGATGTGTGCAGATTTCAGGGCAGGGAAACAAAAACCGCCATCCATCTTCAAAAGATCAGACTCACTGAAAAAGAGTAGCAAATGCAACACACGTTCATACCTTTGCATTTATTTCACAAATCCCTCTTTACTATTCAGGTGCTTATCAGCATGGAGGAATAGTTACAGATAAAAGATTTAAACTAGTCAATAAAAACTTAAACCAGTCAACTGGAGAACACAATACGCTTCATTCCTTTGAGTTTATTTCACAATTCCTTTTAACTATTGTTGTTGCTTAACAGCATGGAGAGAGGACTGTTGATAAAGAATTAAACCAATCAATATTGATAGTGGATATAACGCGTCATGCTTCAGACAGCCTGATATAGAATGGGAATGTCCTTTTTTCTTAATTCGGCTACCTAACCCCAATATCGTACAGCTTCATTTTCTAAGAGATATTTTTGGACGTATCCTGCGTCTATACTCCCTGTCAAGTAGACGCCCATGATTTGTAAGGTTCCTTTTCAGTTACAGACACGGATTAAAAAAAAAAAAAATCTCTTGTGTAATTTTATTTGTGAGTACGAGTTACCGTATTTCAGCTCCGGTGTTGTCTTGCTAATTATGAAAAATGAAACTTGTTTCATTTTCGGATAAACGAACCTTAGGAATAATGGACCTTGCTTCATTTTCAGAGTAACATTTTTCATTTTCGGATAAACGAACCTCAGGAATAATGAACCTTGCTTCATTTTCAGATCAACTTTTTTCATTTTCGGATAAACGAACCTTTATAGGAATAATGAACCTTGCTTCATATTCAGATCAACGAACCTTCGGAATAACGAACCATATTTCATTTTCGGATGAACGAATCTTACGAGCAAGAAATATTAGATGATTTTCAAGAATAAGTCTTCGTATCGTTTTACATCTCAATGGGATTCTGTAACATTTTTTTCCTTTTCATGGAATCAAATTATTGAAATGCTATATATGTTTTACAACAAATACGACAACACTAAATCTTCTCCAGATACCTAACCGTATAGCAATATGTGTATTGGGAAGGACTGGCATTACATGAAATGAATATCAGTGAGGTTTGGTTACATTTCTATTTTTACAGGTTGCTATGATCCAGAGGTGTTTGTCATTAATCGCCTACAGCTGTCAATTTGGGAATTTTTTCTCTTTTTTTTCGAAAGATGGAGTTGCCCAAATATGGTATTGATGTATGAGTGAATTCGGAATTCTGAAAATAGTAGAGTCCATACAAAATTTCCAATTTCATTTTTTTTTGTCTTTCTTAATCTTATACAACAGTACATGACATTTATGAAGACTTCAACAGAACTTCACAGATATTCTCCTTTTTGTTTTTGTTGTTGCTTTCTTTTACATTGAAAAGAGCACTCATCTAGTCCCCTCCAGAATAACATTATGACATCAAAGGCATTATTTACATGTTGCAGATGACACAAAAACCAAGCTTTAGTTCTTCAAAACAGTGCTAAGATGTGAGTCAGGGAAAGAAACAACCAATGTAAAAGTTTGAATCAGTATCATGAATGTTAAAGTATTGTTAAATATGCAACAAGTGAATAGCAGGTATAACAAGGATGTCCTTAGACTAAACTGTCTATACAGTTATGGTTTATTGAGATAAATGGTGATAAAACGCTATATTTTAGGCTTTATTGCAAAAGGTGTTTTGTGGTACAACTTACCTTTTCATATGCATCAAATTAAATATCTCAATCATTTTTAAATCACTGCTCCCAATGGTAAACAGCATCCTTAAGTCAATATGTCAGAATGTACGAATCATTCTGCATGCTATAAATCTGCATTGGTAAGCAGGTAAACTTTCACTTTTATACATTCTGGATCACAAGTTTAATGTGTTACTGACCATGCTGACATCGATCACTAACATGGTACCAACTGGATAAAACGAGGTGATTATAGCTTCAATAAACCAAAACGAAACGATTGTTGCAGTCAGGTACCATAGGTGAGATAAAACTGTTCAAATCAGTCAGTCAATAAAGGTTCGTTCTACTGAGAGATATTTCTTTTAATGAAATATCTAAGTTTTCCCTCGAAATAATCATACTATTTTTATGTGGAGGTATTAAAAGTTCTCCAGTAATACTATTTCCTTCTTTTTTTTCTTTTTTTTCTTTTTTTTTTTGGGGGGGGGGGGTGGAATACTCTGTCTATAGCGTATAGTGGCAAACACACAGTGACACTGGAGTCAAGCGTTACCATTACTTCACTCTAACTATTGTGAGCAATCCTCCCTGCATTTAGATTACAAATTTTAATAGATGAAGAGTTTGCTTGCAAAAACCGATAAATCCATATTTGTCAAATGGAGATATTTGCGATTAAAGGTCAAGAAAAATAAAGAGAATAATAAGAAATTTTTTGCTTCTTTTGACCATAACTTCAAAAATATACCTTTATATGTAGTAACCAATATATCATTTAAAAGGTATTATTTTGTACTTTATGACAGAGACCGTACTTCAAAATCTTCAAAAATGGACTTGTCGGTTTTTGCAAACAAACTCTTCAGATATTGACTCAGACTCCATACAGCAACGACGTAACGATCATTCAGTTCCAGTTCCAGTTCAAGGACATTTATTTTCAGAGTGATATACATAAGTAAACAAAAAAAAATTGCAATCATTTTGAATGTGTTGCGGCCTCACATCTGTGTGCCGTTAACATATACATCGTATAATAAATATCACATTTACTATACGTACTTCTGATAGATGAAGATACATAACCGAGATAAGAGCAGGGACAGGTACACAGACCAAGATAATGAGTAGACAGAGCCATACATTACTATATGAACATTGACATTGGCGGGAACGTGATCATGGACTTACCTAACAATAACATAAGAGACCATGGGCATTGCAGACGTGCAGAACACGGCTGAGACAGAGAGTAGAATGGAACCAACAGGTAGTTAAAAAAAGCATAGAGCTAGACAGCCATTATCACATGTCTCAACACCTGTCCGGTCAATTGAATACATACAACCTTTTTCCTGTAAATGTTTGTATAGGCTTACTGGATGCATGACTCACTATTACCATATACATGATGAGAAAATATCTGTTAATGTCAGTAATGTACTGTCGGCAACTGTTCTTCTGCACCTGTCAATTCTATGACACATTATATTTTGTTGCACAGGGTCATTTCGTGAATCAGTGAACTGGATGCCTTAATGATATGCTCATAAACTTTGGATGTCTTTGCGTTCAAACACGATCACCTTATTCCCCCGAAAGTATGTAATCTGGATGTCAGAGGCTGAGTCAACTGATTGTACAGTCTGTATTCTTCAGGTCATTGTTTTGGTATATTTCTTCGTACATTAAATTGCACATTACCTTTTCTCATCTGTTCAGACAAGATTCCTTACAATTATCATTCCACTGAATTTAAGCATCTCTCTCTTTTTTATCTTGTCATATGTGTACTGGTTTCTTCTGTGCTTGTCTATAGTAACGTATCACTTCTACGAGTTAAGTTTGTAAAATTGTGTATTTACAGGTCTCATTGTTTTCTAATAAATTAATTGCATTATTGTACAAGTGTTACTAAAGCAAAATATGAAAATGAATCAAATGAACCAAACGAAATGTTAAAAATCAAAACAAGATAGTTACATATTTCTGTGCAAGTCGATCTAAGGTGTCTGCGGCCGTGATTGCATCATCTCATTTGCATATTACATAATTGCGACATCATTAAAAAATCAAAGTGAATCGATCAGATTCACAAAAAAAAAAAATCTTATCAGACTGCGTATTTCGTGTACAAATTCAGTGAAACCACTCCTTGGTCTCTTAGAATTTATTTCTTTGTTTCATTATATCATCAGTATGTTCATCTTACTCACCTTACATAATGGAGTAGTTTTTCTCTTAAAACCGTCAAAAGGCCAAATGGATGTATCTTCATCCGAAGTCACGATCAATAACTAGATAGAGTTTCTTGAGATCAATGTTGAAAACCTTTTTTTTTAATTTATCTACTTCGAGTTCAACTGGGCAGGGCGCCAATCAACATAAGTTTGTAAATATTGCTTACATGATATAAGGTTTTCATGCACTGAGATCTTTGTGAGACCAATAGGAGTTAATTTTCTCTTTGCAAAATGGTCAAAGTCAGCCAGTACTCACTAAGTGCCACCCAACCTTCTTTCCTCAGGACTTTATCCTCGTCAAGTATCTGTTTATGACTACGGTATCCTGCATTTCTACTACCTTTAGATTTGCTTAATTTATCTGTTGAGCAGCAAGTACGTGAAATCTTATTCTATTCTTTTCATGCGGAAATGACATCTCGTATAGTTTAGCTGAAAGTTCATAAATCATTGATACAGAATTATGATGCCTAAAAGATATCTTATTTACGTGACCTCATTATTTAGATATATCTATATATGTCATTATTACATCGTGGGAAAAGATAAAAACATTGAAACCTCAAAGCTCAAAGACTCCACCATTATTCGGAGAATTCAATAATGTAAGCTTGCCTTCATGTTTAAGCGGAGTTTAGAAAGCCCAGTATAATACGACATGGGATGGCGTCTATCTCTGAAAGCGACTGCCTGCTGTATTACTATAATTCTCATCCACTTGTATTAAGGACGAGTATTCTGCAATTATAATGATAGACGTCAATGTCCCGTATGCTGACATGAAGTTTGCACATGTTTAGCAGCATTTCTATAATTGCAATCATCAATATTTTTTTCCATAAATCGTGTTTAGATCTATACAGTATGTAGCCTCCGGGGTAGCAGATTGATGCATTAGTCACGATGAACACTAGGCATACACACATCTCCCACACAATTGCCTTTTGCGTTTACGTATACTGGCACACACTTAATAGAAATATCCTTTGAACTCACTTGAGACGTAATAAAACTCTACAATGCAAACTCTGGTACAACCTTCGCCAGCGATGTGCTAGTATGCGGGTTGCAACTGATACGTATACGGTATGTACAATGGTATCTAATACATACAAAAAAAGAAACCTTGCTCTACAAACATTAATCACTGGACGGGTATCAATTGCTACTCTAACTGTGAATTCTTGCCTTTTACTTTCTTTACCCTTCTTTCCGTCTTCTTTCTTTGTATCTCTGGCTATACAGTTTGTTTTTCTATATGATAGAAAAGAGATGGTATAGTTTTGGTTGAGAAAGGTACTCAGATTTTAACTTTTTGCGACATACACGTGTAATTAGAAACCAATTCTATGAAATATTAAAGAGGGGACAATCCTACAAGGTATTAAAGGCTTATTTGATGAAAGTCGGATTTAAGATAGCTGAGATATCAAAAAATAAATCAACAAAGAGATCATGATGATGAGTCCCACCTTTTTTAGAACCGCTTTGCTTGTTGGATAGCTCAACCATTTCAAAACCGCTGTTCATCAAATAAACTTTTAATTCCTCTAAGAATTGTATTTTCTTTAATATTTCATATAAGTAGTTTCAGATTACACGTGTATGTCACAAAGGTTATCATCTGAATACCCATCTCAACCAAAACGTTATAGATTACATGTATTACACTATCGAATAGATTTAAGAGCTATAGCTCAGGTTCAAGTGCTATTAAAGAAACCTTCAATGGGATGTATCCATTTGCCGCCCCCCCCCCCCAAAAAAAAAAAACAACAACAACAACAACAACAACAACAACAAACAAACAAAAAACACTAAAACCCAAATGCTCAGTGAGTGCTTGTTAAAGCTTATATTTTATTAGGGATTTGCTTTGGGTATTTTTTTTTTTTGGGGGGGGGGTGTTTTTTTTTCCTCTTCCCTCTCTCTATTCTCTCTAAAGATTAAATGTGATGTCTTATAACAGAATGAGTAAAATCAGTTTGAAACGCCTTATTGATTTAAGTGATCAAGCAGAGTAAAAGTTGAGATCAACCGTCTTTCTGTCGGCGAGAAGGTAGGCACCGAGTCTTGGCTCTGTTCGCCCGAGGTCGTGTGAAATAAATGCTGTATTCATCACGGTGCCGGCCAATTTAAGCTGAACTACTATCATTCCCCGGAGGGCATATGCAGGAAATAGCTAATACTCTTCAGATGTCGAGATAACTAAGTTTGTCAGAAAAACGAGAGCCTGATACGCCACGAAGAGACACAACCTTGACATACAGGGAAAAACATAATCGGATATCAAAGAAAATGATCGAATCACAAGCAGTGAGACATCGAAGGGAATGAGTTTGGCACGTCGTTAGGATAATCATGACAATACTGAGTACACGTAACACACTGAATGTTATCCGTTATTAGGCGAATATACGCCTCGAATTCGCACTAAAATGCACTCCATCATATCGAACACAATGACTGCCGCTAAGTCAGCCTTGTGCAACTGACGGAGTGCCAACACAGAAATAAACACTTGGGACTGCAGCATATTATCATTAGTCTTATTTTCACTATAATAATTATTAGTATTATCATTGTTATTATTATTATTATTAATATTATTATTATTATTATTATTATTGTTATCATCATCATCATTATTATTATTGTTATCATTCTTATCATCATCATTAATATTACCTTCGAAGTTATTTTGCTTGAGGATCATTGTACACTAATAAATGCCAGCAAGATATTGGACAGACTGCTTTGGCCATTAATAAAAAAAGCAACAAAACACAAAAAATAACATGTATAATGTTTCCGAATGGGAAATTTTGGCACACTGAAATTATATCATTGACAATTAATACCTGTACTCACACAGACAGACAGACACACACAGACACACACACACACACACACTGAACTAAGAGACTAATACCCTGTTATTATACAAATGATGCACAGGATAGAGTGCGTTAGTGTAGGCGTAGTGCACTCGAGGGTATTTACAATTGTGAAACATGCACGAGGCGAAGCCGAGTGCATGTTGCACTATCCACATTGATACCCGAGAGTGAGCTACGCCTCCACTAACGCCACGAAATAATCCTGTGCATCATTTGTTTTATAAAATGGGTCGAAAATTCGAAAACTAAGGCCAAGTAAAAAAAGAAACCAGTTTCTCGTCCTCGCGCGCATCGATTTTGGCCGCCGCATCGATTTTTTTACTATTTACTATTTTCAAAATGGCGCTAAAAATACCAAGAAATTCATAATTTTCGTCCCAGCCCGCTCCCCGCCCGCATCGATTTTCAGTTGCCGCATCGACTTTTTTGATATTTACTATTTTTTCGGCCGCCGAAAAAAAAAATCAACAATTCACCTACCAATCGTGATGTCTTATTTCTAATTATGCCTTGCGTCCTCTACTTAGCTGTAGTACTGCTGTAGCTTCAGTAGTACGTATGTAATAACGCATGCATTTCACACTGCGAGCTCGGCAAGAAGGAATGACCCTCAAAGCAGTTGAACCGTAGTTGGATGGGGGCGGGCCTGGGCTGTTGTGATGTACAGCGCACTAGCCACTCGGTACGTCGTGATGTAGACAGGACGTTGAGCACCTGCTGTACATTTCTCTCGTGCTGTTGCCCGCTTCATGTGCTGCTAGATTGATTGCGCAATGTATTTGTAACCACAAACCCCGTTATAACGAGATCCGTGGGACCGGCGATATTACCTCGTTATAACCGGTACCTCGTTATAACCATACTCATTAAAAACAAAGAAAAACATAAGCATGACGTCATATACCCATCAATGAAACTTAAACATATCATTTGCGTTGTTATTACACAATTATTGAGCGTTATTATTGAGAGAATAAAGGGAGATTATTTGTGAATTAGACGAAGAAATAGAGGCTGAAATGATAAGTTAATTCTTTATTGTAATTCTTGTTTGTTAAGCTTTTTCTAAACACCAGCGCAAATATGGGGGCAAATATATACTGTAGAGTAACATACAGGCCTTGTTTACCGTAACTTGCTAGGTATTTTTACGCTGTTGGTGCCCACCGGGAATGCGATGATTTCATGAATCATTTAGGCTGTAATCTTGTACACATGTACAATGTATGACCGTTGCGCCCAAATGGATTAAAAATGCGTTCTTTATTTTCTTCCGAAAATCTCTTCGCGTTTTGAACGACCGTTCTTGAAAATATGTGACAGGATTGAATGTGGGAGGTTGTTATCCTGTTTACGCAAATCTGTACCAGATCTATTCAAACTAATAAATGCGTTTGTTTCTTTTTCTGATTTAGGTTAACATGCGTCATTCAACTTTTTTTACGCTACTGTCACCTGGCGAGATCGCGATGATTTCAGAGTAACTACGTGCGTTGTTTACCGCTAACTTGCGAGGTATTTTACGCTGTTGGTACCCAGCGGGAATTCGATAATTTCATGAATCATTTGGCTGTAATTTTATACAATGTATGATCGTTGCGCTCGAAGGGATTAAAAATGCGTTCTTTATTTTCTTCCGAAAATCTCTTCGCGTTTTGTACATCCGTTCTTGAACTGCTGAATGCGTTTGTTTCTATTTCCGAGCACCGATTAAGTAGGTTAACATGCGTTATTCAACAATTTTTACGCTACTGTCACCCGGCGAGATCGCGATGATATCATTCATTATTTCGGCTTTAATCATACACACTCATATTTAAATTATCATTCGTTAAATGATAATGAACACATCCAGATCTATTCAAACTAATACATGCGTTTGTTCCTTTTTTCCGAGCACCGATTAAGTAGGTTAACATGCGTTATTCAACTATTTTTACTCTACTGTCACCTGGCAGGATCGCGATGATTTCACTATTTCTGCTTTGATCATACACACTCATATTTAAATTATCATTTGTTAAATGATAATGAACAAATCCAGATCTGTTCAAACTAATAAATGCGTTTGCTTCTTTTTCTGAACACCGATTAAGTATAGGTTAACATGCGTTTATTTACTCAACTATTTTAACGCTACTGTCACTCGGCGGGATCGGGGCGATGATTTTATTATTTCGGCTTTAATCATCCAAACTCATATTTGCTCAAAACCAGCAAAAGAACTGGAAGTCGGAACTAAAATTGGAAAGGATATAATGATGAGTTGCACACGCATTCCAATTGTCCATTTTTGGTCAAATTTTATTGTCGCTACATGAAAAGTTTTTGAATGCGTTATCTATTTTTTTCTCGTTGCGCTGTGGTCTGACCTCATATCACGCACGCGTTTCTCGCGAAAAAGAAAACCGAATGATTATGTTTAATAATTAGTAGGAACATCGGAAGGTGTTCCTGTGTCTTATCGCGTGATTAAGAAGAAAACATGGAAGGAACGGTTCTCTGCAAAACGGGAAAAGACGTGGATAGCGAGATTTCGGTTTCCAATGTTTCATTTGTCGCGTGTTTGAAAGCGGCAATTTGGTCAAGAAATGGATCCTCGTTATATCCGATCAAATTGCTTATGTTTTTCTTTATCATGATTTACAGAAATTGTCCTCGTTATAACCGGAATCTCGTTATAACCGATTCGTTCTGCCATTACACGTAAAGGAAAACGGGACCGACGCGATCACCTCGTTATAAGCGGTTCCTCGTTATAACCGAACTCGTTATAACGGGGTTTCCCTGTAGGAGAGAAGACCAGCCAGCCAGCATAGCATGCGTTCTGGAGCTGGAAAAAAAAATCGTGGAGTGATGGAGAGAACCGATCTCAAGCGCACGTGTGCACAGCTAACGGCTTTAAATAGTGAATATAATAGTATTCAACTGGTTCGTATTCTGTCTTTCAGTAAAAAGGAAATCAGGTGGTTGTTTCACAGGGTTGACAATTGGCAGTACTGTCTGCGGCATTTTAAATTCTTGAGCGAATACAGCTGTAAGTTTTCATATGAGAAAAGATCTCACTCAGTAAGTTTGTGTTGTGTTGAAAGGCAAAAATAATGCTATGCATTTCCAGAGATAATGGTTGGATTCGAATAGGTTCAACAAGTGATGCATAAATGTGTATATTTTATGTTTAAATTCCATACCATTGATATGACTGAATGAATACAGTCACAGTGTAGTTAAATTGGTATACTTGTCATGCATAAACAGCAATATACGCAGATTTTGTATTAAATTGTGCATCACTCAAATGATAAGTGGTTTATATCACACATATAAACACATATTGCTTTCATTTTGACAATCCTCGAAAAAATAGTAAGATATCAAATAGTAAGGACCTCCCTCATCGCCTTGCTCAAAAAACCCGGACGAGAAACTACTTTCTTTTTTTACTTGGCCTAACATCATTTTTCAACGTTTTTCACGTACCTTTGTGGGTCAAGACGTCCGAAGATGTTCGTCCCAAACTTTTACGCACGTCGCACTCGCGGAAGTCCCGCACATACAGTATAAGTATAATGGGGGGTTGGGTTTCCGGACACCCGCATGAAAACTTACTTATTTTACATAGAATATGCACCCTTTACCTTAAAGACTTGATATAGACTCCTCATATAGGCCTACTAGACAACATACTCTGAAAACGGCGTGAGAATTAACCTGCTAAATCGTTGGATTTGCTCTTCAAAGTGACTCCATGTACGCGTCCGGTCCCATAACGCTTGGTCTACTGTACTGTACAAAGTGTACGTATACGTACGTACGCCACATATGTTATGCACAAGGGAAGACAGGCCGGCCGGCCGGCAGCCCGAACTAGAAGTTGTTTACAGGATTGACAGCGCGTACGCGTATGCATGCAATTCATCAAAGGAGCCGCCGCGCGCACAGACGATCGGCAATCTACCATAGGATTACAGGCAGTGCAGTTGTACTGAAGTAAAGGAAGGAGGTGTGTCTCATTTCAGCGCTTCCTATTGGCTACATTCTTGAACCCATTTTATAAAAAGGAAACAGCGTTTCACGGATGTTTGCAAAATATGAAAACAAAAGATCGCTTTCTGTAAAAGAAGCGGGTATTTCCATCAAGATTAAGATTGAGCGTGTTGTAGTTGTTGTTGCAGATCACAAAGCGATCACTTTTACGTCTGCACCAAACCAAACGTTTGGGTACAAACTAATGCGAGAATTTAAAGTCAATGACGTCACCAATATGTATTATATATCTATATTACATATATATACATATATATATATATATATATGTGTGTGTGTGTGTGTGTGTGTTTATATATATAGAGAGAGAGAAAGAAAGAGAGGAGGGGAAGGTTGGTCGCAATAACCAAGTAACTCCATTCTTGTTAATTTGAGATATTTGTGATTAAAGCTGCTGAAACCATCAAGAAAATAATTGGAAAATATATGATAGTACTAATCATTCATACCTTCAGGAGCTTTAATTGTGATGCAACAAATGATGAAGTATTACTGCAAAGGTACTATTAGTAAATGAATATATTTGCTCAATGATGACGGGCTTACTTTAAAGGGATGGTACAGTATTGGTGGAGATGAGATTTGGACTTTTAACTTTTTTTGCGAGATGCCAAGAAAACACTTATGAAATAGTACAGAGCATACCATTTTAAGAGGAATTCAAAGTTTATTTGATGAAAATCGGATTTGGAATGACTGAAACATCCAAAAGCAAAGTAAAACAAAGTGATCGTAATAAAAGGTGGGTCCCACACTTTATTTGAATATCTCTGTTCTGGATATCTCAGCCATTTCAAAAACCAATTTTCATCAAATAAACGTTGAATATCTCACGAAATTACATGCTCTTACATATTTCATAAGACGTTTCTCATTATCTCACCGAAAAACGTTACAAACCTGACATCAGGTCTCAACCAAAACTATACGATCCCTTTAAGTGTTTAAAAACGATGTAACTGCGATGAAACTCTTTTCAGGCTTATATAATACATATCAACAGAAATGTAATGTATACTATCTTCTCGTGATTATGATAAATAAGGAGTTTGATAGCAAATTGAGTCAGGCGCATTCTTGTTTATATATTGCGAATAAAGAAATTATGGGATATTCATGCATAACTTCAAGTATATGCCTTGTTAGGTTACTAGTGAGATAGCACTGGAAAGGGTCTATTTTGCTCTATCTGATGCTGGGCTTACTTGAAATTTATTTTCAAAAATCGCTTAACACATTTTGCGAGCACACTCTTCTACACACACACACACACACACACACACACACACAGCGCAGACCAGAGGGCACTGCCATTACTACACTGTATTACCTTAGTGTTATCAGGTATCCAGTTAGACACCTGGGCTAATAGGGACATGATGGGTAAAAATATCTTGTCCAAAGAACGCAAGTAGGTCCTACTTAGCAGGGCTCGAACTCAGTATCTACGTTTTAAAGTCAAGTGACTTATTCACTGTACCCCTCCCATTTCAAGGAAACCAAAACCCAAAGAGATATGTGGGTTGAATGATAGCAGCAACATTATTAGAACACATCAGTGAACGTTTGACGAAAATCGGACAATCGATGCAAAAGTTGTGTATTTCTAAAGTTAATTCATTTTTCATAAAAATTACACATTCCATCAACTTAATACTGATATATGTTAAAGGTAGTTATTATTTCCCCTGTTATCTGAAAGCGATTAGTCAAATGCTCTTTCATTATGCAAGAAAAGTGATTTTTTTTTGCGGAATTCCCTTTAATTCCCTTTAAATATTCATAACTTTTGCATCGATTTCACTTTCACTGTTGTGTTCTACTAATGGTTTCCTTTAACTGTTCATCAAGGTCCCTCGTTATCACATCAGCATCGTTATTATACTGGTTTGTCAAGGTTCATCTTGATGTCAAAAGAACGTAAGAACACCACTAAAGTTTTATGGTTCAAAGCTGTCGTTACTTAATCAATTATAATCAATTACAACATATCACATCTGCCTTGTCTGCTGATTTCTCTTATCCGTAGTTTGAATTCATTCAGTGCAATGAGAATAGTGTTATTTCCTTTTAGAGAAACTCCCTTTTCTTGCTATGATACCCCTATGTTGTGATTTAATCATCACTCGGTCATGAATCATATCGCCTGTACTTGTGCCTAGATCATAATTTCAGGCTGCGTACTCTTTTGATTTCACGAAGGCAACATACAAATCCACCGGAAACGCCGACTTAACAGACGCCGAGGCGACCCCGATGTACATGGCGACACGTGCCTGATCGTCAAGCCGACGAAGATATCCGAGAATATAACACCGCCGAAGTCGTGTATACCAATAAGGTATAATAATCATGAGTGATGTGCAATATGCGTAGTTATCTTACACTGTGTTAGTTTGTGTGAATACGCAATGTGTGTAGGCCTATGAATATGCATAGGTTTTTTGTATGTTCATGTATCATGGGCATCGTATCATGTTCAGTGGCGGAACCAGAGGGGGGCGCTGAACCTCCTTTATTTTTCGTTAAAAACAAAAGAAATAAAAAGAAAAAAATGAAATGAAACCCGGAAGTGCCATCAGAAATATTAGTTACGCCCCCCCCCCCCCCTTTACAGAATTCCTGGATCCGCCCCTGATGTTGCAATCTGTTCCATCATTTTCGCCTGTATCGACAAAGTTTCACAACGTTCGACCCATGCACTGTAAAAAATGGCGTGCTTGTTTTCAAAGACTGTGTTTAATGTTTACATTATAATTCACCTCACTGTTCAGAAGGCTTCATTCTATAGACTTCCACTCCAGTGTCTCCATTTGTCTCTTTCATTTAATTATCGCAATGAAAAATAAATTCTATCGCGTGCAAAATATTAGCCTGATGTATAACATTGTCTTTGCAAGTATCAATAGATGGTAGGGGTCGCGGTATCAGTTTCACTCTGAGAATATGCAGGATGTAATGCACTACGATCGTGGTCACATTAACATCAGAACATTACGCGTATCTATTACAAACCCCTATATTCATAGTTAATTATAGTATAGTTTTACATTGCACATTATTTTCAGACCTTGTTAAGAATTTCAATGCGCTTTACAGACGATCATTACTCACTTGTTCATTTAGGGATGATATTTTGATACATAATAAACAATATAAGAATAAAAAAATACATTATGCGCTCACATACTTAGTAAACTGATGTACACACACACACACACACACACACATATATATATATATATATATATATATATATATATATATGTATGTATGTATAGAGAGGGAGAGAAAGAGAGAGAGATTCAGTGAAAGAGTATTGCCAATATAGATAGATGGCACGATAGAGCGATTGTCGGAAATAACTGGCAGACAAAACACAATGTTGATAACTTTAAATGTATAGGTCATAGGTGATTTAGTTAGAAATGATTGTGATATATACTTCCTGTGATATGTACCTCCGAACTGATGCTTCTTAGATGTTTTTTTTTTTTTAGATCAAAGAGAAAATGTTGAGTTTGTGACATGCTTATCACTTTTCGAACTGATCATAATAACGTCAATAAACAGCATTTTGTTCATATGTGGGCATTTTCATTTTTTTTTTCTTCTCTAACTGAATGTGTCGTAAAAATTTTCCTTACACAGACTACTAGATAAAAGAGATAATTTCTGGATTTTTTTTTTTAGCACATTATTGGCATAATCTTGTCGAGTGATACACGTCTTACAATTTCAACTTTTCCGTAGCTTACTCTTTTCCATCACTGTATGGAAAAGAATATTATCATTGCAAACTACGCATTTTTTTCAGTTTTATTCATGAATTATTTCTCTCACTTTTCGTCCATACTTGTATGTTGTATTACACTTGATGACTCGTACTTCTTACAAATTGTTATGCGATATAATTTATCAAAATACGAATGTATATTTTATATTACGTATAGCATTTCGTTGGATGGGAGTAAAGCACATCGAACTGAATTGAATTGAATTGAATTTAATTGAATTTAATTTGATTTAATTTAATTGAAATGAACTGAATTGAATTGAATTGGTCATATCAATGGCGTGCTCTTTAACCTGCTATACCTCTCTGTCCTATTCATTTAACATTGTTTAACTGCACCTGTAGAGGGATCTACCATTACCCAGCATAATGCCATGTATACACATGGGTTGAGAGGTATGGGGCGGATTTCCTGTGTATGTAGGGAGTATGCGGGATTTGAATCGAGGATCTAATGTTGTGGTGCCCACTGCCGTAACCACTATACCACGGAACTTTCACAGTGTTGTGTGATGACGTAATCACTACCCCTTTCAACGCAAAACTTACTTTTGCTTTAGCTTCTTTAATGACTAAATGTGAGGAAATACATTTTTCTTACCCATACTATAAGATATCTTTTTTTTTTCTGTGGGACAATTATGAAGGCAAGATTTTCTCGTTGATCGTTTATCATTACTCCTAAGATTTGCAATAGTGTGGTTATGGTTAATCACTATGTTTTATAGAAATTATGGAATTTCTTTTTCCAATTAATTTCGATTTATGGTGAAACCCAGCTCTTTTCTCGGTTATTCAACAGAAAATGATAATGATTATACTCAGTTGATGTTTCATACTCTGTTTGTTAACATTTCCGTTTTTACTATTCTGGAGAAGACTCTGAAATACCTATCTCTACAAAACAAAGCTCATGAAAGGAATCTAATTTTAAGGGTTGCAAAGGGACACACAAACTTTAAGCCAACGCTATATACCTCTTCTCCGTCTTCTCTGTCTGTCTGTCTGTCTCTCTCTCTCTCTCTCTCTCTCTCAATTTCTCTCTTTATCTCTTCCGCATTTGATGTCCCCTGCGTGTATATATATTTATAATATATATATATATATATATATATATATATATATATTGTGTGTGTTTAAAGTTTAAAGGGTAGCGTAAAGTTAAACGAAACAAGATAGCTTGGATTATATACGGTTGTGTTCCTTACGCCATCTTTTCACTTTATGCCATTCAGCATTGTATGCTGCTGAAAGTGGACACTGCACAAGAACGGAAGTCCATTCACTAAGCAAAAGCCATAAGACAGGAATAAGCGAACTAGACTTGGAATTTGTCAAGACTGACAAATTAGGTGATCCGATTTTTTTTAATCAATGATTCGAGTCCTGATCGCAATAGGCATGACCATATAGGTTTCATCTGTGTTTAGAGACATTGGACGTGTGATATTTGGATTCTCATTTAGAAAAGAGAGTCAGGTCTGCCATCTTTGGTACCAAATTCGGTATACACTATAACGAAGATACAGAATGAAGTATATTTGACCATTGACCCAACTTTGCACAGCCAAGATGGCATCTGAGCAAAAAGTGCTTATTTTGTGAAATGATTCTTGTAACATGACCTTTGCGTGTGCAAAATATGGGAAAGATAGGACATGTATTCACCAAGATACAGGTTAAAACATTTATGACCTTTGACCCTAATTTACATACCCAAGATGGCGTCTGATCAAGTAGTTGTTATTTTATGAAATAATGTACGTGACATAAACTAAACATGTGCCAAATACGGGGATGATAGGGGCTGTTTTTCTTGAGTTATTGCAAAGAAAGTTGCAGAGAGAAAGAAATATCTCAATACATCGAAGATAAGTTTGATGTCAACCAAGTTTTTTGACGTGATCTCGGCATCGTATGAAAAAATGGAGAATCACTGATGATAGCCCAAAGTCTCACCCACAACATATTAAAATCTGGGAGAAATTTACAGAAGAGTAAGTGAGGTAGTGCTCGATAAAGACCGTCATGTCAATTTTCATTTCCAGAAAAATTCCCTCCCATAGAGATAACACGTAAACTGGTTAAATTTGACAAGGTTACATTATATCCATTTTCACGTGGTGAAGACATCATCCGATTAAAACTTTGATTCACAAAACTTAAAGAGTATTACATTGGCTACAACATACTAAAATCTGGAAGAAATTCACCGAAGGGTAATTGAGCTAGTCGTCGATAAAGACAATCATGTCAATTTTCACATCTAGAAAAATTCCCTCCCATAGAGATAACACGTCATAATGAAGACAAAGAAAGAAGTACATATGACCTTTGACCCTACTTTGCACAGACAAGATGGCGTCTGAGCAAAAAGTGGTTATTTTGTGAAATGATTCTTGTAACATGGTCTTTACG
Organism: Diadema antillarum; assembly: GCF_040938485.1. Lineage (NCBI taxonomy): Eukaryota > Metazoa > Echinodermata > Echinoidea > Diadematoida > Diadematidae > Diadema > Diadema antillarum. The sequence goes on from NW_027271673.1 coordinate 223,496, forward strand.
TATGCAAAATATGGGAAAGATAAGACATGTATTCACCAAGATACAGGATGAAACATTTTTGACCTTTGACCCTAATTTACATACCCAAGAAGGTGCCCGATCAAGTAGTTGTTATTTTATGAAATAATGTACGTGACATAAACTAAACATGTGCAAAATATTGGGCTGATAGAGCTTGTTTTTCTTGAGTTATTGCAAAGAAAGTTGCAGAAAGAAAGGAATATGAAAATACATGGAAGATAAGCTTTAATTTCAACCAAGTTTTTGGGCATGATGCCGACTCCGTATGAAAAAACGAAGGGCACACACACGATAGCCCAAAGTCTCAGCTACAACATACTAAAACATGGGAGAAATTCACCGAAGCATAAGTGAGCTAGTGCTCGATAAAGATAGTCATGTCAGTTTTCATTTCCAGAAAAACTGCACTCCCATAGAGATAACACGTAAACTGGTCAAATTTAACAATGTTACTTTTAATCCCTTTTTACGAGGTGATGCCGTCATCCAATCAAATTGTTGTTATTATATATCTGAAAGACCATTTAATAAGCTACAACATATTGAAATTTGGACGAAAATCAACTAAAGAATAAGTGAGATATGCTTGAATGAACTTGAAATTTGATGACGTCATTTTGAAAATTTACTTTTTTAACTTTATTAAGAAATTTGATATATTTTAATCATTTTTCCAGCATTGTCAACCCATGAAATGACATGTACAACTCATCAGCTTTCAGAATATGTAAAGAAAATGGGGGGTCACCGTCCATCCTGACGAGTAAAATCGGATTTAAAATTGGCAGTTTTTTGGCATTGTTGCACTGTATATCGCCATTGACGCGCGCGCGGAATTTCAACTTTGACGGACCCGTATGACGTCATTTTGAGTGGGATTGACTTGAAACTTGGTAGAAATATTCCTTGACATTTCAGGCATCCGATCTGTGTAAAAAAAGTGGAAATTTCTATTGCATATGAGCTGTACGTGCGTATATGCGCGCGCGCGTACGCGTCCGTCCAATTTTTTCAATTTTACAAAAAATGCTCCAAATGGTCTGAAACGTGTGCAAAAAAAATTTGAGCTCGATTTGAGCATACAAATATTTCAACGCGCGCGTACGCGCACGTTTTAAGAGAAAATATGAATTTTGATTATATGAGTAGAATGCGCTTGACTTGAACTATATGTGACGTAAATTTCATTGAAAAATTCCATTCCATTAATGAGATAGGAGTGAGAATGTGTTTTCATATAATGACGTCATAGTGACGTCACGATCGACCAATCACAATGATACATTAGATTTGTCGTCTTTGGGACATGATACATATATGGTATGAGTTTGAAGTTGATACTCTGAGTACTTTTTGAGTACGTAGATACACAACTTTTGTCCAGAAATAAAGAAAGAAGAAGAAGAAGAAGAAGAAGAAGAACAAAGAATCCGTACAGATACAGAAGGTGATCCGAGAGGATACTCGGATCACCTAATTACGCGGCCGAGACGCCACTGTATGGAGAGCTGGCTAGACAATGCAGGCGTGTAATTCATTAACACCCATGTCGGGATTTTTGCAAAGGGTACAAATGGAAAGACCCAGGGGGCCAATCTTGGGGGCGGCAACGGGTTCTCGACCCCTCAACGGAAATGATGCTAATTTTACGGGTACAGAGGTGGAGGAATAGGAAGATATACACACTCACCAGTCGCGTGTGTTCCAGCGTGAGACGATAAGGCAGACTGGTGGTGAAAGGGAAAACGACGACCGATGCAAACGCAAATCTTTACTGGAACGCAATCCTTGGTCAAGTTATCCTGAGAGGAAAAAAGTCCACGTAATATCCCACAGTCCGTTCCAGATCCTAAATGATCCTGTTCGCGCGAAAAGTCCACAGGTTCCTATTCCGGGAATCACTTTCTTTCCCCCGCAACAAAAGGAAAACTGCGCGCAAAGTTAGTTTGTATCTTACTAGCGGGGTCACTGAAGATCGTTCAACTGCGCTCATTCCGCAGCACCCTCCAATGCGCATTCAAAGACTTAGTGCTGAAATGAAACACGTGCGCACACACACTCTCTCTCTCCGTCTTTTTTCCACTTTCTCATTTCTTTCGGTCTCTCCCTCGCATCTTCGTTGGCACAAGGGGCATAACAATTATCTTCCGGGCTGCCTAGTGTCTTAACAAGTTCATTTTCCACCAATCAGCAAATGTTTAACATGGAACAGGAAATTAGCAGATATCGTAGTCTATATATCGCAGCCGTTTAAGATTTCTTCTGTGCCATAGAAGTTGTCGTCTTTTTTTAATCAAACTCAAACACAATGACATTATCATTGCGCTCACCTAAATTTCAGTATGTATGTACTTACATATTGATATATGTTGTATAGTTAGTGCAGTTTTCAAAACATGTGATATAGATTTGAACTTAAAATTTGTAATTACGCTGTAAATAGGGCTCTTATTTAAAGCAGTATTAAACACTGTAAAAACAGCGGTGTTAGATTTAACACCATGGGTGTTAAATTTAACACCGATCAAGTGTTAATAGAGGACCACACCCACAGGTGTTGAAAATGCACTGTGATGGTGTTGAAAAGTGTTCACCTGACACTTTGTGGTGTTAATTTAACACTGTACCTGGTGTTATTTTGACACTGTACTGGTGTTAATTAAAAAATGACACCACATTGTGTTGATTTGATATTGCTGGTGTTAATATCAATGGTTTAACACCCGTCGAGCTTCAATAAGAGACCACAGCAGCTGGTGTTACTGTGGTGTAAATTTATTTTCACATTTTTTTCAAAAATCTAGTATTTTGATATAAAATTCTTGATCGTCTTGTTTAAATTAAAAGTCGACAAGGAGTGCAGTTACTAAGAAACTCTTCAAAAAACAGTTTTATATTCGGAAATGACATCCGGAGGTGTTAATTTAACACCATAAATGAGCACCGAAAATTTAACACCAGCTCGGTGTTCACTATTTAACACCGGACTTTTTGCAGTGAACGTTATTTTCTTTCTCCTATGATATACCATGCCTTGACCAGATCGTTTCCATTTCGAGGTCCTTATAACTGACAGAATTGATACTCTTAATGTCATGCAATTTTATTTCATTCTCTTTATGCCATCTCCAACAAAAGTATAATTGCAATAAACGCTTGAATACACTTAATGACACAAACACAGTAAAACAATGTAATCAAGGAAAATGCTGTGAACTGAAATACAATGAATGTCAGCGCAGTAACCTGTAAATAATCTCATTGAAATCGTACCGCATTAATTATTCCCATCGCCGATAGAGTGCGATAATTTAAACTGTGAGTGTGAATGGAAAGGACTATGAGAATCTCGAAGAGTCATTTAAAACACTAGTGGTAGTATAGTTCTCACCGCCGATAGAAAGACTGATTTGCGAGACTATAGAGAAGGCGTGGTTTGACGAAAAACCATCCAATCAGGTCGCTTCTGTCATTTCCGACAGAAGGAAAAGGGTATTGGGGGCTCCCCCGGTTTACTAGATATAGCAGAGTCGTGAGGAGGTCGCTCGGCCCTAATCTGGCAAAAGGGTGTATCTGCAAAATTTCGGATTTTTTTTTTTCATTTTTAGGGTTTTTGAGGTCAAAATTTTCATCTGGCCAACTCTCATTGGTGCTCGGGCTTTAGTTTTCGAGATACCAGAGGTTACCAAAATCAATTTTCATCATTTTACTGGTATTTAATCTGGCAAAAGGGTGTATCTGCACATACATCAAAAAAAAAAAAAAAATTGGTGTTAATCTGGCAAAAGGATTTATCTGCTACATACATCATTTGCCAGATTAAATGATGGGGAAAATGTGTTAAGTTAAAGGACAAGTTCACCTTCATAAACATAAGGATTGAGAGAATGTAGCAATATTAGTAGAACACATCATTGAAAGTTTGAGGAAAATCAGACAATCCGTTCAAAAGTTATGAATTTTTGAAGTTTTTGTGCAGTAACCGCTGGATGAGAAGACTACTCCAGTGTATGAATAACTTAGATGTCACATGCGTACAACAATATAAGGAAAATATAAAGAGAATTTCTCAAAATGCCATCTTTTGAAAAAAGTACACATTCCCCTGACTCGTTACCGACAAATGTTATGGGTAATATTATTCCCCCTGCCTTTAGAAAGAGGCAAGTCAAGAGCTCTTTTATTATACGAAAAAAGTGAAAATATGTTGAATTTTCTTTTACATTTTCTTTATACTGTTGTACGCATATGACTCACAAGCTGTAGTAGTCTCCTCATCCAGCGGTTCCAACACAAAAATTTTAAAAATTCATAACTTTTACATCGATTGTCCAATTTTCCTCAAACTTTCACTGATGTGTTCTACTAATATTGTTGCATTTTCTCAATCCTTATGTTTATGAAGGTGAACTTGTCCTTTAATCAGGCAAAAGGGTCTATCTGCACATACATTTGTGTACTACTGTATGACAGTCCGATTAAATATCTTCCACGGGAAATGATCCTTTCTTTACTAAATGAACTGATATGGATGAGAAGAGATAACATCATCCAAAATAATCAAATTACCTGTGCATTAAGGTACATTTCTAGAGTTTAGGCTGAACGTATGTAACATCCACGTCTGTCTACATGTTAGATACGTTCGTTTTTTCTACTAGTGTACTATAGTGCACAGTTAATTTAAATTTCCGGGGTGATATTGTATTTTCTTATCCATAACAGTTGTTTAAGTAAAGAAAAGATCATTTACCATAGAAGGTATTTAATTTGACTGTCATACATGCATTAGTACACAAATGTCTGTCCACCTGTTACATATACGTGCACTATTTTTATGTTTTTGAAAATAGTTTTATACGGTGATAGAGTGTTTGGAGGTTATGCACATTAGAAACATAACTGCATAAGATTACCTAATGTCTTTGAAATGGACCCCATTTCTGTGAAAATGCCCAAATGTCCCTTTTGCAGACACTGTTATAATGGGCCTAACATATATTAATCCTAGGTTCTGATATACTATATGTGTAATGAGATTAAGAGTGTCAATAGAACTGACGTTGTGCATTAGAAGGCTTCGATTTTAATAAAATTGAAAATGTTACATCGCTTGAAAAGAAATACATATTCGGGAAAACCTAAAGATATGGCCAAGAAAGGCCATAGGATTAAAGGGCAAATAAACCCAAGCTACGCTTTCTCATATCCAAGTAAACCCAAAATGATCCACATTTCCGCAGGAGAATGTCATGAATGATTTTTACTAAAGTTTACTAAAGGTAGAAAATTAATGTAAAGTGAGAGATTGAGCCTGGAGCCATGAGCGAGTGATTTCACATTCACATGTATGTATGGAACCATTATTCCGTTGCGAGGATAATGTAGATGAGAATACAATAATTGCGTCAAAATAGTTTATGATGCTTGATGCAGATATTTGATACGTCAATAATTTCAATATTTTCACCAAACTTCTTATTCGAATGAATTGATATGTTAGCACATTTTGTGAATGTCCATGGATACATGTAGCTTCCAGCCTTTTCAAGGTGCAACTTTTCAATGAAGTTTAGTGTTTCATAAAAATTAATGTCAAAATGAGAACTGGAATTTTCCAGGAGACTTCCATTTTAATCACCTTGAAAATGTTACATCACTCACAAAGAAATGAAATAAACTTTTCAATTGTACATGTATGTAGTATGAAATCAAGAGGATATTGACATCCTGTCTGCATTTCATGTAAAATTTGAACTGTAAATAAAAATTGTAATGTTGATAACATTGTATACTGATTAATTGGTAGTAAATACAATTGTACATGTATTTTTATCTTTTGTTTTATATTGAACATGTAGGTCTATGTTTATATTATATTGTAGATACATGTAGATATAGATATACATATATGTACATATATAGATAGATAATATCGACCAGAGACATTCCCATAATACATTCCCCATCGTTTCCTCATCATTTCTAGCGAAATAAATGAAAATCCATAATAGATACATTGAAAGATAAACAAGACTTTAGTATCGATTACAAATTACAGACCAAGAATAAATTGATAGGCTATGCAGAAAATACACCCTACAGTTACGTAACTGCCGCAAACCTACACAATTTTCCCCCTGGCATTCCCCCCCCCCCCCCATGTGGAAAAATATCAAGGGTGTATGTGCAGATCAACCCTTTAATTCCACCAGAATTCCACCAGACCCAGACCTTCCATCCATCATTAAATTTGGCCAAAGGTGTGCAGATAGACCCTTCTGCCAGATTAAATTAACACATTTTTTTTCCTCATTTAATCTGGCTAAAGAGTGTATGTGCACATATACCCTTCTGCCTGGTTAAATTAACACTATTTCCTCCATCATTTAATCTGGCAAAAGGGTGTATGTGTAGATAGATCCTTCTGCCTGATTAAATGCATACATTTTCCGTCACCATTTAATCTGGCAAAACGGTGTATGTGCAGATACACCCTTTTGCCAGATTAAGACCAACTTTCACTAGGGTGTATGTGAACATACACCCTTTTGCCAGATGAATTTCACTGCCTTTGCTTCTGAGATTAATCTGGCAAAAGGGTGTATCTGCCTTAAATCAGTTCTTGAAAAAAAAGGAAATGGATTAAAATAATGAAAATTAACTAAGAATAATCTTTGAAACATAACCTAAGTGACAGAACAGAATCCACCAGCTAAAATTAATTCTCAACCTTCCTACAAGTAAATTAAAATGCTCAAACTTCAAAGTCGATTATCTCGGAAAGTTTTTCGAGGGCGTATGTGCAGATAGACCCTTTTGCCAGATTAGGGCCGCGCTGTGCGTGCGCCGACGGGAAACGTACGCACTTACGCATAAACATCATGCGTTTAAAAAAAAAAAAAACACGACACGTTAAAGTTCGCGTAGAATTGTTTCAACCTTTGACTTCCACTTTCAAATTTACAGCCTAAACCTTATCCTGAGCATTCCATTAATATCTCAAAACAGCACAACAAAAACAAGGTATTTTGAACTGATCACGAAAGGAGTGTGGCGGCAGAAATTCTCTCCAAGAATTCATGAATTTTACTCTTCAATTTATTGGTTCCCGAAGCTAAACACCATAAAGTGCAATTCCACCTCTTATTCGATTTTACTTTAATGAAAAGAGTAAAATTCGACAAATAGAATGGTAAATGTCTCATCAATATCGCACTTGAATTAAAGCACAAGTTCAACATAATATACATGTAGATTGAGTAAATGCATGAGCGAAAATTTGAGGAAAATCAGACAATCCTTTCAAAAGTTATGTTTTTTAGAGTTTCTTTGCAGTCACTGCTGCCTGAGAAGACTCTACAGATTATGATGTCACATGTCTAGAACAATAAGGAAAATATAGGGAATTTCGTAAAATTGCATTTTTTTTTTGTGAACAAAAAAAAAATATAATAATTAAAATACATAATTCCCTCGACTTCTTACTGACGCATGTTAAGGGTAATCGATATCCCCCCCCCCCCCGCCTTCTAAAAGAGGCAAGTTACGTGTTTTTTATTATTATGCGAGAAAGGTAAAAAATAATATGAAGAATTGTTTTTTATGTCGTTTTACACATGCGACTTCACAGACTGTAGTCTTCTCATCCAGAAGTGACTGCGCAGAAACTTAGAAAACCCATAACTTTTGAGTGGATAAAATTGTTAAATTTTCCTCAAACTGTCACTGACACTGATGTGTTAATTAACTGCTGCTGAATTCTCTCGATTCTTATGTATAATGAAGGTGAACATGTTCTTTAAAAAAAGTCGCGGTATCCATAGGCTCTTTTCACACTCTTTCATCGAATACAGTTATTGGTCGCAAACAAGCATGCAAGTAAAGAGGCTGTATAATTGTTATTATCTTGTCATACTCTTTCATAGTTTGTGTTGTACACAATAAGAATTATTAGATATCATGGGAATAATATCTATGGGTTATATTCAGCAACTACAGCAGCCCCTCGGTCAGCGATGCTAAGTTGTTACAAGACTGTTATAACATTGGGCGTGTTTTCCCAAAGATGCAACATTTTCTGCTTAATAGATGTCAACATTATCAATGATAAATAAAAAGGGACGCCGGGGGGGGGGGGGGGAATGACGTAGTCACCTGAAATTTTCATATGAGGAGTTTTGTCGCAAAACGAGCTAACTCCATTTTTGTTAAGTTGAGATATTTGTGACTAAAGCTGCTAAAAAAAGAAGAAAATAACGAAAAAATACAGGATGTGTTTACCACAACTTCTACAACATTCCTTGTTATGTTGTTAGTGAGGTATTACTGGAAAGGTTTAATTTTGCTCTATCTGATTTATGGACTTACTTTGAAATGTTTGAAAATGACGCTTAGCTCATTATGTAATAAAACTCTTCATATGAAGATGGAAAATCAATTTTACCATGCAATCTTGGGCCCATCCGATTTGCTCCACAGCACGCGGTGCACGCCGAGAGCCGGGCACACTACGCATGTAAAGCGCTTGCGTTTACAGTGCATATGCGACAGCGCGCAGCTGGCGTAAAGCGCTCAGTGAGCACTCTCTCGATCTAAGATGCCGCACATTCTCTCTTGTTTCTAGATTCATAAAATATCAAATGACAAAGATCTATTTTATGTATTATTTAAAACAAATGATAAATGTTTTTCATTGTCCAATGGACAAAATATTTCATTCGGTGAAAGATGAAAATGTTCGATCCATTCAACGAGGCTGCGCCTCGTTGAATGGATCATTTTATCTTTCATCTCATGAAATATTCTGTCCATTGCGCTCATATTTGTATACTATCTGATGATGGAAAATTATAAGAAAATATGGAATGATTTTAATCGTAATTTCAAGAATATTGATTTTGTTGCAAGTGAGGTTTCACTGAAAAGGTTTCATATTCCTCTTTTTGATGACGGACTTTCTTTGAAAATTTTTGAAATATGTCGCCTAGCCCGTTTTGCTGTCAAACTCTTTGCTATGGACACACAGTTATTATATATTATGTTTCTTAGTTCTTAGGAAAACAAGAATAAATTCCCTAAGTTTCAATGCCTAGGGAGAAACTAAAAAAGGCACGGTGTGATTTCTCATAAACAAGACCGTAATTCTTTCCGACAATGTCATAGAAAGTGTGATGTGTGTCTCAGGTTCCCAAATGTTTTCGTGTATCAAGATTAAGAGTTTTATGAGTACATTTATAATTGGTGTTGTATTATATTCGTAAAACATTATATAGATAGGGCCTCATCCACGTCAAGCCCTGCTTATGATGACGGTCCCCTGTACTGATTTCTCCTTTGTTCATAGATACAGTATGCCTTAATAATGTTATTTTTATTCATATGTCACTACAGACTGATGTTTTTTATGAAAATGATATTTCTTGTATTGATTTGTATGTTAAACTCTCTTCTTTTTTTTGCATACTCTGTATCACTTTCTTTTCATTTGTTATTGTATTTAGAGAAAGAAAATGCAGAAATAAACCAAGCCAAACCAAACCAAACCAAATGACAGCGAGTAACTGAAAGTAATAGCCACCACCACTAGATGGCGCTCTTGCTCCAGTCCTCTACCATCTACATTAGACGTGCTCGAGTTTCAGAACGATGAAATACAATCTTTTTATGTTCCTTCATTCGTTTCATCGCATTTTTTTTTCATCATACTTTTTGATCACATTTGAATAACGTGTTGTCGAGTACACGAATGTTTTGGCGATGTATCTTTTTTAAATCATGACATTGTACACTAAAAATCTGGACAAATAACTAGATTTTGTTTTAGGATACTAACGCTACAATGTATGTTATAATAATGTATTTTCCTATCCATTTAACCCAGGTAATTAGCCTCCACAATAATAGGGTTAGGCTTTGCAATGTGCAGTTCCTCTAGTAACAATAATCCTGTGATGATTTGGCAAACAAACAAATGCGCTAGTCGAATTTTTCTTTTCAATGCATGAAGTATTGGGTAAGGGGACTATGCAGCAGCGTTAGGCATGACATTTCAAGCAAAGTCTGGCCTTTATGAACAAAACATTACACAAAAATCTGTTCGACTGGACTTCACTTGTGAAAATCACGGAGAAAACAGTTTCTTGACTCGTCCGAGTCACTTCTTCAGCTCTGTCTGGCTGGCGAGCATTCACCCATGGAGGGTGAATGGGCGAATGTTACTGCCTTTATTGTCTGTACGTCGAGGAATTTTCCTGATCATCGGCTTGTATGTTGGTGAACAAAACATTACACAGGCACACAGATTTCTATCACAGTCGTGTGCCGTCATTGTCGGTTTGGCAGGAAAGTTGTACAGCGCCCTCATATGATCAGTTCTTTTTCTTTTCTTTCTCTTTGTATACTGCCATTTTGATTAATTTGCACTATTACACACTTTATTTTCATATCTTTTACACATTTTGTTATTATTGTAATTGTTTTCATTATTATCATTAATGTTATTATTGATATATTTATCGATGTTATTATCATTATTGTTATCATCATTATTATTATTATTATTATTATTATCATTATTATTATTATTATTATATCATTATTATTATTATCATTATTATCATTATGTCATTACCATTGTGATTATCATCATTGCTGTTGTTGTTGTAATTCATCTTATTAACAAGGCCTTTACAAGTGTTTGGTCATGAATAGATAACCGAAATATATGATTTTTATTATGTACATCACATAATATCACAATAAATTCATATGTCAATGTATGTCTCAACAGAGTACAAAATATTAATAAATGCTAAGACTAAAATATATTAGTCTTAACAGTTCATGTTTCTACTCTATGGATTATGTTCATTGGTTATTTTTTACTCTATGTTAATCTAAAATGACCAGAAACTCGTCAAGCAACCAATCGGATGCCAATATTTTGAAAGATCAATGACGTATCAATTGCACTGCTCGTGCCCACCCCTATAAATTGGACTTCACGAAATGTATCATATAGCGACGAACCGTATACCATTCCAATGATGGCACTATCGGTCTGGTTGAGTTATTTATTTGATCTTCAGGCGAGGCGCAAATTAAATTTTCCATGTGTTAAGTCATCAGAGTGTGGGAAGAACAATGGTAAATGACAAATGACTATGAACGCTTTGTTGTGAGGAGTAGATTGTGTGGACTTGTAAATGGCGTGTCATCAGTAGTAACGGCGACAAACAATTATTGGTCACGTCATTTCTCCATTATCATCATTACTTTTTGATATCAATTTCAGTCGTTCGCAAACCGCGGTTAACACATACTCATTTCCGCGTTTATTTACAGTAGTTATCGAGACTATTTTGCATAAAAATCATACTTTTGCTTCTCCAATTTAGCATGTTCAGCAACAACCATGTTTATTCTAACATGTCATCATCAGCATCTTAAATTCACAACCACGTGTGCAAACAACCGGAGATATGTACATAATTATTTGCAAATATGCACCGACGCCACAAGACCACAGTCATGTTATCATTTCATGTAGGCCCTCTATGCTAAGTACACACTGACTCAACAGTATAAGTTTAAATGAAACACATTATAAAGAATTTAATTTACGGAAAACTGAACAAATTGAATGGAAGAAAATAAAAAGTTGACTTTGATGATAAAGCGAAGAAGAGAGAATGAAAACTCGAAAGTAGATGTGTGGTAGGATTATATTTGTGATGCAAATGACCTACACATACCCATCAAATGTGATAACTCGAACATTTTTTTTTTTAATCACTGCTCCCAACGGCAAACAGTACCTTTAAGTAAGATCAAGCCAACGAATCAAATAGTATAGATATTGATTAAAAAACCGACCCAAATTATGAAAGGTGTGGAATTTTAAGTTTCGCATACTAGTATATGCTTTCACTGCTTTTAATTGCAAAGGTAATTGCAATTGAATACCTGAAAGTATGAAAGAACCAAGGTCGCAAGAGAAAACTTCAATAAAATCATAAAACAGCGTACGTATAATATTTAGAGTTTTTGGTTATGGAAATGTTGTACATATAGTAATTTAAATGTAAAACAGTCATTTGAGAGATTATCTCATTTGAAAGAGTTTGATCACAAGACGTAAAGTGCGTCCATTTTTTTTTATTACAGCGAAATAAAACCTTTCCAGTCCTTCATCACGTATTGAACAACAAGGAAATATATTCTTGAAGTTATGATTATAACATAATATCAACTTATTTTCTTAGTAATGTCTTTGTCTAAGCAGGTTTAATTCCAAACATATTTAAATTGCCAAGAATGGAGTCAGCTCGTTTTGAGATTAAACTCGTCAGTTTGTATCACATCACGATGGCCAAGTTTGGAGTTGAGCCGTTCTTATATCCAAGAAGAGTTTGTTCGCAAAAACCGATAAGTCCATATTTGCCGAATGGAGATATTTGCGATTAAAGGTCAAGAAAAATAAAGAGAATAATAAGAAAATTTTTGCTTCTTTTGACCATAACTGTTACTTCAAAATTGTACCTTAGTTTATATGTAGTGACCAATATATCATTTAAAAGGTATTATCTTGTACTTCATGACAGAGACCGTACTTCAAAATCATCATAAATGGACTTATCGGTTTATGCAAACAAACTCTTCAAGTATTCAGTTAGATGAGATGATTATGTAACGTCCTCACATGAAGATTCACCCAAACTCTAAGCTAAAATCTTCGATGTATTCTTTCGGTTTTATGGACATGAAATCAAACAGAAAATGTGCATCTTCTGCGCAATTTTTGTGTGTATCACAATATGACTGGAGCATAATAACTATGGTATATAGCTCCTAGAACGTTGAACCTTGATGAGATAAAAGCAGCAGCTGTTTCAGAACTAAACTGGGTTGGGATGTGCTGTGACGGTAGGTGATTGTGCAGTCAATGCTTTATAGCATACAGTTGTATTTACAAAAAAGCAATGATGTGCACTATTTTTTATAATACTGATATATTTTAATGACAGTAATATATCATATAAATGTTAGCAATATATTATAATGTTGATGTAACAATACTTTTCAAAACAGTGATGTGCATTCCTTGTGGGAAGCGTGTGCATCGGTAAATGATAACAAGATTGAAACAAACGAACAACCAAACAAGTGTGAGTCTGTGATCTTTTGTGTTCAGTTGGGCATCATCTTGATTTACATGAACATCCATCATATCTTGTGCACACTTGGTTTCGACTGCTCTCACTACAAGAGGGAATCGCCTGAAGCTTCGACGTTCTACAGGTGACATTCAACAAGCTCCTAAATTGTGTTGCGTGTGAACTTTTCCATGCAACATCTGATGCAGACGTTCTTGTCTGATATTACTCTATCAATACTTACAACCTGATGAGAGCGTGGAAGTGCACATTATCTTCGGGCTGTGTACCATTTAAGATATCGACGACAAGGTTAACACGTGATTCTGTGGAAGGATTGCACCGCTATTGTAACGCTTTATACACTGCAAAAAGTCCGGTGTTAAATAGTGAACGCCGAACTGGTGTTAAATTTTCGGTGCTCATTTATGGTGTTAAATTAACACCTACGGGTGTCATTTCCAAATTTTAAACTGTTTTTTGAAGAGTTTCTTAGTAACTGCACTTCTTGTTGATTTTTGTATTAAACAAGACGATCAAGAATTTTACATTAAAATACTAGATTTTTGAAAAAAAGTGAAAATAAATTTACACCAAAGTAACACCAGCTGGTGTGGTCCCTTATTGAAGCTGGACGGGTGTTAAACCATTGATATTAACACCAACAAATATCAAATCAACACCATGTGGTGTCATTTTTGAATTAACGCCAGTACAGTGTCAAAATAACACCAGGTACTGTGTCAAATTAACACCACGAAGTGTCAGGTGAACACTTTTCAACACCATCACAGTGCATTTTTAACACCTGTGGGTGTGGGCCTTTATTGAAGTTTGATCGGTGTTAGATTTAACACCCGTGGTGTTAAATCTAACACCGCTGTTTTTACAGTGTAACCTCGGTCAGTTCAATGAGGGACTATCCCTCATATTATCAAAGTTTCTCGCCCGTTTCTGTTTCCTTTAGAAGGCGGCACCCCTTGCACCCCTTACTTTAGTCATCGCCCTTACAATAGAGTCTAATCAATGGGATCGGGGTGTGCTCTTTTCCTCTGGGCGGGAGCTGGACGTATCCAATGCATCGTGATTGAATGGCGCAAAGTCAGCGATGCGTGGCTTTATCATGGCGAAAGTTCCACAGCATGTACTAGTAACTTTCTCTCCACCCCCACCCCTACCGGTCACAAATCTTTGAATGAAGCTGGACTCGTAATGCATGCAAAAGCAAATGAATAAAGGGGCGCGGAATTGAAAGATGTGTCAGTTGACTCAAAGTGCATAATAGGGGACTTCTCACAACTTTGAATTTTCTTCTCTCCCCCCTTTTTTTTCTTATCCTCTACTCCTCCTCCTTCTCCTCCTCATCATTTTTCGCTTTCATCTTCATCTTTATTGTTTAGTCGCCATTCTGCTTCTCACCATCATGTACCTTTTTTCTCGATTTTATTATCTTTTTATATCAGATATCTAGATCTACATAATGATATATATATACATATATATATGTATATATATGTGTGTGTGTGTGCGTGTGTTGTTAATCTAAATACTGTTAGAAAGTTGTTTAGTAACTTTCTTGATTAGTAATTAGTTCAATTGATTTTAATCATTTTCGTGTATATCTTAATGTCATTATATTATCTAAAGTATTATATATTTATATAATATGTCACTACATGTATGTAAAGTTTTATATAATATTATATATATATATATATATATATATATATATATATATATATATATATATATGTTGATAAGGTAGTCCACGTGTTGGCAAGATAAAAAGATAAGTAACAAAGCTGCAACAAAGTTCATGCTGTATTCACCAACGGTTTATTTCTTCACACAAATTTTCGGGCGTCTCGCCGCTCTTTCTCAAGTGTTGATATATATATATATATATATATATATATATATATATATATATATCGTGTGTGTGTTGTGTGTATGTGTTAGTTTAATAGAGCCTACACGTTTTAAGTATCGAGCATCTAGTCTCTTTTGTGACTCGCAATCAAGGGGAGTTATTATTGAATTCAGCACAGACAATAAACTCTGAGGGCAGACCGACATTCCGATATATATTCACGAGAGGTTTTGTCACTCATATGATTAAAGAGCACGAAGCGCTTCCGTTTGAGTATAGATCCATTGTCTTCAACATCTTTCTATCTTATTCCAAAAAAAAAGCACAGTGTTTGTTCTAATACATTATTGCCGAGGATAGTATGTTTTTATGTATATTCGTGGAATGTAATTTTCTCTCATATTATATTATTTGTTTACATTGGTTAGTTTTTTGTGGTTATCCGCCAGCTGTGTTGTTGTTATTGTTGTATATGCTCATCGTATTATCTGACGGAAATTACCGTTTGAAGTTTCACAGAAGTGCATTGAATAGAAATGAATTTAAATTGAATGTTAATTGGTCTGTGCATTTTCTTAAAAGAAATTCCTATCGATCAGGCTATGTTGATTTTCGCGAACAGGTATGAATGGAGAGTAATGATACATGTGTTAGAAACGAAATATATGGAAGGCAATCCCTGCCTACAACTGGACCAACTTATTATCAATCTACAGTCTTCCAGGTTTCAAAGAGACAGAAAACAATAATCTCCACCCACTGGCAGCCTTACCCAGTCATTATATGGCAAAGGGCAGATATTCCACCTTTTGTTGCACTAATTAGCGCCACAATGAAAGCCTCGAAGATATTGTCTGTCTCGTGCACATTTCTGTCTTGGGTGTGTAAAACGCAGGATGAATGAACTTTCTCAAAGAAGCCACGCCCCACACAAAAGAACTATAGCTCTGAAAGTTACTATCGTCACCTCGTAAGTCAGTCCCACGGGCGACCACACTGACAATCTATCACGCTGCACAAAAGTACTATACGCACGGTCACGTTAAACCCACGAGGAATAGCTGTTTGATAACATCTAAATGCTAAGATGTCATTAATGTTTTCCTTTACCTCAATTGAAGGAAAATAAAAAATCTAACGAATCGAAGAGAGTGTTCGAAAAAGTCTGATGTCCACAAAACAAACGGCTGAGGAAAGACTATACTTTATCGACTACTAGGTGAGCGCAAAAACGTTGGTATAACAATACGCAGTTTTTTTATTCTATGGTTTCGCTGAATACGGATGGTTGGCGGAGTGCGCTGACGGAGAAATCACCCTGGCGTATCAATCCGTGGCGGTAGCGGAGAGCTCACAAGCACCCGTTTAATATAACTTCCCAATTCCGTGCCTTTCAAAGTTGGTATCAACGCCACCAAGTCGGGACTAGCAGTACACTGACTTTCTTGCCGAGGTATATCTGCCGTCATTTTCTTGCAACTAATCGGTAAGCCCCATTACTCCTAAATATTCTTCGATTTTCTTGAGTTTTTTTCCCCGTGTTGCACATTTTTTTTTCCTGTTTCCAATGGTGGAAGAAGAAAATTGCGTTTATCTTTTTTTTCATAACGGAATGTTGTTTTCAATCTGCATCGTTGCATACTTTAACCGCCTCGTAAAGGTACGTGGCCAGTGGTCGGTCGGTGGGGTGCGAATGTGTGAAAAGCTGTTAGCCATTGAGCGCTCAATTCGCACGGCGCCGATCCCTTATGAGGGGAAAACTCTTATGCCTCTTCTTCTTCCTCTTTCTATTTTTTTTGTTTTGTTTTCTGTGACGCGCTGATGTCCCAATGCAGAATTGAGTTAATATACCTCATTTTTCGGAATTTCTCCGATAGTATCATCTTAATGATGAATGTTGCTCTGTATTTGGCATTGTTCGTGACCTTTTCCACCGCTTTGATATGGTGAAAGTCTGACGTATACATGTGGCAGAAGTCATGTATTATACGACTGTCATTGGACCATTAATCATTTTCATTATGCCAGTCCATAGCACGCGTTATTACCATGTCACATTGCGTAACTCGTCATCATTATTGATACATGATTAAGAGCGTTTGACGCAAACTGTAAGACAAGAGACAATAATATGGAAACTTTAAAAAGTCACAGATCTGTTTTAAGACAAAAACGCGGTAATTGGTTCAAAGAAAACATTTTGTACACCTTGAAATAAAGAATACAAAATGTCATATAGGCCTATACAATATATGCATGTTAAAGGCATTAGCGCTGAATACAGCTTATGCACTGAATGTATGTTGTATATATATATAGATATTAATACTTTCTTAATGTTATCCTATTATGATATCACATGGTGTCATATTGTATCACATTATATAACATATACTGTATGCGTCTTAAGTATTGTATCACAATTTGGACGTATATATACACGCGTGAGAGTTTGGCAAGTCACAACGACGTATAGAGAGTGAAAGTGTAATTGAATGCGAGCACAATGAAGACATGAATTTGAGGGTCTCCAATATATTGCTTGGTTTTAAACCCAAGCTATTTTCCATGCGTTTTTGTTAATTGAGGCGCAAGGAAGGATACTATTTGTGTCTATTTTCTGCCTGCTTCTGTGATTAACAGACTGTGACAGATACAAATTCTTATCTCTTCCGAAATCTCCAATTCAGGGGGAGCGAGTGTCATTTTGGTCGGATATTTTGTTTGTTTCTTTTGTTTGTGTAAATATATCCATTTCCGGTTGGGCGTTGTCGTAAAGTTCTCAAAATACGTGGACAGATGTTATACATTCTATACGTCTGAAGAAAGTTGTCTTAAAATCATACGACATCCTGTCATGCGAACAAGATATCGGACATTTAGAAATTTTAGAAGTCCCGGGAAACAAGCATGTTCGGTTACTCGAACTGTTCAGATCCACAATGTATAGTAATAATCATGCATGTTTCACGGGGTCCATGCCAGAATGACATATAGAAACTATGTTATGTTTGCATCCGTATAGTATATAGTTCGCCGAAGAGGAGCTTTTAAAGCAAAATATCGCGCGTAACTTTAATCAGTTGGGGCAATGAGTATGATAGAAGAAACATAGCAGTTTCCATTATGTTTTTCAAGATTGTTCAAATAGTCAAAATAGTCTTTTGGATGGATGGAGAATGTTTACATCACCTAACGTTATTAGATTTGTAAGTTTATAGGATTGAGCACACGAGAGACAAAATTGGCTAATTGTTTTAGGTGAAGGGGTTTGGGATCTCGTTTGGCCATTTGGTGTATTCAACATGATCGATACGTGGACTGATGAATGTGGTTTAACCCCATCTATTCAAATTACAACGTTCGCACAGAGAATTGCGTACAAGTTGTATGCCTTATTGAGGAACTGGTTCTAGTGGGGTTAATAGTGAAGCTACCGTGGCTGTATGGTATCGACCGTCTATAGTGATCTTCACAGTCAATAACATCTGTGTGCGTGTTTCGGTATGTTACATAATTGCAGTTTACTAAGTGCATCAGCATTCTCATTTTATCATACACGTCAAAATAACGGCCTCAATGATAGAGGGGCAACTTCATGAATGGAAAACTCGCGAGCTCTTCAAATCTAATTACTGGTCTGACAGTATTACTGTCGATTACTAGCTGAAACCATTGCAGTGTGAGTAACAGTAGCGCGCTGTATCGGGATAAAGCAAGACACAGTTATGAATATAAAGTGGCATTACCATTAACATCGGTGGTAATCATCACGCGGTATATAGTTGTAGTGCTAGAAGTATACAAGTTAGTATAGTTGTGGCAGCAGTTTTAGTACATGTATATAGCAGTAAAGTAGTAGTAAGTACAGAAGGCGTTATAGCAGAAGTAGTAGTTTATAGGTGGAGTGGTAGTAGGCCTAGTAGTAGTAGTAGTATAGTAGTAGTAGTATAGTAGTGTGGTAGTAGAGGCGGAAGTAGTATAGCAGTAATAGAAGTAGTATAAGTCGTAGAAGTAGTAGTGGTATAAGTCGTAGTAGTAGTAGTAGTATAAGTCGTAGTAGTAGTAATAAAGTAGTAGAAGTAGTAGTAGTATGTGAGTGGTAGTAGAGGCGGAAGTAGTAGTAGCAGTAGTAGCAGTAGCAGCAGCAGCAGTAGTAGTAGAAGTATAACCCCATAGTTAGTGTAGTCTAGTAAGAAAACACGGATGGGGTAGAATATCGCTGTCGTGATAACTGTGGTTGCGGTGTGGTGGTAGTAGTACCAGCAACTCACTGGTACGAATGGGTCATCCATCACAACATATTAGGATATAGACAAAGCCGTTTTTCACATTGCGCTCTTCCTTCTTAGCAGACATTCCGGTATACTTGACCGTTCCTCTCTTACGTCATATACAATTACATAGTACATCTCATGTTTATTGTAAGCTCTTCTGTAAGCAATCTCGCTGCACACTGTGTAGTGTGGCGTAAGGTGATTACCAACGCAGACATGATGTAATCTCTATTATGATAAAAAGTCCTTGCGCAGCTGACTCAGAATTTCCGTTGGATTTCCTATCGCCACGCAATTGTCAGGTTTGTTGCCTAAAACCAAGGAGCTTCAAAGCTCCTTGCTAAAACTGTGATAGAGATAAGGCAGTTAGCTTTGCAAGTGGTATCATCGTGATGTTAGCGTTGTTTTCCCTTAAACGTCATTTCGATAAACTATTCAACTCTTTCGATAAACTACTAGTGTTCAACCATTTCAATAAAGTATTCAACCATTTCGACAAACTCTTCAACCCTTTCGGAGAAGGGATCTCACGCTCGTCATGTCACAGACATGTTATGACGTCAGAGACACAGCAAGTGCGTTGACCGACGGACACTTGAAAAGTTCTGACTTTCTTAATATTCGTCAAGTTTTTGCTCTAATTTCTCACCAATTTCTCTTCTGCATTCCTGTTATGTGATGAAAAAAATATCTGCTTTAGTGCATTTCCTTTAAGTTCCCCTATTCTGGACAAGAATGTTACTCCTCCCCACCCCTTCCCCCCACCATAAAATCAACATCGTATGGTCGCTCCTAATGCTTGTGTGATTACTATAACAGCGATCGCGTACACATGTATGCAGTGGTGTGTTCAAACATCAGACGCAGATACAGGATTTCGTGTATATCCCAAAAGCCAAAGAAAATAGATAATTCAATTCTTCATTGATGTAAACAAAAATCACCTTTGTGCATAATTTTAATAATGGTCATTCACGTCTTGGCAAGTGTGGTATATAGTGGGCGTCTCACTTGTAAAAGCATGGCCTACCTTTTCATAATTTCTGTGTCGGGGGGGGGGGAGTGCCGATGTTGTTGGTTTTGTTTCTTCCTGGTTTGCTGCAAAAACGTGTTGGATGCAAGATTTGTTTTGAATCAATGGGCTCCAACATAAACCAGCGTATTTTACTGTTGTTGTTGTTGTTGAGTTTATTGGCGTTTTTCAGTCAGACTTGACTATTTACGCCACTCTGTACGGTGCGTTTGCAGCTGTACTTGTACAGTGGCTAACTGACTGGGCTGAGGCTGGGGGTGGTGGGTGTATGGGTTGGCTTGTCGAGTCCTGGTTCGTGTGTGTCACGTCGTCACTGCTGGTTGAAGTCGTTTGATGGCGCTCTTTATTCTGTGTCCTTGCTGCGCAACAGCTCCCGGCAAATATTTTATTTCTTTGTATTAGCATAAATAACTTTATTTTTGTGGTTAATTAAAACAAATTGCTGTCAACCTGAAACAGATTTTGGTTTTGAGGCATACACACCGGGCACTTTTATCATTATGTATGCTATTCCATAATCAACTAGTGTTAACATATCAATACAAACTATAATATCCAATATTTACCAGTGCATCTGACAAAACATATGATATATTTTTGTTGAGGATGATTCAATATATTACCTATAGTAAGATTACTTACTCCTAGATAACTTTGCAACTGATTTCTGTATTCTTTATAACCCGGACATTCTAAGAGGAAATGTTGCACCGTTTCTAATGTACCGCACTGAGAACATTTACCATCAATATGTTTTCCTAATTTAAACAATGTTTCATTCAGTAAACAGCTTCCTACTCTTAATCTGTGAAGAATGTTCTCATCACGTCTGCAGTACAGATTGCTTTTACATGTTTGCGTTATGTTTGGTTGTATGTGGAATAAAAATCGACCTCTTTCCGAGTTTTCCCATTGTAATTGCCACTGTTTCATATAATGATTGAATATAATAATATTCGTCTCACTTATGCTGCTACAGACTTCCGTTTCCTGAGTGTTTTTCAGCGCGTTTTTTGCTAACGTGTCGACTTTGTCATTCCCTCTGATGTCACAGTGGGAGGGGATCCATTCAAAATTGACTTTGATTTGTTGTTTTGTTAATGCGTATAATTTCTGTCTAATCTCAATGGTAAAAGGGGATGTATTTGAATCTTTCAAGTCACACAAAACGCTCAAAGAATCACAAAAAATAACTGAGTCGGTTATTTTGTTCTCTTCAATCCAATCTAATGCTAATATTATAGCTAATTGTTCAGCTCGGAATATTGAAATTGGTGAAAGTTTATGAGCGATTTTTACTTCGTGCTTTGGTATGTATACTGCTGCGCTGGTGTTCTGGTGTTGGTCTTTTGATCCATCTGTATAGATGTGGGTGTATTTGTTCCATTTTTCGTGAATAATGTTGAGCGTTAGGTTCGTTATGGCTGCGGTGGGGGTGTGTTTCTTTTCTATTTCGTCGTGGAGTTCAGTGGATACTAATGGGGGAGGCATGAGCCAGGGTGGTACATTTGCATGGGTTGACATGCGGCTTTCAGTTTCCCGAGTGAGATGAAGGACTCTTTTGATAAAAGGAGATTCGTCTTTGAAATCTAAAAGTTCGTATTGCCAGCAAGGAAGTATGGGTTCCCTGATTGGGTGATTTACTGGGTAGCTTTTTAACTTTGCTAAATATTTCGAACTCAACATTTTCCTTCTTAGGTCCAATGGCATATTTTACTTTCGATAAGGAAATAATATAAATGCTCCCAAAGAAAATATGAGTATGGTTGTAAATCGGACTCGTTAACTTAATCGCTGTATTTATAGTGCAATAACGACTTTCTGACATCGAAACCGTGAATCACTGTTTTTATTTTTGCTTTTTGTTTGATCAGAAAATGAGATCTGGCATCAAATCTTTCATGCGTCATGACAATTCGTTCTATATGATTGTCATCAATACTTCATTGAGCTTGATAGATTTTTTTTTTCAAGCGATCGATTAAAACCCCTCCATTTTCAAATTCTGTGCTGTCCACACTTCTCTGTGGATTATGCAGCGAATTTACAGCAAACATTGGATTTTTAGGGGAATTTTCATCCGGTGGAAATGAACCCTGCTGGAAAGAAGACAGTGCCCCACAGTGTGTTCACATAGTTCACATATTGATGTGACGACACTGTCAAATTTCACACAGTGGGGAGGTTTTTAACACAGTGTTCACATAGTGATGTTCTGCTTGACACTGTGAACTGATGATTCACAATGTGTTCACAATGTTAAAACGCTTCACAGTGTGAAGAGATTTCACACTGTGTTCACTTTTGTTCACACTGTGGGGAAACTGTGTTCTTTCCAGAAGGGAAAGAATATAGAACTCCTAGAAGTTTGTTTACATCTTGATCACCAGTAATACTGCTGCTGCTTCTATTTCTACTACTACTGCTGCTGCTACTACTACTACTACTACCACCACCACTACTACAACTATACTTCTATACATTATACTACCTCTATTATCATCATCATCACAATTATCATCTATTCGTCATATACGATGATTGACCAGACAGAGAAAACGAAAGTTTCGAAAGAATTCCAAAAGAAATGAACGCAAAGCAAACACACAAACCAACAAACAACACCACGACGGACTGGTGATTATTATATTTCTCATCTCAACCTGAAACCAGGTGTGGTTATAATCTTATACATGCATGAGGAATGGTATGCTATTGTATCTTACTGAACAAAAAATGTAAGGTATACAACGCATTATTTGTCAAATCGCTGCTGTTAGCTTAGGAAAAAAACAACATCAACAACAATGCCGACTCCTCCCACAAAGTGGGCGCATTCCCAAACGTCCAAAGAGCTAAAACGCTTTATTTTGAAAGACAAAAAACGGCAACAAAGAGAACTAATCCTATAATACGACGAGGCTATACCATATATAGGCAAAACAACCTTATTGATTCGCACATGTGCGGGACATCTTACCTAATGGGAGGGCGGGTTTGTTTGTATGTTTTGTTTGTTTGTTCTTCTATTAGCCGAGAGGCTGTTTTTCAGAGAGACCATAAGAACATAACAGTTGATATTAACAAAACAATTCGAAGATACAAAAACGAAGTAAAATCAGTTTAAGCATAAAATGGAGAGATGATACGAAATATCAACACAGAGACAAAATAAATCAATACTTCCTAAGCAGCGTCCAAGGTGTCCAAGATATAAAGCTACCTGTTTTGTTTTGCTGTTGTTGTTGTTTTTGTTTTTTCAGCGCACCCTTGTGGTATTCGCTTCAGCCGTGTTAAACAAGGTTTTTATAGATATTATTGAAATGATTTTATGTGGACATTATCAACAGAGTACACATAACGTCTGTAGCCAAAGCCTATGCATTTGCAGTAAGTTTCTTTCATCTCTATTATAATATTCCGGGCTTTGTCTGCGTTATACCTGTAGATTCAGACATAATATGCATAAGGATACATTGCGTAGGCTGAACATTTTTTCCATACATGACAAAATATAATAAGCAAACATAGTTGTTATCGTTCACTTCCTTTTAACCATATTTGTATATATAGGATTGACATGCATGTAGGTGTGCCAAGAAACATTGTAACCATAGCAACCGTGTTTGCTCAGCATGTTTACAGTATAAAATATTCTGCACAGTAATGTTACATCCTTGAGCACGGGCAATAATAAGAAGCCAAATAACTGACGTTGTCATGAAAAAAAAAAAAAACTGACCAGTTTGTAAGCTTAAGAGAGTAAGATCATCTATACCACTACGTTGCCAGAGCTTACGGAATAAAACCCAGAAATAATGAAATAAAAGAACATCATTTAAAGTGGCTGACTTTAACATCAAATTTAGTAAACATTTCCATCAAAATCCATATGTCCGATTTATGTGCGATGGGTAATCTCAATGTATCAATGTTGGCTTCAGTGAAAAAAGAGTGAAATAAAAAAGAATGGAACCAGTTTTCGATGAAACCGTGATAGAAGAAAGCTATGGAAAGCATTGCATGTTTTTCAACAGATTGTGACACTAGCCGCAACTACACACATGATAGTTAATGACGTAAATGACGTAATTATGCCGTCTTGCCCAAAGAGTAAACGAGCTGTAGTAACATTGTAATGCGTGCACTTTAACTCCAGCTGATTATATACGACGGATATCTGACCGTACTACACAAATAATCCTTAAGTGGTGATGAGCTAAGTATTCGAGCTACCGGTTTAAGCATTTTAAGTGTCTGTTGTTTCTTTCAATATATTATGTATTCTTTCTCTCTCTCCCTCTCCCTCTCTCTCTCTAGATGTCTCTCTCTCTCTCTATCCATCTATTTACCTATATCTCACTCTGTCTCTATCTATTTGTTTATTTATTTATTTATTTATTTATCTCTATCTCTCGACATATCTGTCCATCTATCTCTCTCTATATCTCTATCTCTCTATATATTATAATACATATCTATCAATTTATCTGTCTACACTGTAAAAACATGGGTGTTAGATTTAACACCACGGGTGTTAAATCTAACACCGATCAAACTTCAATAAAGGACCACACCCACAGGTGTTAAAAATGCACTGTGATGGTGTTGAAAAGTGTTCACCTGACACTTCGTGGTGTTAATTTGACACTGTACCTGGTGTTATTTTGACACTGTACTGGTGTTAATTCAAAAATGACACCACATGGTGTTGATTTGATATTTGCTGGTGTTAATATCAATGGTTTAACACCCGTCCAGCTTCAATAAGGGACCACACCAGCTGGTGTTACTTTGGTGTAAATTTATTTTCACATTTTTTCAAAAATCTAGTATTTTAATGTAAAATTCTTGATCGTCTTGTTTAAATTAAAAATCAACAAGAAGTGTAGTTACTAAGAAACTCTTCAAAAACAGTTTAAAATTTGGAAATGACACCCGTTGGTGTTAATTTAACACCATAAATGAGCACCGAAAATTTAACACCAGCTCGGTGTTCACTATTTAACACCGGACTTTTTGCAGTGTATATACATATCTGTCTATAAATATATGTACATACTATATCTGTCCATCTATACATCTCTATATCTCTATCTCTCTCTTTATAATACATATTTATCCATCTATCTATATGTATCTGTCTATACATATATGTACATACTATGTCTGTCCATCTATGCATCTCTATATCTCTATCTCTCTATATATTATAATACATTATCTATCCATCTTCGATATCTGTCTATACATAATTGTACATACGATTATATCTCATCACGCAATATAATTGTGTCATTGACAACGTCGTGTTCATATGATATTCAGCTGAATATTATATGAACACGACGTTGTCATATGGTCACAGATTACCTGTTATCTTTCGTAGGGCCTGTATAATTATACAAACATACTGCTTACTTCGCTTCCAAAGCGGTCTTATCGACTTCTTTTTTTTTTCCTATCACGACTGAACATTCGATGCGATAGTGCACCGTGACCCTTTAGAAGAACGCTTGAGTATTCGCTTTAATTTCAAGTTCAGAGCTGTGGCTCAAATCACCTCTGTAAGAATATATGGCATCAGCTAGAGTCGTGTCTCTGTTTCAGTCTCATTTTACGGGGACAACAGATAGTTGTTTTCAACTTTATTGTGAAACACAAGCGCATTCGATTGCAGGGCAAACCACACATCAAAAGTCCCCTAGAGTAAGTAGTCTGACTCACTGGGTATTGTTTCCCACGGTTCACGTATAGGGTCTACATGTTTTCAAACTTCGAGGAAGAGCGAGTTTGAAAAAGGAACAAAAATGTGTTCGCTGTATTTGTTTTGATTTAAACAAGGAAGGAGACCCGCTCTGGAAGTGGTACGCTTTATAAACGCCAATTGTTCCCAGAGAACACGGAAACTTCAGGGGAAAGCCCGCTGCTATTAC
This sequence comes from Diadema antillarum, assembly GCF_040938485.1. Lineage (NCBI taxonomy): Eukaryota > Metazoa > Echinodermata > Echinoidea > Diadematoida > Diadematidae > Diadema > Diadema antillarum. The sequence goes on from NW_027271673.1 coordinate 249,790, forward strand.
CCCTCTATTTCTCCTTTTTTTCTCCTCCATTGCATTTCAGTTCCACGTAGATTACACAAAAGTACAAATACCAACCACAAACGGGACCGCATTATAGGGATTATATGAAAACATTAATCATGTTATATTCCACAAGATTATCATAAGATGATTTCCAAAAATGGAACTTACATTATTATTTTACATTATATTACAAGTATCATGTACATAACTCATCAAGATCCTCTAGAATCATCTATGACATCTGGTTTCTGTTTAAAATGTATGTTCAGATTCACACGCGCGCACACACACACACACACACACACAAACACACACAGGGAGAGGGATAAAGAGTCCTCACACTGACTGTGTTTCGACAAGAGGGGGAGAGGGTGGGGGAATCCCCTTTGATACCAATGGGACGAATGGTAACATTATAGAACAGGAGGACGTTTTAAGCGTGGAAAGGCGCCGCATAGCATTTAAAGTATGCTTTAGATCTCTTGTATAGTACATACACAGTCATTTTGTGTGCATGTTTGTATTGTTTCTTTTCTCTCAATCAGACTGGAATGAGACTATCGTGAAGAGGTGACAAAAGTACAAGCCAGTTTAGCACGATCATATAGATATTGGAATACATAGGAAATAAAAACAAGGGAATACAACAGGTCAAACGGTGCATGTAGCCATGCACACGAACTGACCGTGACCTAATCCTACTGCGTGCAGGACAAATTGACCTCGTAAGATGTAGTACAATACTCGACGAGGGGTAAGAAGTATCACCTATAAAGATGAAAGCGCGCAACTGTGTCAACTCCACAGAACTCTGTGTAAGAGTTCTGTGGTCCACTCCGCTGGCCATATACTCGATCCGAGTTATCCTCGATGTTTGTCGAGGGAGGGGCTTGTTTGTCGTGACGTGAAAACTGACCGGTTTGTGTTGCGAGGAAAAGCATTCGAATTAGCAAGGAGCTATTAAACACTAATAGCTCCTTGGAATTAGGTACGAAACGTTGCCTTGAAGATGAGAAGATGCCTGTTTCGTAAATGCTTTATGGGGTTTCGTCGCGACGAACAAGACGGCAGCACTAATCTGTTTACTCCGAGCTTTGATAGTTTTCTATTGATTCTGCACATGAAAATTGTATGTATTAAGTATTGTATAAACTGGAGTGTTGATTTATTACAAACCATCACGATTTTAGTCTAGGGCTAGTATGAAGAATTTTTTGCTGCCGAAGTTATCTTTATCATCATCGGGAAATTTCCACCTTTGATTCTTCTCACTGCGTATGTCTTTTGCCAAGTTGTAGACAAGCAGGCGCTATTTTCTTCTGAATGTTTTTCCGATACGAGGATCAGTTATAACTTAAGCAATTTAAAGGCTTTGGAAACATCCTGCAACGGGCTCAAAGTAATTTATATAATATTAACAACAACCCTGTTGGAAAGGACACAGTATCCCACAATGTGAAACACAATGTGAAACACAGTGTTAACACATTCTGAACACAATGTAAAAATCTCTTCACACTGTTAAATTCAAGCTTCTCAACAATGTGAGCACACTGTGAATCATCAATTCACAGTGTGAAACAGAACATTTATTAAGTGAACTCTTTGCGAAAAACCATTCCACAGTACAGTGGCGGAACAGGAAATACATAGCACTAACCCAAAGATATGATTTCGTCGATTTGATGGTGAAAATGCAAGTTGCGCGTCACACAGTGCAGATAGGCGTTACCACCATCATACCATACCACTTCCAATCAAATTATATCATTTAGATATCTGATGGGGTGCTTGATATATCGGAGAAAATCGTATGAAATTATTTCTTGCGTGATTTATCTGCGAGGAGACTACACGGAGATCTCAAATTGGCAACGATATCAAGAACCTTTTGCGTGCTCTGAGTGCTGACTGGCTCGGGCAACAGTAGCGTTTTACACATGTCCAAAGTCCATAGAACAGAGTAGGCCTATATCAGGGTTGATTGACTTTTGAAATTGTGAGTTGGAGAAATCATTAGCTTGTCATTAAGCTGAACTGTTTTCGTTTTCGTTTTCGTTTGTGCTCAATCACTAAATCTTGTTCATGTATACCAACATGAGGCAACATTGAGAACTCATGATTTGCTTTATTTTTATTATCTCTTTTGGGAGAGGGGAAGGAAGTCTCATGTTCTTCAAACGGTCATTGTCCTGTATAGCTCGTGTTTTCATTTATGATATTATTAATGCGAAAATGCTTAACTCCAATCCTCGTGTGAGCAGAATTAATGTTCGAAGGTAGCGTTTTGCTATCCACAGTCACGTACCACGTGACCTCACGTAATCATCATCACACATTTTTTTTATTCGAATTTCGTTCAATTCCATAATCACAAAATTCACTTTCACAGAAACAAAAACAAAACATTATACAAAGACAAACCGCATTCAATTAACACATACACACACATACGCACACACAAACACACACCAGACCAAGCACATACGCACTCATATAAGATTATAGGCATAATCTCTTAAATGCCATATAAATTTCTCTACTTTTTAAACAGACAAATGTTCTTGATGTCTTAATAATTACACATTCGTGGCTATTAATGAGAGAAGGCAGTATTAACCCTTCCCCACGTGTGTCTGGGATTTTAAATGAATATTGTGGACGAGGTATAGGCCTATACTTAGTGAGGTATACATAGGCCTATGGAGTTTTCTGTGTCGATCGACACTTAATGCACTCAAAGGGTTACATGATTGTTTAATCTTCTGCGTGCCACATTAATTTCCAGTCCATAGGTATTCGTGTGGAATTTGTTCATATTTGACTCATTGACCCAAAAAGGGTTAAAGTGTTAGAAGTTGGATTGGTCTATGAGTCGACTCTCTTATTGTTATGATTGGAAACACAACCAGATCCAGTCGGCGAAACAGGAAGAACGGACACCCATTACTGCGAAGTATACATTGTGTTTTTTTGTTGCGCAGTTCGACAAAGCCAGGAACCCTTGCCTGTGGTTACAACACTTACCAGTATAGGCTCAGTCACAACCCATAGCCTCCATTCAAGCTTCAACGGTAATTTTCAAGCTGGTTATCGAAATTATATTGTTCATATATTATCTACCTATATGCATGGTATTTTAGACAATTGTATTCAATGGCCTTACGTATAATTCCCGTAAGATATTGCGAAGTAAATACAGATAAAGATGGTTGATCGCTTTTAATCGCGATTGCACGTAAATCGAGACCTCCAGATGGTTTGACATGTACAGAGTAAATAGGGCTATTGGTTTCTCTGCTCAAGGACCACAATAAATTCCACAAATCCATACATGGCGCTATCGGATTCATGTATAGGCCTACTATACGTGATATGAAATATGAATTGTCTGGAATGCCCCTTAGATATAGAAATATCAAGGAAATAATATGAGTTCCTTCTTTCCACTCTTACGACTGGCCGCCATTTTGGGCTTAAGCGTTTTAACCTCCGGTTGAGGTCAGACGATAACCGCATCTTTCTTCTCGCTTTCGATCTGTTTACTCCAGACCAGGTGGGTTTTGAAAAAGCGTTGGTGCAGTTCGGTGAGTCTCCAGGTATCGAGGACACGATCGGAAGGTTACCGGTTGCACGTCTTTCAATAGAACCCAACCATATAACGGCGGGTCTGTCGTCTGTCTGCCAAACTGATTAAAACCCATTAATTATTTCACTGTCTCTTTTTTCCCCACCTTATTTGAGGGGGGCATAATAAATGTGAGATTATAAAACTATTCAGCGGTCCCCAGGATGGTATTCGTGAGTCCCACAAGGCTTCAGCAAAGACAGAAATAATGTTTTGATGCACCTTGCTGCCCCTCTTTGGAATAGGATAATGTAGTGAATAAAGAAATGTTGCCCCCCTCGAGCGTTAATAACACGCTGTGTGACAGAAAAGAAAAACAAAAAAATATTACATAACTTTTTGTTCTTTATTTGCAAAATTTGACAAAAGAATTACTCAAAGCTATAGCCATCCCACATATGTTTTGACATGCATGGGCTAGACTGAAACAAACATCAAAATGATGCATCATTATAGGACACAAAGTGGGGATCAGTTTTTGGTAAGAAAATAACTCAACTCTAAACAGCGCTTCCCAAATACTTTGAAAACTAATCACAATAGATATTATGTGGCCGTCAGCAGGAAAGATAACCACACCCGAAGCGACTCACATTTAATATTATGTTTGTCAATGTTTACGGCGGGCATTCCAAGCTATATAATGTACAACATGTCAAAGTTGAAAAATTGAATTTACTTAACCTAGAGGTGGAATGTTAAATGATAATAATGAGGTAAACCAGATGAACACTCTACATCTACCACATCATATTGAAATCATGACCACACCGATGATGCAATACCACGTTACCGGAAGTTATCCACATCCAAACATCTGTGTCACCCATTCTCCCACCTCCACCCCCATGGTAACTCTTTATCTGTGAACGGTCTATCTGTCACAAAATCACATCGTCCTGTGTCTTCAAAATTAAGGATTATCACTTTTGCATCGGTTTCGATATTATGCAAAGAATGAGTTGAAAACTCTTTTATCTATTCTCAAAGATATATCCTGCTTCCAAGTATTAATTGTATAATTATTATATGTGTACATTATCATGAGAATATACTTCGAGAAAAAGAACGTTATTGTGGTCATCTATTCTGCAAAAGACGCAATAGTAGTATGGTATATAGTGGTAAACTTCGTGTTTAATTCATATTGATGTGTATTATTACCATGATAGATAACCGCCGAACGATATTGCACAGGCAAGCTAGAAAAGTGTGGAAGAAATGTTTGTGTATACTAAACAACATAACTAGAAAATTCTGTTTGAAGATAACAGCAATAAAAACAAAAATTCTGAGAATGTAATACCTTTGGTCAAACCATTTCCCTGATCACTAACGTGAAGTTAGCTTTCATTTTTCCCAACGTATGGCCTCTGTGAGCCAGCGGAATAGCATTGTTATCATTACGTGTCTAATGTTTGCAAGGAATTTTTTTCAAAGAGCACATTCCATGACACTGTTCTTATCAAACAACTCTTCTTCAGATTTAGGATTTTGATTTGGGATAGAACGTTCACATACCTTCTGTGCACGCTCTCGATACCCTCGGAGACCCACGCGCATGTATTGCCGCATGATGATAACATTGTTGATACTGTGTTACATTGCATTGACATACAACGCTATGATTATCAACTATATCATAGAATATCAGGTTACTTTACAGACCCGAGTGCAACTTTTAGATCACCCCTCCCCCCCCCCCCCCCCATTTCATAATCACAGGGAGGACGAACATGTATTCTGCTCGCGGACAATGGCGTTTCGACGTATCTTTTTAGATTGAATGTTGCACGTTTGAATCGGCGAATATTTTAATATTGTTGATACACGTATAGCAAAGCCATATTCATGTCAAATCGGGGGTTTTCCTGCCGCTATGATTTGCTGCAATTCATGAAAATTCAGTTTTCCAATCGTCTGTCTTGAGAAGAGGGAACTGTATAATACTATGTATACTGAATAGGTAATATTGTGCTGATATGACACTGCAGGGATAATGTATTCTACCTTTTATGTATCATAGACCGAATCTTATAAACTCTTTTCAAACAACGAATATTGATATTGTAGCAATAACCCTTGTCGACTGTTGTAGTCTCCGGCAATATCCATTAAAGTTAATTTCAAGTCATTTACCCGTGAATACTGCTGATCTAAGTTGGGTTATAATTACTATGTATACTGCGTGGTTTCCCATTTTGTTCGGAACAGGAAGGGGAGTGTCCATTATGGACTGTCTCTACATATATCGCCGTAGAATTCATGTTCTCCAAAAGGCTGCATATCAGATGCTCAATCAATTCAAAGCAATATGCACCCTCAGCTTTCAGAGGATGTATACATCGTACTCGGCCCGCCGTTTACCAAAATGTTTACGGATGTACGCAGATCATTAACATGGTTTTGTTTTTATAGTGTTGGAAGATCGAGTGCCTTTTCAACATGCCTGGCCGTCCTTCATCTCCTTTTGCTTTCGTATGTAAGCTGTCAAAGACATTTTAATGATGAGACATAATTCATCATCCTTTTGTCGAAAGTGGAACACCCCTTGATGTTTACATTGACTTAGCATAGGCACGAGTATATACTCATCAAGCAAAACGAAACTGTCAAAAGTGTCGTCTGACACGAACTTGCATTAGGATAACTCCTGAATCTCAATACGCTTCCTTGGGTTTACGGCATAGTGAAATTTATCGCAGTCACGGTGTATGCAGATAAGATGTGATGATGAAGTAATTGTCTAGTACTAGTTTGGATTCACGTTGATCTGTCCCAAAATCTTCGCTCTTAATGTCATCTTTGGAATGAAATGTATTGAAACGAGATGCTCTTATTGACAGTAGTTTGTTGTTATTTCAATAATCAGGCAATCTGAAGCTAAAATTCTATCCCTCCCTCACATGGGAAATCAGAAGTTTGATTTGTGACATGTATGATATCCCAACAGACTTCGAGTGTGTTTGTACATGATAAGATATACACTGGTGGAGCATATATTTGAAATACGATCGAATACAGTACTTTGGGGGGTTTTTTTTAGTGGGATATCTATACAGTTGAATAGTTGTAGGACTGTTCGAGTCGGCAGCAATTTGTAGCGGCTTTTAAACCCTCTGCTTGACTCATCATAATACCTGACCATATTGGTCCGAATTCACGAAGGTGGTACAATTGAAACAATGGTTTAAACCATGGACAATTTGTATGGAGCGCCAAGTGTTGCATGACCTATTTCGACGAAATGACTGACTTCGTAACGCAAATAAGCCATGCAGCACTTGGCGCTCCATACAAATTGTCCATGGTTTAAACCATGGCTTATTGTACCATCTTCGTGAATTCGGGCCTTTAGGTTTGTGTGTGTAATTAGTGCACATTTTACCCATTGGCACAAAAAGGGTGAATGGCATCGCGTTGGGTCAGAGACCGTACGGCAGTTAAAGGGAAGATAAACCCCAAGAGCAATGTAGATTGAGTGAAAGCAGCAACAATAGTAGAACACATCAGTGAAAGTTTGAAGAAAATCGGACAATCGATGCAAAAGTTATGAATTTTTAAAGTTTTGGTGTTGGAACCGCTGGATGAGGAGACTACTAGAGGTTATGACGTATGAGTGGACAACCATACCAAGAAAATATAAAGAAAATTCTACAAAAATCAATTTTTCATGAAAATTACAAATTCCATCAACTTGATATTGACATTATGTTAAGGGTAGCAATTATTCCCCCTGCTTTCTGAAAGCGGTTGGTCCATTGCTCTTTCATAATTCTAGAAAAGTGAATTTTTGTTGAATTTCCTTTATATTTTCTTTGTATTGTTGCCCACTCATATGTCATATCCTCTAGTAGTCTCCTCATCCAGCGGTTCCAACACCAAAACTTTAAAAATTCATAATTTTTTCATCGATTGTCCGATTTTCCTCAAACTTTCACTGATGTGTTCTACTAATATTGCTGCTTTCACTCAATCCACATTGCTCTTTGGGTTAACCTTCCCTTTAAGCCACGTGGTAACTTCAGTTGTCAACAGCAGTAGACTCCGATTGATTTGAAAGGGACAAGGGTAATTTGTCCCAGTGTGGATATTTCACACGAACTCGTCAAAGGTCCTAGTCGTGAAGTATAACTTCTGCTTGAGACTGCTTTTATTCCACTGACTCAATGCTTTCTATACTGAGCTGTTTGAAGAACTATTCAATCAACAGCTATTCAAGCATTCTCTCTTCGACCAGGGATATGCCCCATTTTTTCTACCATTCTTTACTTCATCTCCCCTTGAACTTCCATTTGTTAGTACGTGTGTGTGGGAAGGGCGGAGATGCTCCATGAATAGAGACAATGCTAAAAGTTCATCGTGACCTTTTAATACGGCTTAACACCCCATGTTGCGTAATTTCTCAGCCAGTCCCCCATACAGAAAAAGTTGATCTTCCCCCCTTTTAGCGCGCCCGAATTCCATTGCATGAATCATAACAGCTGAAGGGGTAATACCACCACCCCTATACAAACTCACAGACTTAGGAGGGGTACAATGCCAGTGGTATCTGTGTGTAACTACTGTGTAGAGATCAACGGGTAACGCCCATAACAGCATCAAAGAAAGAGGCGCCACGTTCCGTTCCTAATGATCACACTGACTCCCCTCTCCTCCCGTGCATGCCCCTATCTTGTCAAACTGTTATACACACTTAATTTTGGGAAGGGGGGGGGGGGTTCTTTCTACGAAATACCGAACTTGTGAGTTTAAAAATGTAGGCTTATATTTCTAGCTTACAATCGCCTTTTCATGTGAAAGTGAAAAGTAATTTAGTGGAATATAGCACGCTTTCTTTGTGAGATTTATATGAAATAACTACTCCCATGGATTTGCTACACCCTTGACATCATAATCCTTGGAAATGAATGCTTCGATGCTTGGATATCCTCCATCTCAAATTTGGTTTCCCCTCTGGAATGATACATCAGTGTTTTTGCCAGGGGAAATTTCGGTTGCTAAAATTTGACACATCAAGCTTTTTAACAAAAATTAAGTGAACACATTAAATTTTTTGTTTGGTTAGAGCGTTTTCATGTGAACTCCAGCCTGCATTGTTTTCGATTCTCTAAAGCGGTGAATGATTTAGACCGTGATGTTTATGTTAGGATGTTAACCTTGGCAAATTTGGGCTATCATTTACCCTCCATCAATAACACTGATCTAAAGCAGAGCTACAGTGTCAGCCTGTCCTTGCTGTGATGACATAGGGAATTACCCTTCAAGCCCTTCTAATGACGAACTTGTTATCAGAAGCCCATAACCAATCTGATTTTACAATCAGATGCGTGTTCCGGAGCGATGGAGGCAGTGTTTCCGGTGGCTTTAATCCACCAATATGTAATGGTTCGCGTTGTCGTTGTCGTCCATGTTGTGTGCGTGTGTAATTGCTGTCTCTCTCTCTCTCTCTCTCTCTCTCTCTTCTTTTTTTTTATTGACTTCTTATATGCCTAGTTACCAACGTGTCACTGTCTTTTCAAACACGGGCACTTTGTATTACCGAGGAAAGTCAGCATGAAGAGATCTCAAAGTGATACCGAAATCTTGTTCTTCCAATCAGGGAATTTGTTATGTCACAGGTACATGAATGAAAGCCCAATAAAAGAGAGAAAAAAAAATCAGGTAAGATCATGTATATAATACCAATGAGAGTAAGACATTAACAACGGGTAGCGAGGGATAAACATGAAAGACATCTTGAAATGAATTCTTTCCGCTAGTGACCAAACAGAGTATAGGCCTATGTCATTCGAATCTCGTCATTCCGAGATTCCATTCCCTGTTTGTTGACAACAGTGACAAATCCTTATAAGAATATGGTATAAAATAGTGCGATCTGTGTGTTAATGGGACTATATAGAAACATCAGCGATTTATTCGATGCATATAAGATTATTATTATTATGATTCCGTCACAGAGGGGAAGAAGGAGTCCATTGAATTTCCACGTGATTCTAATCGTCGTATAGAGGGATGACATTACTTTACGACGGAATGATACTTTTGTTGAAATCCTCACTTGTTATAGTAATCGCTGTTCATTCATGACCACTGCATGAGTAACTTTGTCTCGATATGTGATTGACTTTAAAGGCCATGTTTACCTTTGGGAGCAGTGATTTAAGAAATGTTCAAGATATCACTTTTAATGCGTATAGGTCAGTTGTGTCACAAAACATCCAACCATATAAAATTTTTGCAATAAAGCCTAAAATATAATGAGATGATATCACTATTTTTTCTCATTAAACTTTAACTGTTATAGACGGTATAGTGTGGAAACATATTTATTATAACTATTGTTCACATTTTGTATATTTAACAATACTTTACATCGATTATACTGGTTCAAATTTTTGCATTAGTTGTTTCTATTCCTAACTCACATTTCAGAACTATTGTGTAGCACTAATACTGGGTTTTTGTTCCATCTGCATATGGTAAATTAAGCCTTTAAGTAGCTGATATAGTTAACTTGATTTAACCCTCTGCGTACCAGGAAGATTTCCTGTCAACATGCATGGGTGTCAATTTTGTGCACATCTTATTCATTGGCAAAGAAAGGGGCGGATCCAAGAATTCCGTAAAGAGGGGCGCGTTTACAAAATTAAAGGGGGCGCATGCACCCCTCCCCCATTTTTTCTTTTTATTTCTTTTGTTTCAACAACAACAACAACAAAAGGGGGCGTGCGCCGGTCCTCCCTGGATCCGCCACTGTTCGAGTACCGACGGCACTTTAAACTCTACGGTGTTCACATCAACGAGAGATAAATGATCCGACATATTATATGGTACCGACTCACTGTGATAACTGTTGTGTTTGCGTAAGAATTCGCACACGCTCTTATACTAGCTTGGTGTAGAGCCGCTGAAAGCTCCTACTGTGACAAAAAACAAAATCGTCTTTTCAAGTTGTCCCTCCTTCTATTCATTTTCTCTCTTATCTCCCCTGCTATCTTTCTTTCTTTCTATTTCTCTCTCCCCCTCTATTTGTGTATGATCATTCAGTTATGACACCATCCTCCGTATAGAGCAGTTCTTTAAACTCTGATCCAATATCAAGTCACGTGTTAATGATTTGCTTGAATAGGATTGAAGGTTATTCGAGCGAAAATGGCAAGATTCAGATTTTGTTCATTTACAGATTCTGCATTGAACATATCGGAAATGAAATACAGTCGTTTTTCCCCCATTGTTACAAAAACTTCCAGGCGTACCACCGGTATACATTCAAACATATTAAAACTGAAATTACTTTCACTGTTGCTGTCTGATAACAGAATGGTAAGGGCGTGTTGATTTGAGCAATTCAAAATGGAGGAATAAACTATACAGTGATCCGACCGATCTATAATGGTAGAATGAGTACTTGGAATGCAGGTTTGAAGGCATTGGCTGGGGACGACAGCCTGAAGAAGATATGAAACATATTATACAATAAGCATATATTGCATTCACATAATTCGGTATTATGATAAATGTAGAAGCTGATCCAATGAAGAGATTATTCATTTATACTTTATAGTAACAGCGATAGTAGTCACTTATCAGTCCGCCAGTCTCCCTGACGTGCTACTCATGTAGGGTCCCCTTAGTGTGACGTGGGAAATTTGTGCTGTCGTATTATTTTTCCCACAAAACGAAAAGGCAAAAATATGTCTCACAAAGAACAATATATCTGGTTCCACACTGAGTTAGACAAAAGGTTCGGATCCGCGCAGTACTTTATCGGATTATCCCGACGTAGTTGAGTTGGTATTTTGAAGGCTGTCTATAATAAAATCAAGGTAGCCATGGGGTGGAAAAAATAATACTTTTATTCGAGGTAAGCCAATGTACCGGTTCTATTCAGAGGTCAAATGTTTTTCCCCATTATGATTTTTTACACGGGTTTGAAGAGGTTAAGTAATGGGTGTTATTCCGCACCCCATCCCTAAGTGTCTGCGCTTTACCTGTTGAATAAGTGCTTTGACTGCTTCCCTCAATGGCCATCCCACCACTAACAAAGATATTATACGCATATAATAGGGCCCTGTATTGCTCATATACAGTGTTGCAGTTTGGAACACCAACATGACACCTCCCTTTGATGTGGACGGTGAGTTCGAATACCCCTGCCGGAAAGAACGTAGTGCCCCACCTATGGTGTGTTCACGATACAGTATGCTCACATATTCGTCTCTGTGAAAGCGACCGAATTTTAAAGTGTGAAAATGATTTCACATGGTGGTCTGGATTAATTTTTTCACGGAGTGTTCACATAACAATGTTCTGTTTCTCACTTTGAATGGATGACTCACACTGTGTTCACAATGTTATAAAGCGCTCAAATTTAACAATGTAAAGAGATTTCACACTGTGTTCACAATGTGTTCACACTGTGTTTCACATTGTTTCACACCGTGGGACACTGTGTTCTTTCCAACAGAGACATGATTACGTCACATACAATGACATGATACCAGTAGAAAACAAATCAAATAGGAAAAGTGTCTCATTAGCTGAGCTGGCAGCCTTTTTAGCCATTTAGACTCGAGTGGCCAGACAAAGATTTATTGCCCTGCCTCGGGACAACCATGGCTTTTGTCAATGGACTTGAACCTAGATTCTAGAAATGTTAAGAGTCCGAAGTTTTAATCATTGAGCCTCAGTGTACCACTGTATCAGATCCAAATACCTAGTGTACCATACTCTGCTTAACTTCGGTGTTACGAATGCAATAATAATGTATGGCGACTGTCTAAAGACGGGTGGCCCATCTCTGTCTAGTGCAGCGGATGTGTTTTGACGTGTAGCATTTATGGACGAAGTTCAGGGGTCATTTCCTGCAATGAAGGCCTATTACAGGCCTATAGTGCTTTGGGCGTTTCTATATAGTGCATTATTTGTTTTGATATGAACGAGATAAAAACTTCCAACTCATGAAGAAGCCCTGCCATCGAACGAAGAACAAGAACGTGTTACGAACATGTTCAAAAAATTGTTCGTGTTTAATACAATACTTGAATCGTAAAAAACAACACATGAACGCACACACGCATACAATCTTTTCAGGGCTTGCCCGACATGGCAAAGACTGAGAACTGGTATCCAAAGCCCCCCCCCCCCCCCCCTCATACACCTTCCGTATCAAATCGATGAATTTGAATACACTAGTAGGTCCTGCAACTGGTCTATAGCTATTACCCCTCCAATGACGATGGCCTGAAGATGCCATTGACGCTGTTCACAACAAGTTGACGACAGTAGTAATAGACTTAACCGACATCACAAAAATCTACTGTAAGATGATGCACATTCCAGTGGGCAACGTATGCCCATGGAGTTACAACATTGTAGCTCCATATTCCGCGTTAACTTTAGCCAAATATTATGTTTGTGTGTGCGTGTGTATCCTGTCTATCACTTGTCTTGAAGTCGAAAGGTTAGCGCCTGGAAATAAAAAACAACCAGTTAACAGTTGGTAAATTCTGATGCCATTCACCGTCTCAACGGGCTTCCTCCCAGGACTGAGCGCCGCAACCCTGGTGAACCCGTCGCTAGCTCAGAGCTACAGCAAGGGTCCAACACAATAACCTCCGTTCGCACTTAAATACATGATTCTCTGTCCTTTGCTTGCAGACAAAATATAAATGTCGGTTACCCTGCAGTGGATCCAGCCCCATGCTATTGACTACTGCTGTCGAGTTTCACACATGTTGGGGGAGATCTTATAGGCACTGTGAACGCTTGGGGAAAGAAAAAAGTTCACCAAACTTTCGGAATACTGCTCGTTCCAGATCAAGTTCATTAACATTTTGTTCAGCAGAGGAGATACTGTTTCAATATTAGGGGAATTTGAGAGAGTTAGGGGGGAGGAAGAGAGAGATATGTAGGGTTGTACGAAAGAATTTGAGAATGGAGAAGGTTGAAAACATATGACAAAATATCACGTGCGTAAACTCCGTTTAAATCTCACAGTTCGCTCATTATTATCATTCTCAACATTATAACGAGTTCCGCCCAGAAACGTGCGATGGCCATTACACGCCTCATCAGAATAGCCAGTAACAAAGACACGCCACAAAGCGATTTGATTTGACAGTCAACCGCTTACAAGTGGTCTATGGGATTTATTTGTTGTAATCTACAATGAAAAACGTCAAAGCAGGGAGGTCTGTAAGACAGAAAGAAAGAAAGAAAGAAAGAAAGAAAGAAAGAAAGAAAGAAAGAAAGAAAGAAAGACAAGAGCAGTGAGAGAAAGAAATTTGCTGACAACCTGTTGCTTGTTTACGATCGTAACCTTTTTATGAATAGGAAAATCTGATCGCCTTTCATCCCGTTCGTTTTATAGGTCTTTTTTCACAAACTGTCACAATGCGACGTGGGTTTAGAGCAATGCCGCACCGGTGCACCAGAAATATGCTTTTAGCAACACATACATACGAACTTTCTACACGATTAGTGATGAATTGTGCATGAAGAGAATGTATACGTTGTCTTGTGGGCATGATGTCGTGAAGTATACCTAAAGTGTACGCGATCATACGCGATCGTCTCAACGCAAAGTGACTACATTGCTCATCTTTGATGGTGAAAAGTCGGCAAAATTTGCTGAAAATGAAAGGTTTGCCAAAAGTGGAAAATATCCCTAGAGGTGTTGCTTGGAAAGGGAAAAGTTCAAGTCTCTCGTTTTCGTTTGTCACTGTCAACCCATGAAAATGAATGCGATGACAAAAATATATTGACACGCTTGTTCAGGTTGTCAATGATGGTATCTAATACATTTTTTTTTGTGCGTGTGTCTGTTTGTGTGTATTGTATGCGTATGTGCGTGTGTGTACTGAGAATACACAACTCACGGTGGTCCAACTATACTGTGTTTGCGTGTGTTTTGTATGTGCGTGAAATATCTTTGCAGTTACGCCATCAACGAAGGATAAACGAACCGAGAGACGTGAATAGTTATGTCCCGAATTCCCATATTACTAGGGGTTTAATGGATAGCTCCTGGACAAAATGAATGTATCTGTGTGTGTGGGTGCGTGTGTGTGTGTTAGCGTGCACAATACACCCACTTACGCCTCGTTTGTGCGTTTTTATTATGAAATATCAAACAACCCGTAGTAAAGATTTTTTTTAATCGATCATTTCTTATGAATACAGTTTGAAATCTGCCCTCAACCAGAATGGAATGCGAAGCATCAGAAAGAAAAGATGATCAAATAAAAAGACGAGCAAGATTACGAAAATACGAAAAAAGAAAAACACGCCTCAACCTTGAACGCTTAGGTCGTAACAAGCTGAAAGAATTGTAAAGTTTCAGCCACCTGTAACGAAAAAACCGCATTGTGTGCGGCAATACCTTAATCAATGTATACAAAGCGTTTCGCACGGCTTCTTGAAAAGAGCAAGCTTGTCCCTTTTTAGCGTGACAAAAAAGAAGAAGAAAAAAAAATCATCATTTTTGTGGTGTGCGTGTGTGTGTACATATAGGAAGTGCCTGTTGAATGTGTATTTGTAATGACATTCCGATGGTGAATAAACCTATTCATCAGCTATACCAACGTTGAATTTGGGTGACGCATTTACACAATAATGATCATGAATACTTCCATCAATGGACGACTGATTTCTTGGCCTACATGACAGCTTCGTCCCCTGAGGGGCTCTAATTCACTATTCACTCAGATTTCACGAATTGAATCGAAATATTGGCCATGCCCTGTGGTAATTTGAAGAGGATCTGTTTGACATACAAGTACCATAATTGACTTCCTTTAAACCTAATTCTCCACATCAATACTGGCACACACACACACACACACACACACACACACAAACAGACAAACAAATAGAGATGGAGAACGAAGGAGTGGGGCACAAGGAAAAAAATGAGAAAGAGGAAAATTTGACTGTCTCATTTAAATATTGGGCTAGTGTGTGTGAGTGTGTATGTGTGTGTGTGTTCGTTTGTTTGTCTATTTGTCTGTTTGTTGCTTCCCTCTCTCTCTCTCTCTCTCTTCTCTGCATTGTATCAAGGACACCAGTCAACTGTTTAAATACCTTATGCAAAATACTGACAGCCGATCTGTATGAGTCCATTTCCGGTCAGATGGTCATTCTGCTCTCACCGACGGGGATGTGGAGAGTCTGGACGTTACAGACTATACGGTTGACTTCTGTATACTGTTGTATAATGCGTCTCATAACTGTGGATGAACTATAAGGGAAAACCACTCCACTCCCTCTATGAATATGTATGTATATATATATATATATATATATATATATATATATATATATATATATACATACACATACATGTATAAGAACATAAATACGCAGGATATGTTCTAGTCTTCCCGTCCATATCCTTTGTGTCAAATCCAAGAACCGTGAAACCGTGAAAATGCTTAATCGAAAAAAAAAGTGATGTGGTAAGAATTTGAACCGCCCCGTTTCCCACCCTCTGACATTCCATTGCTATTGACTGTGAAGAATTGTATTTTTAAAAAAGAATAAATTAAATCAGTAAACTGTTCCCCCCAAATTATGAAGCAAAGCAATCGCTTCATCTCTTTAGCCCAAGCAAACATATTATGTTATGTACAATGAATTATCAATACCTATAGGATATTATTATCAATCTGCACAATCATTACTAAATCTAACATGCACCATGCCTTTGATGATCGGGGTTCGATGCCGCCGTCTTGCTGAACGATCTGAAGATTCATTTCGAACGGACGTTTACATGATTTTGGTGATATTTTGATTGTTTGATCATTCAATAAAATGAAATCTCACGTAATGACAAAGCATATTATATATGAAGAGTTTGTTTGCAAAAACCGATAAGTCCATTTTTGAAGATTTTGAAGTACGGCCTCTGTCATAAAGTACAAAATAATGCCTTTTAAATTATATATTGGTCACTACATATAAAGGTATATTTTTGAAGTTATGGTCAAAAGAAGCAAACATTTTCTTATTATTCTCTTTATTTTTCTTGACCTTTGATCGCAAATATCTCCATTTCGCAAATATGGACTTATCGGTTTTTGCAAACAAACTCTTCATAGGCCTATATATATATATATATATATATATATATATATATATACATACATACATACATACATAATATAGGTCAATGCGGTCCAAAAAATAAATGCAAAAGTGTAAGTCATAGCTGTACCTTGTGAAAGCGTTTAAGACCGGTTTTATCACTTTTCCACATAATTCCGACAAGCAAAACTGATAAGGAATAATCTTCAGGTATAATTCCTTATTGATAGATATCAGATTAGTGCCCAGCCGATTAAATTATATTTTTCTTCGAAGGTTTTTATTATAACTATTTTGCGCAATATCTCTTATAGCAATATCCCCGTGTCTTTACCATTATGCAATCACAAATCTTTTATAGTTTAATTACTATCACAAATACATATCTTTCTTTAGAAAGAGACTGGTGACTACCAGGGTATGTCTTCCTATCTGCAGGGTAGATCAGTTTGACACATGCTTCATCAACAGATATACTTTCGAGTGGCGACATCGATCCAGGAATTTCATAAAGGGGAGGGGCGCCTTTACAAAACTAAAGGGGGTGCAAGCCACCTTTTTCTTTTTCTTTTTTTGTTTTAACAAAAAATAAAGGGAGCGCGCTTGGTACGTTTCCCCTGGATCCGCAACTGTAATGTGAGGGAAGAAGCGCTTTAATGCTTCGTAGACAGTCTGTATGAAAACAAATATCCACAAAACTGTAAATATCATTGTACAGAAACGGTCTATTGTCAGTAAATATTGTCAAATTTTGCGATGATGCCTCATGTATTTTAACGATTTGCTGCAGGCAAAATCCCACAAAATAGAGCTTTCGATATACAATACGTGAAGAATGGTGATCTAATTAAAACGAAGAAAATCACTTACTTGTGACATCAACACGATCATTTAATTATTTAAACAAACATGCATGTTCCACGCGTGTGCGCACACACAAACACACACATACACACTCAAACGCGCACATTCATACATTGTACGCGCCCAATAATGAGCAAATTCACATAAAGAGACAGACGCTGGTATTAATAACTCATTTTTCAAAGCATGGCGATCACAACTACAAAGGCCTGCCGAGCGAATGCAATAATGGACATTTCTGTGGTATGTTATCTCCAAGGGTATCTGCGAATGCATATCTTCAAAGATCAGTTGTTTTTGCCGAATTTAATTTAATCTTTAAAGTGTCTGTGTTGATCGTTAATTAATTTGTATTTGATCTTAACAAGTAGCCTAGGCCCACAGCTGTATGAAAAACGTTAAAAAATACAAACGAAAACAAAAGCGCAGGATCTTTTTTTTTTTTTGAAAATTGAAAGGATGTCGTGTGGGTGTTGTCAGTGTCGTATTGTTTGGGAGCAATGTATTTCAAGACCATAACTGTTCACTTTGAGTAGATGAAGAGTTTGTTTGCAAAAACCGATAAGTCCATATTTGCGAAATGGAGATATTTGCGATTAAAGGTCAAGAAAAATAAAGAGAATAATAAGAAAATTTTTGCTTCTTATGACCATAACTTTAAAAATGTACCGTTATATGTCGTGACCAATATATCATTTAAAAGGTATTATTTTGTACTTTATGACAGAGACCGTAACTCAAAATCTTCAAAAATGGACTTATCGGTTTTTGCAAACAAACTCCTCAGATATACATTCCTGTACATGTCTTTTTAAAAAAAGCAAGAAAGCAGTGTACTCGGCGGGTTGACAAGGATGTAACTTCTGAAAGATATATAAGCCTAATGATAGGTGGATGGTTTCTAAGTCTTGGTTATTTGTAAGTCAGGTGGCTAGGTATCAAGGAAACCACGAATATACGATTGGTTTCTCAAAGCTTTTGTCTGAGAAAAGGTGATACTACAGGCAATTTTGTGTCATACCTATATACCACGCTGTTTTGGTTTAATAGTGAGAACGAATTTTGAACTCGCCTTGTTCACTTCCGGAGTACTTCTTGTCAACTTCCGGTTAGACATGTTTTGCTTGCTCCCGTTCTGCTGCGCAAGGTGCACCCTTTGTTGTCGTGAACACCGGTCCGTTTCATGTCTTCTTGTGTGTCACGTTGAAATGTTACCTTACAAAATTGGAGTGAACAAGGACACACACACCGAACCCTATTCTTGTCCTTATAGAAAAAAAAATGTATAAGAACGTCACATTTACTTTCCGTCATGGGCGGCATAAGTACGAATCATCAGAATATTGCACAACCAGACAATATTGTAGTCGAACGAATCGTATTAAACAGAGACGTTTTGCGTAGCTTCTTTCACTTGGAAGGACGTCACTGTTATTTCTCAGTATGATCAATCAATCTAATCCACGTCCTGTAAGTTATCCATCGACCAATTTCCAATGAAAACACGATAACGCACAGACGTAAACACACAGTTGTCGTTTCTCCACGTAAAAGTGTAGAACTGGATGAGGACAGTTCGTGGATTTCGTAACGTCTTTTCCAGCAGCCAGTAAATAACCACAAAAACCAAACTTCAAACAACTTCGTGACTCCGTTTCACTCAATTTCAGGCAAGGACGAGTTGTATGCATGTAATATGATTCTGCTGATGTGTTCTTGATTGCTTTAAAGACGGTGAGAGGCATAGCTATGGAATAAATGCACATTTTATTCTCTTTCTCCTTTTTTTTTTGCGATAGGGCCTACCCCCCCCCCACGAATCCTTTAGTCGTATAGGACAAAGTGTAGGCCTAATCTAAAGTCTTTCCACAAACGGTGACTTCAGTTACCTACAAATTGTATAAACTACACTCCTTGGTGAGATATACAGATGAATTTAATATCAACTCTCTCGAGTGTTTTAAAGAAAACCTTTTATAAACTATTTCAGTATAATAGGAAATGTGCAAAGCTGGCTTTTAAGGAGAAATGCGTAGATGTTATGTTCCCATTCTCTTTGCGATGTTTTTTCACGTCACAATGATGTGACCCCTTGAAACGTGCATGAAAATCGTGATCTCACGAGTCCTGTAAAGAGATATTTTGATTTCCATTATATGTACGACGTGCTGTCCAACGGGACACATTATTCTGGCAAAGACTATCAATGAGGTCAACGAACAAAGGCTGCACCAGCCACATGTCGGAAATGGTGAGCGTTCGGTTTCCGGTTCACTGTCAAACCGAGACAAACCTCGCAGAGTTTGGTTTGTGTGGTTATTTACTGGCGGCTGGAAAAGATGCTACAGTATCCACAGACTGTCCCTATCAAGCTCTACACTTTTATGTGGAGAAACAATAACTGTGCTTACGTTTGTGTGTTATCGTGTTTTCATTAGAAATTGGTGGATGGATAACTTACAGGACGTGAATTGTAGATTGATTCATCATGAAATATAACAGTGACGTACTTTCAAATGAAAGAAGCTACGCAAAACGTCTTTGTTTGATACAGTGCACTCCTGTCATAACGAACACTGTCCCACGAAATTTCGGTTACAACAAAGTAAAAATTCAGGCTGCAACATTATCCGCTCTGTGTATTTCTGTCGTTTATTAACATTGTTAGGTAATAACGTAATTTCGATATCACGAAAGAAAACTGCCGGTCCAGTGGACTTCGTTACAACGGGAGTTAAAAGCTGACCTCATAACGAGTGCGCCCTCAATCACTGGTTCAATTACAACTCGTCATTTCTGCCGCTGCCCTAAACGTCGCGTCGCGACCATTGAACTGTGTTAGTATTTATTACAGGTAGTTCAATGGTCGCGACGCTTTGCAAAATTACACAGCGAGCATTAGATCTGCGACGCCAACGCTTAGACGATGCACGCGTCCTCTCGGGTTGGAAAATGGAAACAGTAAATGTTTTGCGCATGACCAGAACACAGAACACAATATTTTGCATATTACGTGTATCATCCGTGGTACCCTAGCGTCGTCTTATTAGCGTTCGTGTCGCTGATCTCAAGTTCACTAACTTTATGAACACAGAGCCTGCCCCTTGCAAGAAACGCGCACGACGCGGGGGTAAACGGGCTGTCACCCAGTTCACCAATAGTGACTCCGTGCTGAACCCCTCACTTTACAAGACATGCAGATCTGTGTAGGTCCTACTTACTAGTAGTTTATGCTAAATTTATATAAGACGATCTGGCGTTGAGTCTCTATCGTCGTAACTTTGCACATAGTAGGGTAACAGAATAGAAGCTAGTCAAGGAGGAGACAACTTTTTTACTGCCTTTTTCAACCAATATACACGGCAATGATCAAAAGACCAATTGTAGTGATTGTGTTCGTGGTTTCCACATTGTGTATGTCCTGTCGCTGAAAAACTTTGTGCAAATTCAATTATTGTCTTTTCGTGGATGCACTCAACTGATAACCTTGAACATTTTGTTTTGTTTCCTCTATCACCTGCAGATAATAACCACTAACCAGCCACCATGTACGCACAGACGAAACAGCGGACGTACTTTCAGATGGGCATGTTCCTGGGCACCATGGGATTGATTCTCGCCCTCATCGGCCTGTACTACGTCAACGGGGTTGAGACTGAGACGCGAGGACTCGCGACGCAGAGGGCGGTAACACTCTGGGGCGGGATCCTGGTGAGAATATTTCTCCTTTCAAGCCACACAATACTGTCTTTTAAGGAAACCCAAGACCCAAACATGATTGTGGATTGAGCATAAAACAACAATATCACTAGAACACACCATTCAAAGCTTGCCACGGGGAACGTCGGACAATAGATTCAAAATGCATGTTTCCGTGCCGTCATCGCTAAATAAAGACACTACGTACTACAGTTCATGTACATAGAAAATGAAAAGAATATTTTACACTGATTTAACCTATTCATCTAAGTGCTATGATACTGAAAAGCACTTTATTGCCCTCTTTCAGAAAGTAGGGGAGATTATATTACCCTGAACATAAAGGTATGTCAGAAACATATCGATGGAATGACGAAAAATAAATTTTGTGGAATTCTCTAGATAATTTTGTTATATCGATGCCGATAATGACGTCGTGAATTGTAGTAGGGCCTACTGGTGGTCTTCTTTTCCTGACAGCGTTGACGGCGCCGAAACTTTGAAACTGCATAACTTTCACTGATATTGCTGCTTTCACTCGATAAATATTTATATATGGGTTTTGGTTTCCTTTGAAAGGGAATTCCGGACCACTTGAAAAATACGTGAAAAGAAAGAGTGAGACTTTATAAGCGCAATAGTGAAAATTTGAATAAAAAAGGATAAAAATTAATGAAGTTATATGAAATTGTGTAGTTTCTCGCATTTCGCCAAGCACTTCTAGGAACAGAATGATAACGATTGTACAAATCCATTGGAAAATGATGGATTTAGCGCCTTTTGGAAGCAAGCTCTTCAAATAATGAGAAAGTTGACGATGTCATCACCTCACAATTTTGCTTCCATTGAAAGCAAAGCAAAGCAAAACAGAACAAAATGACGAAAATGCAATTTATTCTGTCTTATCACGTGCTTATCTGAAACGGAAATATCCGAAATTCCCGATTAGCACCCGAGTCTAGCCATGCAAGTGGATTTCTTTTCTAAATTGAGGTCAACTTTGAACAAAGGATTAAAATGGTAATCGGTATTTTTCTCCATCTGTAAATCGGACAAAGAACCCCCAACTCATTCGTTAATTTGAGTTTTCGCGACAGATATATATACGTTTCAGAGACATCAAGCACAGGTCATGTGTAACTCAAAAGGGGTATTCTCGTCATTTACATTGTATTACACAGGTCTCTATTAGATAATAAGATAATAATTCAACCATAATCTCATCCAGTTAAAGGAGTGTAGCATTACACGCCGTGTCTTACACTGCTGTACGCATCTCTCACATAAGCATTAATCTATTTCTCTCTCCTTTCCCTTCGTCTATCTCCCCCCATTCCCCCTTTCTCTTCCTTACAGCTCATCTGCTTCGCACTAAGGAATGTCACGCTCGGATTCCCTTCGTCAAGATTTGCTACGGAATCTATGTGGGTATGTATCATCAAGAGTCATTATTTTCTTTTATTTCTTGTCCCCATATAGTCTGATAGCCATCTTCTTCTTCTTTCTTTTCTTTTTTTTTTTTGCCAACTTTAGTCCTTAACAAAAGTGCGCCCTCCTTAGCGACGAAATGGCACCCCGTGACGGAGCGCCTTTTCAGGACCACGCAGCTCTTCTTCTTTCGTCGTATGAAGCAAATAAGTGCCGACAGAATCGGTGCTCAGAATGCTGTGACAGATGGTCTGGAAACGAGACTAGTCTCCGAAGCAAATTCCTATATTGTGTTTGTTGAAGAGTTTCCTCCCCCTCTGCACAAAATGTCCTAATAAGCACTACTGTATACTAGTAGTTGGAAATCGATACACCAGCTGCTCTTGTAGAAGACCACGCCCTTCTATAATGATCTTCCCTGTTTCCATGACTACAGGACATGTGCTCGGCCATCTTCACCAACCTCATCAGTCTCCTCATCTCCGGGGCCATCGTGGGAATCACCCTGTGGGCTCACATTGACTTCTTCCGGAGCGTTAACCTCGATGACCTCAAGGACGACAATATGGTATAAAGAGGGATATTTTCGTTTTTGCTTTTGTTTTTGTTTTTCCCCATGCCAGTGTCGTTAACAGATAGTTTTATTCATACCGGAATATGACGGTGCCGAAATAAACTAGCAGTAAATATGATGAAAATAGCCGCATGATACTGATATTATCATTATGATAATTATGATTAGCATTATTACTATTATCATTGTTATTATTATTACTTTCATTTTAAGTTATCATCATTATTATCGAATAGTATGATTTATGAAACCTATATAAGATATCCGGATTTTTTCTATATATGTCTTCGTGTGTATTAATTTTGTTCTCACCTCTGTCCTCCTCCTCATCTTCCTCCTCTTCTCCTTCTTCTTCCTCCTCCTCCTCCTCGACCTCCTCTTCCTTCTCTTCTTCCTCCTGCTCTTCCTCCTCCTCCTCCTCCTCATCTCCCTCCTCCTCTTCCTCCTCATCGGCCTCCTCCCCTCCTTTTCTTTCTCCTCCTCCACTTCCTCCTCCTCCTCCTCATCCTCCTCCACTTCCTTCTCATCCCCTCCTCATCCTCTACATCCTCCTCCTCCTCCTCCTCCTCCTCCTCCTCCTCCCCATCTTCCTCTTCTTCAACCTCCTCCCCTCGTCTTCCTCCTCCTCCTCTTCTTCTTCTTCTTCTTCCTCCTCCTCTTCCTCCTCTTTCTCTTCCCCCTCCTTCTCCTCCTCCTCCTCCTCCTCCTCCTCCTCCTTACTGTGGTCCCGTTCCCCCATCCAGCTGGTGAATCTGGTGGCCATTCTTCTCTGTGGTACCCTAGCCATGATGGCATCACTCGTCGGCTGCATCATCGCCTGTTTCCCAAACTCCGATGCTGAGGTGAGCAAACTTGAGTTTGATGAAAAGAAAAACTCTTTTAGACCTTTCTGTTTGTTTGTGTTTTGTTCTCTTACACTACATTTGAAATTTGCTTAAGGGATCGTATTGTTTTGAATGAGGCCTAACTTCAGGTTTCTAACATTTTTTTTTTTGACGAGAACATGAAAAACCTCGTATGAAATATGAATGGACACGTAATTCAAAGAGGGATTCAACGTTTATTTGATAGAAATTGGTTTTGAAATGGCTGAGATATCCAAAATGGAGTATTCATAATAAAAGGTTGGACCCACCGTTTAATAGGATCGCTTTGTGTTACTTTGTTTTTGGATGTCTCACCCATTCCAAACCGCTTTTTTTTATAAACTTTGATGAGGAATGAAAGTTTCTCTGAGAATTGTGTGTGCTCTTTAATTTTTACATACTTCGTTTCTAAATATCTCACAAAATGTTAAAACCTGAATTCCCGTCTTAAGGAAGCTATACCATCCCTTTAATACCACTTGTTGTTTGCTTTTGTTTTGTGTTCTCATTTTTGCTATATTTGAAGATTCTGATCGCAAAATGGGCAAAGCGCCATTTTTAAAAATGCATTTATTATAAGTCAATCGTTTGTTGCATCACTTGTTACATAACAAAAATATTACTGAAGTGCTGATTAGATATCCCATACTTATCATTTTCTTTGATTCTGGGCTGCGGCAGCTTTAGTCACAATTATCTCAACTTAACAAAGATGTATTAGTACTCGTTTTGCGATCAATGTCTTCGTTTATTTAAGCCAAGTTAAAAATGTGCCGAATTTCAATTAAAAAAAATAGATAGTTTTGACACTCATCTAATTGCTGCCTTGCCGTATATCACCAGTAATCATTTCTCATAGCTTGCACGAACATGATCAATCTTTCACCGACCCCCGTTTGTTAAACCCTAATAGAACTACTAACGAGCTTACTGCGCATACGTTTAACATCTGTTTTTTTTTTATTCTTCCGATTGCCACAAAATGTCTGACACGCTTAGTATAACCCTGCAATATGAAATACCCCAAGAGATATATTGTTTTGATTTTGTAGAAGCTGATTTTAACGATAGTCAAAACTGTTCGAGACACAAGATTGTGTTTCACTAAAAATCATATGGATTAACAAGAATTTAATAATAGGCGTATAGTTACCCTTTTCCTGCCAAACACAATATCTGCTTAATGTCAGCAAATTACATGATAACATTTTGCATCTGTGACTTTGAAATCAATCATAAACAGAGACAGATTTTTAGGAAAAGTTTCATGCAAATAAAGAGTCTTTCGCTGATATGAAATTATTTCAATTTTCAAGATCATTCAATTTATGTTTCTATTCTATTTTCGTACAACACTTATGATTATAGAGCTTGTATATTCCGAGATCAGTGACAAACTTAGGGATCTGCACAAATACGATGACAGGATGATTATTATATAGGGAATGTAAGTCACATCACTCATTAATTATAGGCACTTAGTGTGATGTTAGTGTGTTCCTTTTCAGTAACCTCAATTTCGTCTAATTTACTTAATAAGGTTATGACATTTCCACCTGTTCTATGCTGTTTAACAATCAGTTTTTGGAGACACAATGTTCTACCCATTATACTCAAGTTTGATCCTGTCGCAAAATATACCTACAAAATAATTATTTAAATAATTATCATGTCAAGAAATTATGATTACTATATTAATTCGCAAAATATTCAAGGATTTCTGAAATCTGATCATTTCGAATTTGATTATTTCAGGCGATGATAAGATTTGAATCTCTTATTTTGGGAGAAATCAAAATTAAAAAGAGCAAAAAATACTTATAAAATAGGCCTATCACGTCAAGAAATTATTATTGTAAATTAAAAAATATTATTCAAGGATTTCTGAAATCCTTTCATTTCAAACTTGAATCTCTTATTTTGGGGAAAAATCATCTTCAAAAAATGTTCGTTCTTTTTTTAACATGCCAACAGGCCCCGATGGTGGGGGATCAATACGCTATGGATAACCAGGGATTCACTAAACACTAAGAAAAAAACAACAACAACCACAAACTCGAGATAAGGCAAAATGGTAAGTCTCTCTGATCTCGGTTCTTTATACTCTCGGAAGCAATACTTTGTTGTGGTGTCCGTATGGGATTTAACACTAGGTTGCTAATGCGCCAGTTTCATTTTGCAATTAGCATACAATACAACAGCGTTGAAATCATATATAAACTGCATCATAATACAGCTGCAAATTACATACAATTATATGCATTGAAACGAAGGATAGAGAAACTGGTAAAATGTACCCCATCTTTCCGCAGTTATTCTACCCCTCCCCACCTCCCCCTCCCACCATTGTAATAATGCACCTGCCGAAAACGATCATATCCATATACCATCTACACAATTTGAACTAAACTGTAGATTTATTCTCTTTCCTCCCGTTACTCTAATTAAAGTGTATGCATTTCATTGCAAGGCTAACTCTGATTTCATCATTATTCTATTACTCTAGTTTCTTCTTTTTTTTTTGCCTTTTTTCAATCATGCAACGTACAATAAAGCACTAATCTCACACATGAACAGATGTTCATTTGTCTCAATCGTAGTTTCCGTTTCAATTCATCACGTTTTACCTCATAAGTAAAATCAACATTCATAATTAATTAGCAGCCTACAATTAATTAGCTTTTCAATTACAGCCTACTTTACCTTCAAAGTGAGACTGCTCTAGGCCTACTTACCTGCACCGCATGTAATTAGTGTGTAAATGAGTATGTATGTGCGTGGTGATGGTGTTTATATTGATAAGCGCGCGTCATGTGTGTGTGTGTGTGTGTGTGTGTGTCTGTCTGTCTGTCTGTGTGTCTGTCTGTTTGCTTTATTACTTCGGTGTGTCTGATATCCTAAAAGATTGCACTTCTCTTGTCTTATATCCTGGCTCGTATAATGATACACAAGTAGTACGCCAGGGGCGGATCCAGGAATTCCGTAAAGAGGGGGAGCGTTTACAAAACTAAAGGGGGGGGGGCACACGCACCCCTCCCCATTTTTTTCTTTTTATTTCTTTTGTTTCAACTAAAACATAAAGAGGGGGGAGCGTGCGCCCGGTGCGGTCCTCCCTGGATCCGCCACTGTACGCACCTCGTTTTTGTAGCCTATCCTCACTACACCATGCATGCACACACTAACTCCGGCAAGATGTGTCACTGTGGGCTTGTCATTTATAGCGAAAGATTTTGTTTATTGCTTACCGATACTGGTATTCTTCCTTCTTCTTCTCCTCCTCCTTCTCTCTTTCTCTTTCTCTCTAATTATATATTTTACTTGTGTCTTTTTTATGTCGGCCTACAGTCAAACCTGCATGTCTATAGCGACCAGGAAAGGGAGACGAAAAAATTGGCAGTTGTAGACAGGTGGCCGCTATAGACAGGGTCGTTCATATGGCTTTTCTCTTGGGTGAATGATTTTTAATTGTCCGTTTACAGCAGGTGGCCATTACATACAGGTGGTCGTTAAGACCGGTTTGACTTTAGCTTCTATTTTCATTGCCCCTTTTCCATTCTCGTATATGCATTTATACCCTATTTATAAAAGAAGTACAGTAATCTATACAGAAAAGCGTGTTTCCAGCCGCAAAACGTAGTCGTGAGTCAAAGGCTGCGTTTATCATCTTTCCCCTGTTTAAACGGCTTTCAAAAGCCCTTTCCAAAGCCCTTTAGAAACGGCTTCCAAAATAGTTGCGTTTATCAACTCTTCGCGAACACGATAACTGCCTGTCACTGCACAGCTGCATTGCGCAATTCGACCCGTGGAGAAGAGGTCATACAAAGGCGTGCATGATTCGTAACTGCAGTAGAAAGCCGTTTCAAAACAGATTTGCGTTTATCTCGCTTCAAAAGGCTTTTACAAACAGGTTTCTGAAAATCTGTTTAGGAAACCTGTTTCGGAAAGCACAAATTTGCGGCTTTCGAAAAGGTTTTCCGAAAGGGCTTTCAAAACAGCTTTGCGTTTATCAACTCGTAAAAATTCCTTGAAAGCTGTTTGGAAAACCTGCTTCTGCCGAGAAAAAGAGTTGATAAACGCACCCAAAATCATCTGTAATCATTGTATTTAAACACCATCATAAATCACCATTAAAGCGACACTGCAAAAGAAACGTAAACATGAAATATTTTGCTGATGCCCCGGCTTCCTGAATGACTACAGAGCTCAGGGCACTTGAGGGCGCTGTTTCAAACAGTATCAGGTATTCAAGCCCCGTGTTTCTTTCCTCTTTCTCATTCACCCAGGCATAAACAAAAGGAAATAAACCCAACGTTATTTGAGGTCAACTGATGTCAAGTGGACATATTCGCGAAGGAGAGGTCATTGCACTTTTTGCCGACAAGAAACAGTCCATCAGGATCACCCACGGTGATGGCGCTCTTCAAAATCAACGGTCAAAAAACAAGAAAATGACGATATTCCACTTAATATTTTTGTTATCATTATTCGGGGTTTTTTAATCGCCTTGCTTGCTACTAGGCTGTGCTCGAACTGAAAATGTTAGATATTGTTTGAAATAAAGTTGTAAATATGTATCTTGGTAAACAAGCAAGTATATAAACATAAAAACAGACCGGAATTCACTGTCAGTATTGGCCCTTGTTCTGTGTCTATAACTAGATAGTATCAATGTATTTAGTCAAAATGAATTTATGACAGTTTTCTCTTTTCTTGAAATACATCCATCTTCTAAAGCAGACTGAAACTGCATATAATACACATTCATTCAAGATATACCCTAGATTTTGCAATATCTCGACTTACTCATGAATATGACTTCGTCATTTTCTAGCGGGTTTTCATTGTAATCAAATTAGATTTTACGTCTTTGTTGCTGTTAAACCTTTAGTGTAATTCGAAGATTGTAGTGCTATATTTGTTTTGAAAATGTGCTGCAAATGTAACTTTCCAAGGTGTTATACTCCGTGAATGTACGCGCAACTTTTGTTAATTCTATTTTAATTTGGCAACGAAAGGCGACGCTTGATTAAGTCCATGCAAGCGACATGAGGTTAGTTTACGATGCACATTTTGAGGAATCCACACGTATTAAAATGGACTGAACTATTTAATAAAGGTAAAGATAGAAGACCTCTCGGCGGATTAGATCCGTATCGCTCACGAAATATGACGTAAGCATTAAATCGCGCGTAAAGCACCATCCGTGTTCAAGATCTGCGATCTCTGATTTCATGACAACTTTAATGTAATAGCTGCACTCTTATAGATTATGATGCATAATGTCGTAAAGACCGCAGCGATATGGCATCGAATGTGCAATTCGTAGCACGAGGGATTGGTATTATACTTCGCGTATTTTAATTTGTTTTATGCTGTTTTGCTTTCTTGCATTGTACCTAATTTATTAGTTGTCGTGTAGTTAGTGACGTGATGAAACCTTTTTTTTTTAATCCACCTGTGATTATTGTCTGTTTCTCGATTATTTACTGTCACGTTTTTCTTTAAAAATGATATTTGACGTTTTGTTATTATTTTACTCTTTTATATAATATAAAATCTATTGTTTCATGGAGATAGATGAGTAAAGAGGGAGATCACATCTGATGTTATCGTAGGCGCTAGAACATTTTGGGCAAACTCGTAAATCATGCCCTTTGTGTCGTCATTTCCGGATTCATAATGTAATTCAAGGTATGCCGCTACCTACAAATGTTTTGGACAGGATTGTAATTGTAAGGATATGGTGTGAAATGATGAAATGCATGAAATTTCAAGAATTTCTTCTTCAAACGCTAAATTTCACCACACGAGGTAATCTTAGTTCCAACCCTAAGACAGCAGTCCTCAACATAAACGCAAATAAGCTACTTAGAATGTTGCTCTAGCCTTCACTATAAGCTGCAAATTATAATTGCTGTATATACTTTCGGATATGATGGGATAAACCGACTTTATAGCGCTGAAATTATCTTTAGTGAATATGAATTGAAATAATATGTCTGTCATGTTTGATATTTTTATGCTCATGTAGTCATCTTTAAATTCTATTACTGTCGGTGAATTTCGTTTTCTTCTATTTGTTCAAATAAAGGAGAAAAACACTTTCATTTCCCATGATGCTTTGCAAATGAATGACCATTTTCCCGCCAAGTGCAGTACACGGGCAAATATAGTCGTATATGGCGTTTTCTGTACAGGTGACGGTGTATTATACGTGTTGCATGATATCCACATGCTGGTCTTATCACAGTTAGCTTTAAATGAGATTATTCACACTCTTCCCAAAATACATATTCAGTCTCTTCACAGAATCAAACTAAAAAAAGGGGGCGAGTTATGACAACTGGGTGTATACGATCACAAGATGTGATTTACATACATGGCCATATTGATACGTACTCCCTTCATAAACATGACTTAATCTGCCATCACAGTCATGAGAAGGTTATATATTCATATATCCCGTTCAATGGATAGTATTTCATGTTCAATTGTCCTCAAAATATCTCTCACGTATAAGTCATCACGCGTATATAGTATTGTATATAGCACAACTCCACGTCTATTTCTCGCGCACATAAAACTTTCATACCAGGGGTAAACCATCTTCAGTAGTAAAATTGATTGTGGAAGGAGGACTCATATTATTTACATTCCAGAAATGTTTGAAGAACTCCGGAAAAGGGAAAGGTGAACCTATTGGGGAAGAAATGTCAAGGAAAGTTAATGAGACATTGGATATTTTG
The DNA here is from genome assembly GCF_040938485.1 of Diadema antillarum. Classification (NCBI taxonomy): domain Eukaryota; kingdom Metazoa; phylum Echinodermata; class Echinoidea; order Diadematoida; family Diadematidae; genus Diadema; species Diadema antillarum. Next base: position 280,690 of record NW_027271673.1, read on the forward strand.
TGACATAAACTGAAAATACTGGGTTGTATATTTTTGTAAGCTATACTATTATATTTTTGTATGTGCGGTACCTGTTATCGAGGAATGTGTCTGTATTGTATATATTATCTGTGTATACTGACCTGGCACTTATATTATGTAAATAGTGCGTGATCTAGAACGCACTCTACTTGATTGTATTGTAGGGCAAATATATTATAAGCAGAAGTGCAGTTTTGTTTTTATCAAGACCTTTGGTCTCAGTGAAGCAGATAGCTATTTGGTTATCACCATACATTCGTGTTACATTTGAATATCTTTAAAGTATGGTACATTACAAGACTTGCACTATTTGTGATAAAAAAGAAATAATACTAGAAATAAAAATAAGTGGCGTTTATACCATTAATTCCACATGTAAAAATGTATGGATATGTGCACGACCGTGCAATATTCAGGTGAATAAAAATGACTGTCACTGTGTACGAATTCATCCAACCAAAACTCGTTATCTCAGTAAACTGTTTCCCATGTCTCTTAAATGCTCATCTGCACTAACGTCGAGAAACTGTTTAATATATCATTATTATCCTGACTCAAAAATCTAGCTGAGGCGGATATTGATGAAATATTGCCCATAGATGCCAGTCGGCATTGTTTCCTATTGCACTGCACGATGAAACTACACCACGCGCTGCGTGCTACGGAAACGGCTTTATTATCACGGCAACGCCTGCCCATCTACCAATCGACGCAGCTGCCTCGGCGGGAACAAGTCGAGCTAAAAATTAGAATACACATGCATAATAGTAAAAAAAGAGTCTATACAGAACAGAGTGTATGTTTTCGTCTTTTTTCATGGATGGCACACAATATTGTAAAAACATTTTGAAGCTCGGAATAATTTAAATCAGATCGTTCAACGTTCAAAAATCTGTTGTGACTGGGTCAGTATCTACTCTGTTTCCATTGTGGCTTGTTTTTCCCTGGTTTTTTTAGCGTATGATATACATTACAATTTGATTTCATTTCTTCTTTTATTTTGTGGTCAATGTAAAGTCTTCATAAATAAAATGTTACTAACGATGAAGTCCAAAGTTTTCCTTTGAACTCTCTAATGATGTCAGAGTCATAATCAATGTTTGGATAACGATGAGGACAGTTCATTCATTATAATGATTATCATTATTGTCATTACTATTATTGTTAGTGTGTTATAATGATTATAATAATAACGATAATAATGATAACAATGATGATTATTACTATTATTGTTTTTATTATTATTTTCATATTATATTATATTATATTATATTATATTATATTATATTATATTACATTACATTATACTATATTTTAATTACATTTATCATTTTGCTTATTTAAGAGAGTCTGTGATGTAATGATCCCATTCAGGGAAAACATGTTTGGCAAAGTAATGCTAGGGACGTGGTCTCTTTTCACGTCCCCGGCAGATACTATAACTATTATTATTATTATCATTATTATTTTTGTTATTATTATCATTATTATTATTATTATCATTATTATCATATTTTGATTACATTTATTATTTTGCTTATTTAAGAGAGTCTGTGATGTAATGATCCCATTCAGGAAAAACATGTTTTGGAAAGTAATGCTTGGGATGTGGTTTCTTTTCACGTCCCCGGCAGACAGGGTTACCCTTACAAGAAGACATTGCAATATACATGGCATTGTGACCTTCTCATAGAGAGAACTGCAACTGATATAAAGAAAATGAAACAATATTATGCTTTACCAAATTTGTAAAGTATTGATAGAAACTTAAAAAAAAAAACCACGTTCATGTATCTATTTATTCATTTTTCTAATTTTATAGTGCAAAGTTGGCTCAAGGCGCCCTCCAAATAACAAACATTAAAGATATGCATAACAGTTATAAATAACATTCATAGATACACGTATGCATTGAATGCCAGAGGCATTTCGTAAAAACATTATTTCATGCCGTGAAAAAAACAAATCATTGGCTCCAATTTGCGAAAATTTCATGACGCGAAAATATTGTGTTTTAGAGTACGAGGAGCGAGAGGGGGAGAGAGGGAGAGAGGGAGGGAGAGCGAGGGAGAGAGCGAGGGCTTGTGGAGAAGAAATGGCTGTACTGTATCAGAGAAAATGAAATTGTAAAAGAGTGCAAAGCGGTTAAATCAGAGGCTAGCAGCTATCCAGACGGAGCAAGGCGGACGCCATCGTAGGCTGATAAAAAACAATTTCCACTAAAAAAAAAAAAATGTTTTAGCCTCCCATGGATCGTTAAAATGTTTTTGTTGTTGTTGTTGTTTTTTTTTTTTGTTTTTTTTTTTAGGCCCGAAAACTATCTCGCAATAACCGGAACTCTGAATCTCCATAGGCTAACACGCAAATTTATTTGGGACCGGACGATTTATCTCGTTATAAGGAGATTCTCGTTGTATCCGATCTCGTTATAACGAGATTCCCCTGTGTATTACTGAACAATTGGCATCATGCAGAGACTCCAACTCTCCCGTTTTCGACGGGAGATCTCCCGCCGAAAACCCATTTTTGCAAAATCTCCCGTTCTCCCGTTTGAGATTTAATTTCTCCCGCCCTGGCTCTTTGTCTCCCGTTGGAAGGGATTTCTTACTTATTTCTATCGTATGTTGAAAAAATAAGCCTTAGATATAGCACAGGAGAGCATCTAGAACCCTGGAACTTCGCGCTTCGCACACATCAAGTTGGAGTCTCCCGTTTGCTAGGGGTTTCAGGCGGGAGAATCTCCAGATCAGAAGGTGCTTTGGGTTGGAGTCTCTGATCATGATTTAATCGTTAAGACCTGTGTAGCTTCTCCATCCGCCTGTGCATACTCGCTGCATTTTTATACTTTGAATGCAATTTGCACGAATCAATAATATTGTTGCTATATCCGTCCCGGCATTCACCAAGCCTGTCCAAATTCTGGAATTTTTCGCAAGGCGATCGTGCGTTTCTCCGGTATAACGCCCTCTGTCGTCGTGAGTGTATCATCGCACCGCATTGCTCTATAGCTACAAAACAAAACAAAACAAATGAAGAGTTTGATCCAAAAAAGGGTTAAGAGCATAGCATTCCAAAGTAGTAGGTCCATCACGAAGCAAAGCAAAATAAAACATTTAATACCTCACTTGTTTCATATAACAACGAATATACTTAGGATTGTAATCATAATGATGTGATTAAAAATCCTCCAATATGTTTTTTTTTTTTTTACTATTTTCTTCGATATTTAACAGGTATCATTGCAAATATCTCATATAGACAAGAACGGAATTAACTCCATTTGTGATCAAACATTTCAAATTTCTACTCTGGGGCAAACTTCCTACTTCTCAGAAGGATACATGTGCTGTAAAGAGAGGTGATTTAGTGTTTGTAAACAGTATTGGTCTATTGAGGCAAACTACAGTTGTGTATGTACTATGGAACCCAAAAAAGCATACATGTCATGTACTAGTAGTCCTGATAATTGGTCAACCTCATTGACTCCTCTGCAGTCGAAGACAGATTTGTCATATTATTATGTACCCTCATATCAACATACCACGGGTAATGTTATACACTGTGACTGTAACGGATACCCGAGAGAGAGGGTTTAGGCAGTGGTCCATGGACTGGTAAGTGCAATCTCATTCCACACCGGTGTACAATTACTCTCTAAAAAAAAATCAAGTGAAAATATTCACTCTTAAAAGAGTGAATACTAAAAAGAGTGAATTTCGAGTGAAATTGGAGTGAATTTTGAGTGAAAATGTTCATTTTCACTCATTTTGGAGTGACGTCAGGGATCACTCCAAAATCTTCGAGTGATCCCTGACGTCACTCCAAAATGAGTGAAAATGAACATTTTCACTCAAAATTCACTCCAATTTCACTCGAAATTCACTCTTTTTTGTATTCACTCTTTTTAGAGTGAAAATTTTCACTCGATTTTTTTTAGAGAGTACCACGTAACAGTCCGCTGAGTGACAATGGATATTCAAATTAATTGTACACTTCAATGCTATACTATCTATATTATATCAAATACAGAAAAAATATGATTGTACAACACAAGGTCACGGCTTCTACCCACCTTTCATATTTTTGTGGGCGAGCTTTTATTGATAAGTTAAAGAACGGACAGCAAATAAACAAACAGAAATGGTGTCACCACTTGATGGAAGCTCGCCCACAAAGTTGCTCATGGTTGGTAAAAGCAGTACTCCAGTAACTTCCTGTTTAATAATCATATATCTTTCATACATAAAATACATGATATGATACAATAAGACTTGATATGTGATAATCATATGATATGTTGTGATATGATATACAACTGTGTATGTGATAATATATGATGATATATATCATGATATATTATGATACATGACATATCATTATGATACTATATATTATAACACATGATGTATTTCTATACCAATGATGATAGGCCCTTTATTATACAATACTAAGTATAAGAGAAGTTATTATATGATTGTACATGTACATAATAGGCCGGAATACAGACACTCTCACTGCAAAGTGGTATACAGCCAAACATATTATAATCTTATCTACATCTTATATCTCACTGCTTCACATTGCAAGATGTGCAAAGTGCTATTTTTAAAGTTTTCAAAGTAAGTCCATAATCAAATATAGAGCAAATTTAAAGTTTTCCAGTAATGCCTGTTGCAACATAAAAAGGTATATTCTAGATGTTATGATTTAGAATATCCTGTATAATTTTTTGTTTGTTTTTTTAGCAGCTTTAACCACAAATATCTCAACTTCACTAGAATGAATTTAGCTTGTCTTGCAACAAAACTCTTCACATTGTAAAATCAGGGACACATGTGCATTCACATGCATTCCACATTAGCAAGGTTTTTCAAAGTACTGTAGTCTCTTATCAAGACGTCAAAGTTTTTGGTTTTCAGAAGCCTCCTGTATAGAATCAAACTTGGCAGCTTCTAGATGTAGCAAATACAAGCACACAAACGCCCACATAGCACACAAACAGACAGACACTCACACACACACACACACAATGTGCACACACACACATGCATACAGACAAACACACACACAACCTAATTATGGACAACACGCTCCAAGAACCTAACATCTGATACACAACAAACTACTCTCAATCAAATGAAAAAAAAAGAAAAAAAGAAAGACAAGCATAGAAAAGTGTAGTTTGACAGGAACACCGACTCTTGCGAGATAACACAATAGAAATTTCAGTAATTTCTTCGGTATTTGTTATACCATTTATTCATCAATCTCACTCTACATGGTGTACCATGTACACTGTAATTGTACGAGTACACCAAATTAAAACACAAAGAGAATTGCTGTGGTTTTTTTCCCTTTACTTTACTATGTACGTAATACACGTAATACAGTATTAACCAACCACATTCTACATAACTACTAGACATGAAATGTTTCATTTTCAAGTCCTTGTCTTTATAAGACAAGGTGAATATCTGTCTCTATAATGGCTAAAGAACATGATTCAACTTCCAAGTTTTGGCACTAATGAAGAAAAACAAGGTAAAACAAAGAATAGAACAGGATGTTATCTGACAGATAATGAGTTGTGACCTATTATATGAGGAAATGATGCCTCCGGCACCCTTTGGGTGGAGGCATAAAAATTATTGCATGAGACTGTTTTCTATATAAATCAAACAGTATAACTGCCACTCAGCTTCACAAAGAAAAACATTGCATTTTTTCTAATTTTTAAAATTTAATCAACAAAAAAACCCCTCTAAAACAAAGAGAAATATCAATGTACCTATCAGTTTGTCAAGTACAACTGTACTTTACTAACAAATTGTAACTCCGTGTAATTTGAGGACTACATTGTACTGTGGCATATCTTCGTCTTAAAGTATTCACAATTGCACAATACATAATATGGTAGGTCTTTCTTACTCTGCGAATACACATAAACTCCCACTGAGAATAGAATGCAGACTTTAATACTGTCAACCATGTACTATTATTATATGAAAATGAAGAGTTTGTAAAAATAGCAGTAAACAAATCTCTCCGGAGTCAGTAAATTGACATTACAGCATTCAGCAGAAATTACTTAATCCAACAGCTAGCTGGTTATTAAGACTCAACTGATACATGAATCAAAATTGCTATGAAAGATGACATGGATCAAAATCATGATGGTATGCGTATGGAAAGTCTGCTACATTTGCACATGGACATTATATGAGAACTGAATCAGCGCCAAGCCTGAATAAGAACAGCGCCCTCCAAAACTGACTGGAAGCAAAAACCAAAACCTATGAAATACAGTTATGTTCGGAAAAATCTTGGCAGGCTTACAATGTAGTTAATAATGATTGATGATTTCACATTGATGACTGGAAGAATGTGACCAATACAATTTGTCGGGAATGGATCACTGTAGTACTGGATATCAAGGTTGGATCATGGAATTATAGCAAAACATCATTTTCTTTTGGCCTAGATGCAAAGTAGTGACATTCAAGGGATGATCTAATTTTGGTTGAGGTGGGGCTTCAGGTACCGCAGTATCCATTTTGTGTGTGTGTGTGTGAGATAATGAGAAATCTCCTATGAAATATAAAAGAGCATACAATTCTATGAGGAATTCAAATTTCATTTGATGAAAATTGGTTTTGAAATGGCCGAGATATTCAAAACAAATCGACTGAACTACTGTGAAAGTGGGGCCCACCTTTTGTTTCACCAGTTTATGGATATATCTCAGCCATTTCAGAACTGATTTTCATCAAATAAACTTTGAATCTCTCGTAGAATTGTATGCTCTTTAAAATTACATAATGGTTTTGTAATCATCTCGCAAAAAAGTTAAAATCAAAATTCCCATCTCAACCAAAACTATGCCATCCGTTTAACTCATCCAACATCGGACAAACCCCCAACTCCTAAGTCAAGTGTCATTGCTGTTAAAAGGCAAGTTATTGAGCATGAGGTGCAAAGAGTTTACACTGTCAACCTCAGCCGGGGTCAAATCTAAGAAATAGCTTCGAGTAAGAGAAAATTTGACTTATGAGGGATTAAAATCGTATAGGATATAAAGAGAAGAGGACTTGAAAAGACCTTTAACTTAGGCGATTATTCCACTTATGCGAGGTCGACTTATGGAAAGGTTGACTGTACACTCTTGGTCAGAGAAGATGCAATAGCATTTAAACTAGTTTAAAGACATGAAATGTTTGAAACACGTCACTAATGAATACATGAGTGCACACTTTGTATGTGGGAATCAAGAAGGAGAATACCGCTATAGAGCTCTGTCATGCTGTTCAATATCACAGGAGCCTAGGCTCAATGGATGGATGTCTGGTTAATGCCACTGACAGTGTTGGTAACATTGACAATCTGTTTACATTTACTGGCGATTGCTTTTTGCGAAGATACACTGTACAGCAGGTGCTAAGTGAAGGAAGTGTGGAAACAGATTGGTGGATAGCATGCACTTTCTGCTTGCACAGTCAGAAATATGCTCTTAAGTTGTTGCAGATTGTCTGGTCAGTTACAGGCCAACTAAACAGAATGCAGAGCTCTGCTTACATTGTACAACTGTAGTATGTATTACCAAAAGGCTGGGACATTGTACCTTACAAAAAGGAACTTGGATTCTATATCCATCAATCATAATTGTACAATGCTCCATTCACACTTAAAATTCTTACTGTGTAGTATTCCGGTTGAGGCATAAAAAGTACAACTATAATGCAAATGCTGTGCTCCGTGGCGAATATGGGAAAGCACAAAGAAAAAGAAATGTAGTTTAAAGTCTAATAACATCCAAATCAAAACTTTATTACTTGCATTTGTTTTTAGATCTACTGTTATTTCTCATGGTCAAAAGACAATTGCAAAATATGATCACCAAGAGTGGAATGTGTTTTCCTAAAATTTTCCCTTGGACAAAAGAAGAAAAAGAGCACAAATGAGCAGACAACTTGAAAAACACCATTACCTGTATCTAAAACATGATTTCTCATGAAATTGAGGCACGAATGTCCACACTAATACTTCAATGTTTACATCCCCTTCACAAGCTGTCTATGTTCATAGAACAAAGAAAACAATGCTAAACAACTGGTATGCATATTGTTTGTTGTAGGCCTAACAGTTTTTGCTTTTCATGGTATACACCAGGGCCCTGTTTCATAAAGCTGTTCATAAAGTTACGAATGACTTACGAGCGACTGGTGATCAGTTCTTGTGCTGAATTATTGAAATAAGTATTGATGCGCTACATAAGTATAGCACATCAGAACTGATCACCAGTCGCTTTAAGTTGTTCGTAACTTTGTTTGGCTGTATTGAAAGAGTGACCCAGTTCAACTTGCACTCATAGATTAATCTATTCAGAGTTGTAGTTTTGTATACACCTGCATTCCTCTCTTATCCCTCTAGTTCCTTATTACTGTTTGTTTTTTAATGACAATCTGTACATAACACGGTGTACAATAGTACGTACACTGTAAAATCCCTCCACAATGTGCTATGTTTTCATCACACTGTGCATACTACACGGTGTACCCACATTTCCTTTCGACATCTTTTTATCAACACTGTGTGCCAGTAAGAGGCACATTTATGGAAGAAGCACACATTTGTTGTTGTTTTTTTAGTTTGTTAACAGCATACCATCAGACTACAATTGCTACCTAGCAAGCCCTGTTAAAACGTCCACATCTAAGTAGATAGGCCTAGCTTCTCCATGAAGTAAGAAACGAAAACCTCAAATAGCACTCCCCGACAACCCCACTCCTCCCCCTTTGCCGAAAACAAAAATCTGAAGACATTGCACTAAGAACACCTCTGAGACATAAATTTCTAAAGCTTGGCTTCTTGTAAAATAACACAACTTGTAGCAACAGCAATACATATTCCACATCTATACTCTCATAAAACAAGATCACAGTAGAAAATGCAAAATCTGATGTATCAAGTACCTGATTTTGCACCTACATGGATGGATTTATTCTTCTTTTTCTTGTTCCACCAAATCTATGTTCCATGTCTTTATTTCTATGATTATAATGGAAATAAATTGAACTTAATGGAAACTGAATTAAGCTTTCGTGTTGATAGGGCTCATTCAAACTGCCATCATATGAACCATAATTATCATAGTTCGCAATCATTGGAAACCTCTAACTCAAAGAAAATAATAAGACTGCTAAGCTAACAAATGCATTGTATGATTATTACACAAATATAAACAATCTATTTGCAATACTCAAGGTTTTCAATTCAAATAATGATCATAGAAAAGATCAGGGCCCCGTTTCATAAAAGATGTTAGGATGTCAACTCTTGCTGGAATGGCGACTTCCAAAAGCAACAGCCAATCAGGAAGCTGGATTATTGTTGTTACTATGACAATTGCCATTCCAGCAAGAGCTGCTATCATACCAACTCTTTTATGAAATGGGGCCCAGATGTAGGTACTCTGTAAAACTACCCATTCAGGGAGGTGAAAAGAATGTGTTCCACCTTCCTGCACTACCTATACTCAGTTGATGTGCAACATTGTTTTACATCACAGATAAAGTGATGGAGTCTCGCAATGAATCAAACTGTTCTACAGAGAGGACAGCATTAAAGGGATATTACAGGTTTTTTGGTTAGGATGGGGATTTTAATTTTAATTTTAATTTCTTTTTGTAAAGATAATGAGAATCACTTATGAAACATGAAAGAGCATACAATACTACGAGGAATTCAAAGTTTACTTGATGAAAATTAGTTTTTAAATGACAGAGATATCCAAAAACAAAGAGGTCCTAATAAAAGATGGGCATCACCTTTTATGAAGACCACTTAATTTACTTCTTCTATTTTCATCAAATAAACTTTGGATTCCTCTTAGAATTGTACACTCTTTCATATTTCACAAATGGTTTCTAATTACTCAACTCAAAAGTTAAAATCTGAATCCCCCATCTCGGCTGTAACTATATCATCCCTTTGATTTGCTATCAGCACAGGCTTACTATGCTAATCTATTCAATATTTTTGTCAAGTGTCCACTTCACTAGTTAGCCCGGTATAATTCCTGCTGGTAAAAAGAGTAGTCAATGCACCTTTAAACATCACTACACACAGACAGTCTGCTCAATAACAATCTTCAAAGAAACATTCAAGTCCAGTTTCTAGTCTGATAAGAAAGAGTGAAATCTTACAAGAGCAGCTGTGAAAAATATGACATCAATTAAAAAAAGGGAAGTTATGACATTGTGAAGTGTCGCTAATTTCTGCGGAACAATTCTCATACAGCCGATATGGATAATATGCAAATGAGCAAGCTCATATGACAGGGGCCTGTTTTATGAAGAGTTAAAATTGATTATAAAGTTGATTTCAACTCTAAGTCTATAGCAACCTGTGTGGTAAGGACATTTAAAATCGATTTTATCTTTTGATAAAACGGGGCCCTGGTCACCTCAAAATTTTACTTTGTGTGCACAATAAATGAAGAGAATTCAATATTTCTGCTGCTGAAGTGTAAAACACGATGTTATTCCTGGTTGAATAACTTGAGTATAACGATCAGCTGAAATATCTGGATGTGAGGCTGGGACGTATTCTTGCATTTTATGAAAACTTGGCAATTTCTATATTTTCGTGTACCTGGCCAGTTGTGAGGGTAGCCATCATCGCTTCACTACTTGTAGGAAGATATATTCATGTTGACTGTTCAAGAACTGTTTTCTTTAAAGAAAAATAGGGAAACTTCAAAATGTCACAACTTGCTTCTTTTTCATCCAATTTTTATCAAATTTTCATAGGCGTGCTAAGAAAATTTTACTCCTTTTCAGACTATTACAACTGCACTAGAATCCCCTAAAAGCACACTGCTATTAAAGTCATGCTAGGCTAGATTTTGTATTTACAGGTATGTCAGCACAATCTTCTTCTACAGTTTGGCCTCATTATGCTCCCAAAATCTATCAAAGTAGACTGCTACTCTCTAGCTCTCCCTCTCTTGTTAACCAGACAAATCATATTGACTTATCTTGCAAGCATTCATCCCATAAAACCCAATCGGAACCTGTAATGGGTATATTGTGGAGCAGTATGCTCTTTCTCTGGGCTTATCAATGCTCAAAAGCAGGTTGATACAGTAAAACTCCCAGTATGAATGCACAAAAATGTGCTGTCCATAATTGACTCAACAGAAAAAAACATTTAAATTGTTTTAGAGTACATTTAGACACCACTTACTATCTTTCACTTCATTGCTACCAAACTATAACAGACACAATATTCTTTTTTAGATTTGACATTTCAGATTGGCAATACAAATTTCTTTAGAGTAAAATAATCCACTTTAATTCTCGTGCTCCTCCAACTGCAGGCACTGTTGGGTTCAAAGGTCACGATGTGATTACACTTTGCACTTGGCCATCATGTACTCTGCCCCCGACCCTCGACCCTGTTTGGTGACCTTTCACCCCATGGCATTGAGATTCCGTGGAACGAAGATGACTGCTGTGGCTGGCGCTCATCTGTGAGAAACTAGAAGTGGAACACAGAGAATAAAAAGCAACCAGAAAGATAATTAAGTCAGTAAATCAAAGTGGAGTCAAACTGAGTACAGAAAACAAATATACAGACTGGCTTAAAGGGCAATTTACCCCAAATACAGTAAACCTTTCTTAAGTCGACCCCACAGGCTCACATATACTCTAATAAGTTGAAAAATCACCCAAGTCAAAGGTCTTTTAAGTCCTCTTCTCTTAACTATTCCATTGACTTAGATCCCTCATTTTATAAAAGTAAAATTTCTTCAAGCCCAAGCGATTTCTTCAGTTGAAATAGATTCGACAGAGCAAAGGTTGAATGGAAATGTATGTTTACAATGTGAATCAGTGAACAAAGAAACACAGTGTAGGGCCCTAGTAAATACATTGTACACATCACAAAGCTTTCAAAAAGTGAAGTTTGACTCGAGACAGTCGAGTACAGTGCACTCCCGTTACAACAAAGTAACACTTCTGGTCCCAAAATTTTTGCCATTAAACTCTATGGTACAAAATTCGCTTATAACGAACACGGTTATAGCGAAATTTCCGTATAACAAAGTCTTTTCCGAGCGCCACTGACAAAGAAAAACAAGAGAAATGTGCTCCGTTATAACGAACTGGGGATCGCTTTCGAAAATACATAGCAGAAAAAGCATTTATAGCGTCTCTGCATGGGCGAACACATCGCATCACTGTGTTTACTTGGTGTGTCACACACAGTTTCCGAGGGGAACTTGCATTATTGTAATGTTAATACAATAATCTGAAAATGAATAACTAGTTCTATTTGCTTTATTGTCCACATAGCTTTCCAGTGTATGACGAGTGTTCAACAAACAGAATATCATATATGCTTGGCTTCCTTGTTTTCCTTATATTGTGTTTGTTCGGTTATAACGAAATTTCATTATAACGAAAGAAAACTGCAGGTCCCGAGCATTTCGTTAAATCCCAACGGGAGTGCACTGTTCTATCGGCTATTGCAGTATTGAATGGACAATTGCTTCGACAGAAACATACAATTGCTGTCATTTCTGGATAAGACGACAATTTATGGTGTTGTGCACAGTAGGGTAAATAATGATTGAGAAAGAAAGTGAATAGAATCTACTACCTGCTCTACAAGTTGAGGTTATGACCGGGCAGTAGAATTCACAGAAACTGTCAGTGTTGACTTGAACTTCAAGTTATGCTATGGCTGGTCATTGTGAGGCCATTGGCAGTGCAGTGTGTAGACAGATAGGTTTTCTGTGTTCCCTGACACAGTGTTACAGTGACTGTTAGTATAATAGCTCACCTGTTTTCGTAACCACCATCGACCAGCACAGGAGTTCTTTCCCGCTAGTCTTTGCTCGTCTGTTTCTTCACTTTCTCCTTCTGTTTCTGTTCGGCATTCGTGATCTGGTTCTCCACCATCCGCGCCTCCCGGGCATTGTGTGAGCTCGCCTGTTCCTTCCCGATTTTCTCCTTTTTCGACAGTCCCTTTCCACTCGCTCCACTGTGGATGGGCGGATCGTAGTTGTAATGCTCGAATTCGTCCAAATGATCTTCAGACATTATTGTGTGTTTGTCTTCGAATCGCGTGGAGTTTTTAAACAGAGTGAGGGTCGGGTCTAGTCTTCAAAAGCTCGACTGGATGGTTCCAATACTTCTGAAATGCGAGAAGAGTAATAGATATCTCTACAGCTGTTACAGAAGGAGGACCTCGGTAGAATTTCGCAAGACTTTTATCCTGAGATATCTGACCTTGCCAACGTGGTCTGTTTGCGTGCGTGCGGCGGCGCGGCGGTTCTTGCTCTAGCATACAGTAGCAGCTAGCTAGCTCGCGGCACAGCGCGCTTCGCCAGCGAGCACTCCTCACCCACAGACCGCTACCTACCATTGCTGCTACGTTGCGTTGCTGGTCTTCCACATTGTAGCATGCAGCATGTAACGGCAACGTGGAACGGGAACAATGTGACCTTATTATTTTGTAAACACCATGGTAAACACGGACAGCTGAACAGCTGAGCTAGCTTAGGGTGGGATTTCACGGAGCACGCGAATGACAAAATCCAATATTCGGAAAAGTTTTTCTCCGAACGCTTTCCGACAATGAAGCCGAAAACTATTCTTGCGCAATTTGTGCGAAGTTTCAACGACGTAATATGTGCGAATGTCGTGTGTAGCACGTTACCTACACGTAGAACACGCGACGGAAATGCGAACAACGAAAAATTGTCAATAATCATGGGATGATACCCAAGGAAAGGTGGAAGCTGTCTTGAGTTGATTTTTCCCCTTTATTTCTCCTTTCCTCTTCTCTCATTTTTCTATCGAGTGCTTGCCTACATTTTTTTCCCCTAGGACCTATCTCCACTAGTAAAGCACTTGATTTTTTTTTTTTTTTTTTTTGCAGTTCTTCTGATCCAGCAGCACATACTCTCTTATAGTTCAAATGAAATTTTGCATACTTTAACGGTGTTTTTTGCAGAATTTTTTAGGGCTGGTTTATGGTATATTTCAGATCTGTTTGATCGAGAAGGCAGATTGATAGATTTCAACACCTATTTGTGAGGAGGGGAGTTGAAAAGCAAATGTGCAGGTATTTGAAATGGTGCTCGTCGATTGTTTCTGCTACTCCAAAAGAATTGAAGTTGAGATGCCTTTCCAGTCGGGAAATTTATACCAGCCTTAAAACTCAGTTGTGCTTTTAAGGGCAAAGAAGTAGACTTTGAGAAGCTAACAACGCAGTTTATTAATTGTATTTTGAAAGGCAAACATTTTGAGACTCCAACATCGGAAATCTACTGGAGTAATAAATAATGCGATAGATGATATTACATGGAAGCTTGTATACAAAATGCCCTTTGTGTGTTTAGTTGATACTAAGAGCACAGAACATTTCAGTATAAAATTAATACAAGAACACTTCTTGTGAACAAAAGATTACACAAAATGAAAATTGTTGACTGAATTGTGTAACTTTTGTGAGCAAGTGGAGGAAACGCCAGAGTATTATATTCGCTGAAGTCAACATGCATGTGATTTTTGGGAAGAGTTTTTGAAAAGGTGGCATACAAAGTTTGACTATACTAAATCTACAATTGAAGGAAGAAGAGATCTTGTTCGGTGTATTTGGTGGAAGCCAGCATAGGCCCCTTTTGAATCACTGTATACACTAGCCAAACAGATGATATTGTATGTAGACATTTGGGTATTTTGCCAACATTTGAACTGTTCTGGTCAAAGCTAAAAATTATATATATGACTGAGAGGCAAATTGGTTTTCAAAATAGACAACTAAGTAAATTTGAAAGGAAGTGGATAAATCTGCATGCATGCCTCCTTGACATATGACATTCTAACCGTTATTTTTCTGTGGTAGGCCTACACGTACGTATGTGATAGCATAATTCAATATGTTATCTATGTGAAATCTAAAAAAGCACAAACTTGTGTGCACCTGCCAATTTTGCCTCTTTTTTTGTCTGTTTTTGGTTTTTGGTATGTATAATTATGTACAATGATTATTATTGTTTTTGTGAAAGGATGGAAATAAAAAAAAATGAAAGATAAAAAAAAAGTTGTAACGTTAAAAAAAATACAATTCGCTAATAAAAAAAATGCTAAAAAATGCTAAAAAAAACAACAACATATCACGGGAACGCATTCGGGAACTGGGGGGGGGGGGGAGGAGGAGGAGGGTCGTAAAAAACAAACAAACAAACAGAAGCCGCAAAACACGCGAAATGATACGTTGCGGATCATTTTGCCGATTTCCGATCCGATACCGATTTATCGGCAAATTTTCCGATCCGATGATCCGATCCGATCATAGCTTGAGGTTTTACTAAAACCCCTAAAGATGGCGAGAGTTTCTCTTGTTTTCTAACAGCATTAATACAAAAAACGGCCACAAGAACAGAGAACTATGGATAGAAACACCAAAGTTCACAAAAATTGTGAAGGAAAAAGGGTTGGAGAGGATAGACCGATCGCCACTGCATAGGTATCGCGATATCGATTGCCATATTCATTGAAAATGAACGAAAAAATGGCTGCCTCCAGCTCGGATGCGCTGCCGGCGCGGTTTGAACTGTTGAATGACGAGGAATTGGATGAATTAATCTCTGGAACTCAGTCGACGAGCACGAAGCGATCTCTGAAATTCGGATGGCAAAGATTTGAGGCCTTTGTGAAATTTGCCAATACTTCATTGATGGATATTTCCCGTGAAAATTTGGATCAGTTACTGTCAAAATTTTACGCTGGGGCAAGAAGGGAGGACGGTACATTGTACAGCAAACGGAGTATTCAGACAATCAGGTATGCAGTACAGCGTCACTATCTAAACGAACAAGGTTTTGACATTTGTGACAAAAGCACCTTTCCAAAAAGCAATAGAGTTTTCAAGGCAGTTCTTCTAAAGCTCAAGAGAGAGGGGAAGGCAAAGGTTAAACACAAAGAAGCGATTTCACCTGGTGACATGGAAAAAATTCAGAATTGTGAGGACCTGAATTGTAATACACCTGCGGGGTTACAAAACAAGGTGTTCGTTGATTTAATGATGCACTTCTGCTACCGCGGGCGAGACTGCGTTCGTTTAATGAAGCCTTCAGATTTTTCTGTTCACACCGACGAGAATGGATGTCGTTACTTGACAAAGAGAGACTCTACTTTAACCAAATATCGTCGTGAAAATGTGGATGAATCATCCACGGGTACGGGATTGATGTTTGAGGTTCCGACAAGTGAAAAATGCCCTCTGAAGTCTTACCTGACTTATGTATCCAAACTTAATGACAACTGCCCTTTCCTATGGCAGAAACCGAAAAGTAAAGTACCTGCACTTGAAGATGTACCATGGTATGATAACTGTCCTATTGGCGTTAATACCATTTCCAAGAAAATGAAACAAATTTCTGCATCGGCAGGCTGCAGTAAAATATACACAAACTATTGTGTAAGACTAGTAAGAGCAAGACGCATCACCTCACTAGACAGCGCTGCGTTTGAGTCGCGTGACATAGCCGTCGGTGGTCATCGCAGTGCAAATTCTCTGAAGCATTACAGCGAATTCGGTGTAGAACGGAAGAGAGAAATGAGCAGTCACTTGTCAAAAAAACTCTGTTGCACATCATCAGGAACACCAGCACAGTCCAAGAAGAGCGTACAACTTCAAAGACATGATCTTTCTGATGTCGGTGTTAGATCTACTGTTGCAGGTGAAGAACATAATCATCGTGATCATGGAACAGAGTCAGAGGAAATGTCAATTACCCAGGTACTATTCAGAGTTCTCAGACAGACTCAAGAGTCAAACAGACAATGTGGGGGGTGTTTCATCAACATTTGTCGGCGCTGACAACTTGGATCACCATAGTAACAGTCAGTGACCAGAGCATCTCAGCCAATCAAAACCAAGGATTTTGCTGAAATTGGTCAGCACCGACAGTTATCAGCGCCTACAAACGTTGATGAAACACCCCCCAGGTTCACGAGTATGAGTATCACTATTGCCATATCGGAGTGTCTCCATAGACAGAACTCGCCTCGTGTTCATACACGTACACCTCACTTCCATTTCCACAATTAACTGTGAGGTGCATTTCCACAACAAAAGGGATCGTACAATTTTGGTTGAGACCTAATTTTGGGCAATTCCACGATAACACCGTGACACTTTTGAGTATAATTTCACTCATCAAATGTAAATAATAATCAAAATGTAACACTTGAGAAAAAAATTTTATTGTGTATCTATGCATATCATCATAAGCAATTTTGAAAACAAAAGAAAGGAAGAAAAACTGCTGTGGTAAATGAGTTATGCAAGATTGATTACCACTGTAACACCGTGACGCAAAATGGACATGGGTTTTTGTGCACTTTGTTTACTGACAAAACTCTGTGAAGTTAATGAACATTTTGATAAGTGGATGTGTTCATTGGATGCACTAGAGACTCAATGACAATAATGAAGTAAAATTTGATTACAGAATCAATTGACAGGAAAACTATGACATAGATTTTATATAAGTGCACCGTAACACCGTGACTGTAACACCGTGACCTCTGAAATGTGTGTAGAAAACCTATGGAGAATCCTGTTGTCTTACTTTCAGCTCATAGTGTTTCTCCATTAGGTAGAATGAAATGATGATTCATGATGAATGTTTGACATCACAGCTTAACACTTCCAGATAAAACAGAAAATTATTGAAATCATAACAGATTAACACAAGGAAAAGTAGAAATTACGCGGTGCGTAAAATATGTCCCCGCCGGAAGTAGCATTTAGTAGCAAAATGTACAATATAGGTAAAAAGATCAAGGTCAAAGGTGAAAGAAGTCAAGGGTCAAAATTCTATGTAGAAGTTTTGAAGCCCTCACCTAGTGCCATCACATAAAGCAAACGGAATCGAAATCGGGTTAGAAATGGCGAAGGAGTAGCATTTTGTAGCAAAATGTACAATACAGGTCAAAAATCAAGGTCAAAGGTCAAAGAAGTCAAAGGTCAAAATTCTGTGTAGAAATTTTGAAGCCCTCACTTAGTGCCATCACTTAAAGCAAACGGAATTGAAATCGGGTAACAAATGGCGAAGGAGTAGCATTTTGTAGCAAAATGTAAAATATAGGTCAAAAATCAAGGTCAAAGGTCAAAGAAGTCAAAGGTCAAAATTCTGTGTAGAAGTTTTGAAGCCCTCACCTAGTGCCATCACATAAAGCAAACGGAATCGAAATCGGGTTAGAAATGGCGAAGGAGTAGCATTTTGTAGCCAATGTACAATATAGGTCAAAAAAATCAAGGTCAAAGGTCAAAGAAGTCAAAGGTCAAAATTCTGTGTAGAAGTTTTGAAGCCCTCACCTAGTGCCATCACATAAAGCAAACGGAATCGAAATCGGGTTAGAAATGGCGAAGGAGTAGCATTTTGTAGCCAATGTACAATATAGGTCAAAAATCAAGGTCAAAGGTCAAAGAAGTCAAAGGTCAAAATTCTGTGTAGAAGTTTTGAAGCCCTCACCTAGTGCCATCACATAAAGAATGGAATCGAAATCGGGTTAGAAATGGTGAAGGAATAGCATTTTGTAGCAAAATGTACAATACAGGTCAAAAATCAAGGTCAAAGGTCAAAGAAGTCAAAGGTCAAAATTCTGTGTAGAAATTTTGAAGCCCTCACTTAGTGCCATCACTTAAAGCAAACGGAATTGAAATCGGGTAACAAATGGCGAAGGAGTAGCATTTTGTAGCAAAATGTAAAATATAGGTCAAAAATCAAGGTCAAAGGTCAAAGAAGTCAAAGGTCAAAATTCTGTGTAGAAGTTTTGAAGCCCTCACCTAGTGCCATCACATAAAGCAAACGGAATCGAAATCGGGTTAGAAATGGCGAAGGAGTAGCATTTGGTAGCAAAATGTACAATACAGGTCAAAAATCAAGGTCAAAGGTCAAAGAAATCAAAGGTCAAAATTCTGTGTAGAAGTTTTGAAGCCCTCACCTAGTGCCATCATATAAAGCAAACGGAATCAAAATCGGGTTAGAAATGGCGAAGGAGTAGCATTTTGAAGCAAAATGTACAATATAGGTCAAAGGTCAAGGTCAAAGGTCACAACTGAAATTCTGTATAGAAGTTTCAAAGCTCCCATGTAGTGCTATCATATAAAGCAAACAGAATCAAAATCGGGTTAGAAATGGCGAAGGAGTAGCATTTTGAACATTTTGATCACACACGGACGCACGGACAGACGGACACACGGACACACGGACACACAGACACACACACGTACGGAGCCCGTTTCATAGTCCCCTGCTCGAACTCGTTCGGCGGGGACAAAAAACAACAAAGTAAAGAAAAACTTTGCACTGTAACGCCGTGACATGTCATATACGTTTGTACACGTTACAGTCAGGAACACTGCTCTTTCAGTAAAATATACTTTATGTTTTGAGACATAATTCACTCTATCATCATTGAAAGCTTGTTATATATTTCTGAGTGAACTTTTAGGGTTTACAACTACTCTTTGAAAGTCCAATTTGTATACTTAAAGATGACATACACATTTGAAACTTTGATTTTAATACCTTTGGTCACAAAGCCAGGTGAACCCACTGAGCAATTTCAGTAGCAATAAAAAGAATCATTCAAGCAATTTGTGTGGTACAAAATGTACCATAATTGTCCCCGCCGAACGAGTTCGAGCAGGGGACTATGAAACGGGCTCCGTACGTGTGTGTGTCTGTGTGTCCGTGTGTCCGTGTGTCCGTCTGTCCGTGCGTCCGTGTGTGATCAAAATGTTCAAAATGCTACTCCTTCGCCATTTCTAACCCGATTTTGATTCTGTTTGCTTTATATGATAGCACTACATGGGAGCTTTGAAACTTCTATACAGAATTTCAGTTGTGACCTTTGACCTTGACCTTTGACCTATATTGTACATTTTGCTTCAAAATGCTACTCCTTCGCCATTTCTAACCCGATTTTGATTCCATTTGCTTTATATGATGGCACTAGGTGAGGGCTTCAAAACTTCTACACAGAATTTTGACCTTTGACTTCTTTGACCTTTGACCTTGATTTTTGACCTATATTGTACATTGCCTACAAAATGCTACTCCTTCCGTAACATATTTTACGCACCGCGTAATTTCTACTTTTCCTTGTTATTATTCTTTTTCAAAGATGTACTGGAAAATGAACATGTACATAAAAATGATTACAATGCAAATTCTCATTCATACACATAAATCCTAGTGAGTGTGGCTCTTTTAATGGTGAAACTTGTAAGATTGTGCTCAGCACCATGCACAGGAAAGTAGTATTCTAGTGAGATTAACTTTTGGTGGACACATCAATCTAGCTTCAGTATGTCCTTTAAGTAATTCTTTAAGATACCAGGGAAGCTGCTGCAAGATTTCAGACTGTTTATCATGTTAGGAACACATCTGAGTCTACAAAATAAGAGTCAAACCATGTGATGAAATGGTCAATTATGATAAAAATATTAGACAAAGGGTATTAACTCAACTGAAACTGTTGTCTTTACCGTAATTAAAAGTTCAAAACCTTCAGACATGTTTGCTCTGGATAGTTATGAATCTGGTAGGTGGCACACTGTGAGTGGACTGCTTCCATTTTAACCCACCATGTGCTCTGAGTGTTGATTGGCATATATCAAACCCCATTGCATTGTAAACACAGTTCTCGATTTTTGGCACAGAAAGGGTTAAAAGTGCACGATGCTGGCAACAAGTACAAGTGATAATCTTTGTGGATATAGCTTGACCCATCTGTTATGAACAATCCTTGAAAAACCTCTATCTTTTGAGTAAATGTGACAGAGAAATCAGATGGTCACTTCAACAGTTACTTATCATGTGTAATCCGGTATGTGTCCTGTGTTATTACAATGCAAGTCACAGTGTTATAGTCACGGTGTTACAGTTACTGTAACACCGTGACACATTTTAATCAGCTTTAATTAATAAACAAAATGAGTTACCATCACTTTAGTACTTGTATATGGTAGCTACATGTGGTCATGATTTGGGCTATCAAAATAAACCCTTTTGTGTCTGTAATTTTCAAACAATACTAAAAACATAAGTTTTTACTGTAACACCGTGACATTATTGATGATCGTATTTGCGATGTTCGCTGAAGCTTAACACATAGAAAATCTTGCACTTTGATGATTTGGTAATGACGTTCAACCCTTAAACTCTGAAAACAAAGGCAAAGTTTTTACCTCCTTTTTCATTTTCTCATGCTACATTCATTTAACTTCATTATATTTTTCAGATAATTATGTCAAATTTAATTATGCTGATTTTATGCACATATTTAGCAAAGTTAATGATGTAATTTTTTAACAAGATGGTCAAATATGAAAAATTCAGTCCTTAAGCTTTCATTTGATACCAAAATGAATGAGATTTGACTATTTTGAAAATTTGATGGTCATGTCCACTTTATCGTGGAATTGCCCTCTTAGGTTTCTAACATATTTTGGTGAGGTAATGAGAAACCTCTTATGAAATACATACTTGCCAACATTTTCATTTGAGAAAGCGGTAGAATCCAGGATGCCTACTGTATGCGGGCAGCGCTAGCTTGAATGCTATTAAATTATAGTAATGAAATCATTCAAAAGCGGTAGTCTACCGCCAAATGCGGTAGAGTTGGCAAGTATGGAAATATGACAGAGCATGTCATTCTGTAAGGAATTCAACATTTTGTGTGATGGAAATTGGTTGTGAAATGGCTGAGATATCCAAAACAGAGCAATTTTAATAAAGTGTGGGACCCACACTTTATTACGATCGCTTTGTTTTACTTTGTTTTTGGATGTTTCAGTCATTCTAAACCTGATTTTCATTAAATAAACTTTTAATTCTTCTTTTATAAATGGTATGCTCTGTGCTATATCATAAGTGTTTTCTCTGTATCTCGCAGAAAGTTAAAAGCCCAATTCTCATCTCCACCCATACTGTACCATCCCTGCCAATGACATATTACACGTGTATGTATATATCGGAACTTGTACATGAGATGGTGTTTAGTATTTCCAATGTTCTACAAGTTTAGTCTTCACTTCACTTCACTAGCTCGAATTTTGTTGACGTTTGACTTTTGAACTTTTTTATTCATATTTAAAGTGGGTCTGCACTGGAAAGAAACATGTCTAGCGCCATCATAAGTGTCATTTTTCTCTGTGGTGCCCAGCATTTCTCCCATAATGCCGAGCGGCGTGCAGCAATTAACCCGTTACATACTGAATTCTGATATCCCCATAGACTTAACACACAGATCACCAGGTTCCCGTAAACATAGAGGATGGCCTAGCAGCGCAGCGGCTCGCTTCGATCCAGCATTAGCAATCCAGTGCATACGTATATGCCACATACCATAGTACATCTATGTACCATGGTATACGTACCATACGTTGTCACTTATCACTTCGCGATCTGTTCGGTGCTTTCAAACACTGTCTTCAACACTCAGATCGTTTATTCTGATCGTTGTGTCGAACTTCAATCTGTGATTATGTCGCGGATACAGAGAACTCCCGTTATAAGGAACACGGATATAACGAAATTTCGTGATAACGAAGTAAATCTTCTAGTCCCAAAATTATTACCATTAAAGTCTGGATGGTAAAAAATTCGCTTGTAACGAACACGGTTAGCAAAATTTCCGTTATAACGAAGTCTTTTCCGAGCGCCACAGACAAAGAAAAACAAAAGAAATGTGCTCCGTTATAATGAAATGCGAATTGCTTTTCGAAAATACCAAGCGGAACAAGCATTTAGTAGCGTCTCTGCATGGGTGAACGCTTCACACCACTGTGTGTTTGCTCTTTGTGTCACGCACAGTTTCTGAGGGGAACTTGCTTTTATTAAATTGTGATATACAATTATGTAGTTATCCCATCACATTTCACAGAGCTTTCAGGTGTATGAATGAGTATTCAGCAAACAGAATGTTATATATACGTGGTTTCCTTGTTTTCGTTATATATTGTATTTGTTTGGTTATAACGACATTTTGTTATAACGAAAGAAAACTGCCGGTCCCGAGCATTTCGTTATAACGGGAGTGCACTGTACGACTTGGTAAATGCTGGATCCAGTGGGAGGAGATGCGAGCTGCGCTGGTGTATAGGGAGTAGGTCATTGGGCTGAGTGAGTGGATTGTCGTGGATCTCTCTCGCGACAAGTAACCCGTTCCCTCGCGATCGGCCGAAAGATCGAGGCCGCACCGGGCGGGCCGGGCTGAGCTCTCGGTACCCCACCATATTATGCACTGCTTGTGTATGTTCTCTCGGCTCTGTGCACAGCTGCTGTGAGATCGGTGCGCTGACCGGCAGGCGGCGATCAGCCACAGTATAAAATAACGATGTAACCAAAACCACAGAACTAGAGTTCTGTGGATGTGACCCGGCGCACCGGAAAGTTTGATAGATGGCGCTCTCTACAAAAAAAGTTCTGGCATCAAAATAATGGTTAGTGCAGACTGGCTTTAAGGTAAGTGAAAAATAGCTCATAGACCCATTTTATAAAACAAATAATGCACAGGATTACTCTCGAGTGCGCCGCACCGTCACTTAGGCCACATAAAAGTATACTATTCGGGTATTCGGTGCTCGTTTCCGAGGGCACGCGAATACCTGTAGCTTGAATCGAATACCAGTAATAGGATTTCCTAACACCGGTTCACAAAGGAGGGCACTATTCAAAAAGTACCGAATAGCTGCGAATAGTATAGCATAGTGGGAATCGAGCTTGTTCGATTTTCCTGCAGCGTATAGACCGATTCGGGTTCATCGAGGGCAGCAGACAATTTGTGGCACGGGCGCAGCCACTAGCTCAAATTGCGGTGTCCCAGCCGACCCCCTCTCCTCTCCCCCACCCCACGGGCAACATGTTCATCGCGCACTAAGCAAGCATTCGCGCACTCGATACGAGACACCTATTTTTATTGGCTAAAACAACAGTGCATCAGTTTTTCATAATGTAGGGAGAGGGGTGGGTAAGTGGGAGGGGGGTCAGCTGGGACACCGCAGTAATGGCGCTGCCCATGCCGATAATACACGTAGCGCGTCACAGAATCGGTCAATACCGTCTCTCGTTTATGAAATAATAGGGAGCTGTAGATTTTACACGCGCGGACGTTCAGAGCAAAAAAAAAAACATGTTCTCAGCGTGTGCAAAAGCGCGCGTCAAGTCTATCTATTTTTAGCTTGCGTTGACTGAGTTTTTCACTACGCGTACTGGGCTATTTTTACGTCCGCACAGGTTACAACGTAGAGAGCTACTTCAAGCACTGGTCATATGGGGGCGCGATTTGATTTTTTATATGTTGCGTCCAAAGAGATTTTCCGCAGTGAGGAGAAAAATCTCTTTGGTTGCGTCCCACTCCCAGCGTAATCTAAAGCTACTTTTCTACTCGACGCTGGGGAGAGGAGAACGTCCAACGCACTCGTCATCTCAAACGTCCGCGCGTCAAAATCTAAAGCTCCTAAATGACAAGCCTTACGCACTCTATCCTGTGCATCATTAGTATACTATCGTTCACCTGCGCTGCGCCTCGCACCTTGGAGAAAAACGCAGACTGACTCCGACTACTGGTCACATCGACTGTAGTCTAGCTGACTCTTTTTACTCGTAGCGGTGATCGTGTACGCCGTCAAGCTGTATGAGGGCTTGACACCCAAGGATGTGATACGCCGAGAACTGCAATACCCAAGAAAAAAGAGTCCAGTAAAAAACTTTTGCCGGATCGAGCAGGGTCAAGAGTTTAGCCAGAGTGGTCATGAATATTCAAGACTCGCATTCAATCAGACAGTTTTACTAGTTAATGAGAATACCAACTGATCGCACTCCCACTGGTAGTGTGTGGTATACCTCCACTACACATTACTGTACTAGGCCAGGGAGATGAGTGTTACCTCTCACCTCCCTGACTAGGCATTGTGCACCAAAATAGGGAGTTTTGTTCTAAAGTTTAGCCTTAGGCTGTGCACTAATACTTCGGCCGCCACTTCATCATTCTGCATTATGTTACATGCTTTCTTTATATGATGAGCGACAAGCTGTCCATTCCATGATTTCATGAAGTCATCATATTATAAAAGTCTTTACATAAAATCTCGGAAATACCAAAGACTCTTATACAAAAAGTAATTGATATGTATAATTTATACAAGAGAAGTATATTACATGTAATCAATTCTGTGTGTCTTCTGAGCGAGAAGTCTTTTCACGAAACATAGGGAATGACGACATGGCCGCTGATGAGGTACACACACAAATTGTTTCATTTGACATTAAGCTTGTGCAGATTACAGACTTTATTTTAGATCGGTTTCTCCGAGGATAACAGAATGACATGCGTAAAAGGGTCAATCCCACTTTATCCGATCAAATAGGCCTACGTGATTTTCATAAATATGTCACATGACTTTTGATCAATATTCCAATAGATGTATGAGGAATTATGTGTCATAGAAGTTGTATTTTGGTAAAGCAACTCTATCAAAGATAACCAGACCCCCCCCCCCCAAAAAAAAAAAAAAATATATATATATATATATATATATATATATATATGTCACCGACGGGACAAATAGGCGTCCACTCGGTATTTAAGTAAATACAAAAGAAATATAAATATCAAAGTGGGAGAGCAAGTTTCTAAATCTGTTGTTCAAATAAGAAGACTGGGGGAGAAAGAACGACGCATTATTAGCAATTCTTTTAAATTGAATAGTAAGACGCAAGGATTTCTGTAGCTTTTAACAGTTGTCAGTGTATTCAATCACTGACAAAAAGTTTCATGAAACGGTCCCCAGGACAGGAGCGTCTCACGATTATCGCAATCAGAAAATATGCGCCCTCTCTTGGTTTTATGTCGCACCAAGGAAAAGGGGACGGAGAGCGTATGTAGCGGAGCCACAGAACGCTTTCTTTGAGCGGAGCCCATCGCCCAGACCAGGGAGGTGACTGCCCAGACCGACTTCGTCGACTGCTGACTGCTGCTGCCGCCTGCCGGTGTACGTGCGTGTATGTGAGGAACAACTGCTGGTACGTAACCTTATACACACACAGGATTTTGTAGATTGTTAGATCTAAAGTTAGGGGGAAATCTGTCTGTCCCGGCCAGAGAGGGCCCCCCCACCCCCCAATTTTAGCAGGGGGTACCAAGGAGCTTCAAACACAGAACTCTAGCCCATTTTGGAGGAGGGGATTCCGTGAACACGGTGTTGAACGCGCTGTTGTACCATGGAGCTACTAACAGAGAGGTTAGTAGCTCCATGGTTGTACCATGGAGCTACCTAGCTACCTAGCTCCATGGTTGTACCTACTCGGTACGGGTTGGGGTCGCTGGTGCGGTTTTACTCGTAATATACACAGTACTCGTAGCTCAACCAGCCAGACGCCGTGGCTTTTTAACCGTATGTGTGTCACGGGCGTAAATCGGCCCAAAACCTGCCATGTACAATGTACTAGTAAATGCTGGGGCCAATTAAATCGGCCCTATTTTGATTGACAGATTACTTCAAAGGCTAGGAGTCTATATGACACTACCACTTTATAAACTCATTTGTGATTGGCTGACAGTGTAAGGAAACGATATCCAGTGTGGAAAAAGCTTCCCCACCTTCAACCAATCAGGAAAGCCTTTTCAAAGTAAAAAAAAAAAAATTGTGGTGGCCCCGCCCATGTTTATTTGCATTCAGACTGCAATGTACAGTTTTGCTATTTTATAGGTTTCTTGTGTGGAGAACTTACACGAATCTGTATATGTGGGACTGTAATAAGATCGCCGTGTGTGATGAAAAGATCGTACACATAGGTCAATTTTCATCCATTTTATCTAAGTCAATATAGTAAAATATGAAGTGAAAACATTCAGGATATGGATTTCAACATCCTTTGAATTCTGTGAAGGGGTATGGTTTTAGTGATATCGGCCTCATAAATGAACTGTAGAATAAATGAACACTGCACATTCACTGATTCAGTGCAGCAGTTCTGTAGCTGTTTACTCAGCACTAACAGCGGTGCAATGGGTCTCTAGTTAGCCGGGGCTAGCGGGGCAGGGTGCTAGGAGCAATAAGGGTACAGTAGCCTCCTACCCGAAGCTGCACAGTCTCGGTCTCGAAGCTTTTGAAGCTGAGGTATGTTTGACTGTCGATCATTATTATCTAATAAACCGTTACTTTATGAAACTTATGTTCAATGTAGGTTTATTAGAAAGCAAATGACGACAGTGATGGTTCAATTCTATTCAATGAGGAGAGTGCAAAGGAGTCTAGCATAAATTTTATGCGACAGGAATGGACACTCTGAAGACTGAATATTTTCAGTGACAATTTTTACCCTTAGAGTTAGATTATCTTATTCTTACCATACATGGCAATATTATAGGACAAGAATAATCTAAACTACAAGTAAAAGTCGTATAATCACTTCATCCTGACTAGATGTTAGCATGCTTTATCTACTTTCATGCCAACATTTCATTCATAAAATCAGAAATTGTGCGAAGTGTGTAAAATGTAGGTTGTACTTGCCACACACTTTTGTTCATAAAATGAAAAGTACTAATGCTACTGACGAAAAAATCACATCATCTGAAAGCTGAATAAATTCTCTACAACATTTGTGGGCAAGTCCAAGATAATGCGCATGTTACGTATGGGACATTCAGAGACTTTTATGACCTGAAAAATAGTGTTAATGGCCTTTGATCATATTGAACTTCATCATGGTGATTGATATCTAGGAGAAGTATAATCATGTAAAAAATTGAGAAAAATGACCTTGACAATTATATTCTAGAAGAGAAAATATGTGCTGTTACAAGTATGGGACCAGAAAAATTTTGTTTCTTTGAACATTTTTTTCAACCTCAAAACTCTCTGAAAGTATATCATTCTACAACTTGTAACTCACTGTGATGAAAGTCACAACACTCAAGATTATCACTGGTAAGTTTCATGTCATTAGGCAAAAAGCTCTACTTACAGGTTCTAATTAAAGACAGACATGACGTGTTACGTATGGGACAGTTTGTCCCCCATTCATTTAGTGTGTGAAGAACCATGTTTATGGGTATTTTGCATGATTATTGAAGTAAAATCAGTTGAAACTACTCAAATACTGATCCAGATTGTCAAGGAAACAATATTCCCAAATATTCACCATCCTAATCATATTCAATCATATTTTTATATTTTTATGACCAACCTGAGTATGCATGCCCTTTGTCCCCCATTCGTTTAGTGTGTGGAGAGACACATTTATGGGTATTTTGCAAAATAATTTTGCAAAATACCCATAAATAAATTTTTGCATAATTATTGAAATGGAATCAGTTGAAACTACTCAAATACTGATCCAGATTGACAAGGGAACAATATTCCCCAAATATTTACCATCATAATCATATTTAATCATATTCTATATTTTCATGACCAACCTGAGTATGGGGTATGCCCTATTTTTATCAGGATAGTTACTACTGAAAAATTGAATAGTTTAAAGTGTTTACTTCCATTGATGAAGGGCAGTTTGCCATTTCGTTTCAATAAAAAACAACTTGACACAAGAAATATTAATTTTTATGAATAAGCAATACCTGCTGCGTGGAACCCCTGTGATCGAGTAGATATATGATGTCTGTCTAGCAGTCAGGTCATTGACGCGAGTCACACCTCAGTATGTATACCCATGAATTTTGTCGTGGCTATTATTGAAACCTGAATAAGGACAATTTGTGTATCACTTGCAATAAAAAAAAAATCATTTTACTTCATATTCTTTTTAAATATTTATATCACAACCATTTCAAATTGGATCTCCATCACTAAACTTTGAATTCCTCTAGTCTTAGGATTGTATGCTCTT
Organism: Diadema antillarum; assembly: GCF_040938485.1. Taxonomy (NCBI): domain Eukaryota; kingdom Metazoa; phylum Echinodermata; class Echinoidea; order Diadematoida; family Diadematidae; genus Diadema; species Diadema antillarum. The sequence continues at coordinate 309,653 of NW_027271673.1, forward strand.
TAGTAATTCATATAATTGGCTTCCAATCATCTCATTAAATGTTGAAAACTGAATCCCCATTTCTACAAAAAACTATACCATCCCTTTAATGCTGTTTTTTCATTGTGTATTTTGCCATTTTCCCCTCCCCCTTTCTGAAAATTGTTCAGTCAAGTACATGTATTGTTTAAAGTGTCTATAACTCAAAAAGTAGCGACAATGTTGGGATGCTTTCTTCAGGATGATTGACCATTTGTGTACTGAGAGACCTTCCCAGCTAGCTACATGCATTCACATGCATTATGTATGAGGATGTCCCATACGTAACGCATTTGTCCCACACGTAACATTATTTCAATGCCTTATAAAAAATATTCCTTTTACTGTTTTTTCTTTTTTCTGTGGTATTTAATTTCTCTAAACAATAAATTAGAACTTTCCAAAAGGGCATTAATATAACCTTAGCAATTTCAGAAAAAAACCTAAAAAAATGACCTCAATTTGTTACGTATGGGACATCTCATGATAGGACACGAGCTATAAATTTGCATAATCATTTGCATAATCCCTAAGTTTTCTTACCAAGTTAAACTATTTGATGAACTTCTTATGTCCACATATTAATCAAATATCATTTGCTTTCCTTTGAATTAATATGAATTTTTATAAATGTCCCATACGTAACGCTGTGTTTCACATTTATGCAAATGAAGCCGTTGAAATTTGCATAAATTTACGTAATATAATTTTTTCCTCCATGGAAATCAAAACTTCAACTCATAAGCTTCAAAATGATACCAAACATGTCAATATTGAGCAAAGATGAAATTTTGCCTTCTGAGGGGACCTTATCTTGGACTTGCCCATAATTATTGAGGTGGAATCCCTTGATATTACTCAAATACTGATCCAGATTGACATGGGTGCAATATTCCCCAGATATTTACCATCATAATCACTTTCAATCATATTCTATATTTTTTATGACCAACCTGAGTATGTATGCCCTATTTTTATCAGGATAGTTACTACTGAAAGATTGAGTGTTTACTTCCATTGATGAAGGGCAGTTTGCCATTTAGTTTCAATAAAAAATAACTTGACACAAGAAATATTAAGTTTGATAAATAAGCAATACCTGCTGCGTGGAACCCCAGTGATCGAGTAGATATATGATGTCTGTCTAGCAGTCAGGTCATTGATTCGAGTCACACCTCAGTATGTATACCCATGAAGTACTAAATGGCTACTACTGAAAACTGAATGAGGACAATTTGTGTATCACTTGCAATTAAAAAAAAAAAATCATTTTACTTTTTTTTTCTATTTATATATCACAACCATTTCAGATTGGATCTCCATCACATAAACTTTGAATTCCTATAGTCTTAGGATTTTATGCTCTTAAGTAATTCATATAATTGGCTTCCAATCATCTCTTTAAATGTTGAAAACTGAATCCCCATTTGTACAAATAACTATACCATCCCTTTAATGCTGATTTTTCATTGTGTATTTTGCCATTTTCCCCTCCCCCTTTCTGAAAATTGTTCAGTCAAGTTCATGTATTGTTTCAAGTGTCTATAACTCGAAAAGTAGCTACAATGTTGGGATGCTTTCTTCAGGATGATTGACCATTTGTGTACTGAGAGACCTTCCCAGCTAGCTACATGCATTCACATGCAATATATATTCAGTGAGGATGTCCCATACGTAACGCATTTGTCCCATACGTATCATTATTTCAATGCCTAATAATATTTATTTTACTTTTTTTTTCTTTTTTCTCTGGTATTTAATTTCTCTAAACAATAAATTAGAACTTTCCAAAAGGGCATTAAAATAACCTTAGCAATTTTAGATAAAACCTAAAAAAATGACCTCATTTTGTTACGTATGGGACAGCTCATGATAGGACACAAGCTAATTTGCATAATCATTTGCATAATCCCTAAATTTTCATACCAAGTTAAACTATGTGTTGAACTTCTTATGTCCACATATTAATAAAATATTATTTGCGTTCCTTTAAATTAATATGAATTTTTATAAATGTCCCATACGTAACGCTGTGTTTCACATTTACGCAAATGAAACCCTTGAAATTTGCATAAATTAACATAATATCATTTTTTCCTCCATGGAAATCAAAACTTCAACTCATAAGCTTCAGAATGATACCAAACATGTCAATATTGAGCAAAGATGAAATTTTGCCTTCTGAGGGGACCTTATCTTGGACTTGCCCTTGTATCTTCACCTTTTTGGGGTATTAAGAGCATATTGTGTGAGAAAATGAGGTGGTAACATGTCCAAGTAAGTCTGCAAAGATAATTATGTGACATAAGAGGGCGTCCTACTTAAAATTTGAGGACACCCTCACTCAGATTATTATGTAATATGAAAGTATAGACCATAAGCTTTCAAATGATGTATAACATGACACATTAATGTCAATAATAATAATCAGAACTGGCCAACAACAATCCCTTGTCTCCGCACTGCAAAATGTCTGAGCATTCTGGCTTCGTCTAGACTGTGTGACAGAGATAGGCTTACAAGTGTAGGGCCTACTACAGTGCACTCCCGTTATAAGGGCAAATCCGCTGTAACGGAATTACAAATCAGAGAACTTTGGCTCATATTCTTTCCCCCTTTACACTCACTGGATTAATTATTTTGCCCTTTCTTGATATATTGAAAAGATGCAGAGGTACTCACACTATCACCCCATATTCTACAAATTTGTTAAATGTTCTCACTTGGTTGGTTACAAAGGAAAGGAGGTCATTTTTCTTAATTTTGTACATGATTATACACGTATTTTCTCCTAGATATCAATCACCATGATAAAGTTCAATGTGATCAAAGGCCATTAATTAACACTATCTTTCAGGTCATAAAAGTCTCTGAATGTCCCATACGTAACACGCGTGTTATCTTGGACTTGCCCTGTAATGGGAGTGCACTGTATAAAATAATAGTCTATAGACTCCTACATGTATCTGGAAGTAGGAACTGGAGCTCACCCGACAGGCCTGTGTACGGTGGGGACCCTGAGGATCAGAGGTCTAAAATCATGAATCATAAAATCATTTTGAAGTCTAAAATCAGTTCAGGCTGGTCGTAGGTACATGTAGCCCAACAGTAACACCAGGGTACCGTTTAGTGAAAGTTGTCAGCGCTGACAAGTTGTCAGTTTCTGAGTCTGAAAATCACCATGGTAACAGTCAGTGACCAGAGCATCTCAGCCAATCAAAACCAAGGATTTTGCTGAAATTGTCAGAGACTGACAACTTGTCAGTGCTGACTAAATTGATGAAACACTCCCACATGACCACTAGGCTCACACGTGGGCAAAGCGAGTATGATCCATATAGGCCCTAGAGATGTGTGTTCAAATTCAGAATTCAAAAAATTCTGTAAAAAAGCTGGGGAGAAATGAGGTGATTCATCTTTGATAACCTGAAAAGGTGAGCTTGTTTATTGTTTGAATTTTCAAAGTGTGTTTTTACTTTTAATATCAGTCATGAATAATATGTTCCCTGTCAACTGACTGCAGACTCTGTCCATGGTTGTAACTTATGTGTATACAGTAGCTGTGAGTGTGAGAAAGGATGGAATGAATGAAAGATCAGCATAAACTCTTTGTGACATCACTAACTGACCTCATCAAGAATGTTTAGAAAATGGTCTTTTTACTCCATTTATTCAAGCATGCGCAAATCCTAGAATATGATGTCACTGGCTTGTCCAAGAAATATCCCATTTACCAAAAAGAAAAGTTTAGTGGAGTATCATAGTTCTAAGAAAGTTTTAATCTGTGAACTGGGGATACATAAGGTCAGCTATGAGGATGGATTGAAATAAAACAGCAATGACCCCCTCCTTTTTACAGAAAGAAGAGAAGATGGGGCCTAAACTGCTTTGTAGTCGGAGAAAGAACCTTTTCTTACCCGGTCACCAACCATGGAACAAAGGGATGACATTTAAAGGAGGAAGATCAAATGTTAAGTGTGAAACGACTCATGTTCGCCTGACGAGAGAAGATTTTGAACGCACAACCAACGCGTTTGGGAATGGTCATCGAGATCCAGATGATGTTTACCAACAAAGTAGAACAGTGATGCTTTTACGGCCAAAGAGGACAGAACTGACCACTGCTGACAAAATTTTGACACCCGAGCATGGCTTGGCGACAGGTCACCGACTGATAGACAAGCAGAAGTTTGGAGAGGCAATTAATCTCGTCCGGAAGCAGCACAAGAAAGACAGCCCTAAATGTACCAAAGCGGATCTGATTATACCAGAGGAAGCAGAATGTCATAGGGGGATTGCTGTGAGTATCCACTTTGTGTAGGCATTGTAATGTCATTTCTTGTGCAAGCTTACAAACTGTACAAAGCGATTCCTCGACAGGGTCCTGGAAGAAGAACTGCCATGCCAAACATGACATTGCAACTTGGACTTTATTAGGCTGTGTTCACATAGAAATCTTCGGTATTCACTATTCGCTATTCGCTATTCGGGCTCCGAATACTCCATCACCCGCACCGTCAACTCACCATCCCATGCAGTGAGGATTTCTTCCTCCTACTGTACATCCCAGCAAATCTTATTAACAGTTTTTAAACTGCATCAGAATGTCAGTCTACATGCTTATTTTTGCTAAAGGGCAAATCCAGACCTAAAGTGTCATTATTTCATAAACAAGAGACAATATATGCTGCAAGAAAATCAAACAAGCTCGATTCCCACTTTGCTATACTTTTCGCAGCTATTCGTACTTTCGAATAGTGCCCTCCTATGTGAACCGGTGTGAGGAAATCCTATTGTTCGATTCAAGCTATTCGCGTGCCCTCGAAGAACGAGCCCGAATACGCGAATAGTATACTTCTATGTGAACGCAGCCTTAGAGTTGCATTGCACAGTCTGCTGCAGCTGGAATTCTATTGGGCCATAATGATTCTCCAAAAAAGTACACATGCAATATTTGATCACACTTCTACAAATGACAAAAATTCAACATCAAAGATTTTGTTCATTTTTTATCCATACAGAAACTTTAATCCCTTAGGAATACTAAACAATCAATGGATGGTTTTTGAAAGCTCATATTTTTTCTAATAACAATCCCAAACGCATCTCTGAGATACGGTAGTACTTTTTTAAAGGTTAGAACCACATGCCTGATAGATGTTACTAGAGGGGCAATTCCATGTTACTTTCGTTACACTTTTTAGGCATCTCTGCATATTGTAATTGTCATATTTTTTATACTGGAAGGTTTGACAGACTCTCTGTTGTAGAATAGATGCACAAGTCCTTAAATAGTCTACCACGCAATATTAATAGAATTTTACTAACAACATCCATACCCGGAAATAAAGACAAAATACTTTCGTTACTCCCGTTACATTTTTGGGGACGACATAAAAAGCCAACATGCCTTTATTCAAAAAGTGTCCTCGTACTGGGCAGTATTTCGAACAACTGTTGTATAATATGACTCATGTTGTGATACTCAAGTGTGTAGGGGGTCAAAATATTGAGAGCATTGGAAATATTTGACACTCACAGCAATAGCAAAATCGTCATTACTTGCGTTACATATTAGCTCATAATCACTACCACGTAACTGACCAGGAGAATTAGATGGAAACTAAATGCTTTTGATGAATTTAACCTCTACAGATATTTTGTCCCTAAAATAAAACAATATTGGCACTCTTTCATACTTTTCCCACTGTCATACGGTATATTCCACGTACTTTTCAGAATCCGAGTAACCACTTTAAACCAAATGCAAGAAAATATAAAGTAGTAGATACTAGTTCATGCAGTGAATTAGAATATTCTCCTTCTATTCCCTTTCACAGGAACTTAAATGTAAGTAGTTTTAATCGTGAGTGAAACACTTGCTTTCATAAACTGTGAACTACATTAGAAATAACATACAGTACAATGTACATTGTCCAGCTACTGTTACCAGTGTGGACTTCCCACTCTATGTCAGGGCGGCCAACTCTCATGCAATTAACAAGACTCAGGCAATTTATCAAATTTTGACTAACCCTGATAAAAGAATTCTCACACTTAAGCCCCAAAACAGTATGTGTTAAAAAAAAAAAAGGTACAATGTAATGTCCTTAAAATTCCTGATTATCCAAACAATATGCCTAAGCCCAAACTTTGTATTTTCCCACAGGAAAACTTTCTCTATGGCATGTGTTGAAATCTTTTCGAGAGTATGCACCAAGGGTGGTATTCTGAAATCCTTCCTAGGAAGAAATTTCTTCCTAAGTCAGGATTTTTTCCTAAGTGGTATTCTGAAAATCTTCCTAAGTTTCTTCCTAAGTAGACTTAGGAAGAAACTTAGGAAGGGGCGGGAATATGTAAATTTCTGACTTAGGAAGAAGTTGGTATTCTAGAATGCACTTAGGAAAGAATTTTAGGAAAATATTTACAATTTGTAGGAAAGCTCCACCCCTGTCCTAAGTACGTTGTTAAGAATAGCAAACTGCAAGCATCGTGATAGGCGCGCTTATCAGTCATTGTGCGCACATGTACCTTGATGCGCGAAATGAGCGTGAGAAAGGGGACATCCTGCGCCCTCGTGTATTTGACCCTACGTCATAGTAATATGCGATTGTCATTGCAGACATCGGTTAGTTCCTTATGATACGGCATTTCGTATTGGCTTAGGAAAGGACGTGGGCGGGGATAATGATGGCCTAATTTGCATTAAGAAGTGCCTAGGAAGAAATTTCAGAATACCAATTTTGTCTTTCTTAGGCACTTCCTAAGTTTCTGACTTAGGAAGAAACTTAGGAAGAAACTTAGGAAGATTTTCAGAATACCACCCCAAATCCACCAGTTAGAATGCAAAATTGATGAAGTTCACTCCTGTGGAAAGGGGGGGGGGGGAGGGGAGACACCCCCCTTCCACTGCCCACACCATCCCCAACCCCCCTCCCAAGGCACTTGCTTACTCACACTTCTCTCCAAATTCTCTCTAGTTTGCCAGCCCTGCTGTGTACAGTCTATGTATTCAGTGATCTACCTCTTAACCCAAAAATTATTCTTGTATCTTTTGGTAGTGGTGGATTCTAACTTTGAGTATTAAGGTTATTGTAGTTACGCAATTGTCATTATTCTGGTTTGACAATCCCAGAGATAATGTATAAAGCTCTGTAACACTGACAATTCTTGCAAAATGTTTTAAACATACATAGCATGTATGTGTGTTTATCAGCTGCCAGAAAACGATTTTTGGTTAAACCCCCCGCGCAAAAAAAAAAAAAAAAAAATTGCCATTGTGAAAAGAGATAATGCCAACTCACATTGCTTAAAGACACACAGTCGTGGCGAGTGGTTTGTGCGTCACGGAGACGAATGCAACATGCTGCCTCCCCCATTCTGTATCAAATGTAGTGACCCCGAATGAGAATAGCGTTGACTGAATGGGTCAGCGAACAACATGCTACAATTTGTAGACTACAAGAGTTCTGTGCTACAAATCTCCTGACCCAAAATGGCTGTCTGAGCGAGCCACGAGAGCTTCCGAATGGAGCACACTCTCAGTGCGCATGCCCATGAAGAGAGGCCAAAAGAGCCATGCGTCTTCTGGCCTCTCTCCTCCAATCACTGCAGCTCGCGGTCACAATGTTTTTGTATGATGCGTTCACACACACGCACACACACACGTGTGTCAGTGGCAGCATTGTCCCACACGTTAGTCTGGCATTGCGCAATTGCATGCACAAACTTCGGTCGTTCGGGAGTGTACAATGTACGTACCATTAGGGATGACGATCGACCATCTTTAAAGTTACATCAGGTACAATGTACAGATTTTTGTTAATCTGTTATGCTTCCATTTCATTTGTCTCACGATTGCTCCATTAACCAATTACCAAAATTGGGCAAATTACAACCTTAAGCATACGTACCAGTAAAAAAAAAAAAAAAAAACTGGCTCTAAAAGAGATTTAAAGTTATCCATAGCTGATATCTGAAAAGATATAATGTAAAGCTTAGAACTTCACAAAAAAAAAAAAAAAGATTTATAATGTTCGAAAAGGATTATTAGCCACATCTGGTTTGTCTAGTTTGCCAATTAAGATTTTCTTTGGATAGCAAACCGTGTGTTTAACCTATTCAGGGAGGTGCACCTCCCTGGCCTATTAGGCAACAACCAATTCAAGCAAGGTCATGTAAGGTTATTTACAAGACCATACTCTCTACATCTGCTCCCTCAGCTTACTCAAGTCACACAAAAAAATATTTGCTCTCATTGGTATAGAAATAAATGTATAGTTTGTATTTCATGATTTTTAGTCGTTACTCGCGTTACACCCTTGTTACTCATGCTACAGTTTTTGAACCTCTCTCATTATAATACATTGCATGTACACAACTCTTTCACCATTTTTCATATCAGGTAGAGGCAGTATGAAGAGAATTTCCATTGGCACATTTTAAATCCAAAGGAATGTTAAGATATGAAACTATTTCAGTATTTTCGTTAATCACGTTACATTAGTTTTAGCAGTTTGGCAGCATGCATTCTACCAATTCATGGGAATACGGATCATTTGTTCCTCACTGACAACTAGTAACTAATACCCAATACATCATAAAAATCAACAAATCAATTACTTACCATTCTTTTATTTTATGGATTCAACTCAAACATTCAAGTACATTGTACATTTTCAATGTAATTCTCAAATAAAATGTAATTTGACTTGAAGGGATCGTACAGTTTTGGTTGAGACCTAATTTCAGGTTTCTAACATTTTTTGGTGAGATAATGAGAAACCTCTTTTGAAATATGAAAGAGCATGCAATTCTATGAGGAATTCAACGTTTATTTGATGAAAATTGGTTTTGAAATGGCTGATATATAAAAAAAAAAGAGCGATTCTAATAAAGTGTGGGACCCACACTTTATTACAATCGCTTTGTTTTACTTTGTTTTTGGATGTTTCATTCATTCCAAACCCGATTTTCATCAAATAAACTTTGAATTCCTCTTAAAATGGTATGCTCTGTACTATCACTATCATAAGTGTTTTCTTGGTATCTTGCAAAAAGTTAAAAGCCCAATTCTCATCTCCACCAATACTGTACTATCCTTTTGTAATAAATTGTAATAAAAAAATTGTAATATCTGCCATTCTGGAGGCATGTTAGTGCAAAAAATTGCTGTTCCACATGCCCAGACATATACTGAACAAAATAAAATAGGTGGCAAGTTTCAACATAACAATTTATTTTTTCACCCCATGACACCAATCTCATGGAATTGCCCAGAGGTACAATGTAGCATCTTAGAAAATCGTTGACTGTCTGCTTATATCCTGCTTTAATTGGGAATGCTTAATGTAAAACTACAAGCTTAAACTTAAAACAAACATTATGGAAACATTTTGGAGTCAGTCTAGATCTAATCTCTAGTAAAAGTGATTGTGATTTATAAAGTGAAGGCTGAATAATTCAAGAACATATTTCGGCTCGCTTAAAATATATTACCCAAATTTTAAGATACAGTGTACGTACATGAAATATTACAAAAGAGAACCAAATAAACACAAATCCACATTGCTTTTCTGATATAGTACCAAAATTTTGTATTTATGCGGAAAATGGTTATAATGAAGTTGGAAAAGATTATGATATGCAAGTATCATCAAACAATTCAATTTTGCTTTGTTCCAGTCTGTGATAACTTATTTTTCAAGAATTTATGAACAATGGTAACATACAATTTTATCTGACAAAGAGTTTATGTTCATTCCCATTGTCACATATCAAACTACCGATTTGTACATCAAACCCTGATCACTCCAGCATGTGATTCAAAAAAACATGCAAAGCGTTAGACATCAAATCCTATCTTCTAGTCATTTTCAGAGCCTGGACATGCAACGAAGGAAGTGCTCTTGACTTAATAAGCATACTGAACGCATTTTGTGTAGATAAGATGAAAAAATACTGTAATGAACAAAGGTAGACCATTCATGTACTTGCGTTTGCTGTGAAGTTGACAACATAAGGTGGGTCCGCTGCCATTTAACTGTAAGGTGAACCTATTTAGTGGTAATCAACATGATTTGAGCATTGAAAAGGCCTATGTAAATAACTCTTAATGTATTTAAAAAGTAATTTTCATGTCAGTGTCATGGTGAAAATAAACCGGAAGTGGTAATCTCTTCATAAACAATAGTATTTTTCACCAGTGCATTGACTAAATTTGTTTGGGAAAAAGCAGTCTGCAGAGTAAAGACTACAGAATCTGCTGAGCACACTGCCCTCAAATACATGTATCTGTCTGCCACACAGATTTTGCCACAGGGTCTCTATACATGCTATGTAGAGGTCTTTCATGTGTGTACATGTGTGTGTGTGGTGGGTGGTGCTAGACCGTGCTAATACAACTGTATAGTTTACAGTGAAGTGAAGCTCAATCGTAATGTCAATGATTGTACAGACTAGTGATGTACGAGACATACATTTTGTAGTATTTGTTCAGAGCTTATTTTTCATCACGTGGAGAAATCATGCCCAGGAAAGGAAAAAAGAGTAAATTTCGTGGTATACCTTCCTGGAGGATGAAAAAGGAGCAGTCTGCAGACCATGATTCTACACCGGAGGAAGATGGAGAATCCTCATCACATATCCAGAGCTACCAAGTCTCACGCATTGTGAGTGAGACTCAAGCATTTAGGGTCTGTCTCACCATCTCACGCATTACACCCATTTTTCTCACGCATTGGGAGCATAGCTTAGAGGATTAAAGTGAGAGCTGCATTTCAGGCATATTTCCCTTTTGTCATTCAAAATAAGTAAAAAATAATCAATTAAGTGTGCACCAGCTTGCACCATTAAGAGCTACAAATTGAAGAAGCTCCCTACTGTGGGAGGGCGGACACCCCCCTTCCACACCTTCCCCTCGCCCAGTCGCTTCGCTCCCTCGCTCATGCACATGCGCGCGTGCCGAGATGTTGAGTCTTGAAAATCTCACTCATAAAAATTTTTTGAACTTGGCATCTATGCATATCATGCATATAGTCAGTCCCACCTGTGCTAATATCTGTGTGTCCTAGGGATCTAGTAGTGCAAGCGAAGACTTGATCAACAGAATTCAGCTCAACTCAGAAGGGGGGCCGGGGGCCTAGCCCGTGCTAGAGTTTAATAGCCCGACCTGAAACCCCTCTGGCAGACAGGAGACTAGTCCCGATCACTGGTCCCGATACGGGACTCTTTTCTTTTTTCTCACTCTCCCGTACGCCCTCAATATTGCCATGGCGGTAGCGCGAAGTCTTCTTGATCGCGACAGTCCACGCATCACGCGCGAGTCCCTCATGTAAAAAAGTGGATGTTGCCATTGAAAACATGAGAAAAACAAGAAAGACATTTAACAACATCGCAAGAATTGCGATCCCTGTTTGCATGTGCTCCCACTATTTTCTTGTGCTTTCGCAATGGGAATTGGTGCTTACGCAATGTTCGCTAGACATGTGAAGGCGTTCAGCTGAAGATCGCGGAGCACGTGCGTATTGCACAGGAATTGTACATTGTGCCGCACACGCAGAGCTACTACTACAACGCATATCGGTGAAAATTGTGCCGGGTCTTGCCCTGGTAAACCATGAAAACTGCGTTTGTCATTCGTTGATTTTTTCTATGATAACAATACCGTTTATAAATGATCTTGTCTATGATATATATATGAAATGTTTTTGAAATAATTTGCCTGATTTGTTTACAGTGTGGAAAAACCCTTAAACTGCTGCAAATGGGGTATTTTACTCTACTACATCTATCACCATCATCACCACAGATTATTTTTATTGTAACATCCATCAACTTCATTACCACTGTTCTTCCCACTACGAGTACTATCATCATCAAACATGATTGATGAGCAAATCATGATGTGATATTATACAAATAATACACAGGTGAGAGTGCATTTGTGGAGATGTAGCGCACTCGAGGGTATTTACAATTGTGAAACGTGCACGAGGCGAAGCCGAGTGCATGTTGCACTACAGTAAAAGTGGTTTCTTTCGCGGTGGTTTTATTTTCGCGCTTTGAGGTTGAACCGCGAATTTAACACCACACGAAAATGTTTTGAACTTGTAGCTTGTACAATGCTATCATTACCGACCGCGAATTTAAACACACGGGAAAAAGTCCGCATCGATGGAATTCGCAAAAGTTTCTGTATGCGAAAGAAACCACTTTTACAGTACATTGTAAATACCCGAGAGTGAGCTGCATCTCCGCTAACATCACAAACTCAAACCTGTGTTTTATTTGATTTATAAAATGGGTCGAAAACTAACAGCATTTTTCACGTACCTTTATGGGTCAATACCAGTCAGCTACTTGTAGCACTCGCTCAAAAGTCAAGATGTCCGAAGATGTTCGTCCCAAACATTTACGCATGTCGCACTCGGAAATCCTGCACATATAAGTACTGTATGTGTCGATAGCATATGGGTCATTCCATGGGGTTGGGTCTTCTCTAGATTTTCATGTTGTGTAGGGAATAAAAGTCATATTCTGAAAAATTTATCAAATAATTGTCCGTGGTTTGCAGTTATTCTTGGAGAGAAATGTGTGAAGAATTATTTGATGAAAAAAAAACAAGCCCGTGTACAAATGTATTTTGTCTATGACTGTTTCACTAATGATGTCCCATGGTTTTTTGTGGTTTATGTTGTGACATAAATATATGCCATTTTCATGGCAATGTAAAACAGGAATATACAACCTTTCAGCATTATGCCTATCATAATTAAGAGAGGCAAGGTGATTTCTACAAAGACTATAAGGCACATAAACATTTGTAACAAAATAAGAACACCAGAGCATCTTCAAGCAACCTCATACCTACGTTACATACGATGTCCATGGCAATTTTTGTTGTAACATAGGTATAGCATGGTTTTACATACACTTCCAATCATAATATGATTAGAAACTTTATTTCTATAATGATATTTATATTTCAGGAGTATTCTTATCCAAAAATTAGCATCAAAATCCTCCAAATAAACGAGAAAATACGGAACATATCACTGTACTTCAGTGCGATGTCCGGCCTCTTCGTGTAACGTAGGTAAGGAAAGACGCGTCTTGCGATAAAAAGAAGAGCTACTAACTTCAGCAATCGTATTCATGTCACTGGCAGTCCTCCCCCAATAGCAGAAAAACTACTCACAGCCAATATACACCTACCTGGACAGCGCAAGATCTGTTTTTCTGCCGTTGTCCATGTAACGTAGGTACAGGAGTTTTAATGTTTCTGATGTCAATTGGTAAGCTTTTACGCTATTTTATGAAAATAATAACATTTGTCATATTCTGTAATTCTCTTAGAGGAAAAAAAACGACATCTAAACCTCTGAACTGGCCAAAAATACTGTGGACGATGATACTGTAGTCCCACATACTGAGATATTTGTTACAGGTTCATGTTCATAATTTTGATAGCCAAATTTTCCGTCCATGCCGGTCTCTGCAAAAGGAGCATATATTCCTCTCTTGGAAAACCATACAAAAGTATATCAGTGTATCTTCACTGCAATATAAAATTGTTTTACCTCCCGATTATTGTGAATTTTTGGACCCTTTTGTCATTAGGTATCTACCAAGGTAGACATGCTAGAGTTAGTATTAATCACTATATACTAGTTGGAAAACGTAGATGTCCAGACTGCATCTGAACTAGAGAAATAGAGTTTGCCTTATTTTGCTGGTGATATTGAGGGAACTAGGAGCTGTGAAATTCTTTCTCTTTAACAGATTTACTTTGAAAATGTCAATGTTTTCCTTCCAAGATTTCACTGACCTGTTAGATGCTCTGATGAAGTTGTTAACATTTCACAAGAATTCACCATTTCCATTCCATGTTCACCCACTGTGAAGTCTCAAAGCTAAAATGCCAGTGTCCTATTCAGTTTGAGTGGGTAGTGGGTAGGAAAGGCTTCAATAAAATAATGAACCCCAATCAAAATTGGACTATTATTGCTCTACACTATCATTCAAAAAGAGGGTGACAATTTCGATGGGGGATGAATATAAAATAGGGCCTAGTATTATTTTGGGAGTCTATTAAGGACCATAACCGTAACTGTAACCCTGACCCTAGCCCTAACCTTAGCTAGGACACTGGGGGCAGCGACCTGCCCTTCCTACAGTGTAGCTTGCATCTGAAAACAAGTTAAAGCATAGAGTATGAAAATGATATTTTCCTATGTTTTACATGCTGTATTATTATTATTAATATTTACATCAGTTTAAGCATAACCCATTTTTTTTTTTTTCAATTTTGGTGGGAGGTACACACGGAACTCTAGCTAATGGGTATGCCAAGAGGTAGAAATGTAAGCAAAATTGTTAAAATTATTGAATTCCATTCATAAACACACAGATACATCAACAGGAATATATAGTCAACCCCGACAAAAATGTTCTTTTAATTTCTTTATTCTATTTCTCTTTACACCTTTTGTTCAGTTTGTTGATGAATCTGCCATGGCTCCTCCTCTACCACCGCTACGTGTTAAACTACATGAAAGAGTGAAAAGGACACATCCACAGCACTCCACAAACAGAGAGGAAGCCGACAAAGCGACACCCAAGAAGAGCGAATGTAACAAACTAGACAAGAAGAAAACTGCACAGAGGGAAAATGGACAGAAGAAAAACAAAAATCGGGGGCTAAATGGACATTGGACAAAAGAGCAGAAATTAATTTCAAACAAAGAACATGGAGAAGACAAGAAGACTTGTCTGATTTCTCTTTATTAGTTTTCTTAGTTAGTTGACAACTAGTTGATGATGTTGTTAGTGTATAGGTCAAATTGTGTAAAGCTTCACTTTCTTCTTCTTCTTCTGATTAAGTCTGCCTTCTTTCATACCAGAGTTACAAAGAATTGAAGTCTGTGTAACATAGGTATTGTTCCACAGGTGTGCAGTAGATGTAATTCCAAAGAACTGTTACAATAGTGTTATTTGCGAGAACTTACATAAAGTCTATATGTGTAGGTTTTAACATCTCACACCACAATAAAGGAAATCAGTTGATATGTCATAGTGTACCTATGTTACAAAGACATACTGTCCGTGTAACATAGGTAGTACACCGTGGGCAAGGTTGTTGTCTGAAAACCCCTGATTATAACAATAAAATCATGTTTTCACTTGAATACCCATACAAATCACTTGCTTCAATTGTGGTGCTTTTAAGAATATTGTCATTGTGTCACTCTTGATGAAAAAGTTAAACCTTTGATTGAAATTGTTAATGGTTTGTAGAAAAAAACATGTTAATAAAAGTGGCTTGCAGTTGACATCAGAACATACAATCTTACTAATAATGATCTCATGCGCCTGTTAAATAACATGTTGATGTGCTGTGGACGAAAAAAACGTGGATGTGTTCATTGTTATCATTTCAGAACACAAAATTATGAAGGATGTCAACAAATGAAGTCCGTGTAACATAGGTATTTTGCCATACCTGTTTACCCATGCTGACTGAAAGTGTGCGAAGTAATAAACAGATTTCTAGTGGAATATGTTGAAGAATGGGAGTAACAAATCAGGGGGAAATTTCAATTCACCCAACTTGAATTTTCAACTTGTATGTCACAATTTCAGTCCCAACCCCATGGAATTACCCATATACGTACGCCGCATGTTATGCACAAGAAAGGCCGGCTGGCAGCCCGAACTAGAAGTTGTTTACAGGATTGACAGCGCGTGTAGTAGCGCGCGACGCACATCTTGTAACAACTGATTGAGTGTGCACTGCTAGTGTAAACATTGTGACGTCAGTGACTTTACGCTATTTTGCAAGGCTGTGCAATAGCAAGAAATCATGCATGCACACGTGACTCATTTCAGCGCTTCCAATTGGCTACATTCTTGAACCCATTTTATAAAGACTCTTGTCACTTTATCAAATCAGTCCACTGCAGGAAGAGATGAACATGATGAAGGAAAGGTGACTACTCAAGAAATGGAAACAGAAGAACCAATCTGTCCACCAGAAGTGCTGACAATTACCATCAAGACCGAACTAGAAGGTATGCTCAGGGGGGTGTTTCATCAACTTTTGTCGGCGCTGACAACTTGAATCACCATAGTAACAGTCAGTGACCAGAGCATCTCAGCCAATCAAAACCAAGGATTTTGCTGAAATTTGTCAGCGGCAACAGTTGTCAGCACTGACAAATGATGAAACACCCCTGGTCATGTGTCTGAGAGGGATGACTTTTTCATGAATGTAGGTTTGTTTGTTTGTCCGTGTGCAAAGTAACTCAAAAAGTTCTAACAGATTTGGATGAAACTTACAGGGAAGGTTGAGAATGACACCTAAAGTAACAGATGATTAAAAATTTTGGTAGTGATCCAGGAATTCTTGTAGATTTTATGAACGATTTTCAATATTTTGGCAGGTAGGGTCGATGAACTTGGCAGTTAAGCTGCACATTATAGAAGTGTTCGATATATGTATGCACTAAAGTGCGTGCTCTAATTTCTGCAAAGGCGAGGCGCGCCGCACAGCTGACTGGGGATACTAAATGTAACAAAAGGCTTCTATACTGTAAAACGAGAAATTTTCGCGTGCATTTTAATTTCGCGAATTTCGCGAGCGCCAAAATTCGCGAAATTAAAATGCACGCGAAAATTTCTGTCTACACTACATGCATTGAACGCCAGTGGCAATTCGCGAAAATTTCATGCCGCGAAAAAGGCTGTCAGCTCCAATTCGCGAAAATTTCATGCCGCGAATATATCATGTTTTACAGTATTTGGAAATCTGTCAATTTTCACATGCCTACCTATTGGTGGAAATCACTGATGAGTGATCTCTATGGAAGAACAAGATCATCAGTGAAAAGTATTCTTGGAGGAGGTCTGCGCTCTCAGAGCGCTTCTCTAGTTTGAAAATGATTTGTGAGAGAGAGAAAAAAAGTGTGATTAGTGATATAAACCTTGCAGAAAGAGGATAACAACTTATATAGAATATTTTGACCACAATCAGACAAAATGTCATTAAGTAGAATAAAGCACTTTCTTATTTCCATCCGTACACGCATGCTGACATCACTCTTATTTCTCAATTACAACGGAGCCTTTTTGTTATGTTTTGACCATTCAGTGTGGCACATTCTGTATGGTATTCAATTGAGTCCTCTTCATTTGTTATAATCTTACTTATAGCAGAAATTCTTACTTATTAAACTAGAGAAGCACTCTGAGAGCGCAGACCTCCGCCAAGCATGCAGCTCATTTTCCACCACTAATCTTGTTCTTCCATTAGAGCTGATGTCAGTAATTTCCACCCATGCGTACAAGTTTTCAGCATTGTGTGCTGAAAGTCGCCCGATTTCCCAATATATTGTAGAAGCCTTTGTTACGTCATAAACCCTCAGCTGCACGGCGCGTCTCGCCCTAGCAGGAACGAGAGCACGCAATGTAGTGCGCGCATGCAAACCTCGAATAGGCTCAGCCTGAACTCCCAAGTTCATTGACCCTATCTGCCAAAATATCAAAATTCCTTCACATATTCCCCCCAAATTTTCGGATCACTACCAAAAGTTAATCGTTTGTTACTTGTGTCATTCTCAACCCTTCCTGCAAGTTTCATCCCAATCCGTTCACTACTTTTTGAGTCATTTTGCACACAGAAAAACGAACTATTATGAACGAACAAACAAACCAAGGGTAACAAAAACATAACCTCCTCCCTTGGCGGAGGTAATAACGAAATACCTGTTATTGCTTGGCAGTGGTCTAATGTAATTCAAGTTGAAAAGTATTTGTTTATGCATCTAAGGTTCATTGAGCAAAATCATCACAGAATTGTTGTACATGTTGCTACCATTGGGTAGGCAGTTGTGTGTGTTAAATATCGAGTCTCCGTTATCTGGCCAAATATTTCATCCAGATGAGCACTGGTCATGACATGTCCAGATATGAGATGTCGGACTGTATTTTGAGGAAAAGTCAAGTAAATATTGTTTACGTGGTTGACATAAAGTCAGCAGCATTTAGTCATTCTGTTTGTAAATTTGTGCGTTTATGACCCACACAGATATCTCTGAGGCGGACTACATCTATCCAGTGACATTGCACGTTGAGCAGGAGGAGGAGGAGAAGGCTAATGAGCAGAAGGAGGAAGCGGCAGGAAGTTGTGGAGGGAGCCCTCTAGAGGACACTTCAGGGGAAGGATGGGAGGAGATACAGAGCAGACTCACGCCTGTCGAGCAAGGTACACATCATTTTCACATTTTAGCCTCAGATAAGATACAATACAGGCGACTCCCAACTATAACGATGTCCTTCGGATAGGTCTTTTGTTATTTTTGTAATTACATGATAGCCAAACAGTAAAATACTGTATACGCCAAATATTTCGCGAGGATTTTATTTTTCCGAATTTCACGAGTCAGGTGCATTTGGCAAGTCAGGTGCTATTCGCGAAATTAAAAACACGCGAGAATATTGATTCTGATCCTAATGTGGATATGACGTACGCGCGTACATTTCTCCGTTCAGTACAAGATTCCATGATCGCGAAATATATGACATACCCATGGAAATACAGATACAATGTACTGTATTTGATCTTAAATTTTTACTCTGTTGACAGGAGAATTTTGTCATAACTGTGGTAGTTAGAGGAGTGCACTGTAGCTATGGAGTGTATCGTAAATTTTGCTGGATGCCAGTGGATGGAGAGACAGGATGGGGTGGAATGTGGATGGCAGAGTTTCAGTGGACTGAAAGTTTTGACCATGTGATAAAAAGAGGAACAATTGATGTAGATTTCTATATCAGTCATACTTTGTCTAAATGTGCAGCACTCTCGATGTAAATATGAAATAGTTATATCATACTTGGCCAAGATATTTCTCAATTTCTCATCGAATACGTCCTAGTTTAAAACTCCTTTCTGTGTTTCTCCCTTGCATGGCTCTTAGAGGGAAGAAATTGTTTTGTTAAGGGATCGTACTTGTCTGTGATTTGAAAGGTGGATGACATAGTATCAAGGGGGAAAATATCAATATTCCTGATGGTCAAATTCAGGTGAAAACACAAAATAGATGAGAAAATACAAAATTCAGCGCGCAGAAATCTGTCGCAAGTTACGTCAACATTTTCAAAATCTTTCAAATTCATTAAATTCTTCCGTTGAGGTGCTTTCATTGCAACTGATTGACAAATCAGTTGCAATTTTCAAAATCTACCAAGATGACCGTTACCCGATGACTGCCATCTGCCTTTTCAACTCACAGTACGGTGCAGTGTGTGTGGTTTGTTACCCAAAACCCATTCTCCTTTACACCAGCGGTATTGACTCCTTGACCGTATTACATGGCTTCTGATATCACAGAGTTTCAGATCGCAGAGTTTCAGTTTTCGATAAGTTCTCAAAGTTCAGGCCACTTGTGCCCTTTGAAGCGCAAAAGAAAGATTTGTAGGGTATTGGCAATGTAGGAAGCATTTGGTCAACTGGAAAAACTTAAAGGCATACGATCGTCATCCCTTATGGTACATAAACTCCGAACGACCGAAGTTTGTGCATGCAATTGCGCAATGCCAGACTCGGTGCTATATCCATAAACGTGTGGGACAATGCTGCCACTGAGACACGTGTGTGTGTGTGTGTGCGTGTGTGTGTACGCATCATACACAAACATTGTCACCGCGTGCTGCAGTGATTGGAGGAGAGAGGCCAGAAGACGCGTGGCTCTTTTGGCTTCTCTTCATGCGCATGCGCACTGAGAGTGTGCGTCCATTCAGAAGCTCTCGTGGCTCGCTCGGACAGCCATTTTGGGTTAGGAGATTTGTAGCACAGAGCTCGTGTAGTCTAGAGTGTTGTTCGCTGACCCATTGAGCCAGCATTATTCTCATTCGGGGTCACTACATTTGATACAGAATTGGGGAGGCAGCGTGTTGCGTTCGTCTCCGTGCCGCACAAACCACTCGCCACGATTGTATACCTTAAAACTTCAAGAAATTTTGCAAGTTACACCCCAGCTACAGAAACATACAATGCGCTATACATCACATGTAACCATCTTCTTTTTTTCTTTTTTTTTGTGATTTTCTTTTTAACATGCATGCCTTCTAAAGGGCCCTCTGTCAGGGAGGTGATAAATTGTGTTGTAGGTCTTTATGACAGAATGTAGAATACAAAATCCGAATGAACCTTGTGCTTGCCAACACTTCGCTGTACCAGTCACTGTATGTGTATGCATAGGCCCATTTTACTTCATTCATCAGGATGGCATCAGACTGATAGGGCAATTACAAAGGGACTCTGTGAGTGTTTGGTTTTTTTTTTTTTTTGCGAACGACAATTCATCAGCAGTTGCTCCATCAGGATGCTGCGACCTATCAGCATTTAAAGACAAAATCAGAATAGGATGGCGACGATATTCTTTGATGCCGATGAGGGTGTTGAAGAGTTTATCTCTGTTTGTAATAGGTAAGTACAAGTTACCGTCATGATCTTTACTTTATCTTACTAATACTGTAAATGCCGAATATTCTGTGAGGTTTTAATTTTCGCGAGTCAGGTGCCATTTTGCGAAATTAAAGACACGCAAAAATATTGACTCTGATCCCGATGTGAATGTGACGTACGCGTGTACGCTTTTCCGTTCAGTATAGGCCTCCACGATCGCTAATCTAACCACTCGCGAAATCATCGAGAATGCCCGATTCGCGAAAATTTAGACTCGCAAAATTTATGGCGTATACAGGTAATTCAAAGTCTAGTCCAGGGCATTTCTGTAAATGATGAAAAATAATACCATCAGCTGAGAACCAGTACGGCGCTATCGCATTCTAAGATTAGAGTGTAAATAAGAACGAAACAATCAACTGTCATGAAATAAGAAGATTATTTAATCAAAATCAGGTCAATTTACAATGTATGAAAATTGTTCCAAATTACATATCAAATAAAAAGCACCCTTGTGTGTTTGATTCGGGACATTTTACTGAAAATGAAAATAATTTAGAATTGATGCCGTGATGTAGAGGATATTGAACTCCACAACGTGATACCAATAACTCCATACCTCCCAAAATTCTAATAAAGTCATCTTGGTTCTTAGCTGAAGATATTATGTTCTTCTTTACCCAGGGTAGCCTCTTCAGTGTTAACACTGTTCTACCAGAGGGGGCCCTGCTGTTATTATTATCCCCAGTACCTGCTTTTACACCCACATTGAGAGGGATGTCATGGGTAAACACATCTCTCCAAGGATATGCAATGTGTGCATTGGTCTGTTGGGCGCAAACTCCAGACCAACGTTTTGTACTCAAGAGTCTTATATCCATTATACAGTGCACTGCTGTTATACCGAACACGGTTATATTGATGTTTCGGTTACAACAGAATGAAAGTTAAGGCCGGACATTATCCTCTCTATATTGTTCATTGTTTGTTGAAGGTATACTAAAGTTCGATATAATGAAAGAAAACTGCCATTCCCGAGGACTTCGTTATAACAGGAGTCAGCTGTACCACGAGTATTATTAGATAGTAGTTGCCTCCTACTGTTGTATAAGATGTTAAACATAGTTTTCCTCTACCCTAAGAAATTGTTGGGTCCGTATGTACATTGGTTGAATACCAATTAGATTACCTTTTATATAGTATGTAATATTGTACATTGCCTGATTTTTATCAAAATCTTCTATGTAAGCTTTTGACTGGGAAAAGTTTTTGCTTTCTTTTCTTGTTGAGTGTAGATTTTTATAGGTCAGCTTGACAATCACACAAGGAGAGATCATACAAGTTGTACGTTTGTATTCTTGGTCCAAAATTTCATAGGAAGCCTATTTGTAATCAAGTAAAAACTTTGAGAATGCACTTGAGCACCTAGATAAAAAAGAAATGTGTTGTTAATCTAATGAGTTATATACAAAAAAAAACAACCGTGCCATTTATACAATAGGCAGCCCCCACCTCCCCCCCCCCAAAAAAGACAAAGTATTTCTAAGAATACATAGTGGTAGACATGTAATACATCAAAAATCAAAATGGCTAAAAGGAAGCTATAAAATAGTAATTTGTTATTTCGTATTCATATTCAGTAATTTGTTATTTCATATTCATATTCAGTAATTTTTTTCACTTTTACTTCCACAGAAGACGATGATGTAAGGCCCCAGCCGACGGACTTGCAACTCCGTAAAAGAGATCATACATATTGCACACCTCAACCACAACTGGTATGTTGTTTGAATTAGAAAATTTGTAGAAATCCAAGTACCTTTAGAGCTGGTCATTATGGAGAAATTTATGTCGTAACTGTTTACTCCTATAGATGGTCAATATGGGGATTTATGTCATGTAGCTGGTCAATATGGGGATTTATGTCATATAGCTGGTAAATACGGGGATTTAAGTCTTAAGTATTATGGTGTAGCTGGTCAATATGGGAATTTATGTGATAACTATTAACTTATACAGCTGGTCAATGTGGGAATTTGTCATCAGTATTTACTCATATAATTGGTCAACATTATTATGGGATTTTATGTCGTAAGTATTTACTGATAGGAAGAGAAAAGAAGTCTTTCTACTTCACATTCGCTCTTCAAAATTTGATCCTTGTAGCTGACATCTGAAATGGCCTGGTAAACAGTCCACCAAAAGTCTTATTGATATTAAAATGACTGTATTAGATTCAATTCTATTTTATTATCCATTCTTGAAATTTGTTTTGTTTGCATGCATACCTGTTACATCGATAAAGCACACACTTAACATACAATGTAGATACATAGACATGATAGACATACAAGATCGATACAATATCACTATCATTGTCAAAAATACATAACATGACTGTATGTGAGGTTTCCCTTTGAATGCATGATGTAACACAATAATATGATATTAAATACTGTCATGATAAGGGGGTCTGCCAAAATGTAACATCACAAGTACTCCATTTGCTGTGGTGTCCAAAGATAAGTGTTTACCAGACATGGGTTAAACAAGAGCATCCAGTTCTCACTGATCCATGAAATACACCTGTACATCATTTGTTTTATAACATGGGCCTGTAAATTCATGAAATCTAATTTTTTCCCCATCATGCATCTGGTACACCCACAATACTATACAAGGCTTGAGCCGTGCATTTGGATTCTGACCAGATGCATGGCTCAGTGTGGAACAGTAAAAATCAATGCAAGATGATTGACCAATCAGATTGCAGAGATTCTAAAGCCCATTTTATACATAAGCATAACAGAGATGTTGACTTGTCTGCTGTGTCTTTACTACAGTAACTCATTAAAGGTATGATATATGGCTGTATGCATTTATTGAATTTCAGGAAACGAATGTGAGCATGAGTAGAGGGAAAAGGAAACAAGAATCAGATGGTAAGTGTGTCGAAAATTCACAGTCAAAGATTAAAATCTTAAGAGTGCAACAGTGAAAATTTGATCATTGTTGGTTGAGAATGATAAAGGGCATCAAGTTATCACTAAACTCATAGTGTTCAAGGCAACTTCTCATTCTAAACATATGTAATTATAGAAAAAAAAATGAAGAAAAAATTGGTGATCTTATGAAATTGTGAAGTGTAAACTTGGCAATGCAGTTCAAAAACAGTTGATATTCAATTTTCTGCAAATGCATTGAGCTTATGATGTCATCACCTCACAATGTTTTTCAAGTCCATGTAACTTTCTATTGAATTTCTGTTACGCTTGACATGCAATGAACAAATTTTAAACAACAATTCCAAGCTCTGCTATAATGTAGATAAATGATTTTTCGGTCAAATGACCAGTAGAGCCATACATTATTATCCAAGCATGGCTTTTGGACACAGAACAGTGACAGAAACTTACTAGAATTTACTGTAGGAACACCGCTTGTTATTCAATCACCGCGTCATGCAACCTACAATGTACATGTGACAGGAATGAAATTCTGAGTGAAGCTTTTATTGTACTGTGGTATTTGGCGATTCATAGGTCGGTTTGGGTGGGTTTGTGTGTTCGAGCAAAATATGCAAAGTTTGCGTGCAGTCGACTGAGTTGGGCATGAAGAGATAATAAATCAAAGAGTGTTTGCGATTTCAACCCCCACTTGGACCACTGCTGTTATGCATAATGTACTGTACAACATATTATATTTTGTTTTGCCGACAGATCCAGGACAGAAAAGAGCAAAGTGGCCTGAGCAGAATACGACACAAAGACAGAGAGAGGAAAGGGGAATGGTAAGAAGAAGATGGGACATCTGTTCAAACCTTACAGCTGGTCTGCACTAGCCATTATTTTGATGCCAGAACTTTTTTTGTAAAGAGCGCCATCTATTAAAACTTCCGGTGGCCGGGTTACATCCACAGAATTCTAGTTCTGTGGTTACATCGTTATTTCATACTGTACAGTGGCTGATCGCCGCCTGCCGGTCAGCGCACGATCGCACAGCAGCTGTGCGCAGAGCTGAGAGAACACACGCAAGCAGTGCATAATATGGTGGGGTACCGAGAGCACGGCCCGGCCCGTCCGGCACGGCCTCGATCTTTCGACCGATCGCGAGGGAACAGGTTACTTGTCGCGAGAGAGATCCACGACAATCCACTGACTCAGCCCAATGACCTACTTGCTATACACCAGCGCAGCTCGCATCTCCTCCCACTGGATCCAGTATTTACCAAGTCGTATCCGCGACATAATCGCAGATTGAAGTTCGACACAATGATCAGAATAAACGATCTGAGTGTTAAAGACAGTATTTGGAAGCACCGAACAGATCGCGAAGTGATAAGTGACAACGTATAATGGTACGTACCATGCATGGTACTATGGTACGTGGTATACATATACGTATGCACTGGACTGCGCAAGATAATGCGGGATCAAAGCGAGCCGCTGCACTGCTAGGCCATTCCCTACGTTTACGGGAACCTGTGTGATCTGTGTGTTAAGTCTATGGGGATATCAGAATTCAGTATGGAACGGGGTAATTGCTGCACGCCGCTCAGCATTATGGGAGAAATGCTGGGCACCACAGAGAAAAATGAGCCTTATGATGGTGCTAGACATGTTTCTTTCCAGTGCAGACCCACTTTAACCTGTTAAGGACGGACTGATTTTGCTAAAACACGCATTTCCCAGACACCTGTCCGAGTATACTCGGAACTCGTCCTCAACGGGTTAAACTATTAACTCAACCACACTGAAAATTTTATTTTGCAGTTCCTTCACAATAAAAACGTTTAACTGACAACTAACATTTCACAAGCCTCTGAAACTATTACAATTTTCTTCCTAAACTGGACAAAGCTAGAGCAGTGTGGTGATCAGGGTTTTGTGTTTTATCTCCCTGTAACTGTACCCACTAAACCATGTGGGCACATTTTGTGTTCATATGTACAAAGCTGCATCCCTTCACTTTTGTTGATTGACTTTTGAATGTGAACAGAACGCCCTTTGAAAGCAAAGATTATGAAAGTCAATTAGTAATGCTGTCAACCTATGAATTGACATGAAAAACTAAGTTCTACGTGTATCTAAACTTCATAACACAGGCATGTTGTATTGATCTAGTAAAAAGAAAAAATTACATATCCTCAGTGCTTGTGATGTACAATAATTACATGTTGGTTCTGCTTCTAGGATAATTTGTGGGACAGATGTACAAAGTGCCATGCTATTATGAAAGTCAGTTTGTATAGGGTTGGACTGTGGCTCAGACGGTAGCATGTCTGCCTTGCAGTTGGAATGGCTCAGTCCCATTCCTATTGAGTCTACAATATAGCTGAGCAATGTTGTGTGTAATCATACCACCCCCATAGTCAGAGGCAGTTCCATACACACTGGCTTTCTGTGGAGGTAATGAGTTGTGGTCTAGAGATCTTAGGTTTATAAGGTCCAGTTACAAGTTGTATGATCTCAATTTCATTTATGCGACATTGGTGCTCTAAGAAATATTCATTCTTACATGCAAAATATTTCATGCTTTATGGAACCATTTGCAGCATCAATAAAAGATAAAAATCCAAATGTATTTGTTGTTTGAATGACTCTGTCAGGAATTCATTCAAGTGATTGTGATTTTGTAGCTTTCTGTAACTTCAGTATCAGTTTATGGGGTTGCATTGATTCATGATTTGATTAAAGGGAATAAGGGTTTTATGTGACTAGTGATTTATGTGTCTTAAAAACTCTAATGGACATCCAAAGTAGATATGAAGTTCTTCGGCGGCAGAGGTCAAAATAATTTCTTGACTTTCATATTGAAACATTAATTTGTAAGTCAATTATTATGTGGGGATTTTATCAATTCATCATATACCCTAGAAATGGTTGTAAAACACTGTTTGTCTTACAAACCTTCAGTGATTTGCTGGCTAGCTTACATCCACTCCTGTAGACTTCTTCAGGCTAAGTGATTGCACCGTTTCTCTAGCACTGCCTGGTTGTTTCTTGATCATTGGACCAAAGATTGGTGACAGGCTCTATCCAGAATCCCTGTTGAGTGTGGGTTTGATTCTTTTCGTCCAGATGGACTCTTTTACTTTCCCCAGCCAAAAATTCCTTTGGCCTGAAGATTTCCTCAGGAGTGGATGAAAGCTAGCCAGCAAATCACTAAAGGTTGGTAGAAGCCTGAATCTCCTGTTGAATGATCATGATCTCCCCAACTGATGAAAGTTATCTGCATCACTGTTTTGTCTTTTTTATTTAATCCAGGTGAATGCTCTTGCAAGGACAGATGTCTTTGAAGGAGCGAGTGCAGATGCCAAGGATGTGGGTTGTATGGACATAGACAGAGGGAGGGTTGATGATGGTGAGGGTGACTGGGATTCGGTAAGGGGGAAATCGAGAGGGGAACCTACGTTACGCGATGTCATGTTGAGGCTGAACAAAATAGAGGGGAAGGTTGATCGGATTTTCGAGATCTTGACAAAACTGCATCCGACGGTGTCACAGGAGCAGCACAATGGGCCGTCGCAGGAGCAGCACAATGGGCCAACGCCAGCATTGCAGGCTGTCAGAACTTCCTACTAAATATTTGAACGCTGTGCCAAAATGTGAGAGACCCTGCGCATCAGAGCGGAGTGGAAATCGCGGCAGACTTTTGCCAAGACTTTGATTGTTGCCCTCGCGTCAGTGGACGTCCTCTCCAA
Organism: Diadema antillarum; assembly: GCF_040938485.1. NCBI lineage: Eukaryota > Metazoa > Echinodermata > Echinoidea > Diadematoida > Diadematidae > Diadema > Diadema antillarum. The sequence goes on from NW_027271673.1 coordinate 336,838, forward strand.
ATCAAGCTGCTGAGGGGCAAAGGTCCCAATCCCCACAACCTGGGGAGCAGTGCAAACAATCCCTGCGCCCATTCACAATTACGTCGTTGACACAACCTTCAAGGTCTTCAAAATCCTCCACTCCAACAGGAAGCAAATGTACCATGAAATAGTCAACGCCATCTACATGCTCTGTCGAAGGCTTCACGCCCGGTCACTGAGTAAAACAAATTGCAACATCATGAGTACAGTGCATTACCGTTAAAACAAACACGGTCGTAACAAAATTCTTTTCACAATGAAAGAAAACTGCAGGTCCCATGGACTTCGTTAGTTTAAAGGGAGGGATGATTCAAAATTCAAGATGAAAGGTGCAGTGATACTCCTGTGTCTTCAAATTATGGCAAACAGGAAAACAAGTCAGAATTCCTTATATTGAGATTACTTGATAATGTGGGTACATCTTATTGACAATGTTCTGTTCTTGTGATATTATTTTTTTGAAGAATACATGTATGATATATTTGTAAATCTCCTTGACAAAGTTCTGCACTGATTGTGACATTTTTTTTTTTGTACAACATATTTTTGTTTCTACATCTTTGAGAAAGCTCAGCTCTGGTGATGATATTTTTGTTATCAATAATATTTGTCTATCTGTATATATCTCCTTGGTGAAGTTAGTCTCTTATCATTGGTGCTGTGTCTGATCGAAAGCAGCAACTCATATAATAAAAATATGTTTAGTGAGGATGTCAGACTTATGTAAAACAAGATATTTTGATACATGAAATTTTCGTGAATTGTCACTGCCATTCAATGTGCACAGTGTAGACAAGAACTTTCACGTTTTCGTGAATCTTGGCTCTCACAAAATTGGCGAAATTAAAATGCACATTAACATTTCTCGTTTTACGGTATTCTCATCTGAAGTTTCCACTTGCGGTTGCCTTTATGTAGCGTCAAATCTTCATTCATGTTGTTGAATGGAGTACTGAGGGGATGAGTTTACAGATCTTCCAGCTGTTTGAGATTGTGTAGAACCAGTTTTCATTGCAATGCATAACTATGTATGACGTCAAACATCATTACTTTTGAATATAAAGGTTAATCTTGTTATAACAAAGCCCTCAAAACCAGCATTTTTCTGTCATCATATGGAAATTTGGTTTATATCCAAACTAATAAAATTTATAAACATATCTTGATGATAATATTTGACCCTGAATTTTATTTTTACTTCATTGTATCCAAAATTTCGTTAGAACCGAGTTCATTGTATCGGGAGTGCACTGTACTAGCTATTAAGAATGCAAATTACATTCTTAATAGAACAAGTCTTTGTAAGTGTTGCATGCAGAAGGATTCAGAGTATCTCTTTTGTAAGATGTTCCCAAACATATCACTATACAGCCTTTATGAGCTGCTCTGGTATGGTTTAGTGGATAAGTGCCTTTGATGATGAACTATCAGTGATATGGTCCTAGGTTCAATACTCCAAGCAGGAGTGTTTGTGCCCCAAAGCAAGGCAGTTTATCCCATCAAGTGTTTTTAACTGCAGTCTTTTGTTGCCCTCAGCTATTACTGTACAGTGCACTCCTGTTACAACGAACACGGTTATAACGAAATTTCGTTAAAACAAAGTAAAACTTCTGGTCCCAAAATTATCGCCATTAAAGTTTATGGTACAAAATTCGCTTCTAACGAACACGGTTATGGCAAAATTTTCGTTATAACGAAGTCTTTTCCAAGCCCCATTGACAAAGAAAAACAAAAGAAATGTGCTTCGTTATAACGAAATGCGGATTGCTTTCTAAAATACGTAGCCGAACAGGCATTTTTAAATACACTGTAGCCTCTCTGCATGGGAGAACGCTTCACGTCATCGTGTGTTTGCTCTGTGTGTCACGCACAGTTTTAAATGTAATATTTAAACGAAATTAAAAAGGTACCATCCCATTTTACATTGCTTTCCAGTGTACGATGAGTATTGGACAAACAGAATATAATACTATACGTGGTTTCCTTGTTTTTGTTATATATTGTATTTGTCCGGTTATAACAAAATTTCGTTATAACGAAAGAAGACTGCCGGTCACGAGCATTTCATTGTAACGGGAGTGCACTGTATAAGCTGTTATTTTCATGTACAGATATTTCCACGAATGATGAGGTCACAGACATTTTTGTGAGATGCTGTTTTCGCAAATTGACACCGATGCTACTGTATCTCAAATGCAATGTTACCCTACCGCATGGCGACTATTTCGCCTGTTGTTGAACTTCGCGCTCCAAATGCAATTGGTAATATTTGCAAAGATAACACCTCATACAGTAAATTGGCTTGCCAGGCTTTTCCCTTCGAAGGTAGTACATACGTTCCATATCTAAAAAAAGAAAAGGTGTTTGTGTTTGTGTTTGTGTTTGTGTTTGTGTTTGTGTATGTGTGTGTGTGTGTGTGTGGGGGGGGGGGGGAATTTCATAGTTTACTGATCTAGTCTTAGAATGAAGAATATGATGGAGGATAATGTTTGTGTACAAAATGTTGTACGACAATGAAACCCACATAGAAAGTTTCATTCAGTGTAAAGCAGTAATTTGAAATTGCAGGTGTTGTTGGGTTTTTTTTTTTTTTATTGAGACTGCTCATAACATTACCAAAATGCAGGGGAAAAAAATGTTTTACCATGGACCTACTGCAAATGGACATGAGTCATTTGTTAATTGATTCATGCACCATAGATCCCTATATGTCAAAAGTATTTCACAATAACATTTAAGATGTTTAAAATATTGCCAAAAACAAATCAAATTATAAAACACATTTTCAGATGAAATTAAGTAAAGACTTATGATTACAATGTGATGTACACTGTACTCAAATACAGATGAATAGATATCAACATACACTTGCAAGATCCTAAATTTTTGATAGTCCACATGTTGTAAGTCCATGGTGAGACAGTGCACGTGTGTATGATAAATATGCCCATGTAGAGATCGCCAACTGTGCCTACTGCTAAACTTGCAGTTCTGTAAAGGCCACCTGCGCACTACATGTACACGACTTTGCCACAATTAATACCGGTCATGCGACGTTGAGATTGAAAGTGTGACGTCACCAGCCTTTGCCAGTTTCCAGTCGTGTGACTCATGCCAATCATCCAGATTTGACGAGTCAAGTTTTCACAACTGGTAATGGAATTTCAACCAATCACACTACAGTATAATGTACTGAAGCCAGGGAGGTGTTTCATAAAGCTGTTCATAAAGTTACGAACGACTTACGAACGACTGGTGATCAGTTCTTGTGCTGAATTATTGAAATTCTGATAAGTATAGCACATCAGAACTACATGTAATCACCAGTCGCTCGTAAGTCGTTCGTAACTTTATGAACAGCTTTATGAAACAGGGCCCAGAGCTGTTGTAATTTTGGCTGTGCAATCTAATTTTATAGTGTGCAGTGTTGACTTGTGGGACTGGTCATATGACCCAGCTTGCCTCTCTAGTCATGTGACCGGTCTGATCGTGTAGTGTGCAGCGGCCTTAAAGGAGACGCCTGGATGATTTTCAGACTCTAACATTTGAGCATGCATCCATATATTAGATATATATTCTGAGTACAGAGTTTCAGAATTTATAGTGATTGGGATGAGGAATAAGGATGTTATCAAAATTTACAACAAATTGCAATGAAGAAGGACGGTTTTTTCAGGGTATTGGTTTCTCTCCTTGGAGACCACAATAAATTCCACAAATCTGTATAAAAATGGAGCTGTTGATTTATGTACTGCATGATGTGAAATTATGAAAAGCGTTTGGAATGCCCCTTTAAGTATTGCCCACTGAAACAGCTTTCTTGTACATGTATTGTGATGTTTCAAAGTTGTCGCTTAAGTAGCAGTTTTATATGTGATCCATGCCTGATGCTGATGTTCCTGTAAGTTTTTGCATTCTTGTGAAAAAAACGTGACCAAAATCTGTCTTTGTCACACAAAACTTCTTGTTGTTTTCATGTATATTATGGGTCTCATGCTTGGAAGGACTTATCCACTTGTGTGTGGTATAAAGAACAACATGAGAAAACTTGAGTATGTTTGAAAGTTTCATGTTCCACAGAATAAAAACTTCTGCAGCATTTTAAAAGTTTTTATGCCATACTCTCTTTGTATTGTGTCTTTATTCTTTGCATCATCTTTTGCCCTTCATTTGAATCCCGACCACTCAATAGATTGCAGTATGAATCATAACACTTTATCCTCGATACATGGATTATTTTTGCAGTTAGCAAAAGTGACACTCTGTGATACTAGATGATGTGTGTGTGTTATTCTTAAAGTATCATGGTACAGTTTTGGTTGAGAAAGGATTCAGGTTTTACTCTTTCTTTTTTTTTTTTTGCAAGTTAATTAGGAACCATTTAGATGAAATGATAAGAGCTTTCTAAGAGGAATCAAAAGTTTATTTGACAAAAATCGGTTCTGAAATGGCTGAGATATCCATAAACAGAGTAAAAAAAAAGTAAAACAGAGCAATCCTAATAAAAGGTGTTTCCCACCTTTTATTAGGATCGCTTTGTTTAGGATATCTGAGCCGTTACAAAACCAATTTTCATCAAATAAAAACTTTAAATTCCTCATAATTTTATGGACTTTCATATTTCTTAAGAGATTTCTCCTTATCTCAAAAAATTATTATCAAAAAACGTTGGAAGCCTGTTGCCCCATCTCAACCGAAACTGTACCCTAACTTTAGGCAAAGTGGTGATGGTATACAAATGAAGCACAGGTCTGAATTTGTCAGTAGGAATTGTGAGCATAAGGTAACTATGGAAAACTTAACCCATGAGGTGAAGCCGAGTGGGTTTAGAGTAAATGCCATAGTTACCACATGCACACAAGTCCTGATGATGTACAAAAAGATACGTACATCATTTGTTTTATAAAATGGTGACAAATTTTGCCGGAAATCCATTGTTTTACACTGTTTCTGACAATTTACCAATCTCTATTTTTAGTTTGGCGTAGATGACACATGCATCAGTGATGAGTGATGCATGAGAACTGTTACTGATACGTGGTACTGATGCATGGCTAGTCATCTCTTGCCAAGTGCACGAGCATGGTCTACACGGGTACGGTTTAGCCATTTCTCGCAAAGTGCGCTAATGCTTGCTGAGTGCGCAAACTCATTGTTACAACATTTTGACTGTGTCTGTTGCCAGTGCTCAAGCGTGCTGCCAGTAAAAATTGATACATGGCTCTTGACCAATGAGAAGATAGGATTCTCTCTACCCATTCGTTAATATTATTTTATGATCTTTGTTATTAAAAAAAAATAGTGCTGTTTCATATGACCATGCTCCGCAAACATACTGCAGCAAAGTAGTGATTCCCAGTGATACTCTAAAACGAGGAATTTTCGCGTGCATTTTAATTTCGCGAATTTCGCGAGCGCCAAAATTCGCGAAATTAAGATGCACGCAAAAGTTTTTGTGTACAGTACATGCATTGAACACCAGTGGCAATTCGCGAAAATTTCATGCCACGAAAAGGGCTGTCGGCTCCAATTTGCGAAAACTTTATGCCGCGAATATATCATGTTTTACAGTACACTGTACTCGATAGTGTGTGTGTGTGTGTGTGTGTGTTATAGTGAAGGAAAAGTGGTGACACTGTACAGGTATGTTTTGTTAATTTTTTTTTTAGATAGACAATGACAGTAAAAATATTTCATAAGTTGTGTGTATGTTTTGCACACAGTCATTCCATAGGCAGTGATACTGTAATCAATGACATTTAATGATTTATGTGTTTGTAACAGGTGGGTACAGCAAAAGTTTTTATGCAGTTTGTCCCCCAAATAAATGATCACCAGATTACCACATTCATACCTTTCATATGATTAAACTGTCCCGATGCTATATCAATGTCTAAAAATATGTTATCTTACCTATAGTCACAGAAAAGTGTGGAACATAAAGTATGTCTTGTGTCCGTTTCTTCCAAGTTGAGGGGGAGGGAAGTTCTCTGTCAAATTCCTCTTTCCTCCCATGGGGGAAGTCTCCTAGCACCCCACATGCAGATTGGATGAATTGATTGTAATGCATCCCATAATAAAGATGTGTGCTGAATAGTGTTAAACAAACATCGATTTTCAGCTTTGCATGGGAGTTCTTTCATATATTTTGCTGCATAGGCCATGTATTTTGTGAAATTGGATGCTAGTCAGTAAATTAAAACAAGCAAAAATATTAAGTTAAAGGGATCGTACAGTTTTGGTTGAGACCAAATTTCAGGTTTCTAACATTTTTTTGGTGAGATAATGAGAAACCTCTTATGAAATATGAAAGAACATGTAATTCTATGAGGGATTCAATGTTTATTTGATGAAAATTGGTTTTGAAATGGCCGAGATATCCAAAAAAGAGATAATCCAAAAAGCGATTCTAGTAAGGTGTGGGACCCACACCTTATTACGATCGCTTTGTTTTACTTTGTTTTTGGATGTTTCAGTCATTCCAAACCCGATTTTCATCAAATAAACTAAACTTTTAATTCCTCTTAAAATGGTATGTTCTGGTACTACTATATCATACGTGTTTTCTTGGTATCTCGCAAAAAGTTAAAGCCCAATGAGATGTGCAAGCAAACATTTTTCTTTTTATTACTGTTCTCTTTGATCCTGAATTTAACCACTTGCGAAATTGTCGGAAGGCTGGAAGACTGGAGATTGGTGAAAAATTTGACTTGCTGAATATATGGTGAACGTATACTGTACTCTCTGTTTTTTCCCCCCTACTAGTTTGATTTTGTTTTGCATAGTCGGTTTTGGGGTGTTTTTTTTTTCTTTGCAAGGGAGAGGAGAGATGCATATTGACATGTAGGTGGCTAAATTGCAGAAGTTCTAAAAAATGAACAATGTTTTTATGTTTCATTAATTGTCTGATTTTTTTTTTCTATTTCCAATGTAGATGAAAGTTGTGTGGAGGCTGGTCTACCGTGTAATGCTCGTGGAGACACCCCATCGTTGGCTCAGTCTGAAACTGGTCATGGTGATGGAGGCAAGAGTGACTGGACTGCAGAAAACAACGACGATGACAGCGAGAGTGGATGGATCCTTGACAGCGAAGACGAGGCGAAGAGTGTCGGCCAGTCGTTGCCTTCAATGTATGTGGTCAAGATGTCCAAGGAAGAACACTCTGTGACTGGAGGCGGGGCTCTGCTGGAAAGACGTCCCAGAGAAAATTTACCCAGCTCTGATACAAGCGGAGGAAATTCCCCGCAGGGGGTGTCGGGAGGGGTCAAGCATGTCGGGAAAGGAGCAAGCTACAAATGCGATTTCTGCGGGAAGACATTCCGCCAGCCGAGCTGGCTAAAGACGCACGTCCAGATCCACACGGGTGAGAAGCCTTTCCAGTGTAAGCTGTGCCCGAAGTCGTTCACAACCAAAGGCAACCTCAAGGTGCACATGAGGTCTCACACAGGAGAAAAAGCCTATCCGTGCGAAATCTGCCCACGAGCGTTCAGCTCGCGGACGAGATTCTTGGAGCACGTACAGACGCACAAGGGGCCGAAGATTTACGAGTGCAAATTCTGCAGCAAACTTTTCAACATGAAACGCCTGCTCAATGTCCACCTGCGCAGCCATTCACGCGAGAATGTATACCGGTGCGAGTACTGCCCCAAGCAGTTCCAATGGCGCGCTGGCCTCGAAAACCACATCCGCACACACACAGGCGAAAAGCCTTTCACTTGCGACTACTGTCCAAAGACTTTCAACCAGAAGAGCTCATTGATAATGCATGTGCGCCACCACACCGGAGAGCGTCCATATGAATGCGAAGTCTGCCTCAAACGATTCGCCCAATCGTCGGGTCTGCGGCGGCACAAGCGCATCCATACAGGCGAGCGGCCGTTCAAATGTGACATCTGCGGCAAAGCGTACCGTACGACCTCCTCCCGGACCCAACACAGACGCATCCACAAGGGGCATCCATCAAACTTGTGAGATTTGTGTAGAGATTTTCAGCGGAGAAAAGTACTCATATATTGTGTGTGGTGGACTACTCTTCAAGCGAATGATTTTATGTGAAGAGATGCTGAAATCTGGTGAACTGATTTTAAGCCCAATTTAGCTTTCAAACTGCCATTAAGAATTGAATTGTCGTAGATTTTTCCAGTACTTGTACCTTACTCTCAGAGGATTTCTTTTTCTGCCAGGGGAATTGTGTTGTATTTGGCATTGCTTTGTTTGCTAGTTTGTTTGTTTGTTCATCTGTTATGTGACAAGCTTTTGCCAAAAGTTATGAATTTGTTTGTAGAAGGTTTGAAGATACCAGGTAATTCTGGCAGAGTTCTTTACTCGTTAGATGAAGAATTTTTTTGTGCAATTTGTTATTACAGTCAACCTTGCCTAAGTCAAATCTATTGGACTGAAGAAACAGCTACAACCTGGAGAAAGTTCAACTTATGAGGGATTAAAGACAATAGAATATAAAGAGAAAGGATGACTGGAAAAGACCTTCGAATTTATCAGGCAATTATTTGTCATATGCGAGGTCAACTTTTAAGCAAGGTTGACTGTATTTTAACCACTGGAAGTTTTAACTTTCTGCCATTCATACCACTTGACAGAAAAAAATTATGCAGCAACCTCAATGCAAGTTCTACAACAAAAAAATTACGCAGCAACCTCAATGCAAGTTCTACAACAACAAAAAAATATTTCCTTCACATATTGGCAAAATCACTGTTCCACTGAACTAGATATTGGTTTTGCTTGATTTTTCAAAGGTTCATTAAAAATTTTGTATAAAGTTGCATAACATTTCAGAGGAAGTTAGCCATCTTGGCAGAGGCTTTTTTGCTGTGGAACACTTTCTTATTCATGGAATAATATTCATCATATCACACTGCAATTTGATGAACAAACTATCTTTTCTGTAGCAGTTCTTTTCCGTAGAAGGGTTCAGGGTACCATTTGAAATATCCTTCTTTGGCTGAAATTGCTAATCAAATCTGAGTTGGAAAATTATTCCCCGATATTGTAACTCCACCATGATACTGTATAAGCTGCTATTTTTGCGTACAGATACATTCACGAATGAGGAGGTCAACGACATTTTTGTGAAATGATGTTTTCGTAATTTTGACACCTCGACTATCATTAGTGGACTAATGCCTTTTGCTTTCAGTCTGAGATATTTTTGCATGTGGTTAAAGTTTGCGACCCAACAGTTATTCACAAAATTTGTGAGAATTATACCCTCGCAGAATTAACAGCATAATATACAATAGACAATCCTTACCAGCATCTTGGTTGTTACTATTAAGTCAAGGCAGCAAATTGTGTGTATGTCATGTACAGTGAAACCATGTTATAAAGCAGTTGGATATAACAAAACCCTCTTAAAACAAGTTGATTTTGCTGGTCCCAAACCTTCCTATTTTTCAAGAAAAAGGGTTCCGCTCATATTGTAGGCATTTTGATAGTGAGAGAGATTGACGGTGGGATTTGTCCATACCCTCTCACGTTCTGTACCTTCGTCATACCCAAAGATTCTAATATAGAGTAGAGAGTCTGGTTTACGACCATGACATTTAGGTATTCTCTGTTACAAAAGAAAGTGAAGTTTATGTTATGTTGGTCGAAAAACTGAAATAGATTTGCATTGAATTGGACCATTTCTAGAATATGAAATTCATGGCGAGATTTGTTCACGCTAAGCCAGTTTGTTACTACTGTGTGTTGTACAATCATATTGTAAAGACAGTGAGAGTGGTTTATGATTGTGATCTAAGCAGTTCGGGAATTGAAGGGAATGGTTTGTTTTGCTCACACTTTTCTAACCTTCCTAACTACCATGCTGGGTTTTGTAAACCCATTTGGCCTACTTGCCTAGGGCCCCGGTTTATCAAAAGATATAATTGATTATAAATGCCCTTCCCTCACAGGCTGCTATAGACTTAGGATAGAAGTCAACAATGTAATCAATTATAACTGTTCATAAACCAGGGCCCACTTCAACTGAAATATTTCAATGGGAAAGGCAGAATACAAATAAGAACTTGCCTTTAGAAATCTGAGTTGCCAACCAGTTTGTAGATGTAACATTTAGTGCATTTTTTTTTCTTCAATGAATACTGATGATTAAACTTGTTGTATTGCTGCACAGTCAACACAGTCTACACAGACAAGTCCTGCATAAAGGATCCTTTGTCAAAGATCCAGCATTCTTACCAAGAAGTCGTGGGCTGACTCGTTTAGCTCCTAAGCAGCTGCTGACAGATCTTTGTATAAGGTAGTGGCATCAGCCTCCCAGAAGTGAGCTTGGATGATCTCTCTTAGAGAACGTTGTGAGGTTCAGGCGACTGAGTGACATCATCTTCCATGTTTGGCCAACAGAACATGTTGCTGTGCATGCAATTCTGTCATGATGTCACAGGGAAACATCATCTGCACCTTGTGCTCCTCGTATGTCACTCCTGGTCTTCATGGGCAAACAGGATCTCTTCCCTCAAATCTGTTGTCCTGAGGATGAAATCTCTCAGTCTCTTCCCTGCCTTGTCCTGTCATTAATAGCTTGTGAAAAAGCATGGCATGGTGGCATCCTTCTCCTGAAGGTTATCCTGGAGTATCCTCTGCACAGTCGAAAGACCCAGCCCTGCTCTTCCATTGACGTAACCACATAGCCGTGATCCAAGGACAATAACCCATTGCACTTGTTCCTTGACTTCTTCTTCAGGACATCCCTTTCTTGGGCCTTCATCTAACTTTTGAATCAGACTGGAAAAAGTAAGGCAGTTCTTCTCTTGTGGTTCACACTGATCTTTCAAGTTAGTCTTGATTATACACTGTACAAGATCTGCTTCTTTCAGGTGCAGCATTTTGGCCACCTTTACGAGCCTTCCTTCAGTGCTCACCTTAAGCCTTCCGGGTATGTCCGTGTTCAAGTACTCTATCTGCTCAGCCGTTGTCGCATGAACACTGATGATGACTTGTGTACAGCCAAAATCACATCTCTTTTGTAGATGTTACTATGTTGAAATCCAGTTTGTTCAGGGTAGATGATGTGTTGACTAGTAACAGTGTGTTGCAGACGTCACTAGTTTGTACATCATCAGTGCCATGTCTCCAGAAAGTGTAACACCTGGGGGGTGGGGTGTACAGGGTGGTGCTAAGGTTAAGAAAGATGAGGAGTAATCGGTATACTTGCTTGTAAAAGTTGTGTTAGCATGGGGAATGACAACCACAGCCCCACCCTAAACAGGTCTTTTCTCAACCTGGACTCTCACATTTACTTGTCGGGTGTCCTCTGTTTTTGGTTTGTTGTTGTTGTTGTTGTTGTTGTTGTTGTTGTTGTTGTTGTTGAAGCTAGCTCAAATTAAACTGCAACTGTGTGCAATGTTGGGCGTTCAAACTTTCTATTGCTATTGACAGAATGACATCAAAACAAAATGAAAATAGGGGGCACAATTTTCAAGACTTACATACAGGAATATGGCAGAATCTCATAATACCAACTTAACTCTCTCTTAATGTGATTTTGCAGATCCCAGCTCTCTCTATATATATTTAACCTGAAATGGTAAAAAAAAAGCAACAAAAAACACCCTGGTATAAAAAGTATGTGGTTGTCGTGGTTTTAGGACCGTAATTGTTATGACAAGGTTCCCGTATATGTGTATTTTACAAGGACAAAAGCAGTTGTCATGCTTTGTACGAGTGAGGGACTTATGTTTCCCACCCACTCTGAGACCGAATATAGATTGTGTGATTATATGCAAAGAAACATGTTAACCAATAGTGAGAAAAATGTTTTACCATGTGTAAACACCACTGCCCATGTTTGGTTTGTAATGGTCAAAAGCCAGGTTTATGTGTGAACAAGAATACATTGTACAATTATCTCTCTCACTCTCCTCCCATTGTTCTACATACCGGTACTGTACATGTGAAGAGTTTGTTCGCAAAAACCGATAAGTCCATATTTGCCAAATGGAGATATTTGCGATTAAAGGTCAAGGAAAATATAGAGAATAAGAAGAAAATTTTTGCTTCTTTTGACCATAACTTCAAAGATGTACCTTTATAGGAAGTGACCAATATATCATTTAAAAGGTATTATTTTGTACTTTTTTTTTTTTTTTTTTTTTTTTTTTTGAGCATTTGATTTTTTTTTTTTTTTTTATCTTTCAATTTTTTTTTATTAAACAACATCAAACAAAATTACAGAGATCAAAAACATGATTATACAAATAGAAATAAACAAGAAAAGAAAAAAAATAAGAAAAAGCAGCATACAAAAACCAATCATGTCAATTATGAATTACTAAACAATATACATTCTATCAAATAAAACAGTGTTATAACGAGGTTTTTAGGAACATATTTTTACCATAAACCCTTTGCTTCATCAGGTCCGTAGTCTATCAAGATAGAAACAAACAATAAAAGGGGACCAACAAAATAAGTGACACATCCGGGACTCCGGGTTCAACTACATAAACAAGTTAAAAATCCAGTCTCCATTTTCGAAAATGTAAAGCCAGCGTACCCTTTTTCTTTGCCAAAAAATACTCTAAATCCTTGTTAGTCTTAAGACAAGCTTTCAATCCCATGAACTCTGGGGTGGTACCCTGAAATTTACAAATATAAATATAATATTTTACGAGAAGAAAAATATAAGTTAAAAATTTATCCTCATTTATACCAAACATTTTTTCAAACTCTGAGACGATTCTATTTGTACCTTCTTTCTGATTAATAATACTAATAACCTCATTCCAAATTGGCTTTACTTTCTCACAGTGAAGGAATAAATGAACAATCGTCTCTGGCGTCTTGTTACATAAAGAGCAATTTGGCGAATCTTTTCTTTTAATCTTAAACAAAAAATCATTCAACGCAATTGCTTTATGAAAAACTTTAAAATAAAAGGAACGAAGCTGTGTATTAATAGTACACTTAAAGTTCCTCAAGTGGATTTTCTCCCAATTCAAATTTTCACGGTCCACACCTAATCCTTCCCAAAAAGTGATACAGTTTTCAGGAAAACACTCATCAACCATAATAGAATATGCGTATTTAGGTACTTTTAAGGTTTGTACAAGCTTATCAACAATCTTTCCATGTATATCAAAATCATGTACATTAAGTCCATCCAACCAAGGAGAAGGAATGTTCTTCAACAAGAAATTATATTTTCTTCTATCATGAGGAGAAATGTCGAAATCGAGTACTAACTCTTCAAAAAGTTTATAACCTGGATGAGGGGGATTAAGAAGATCATGAATAAAAATAATGCCATTCCTGAACCATTCTTCATAATAAAAGAATTGCTTTGACCTAGATCTTATGTTTCTATTATACCAAATACATTGAAATGATCCCAAATACAAAAAATCATTATCATATTCTTTCTTTACAAACTTCTCTCTAAAAAAGTACCAAGTTCTCAATGAATCAGCTAGTTGAATACAGTCGAGTCTATTCAGAACAGTTTCAGGAGCATGAGCTTTCCACAAAATATCTCTTCTCTTGTTGAATTTATCTAATGCATATAACTCAATTTTTTTCCACAGACTATCATAATTATCATCTAAAAGCAGTTTAACCCATTGCAATTTTTGAGACAATGAAAAAATGTAGGGGTTAATCATACGAAGACCACACAAAGAATAATCATTACACAAACGCTGCCTCTTTACTCTGTCGTTGCCACCATTCCAAATGAATTTATAAAACATCTTATCAAGTTCTTTAAAGAACTGTTGTGGAATCTTTATACATAAAACTGAGAATAAATATAATAATTGTGGCAAAATCAAAGTTTTAATAACACAAATCTTCCCAATAAGAGATAAGTTTCTGGCTCTCCAGCAGTTCAAATTTCCTTCAATTTGTTTCAGTTTAACTTTATAATTAAGATCATACATTCTTTTTAACTGCAACGAAAAATATATTCCAAGAGTTTTAAAAGTATCAGTTTTCCAAGTTAAACCTTTATCAGCATTTGGAAAATTTTGGGACCCCTTTTTTGCCCCAATCCAAATTGCTTCTGTTTTTGAAATGTTCATTTTACAACCAGAACATGCAGCAAATTCATTCAATACCTCAAACAAACTATCAAATGAAAGAGTAGACCCATCCAGAAAACAAGTTGAGTCATCAGCAAGCAGTGATATCTTCAACTGAGCTTCATAAATAGGAATACCTGTTATATTATCATTCTGTCTAATTGCAAGAGCCATTGTTTCAATAACCATTAAAAATAAATATGGAGAGATTGGACAACCTTGGAAGATTCCTCTCTCCATGTTAATAGGGGTTGTGAGAAAACCATTATTCATAACAAAAGATTTTCTAGAAGAATAAATGGTCCTAATCCATTTAATAAAACTCTCTCCAAAATTGAAACGTTTCAGAACTTCAAACAAGAAATCATGATTGACACTATCAAAGGCTTTCTGAATATCAACGAGAAGGATTGCCCCAGGGATATTATTAATTTCAGTGTATTCAATCACATCCATAATCAAACGAATATTAGAACCAATATTTCTACCTTTCAAAAATCCAGACTGATCTCCGTGAATCAGTTCTCCCAAATATTTTTTCAAACGATTTGCTAAGGTCTTGGCAAAAATCTTATAATCCACCGTTAACAATGAAATCGGTCTGTAATTCTTTAAATAAAAACTATCTTTGTCTTTTTTAGGAAGTAAACTTATAACACCATTTCTTTGAGATTGGGACATTACACCCTTTTCCATTGAATAATTGAATGAATCCAGAAGCATATCAGAAATATCAGGCCAAAAAGTAGCATAAAATTCTACAGGTAATCCATCTAAACCAGGAGTCTTATTACATTTCATGGATATAATAGTATCATAAATTTCCTTTTTAGTTATGGGCTGTTCCAAAGAAATCTTGTCATTTTCACTTAATTTCGGAATTTCAATATTGTCCAAAAAGGCATCATAATTATCAAATTGAGAATTATTATGATACAAATTTTGATAAAACTTATGAATTTCATCTAAAACAGCAGAGTTATCACTTATAATGTCATCTTTTTCATTTTTTATCCTATGAATACATTTTTTCTCCCCAGATCTCTTTTCCAAATTGCAAAAATACCTTGAACTTTTCTCACCCTCTTCCATCCATCGTATCCGAGAGCGAATCATAAGTCCTTTAGTTTCAATATCAAGAATTTTATCAAGATCGGCTTTTAGTTGATTCAACTGTTCAACGAGATTATTATTACTAGGAACACTATGAATTTGCAACTTAATGGCCTCTATTTTCTTAAGTAAAATAGATTTCTCCTGATTCCTTTCTCTCTTTTTCCTAGCTCCATATTCCATACAGACTCCAGAGATAGTACACTTCAGGGCATCCCATATAGTGTTAGGGTTACATTGGGAGTTTTGATGAATAACCTTAAAATCATTTATTTTTTCTTTCACCATCTTAATAAAATCAGCATCATTAGTTAAATAACTGCAGTTTAGTTTCCAATATCCAGGACCTTTAAAAGGTTGGTCATCTTTAAATTTAAGCATTACAACAGAATGATCTGATTGAACACCTGGACATATTTTTGAATCTATACAATTATTCATTAAACTATCGGAAATAAAAATATAATCAAGTCTGGACAATACTCTAGGATTACTTTGATGTCGAGTGTAATGTCTTAGGTCTGGATGAAAATTACGCCAAATATCCTTCAAATTATATTCATCTATCAAAACAGAGATTATTTCACTAGCTTTGACATTACTATGCTTCTGTCTATTACCTTGGTAATCTAAAGGGCCTAACACAGCATTAAAATCTCCTGCAATTATTAAGGGAACTTGATTAAATTGATCAATCTTAGCAAAAACATCAAGAAAAAAATCAGGATCATCCTCATTCGGGGCGTAAATATTGCAGAGTATTACAGACAAGCCTTTGAAGGTAACAGACAATATCAAATATCTACCATTTGGATCAGCATACAAGGAGTGCAGTACTGGGGCAATATGATTACGTATCAAAATTGCAACACCCCTACGATTTGATGAGTAGCTAGAAAACCAAGCATACTCCCCCCATTGTTGCTTCCAAAATTTTTCATCATTAGCAGTCGAGTGAGTTTCTTGCAAAAATATAATATCACTGGTAATAGAACGCAAATGATGAAAAACTTTTCTCCTTTTAACAAAATCCTGAATTCCTCTACAGTTAAAAGTACTTAAAGTAATATACATAATTAAATACATTTAAAACCATCACTTACGGTTACAATTAATATATTTACTTTCTGTGTAGGGGAAAAAGGCCTCAAAAAAACTCCACGATTATAATATGGGAAAATTAAAATGTTTGAAAAAAGTAGTAATACAACGAAATGTGCACTGGATACAAACACAAGTAAGAGTACGGACATCCTAAAAACCTCAAGCATGAAAAATACTATGAAACAATGAATTGCTGCTTTGTTATTGTAAAAAAAGATTGACAAAATTACAAGCAATACGCAAAAAGGAAACATCTGTGACAAAGGTAATTTGAAGGGCGCAAAATCACGAAAAAAAGATAACAAAAAACAGGGCTTCAAATCAAGACCAGCCCTGTGTCTGGATACCAGGCAAGGAATGAGAACAGACAACCTACAAAAGTGCAGGCCAAAAACCAGCAATGCAAAAACCTGTAATATCAAAATACCCCATAAGTACCTTTACACTAGCATAAATCCAAGTAATGTACATCATGTAATCAAACCAACACTGGTGTCAATACAATGTGTAAAACTATGAATCGAGTTTAAAGACTATCAACAAAAACTCAAACAGCTACATCATAAAACATTATCCTACATAATCCTATGGAGCAATGGTTTATCACAGAGAGCAAAATAATAATTACATGTAGTATACACACATCATTTAAAGAAGTTGGTACAGTGTACATGCATCTGATATGAAAAAAAAAATGTGTTCCAAAACTTCCATGGTAAAATAAAAAATCTCATTTAACTTCAAAATTATTTATTTCAAAACAAAACTCCCAACTCCATTCTTTCTTGGCTCCACTAATCAATCCCATAAAATATCAAATAGCGTTTGTCATGTTTCAAAACTGAAGATCCAAGGCTCCCATCCAGATCCAAAAATTGAGCACATTTCTTGAACAATATTATAGTTTACATACCATAAATTAACTATGAATAAATGACATAAAAAATACATAATATAGTAACAAACTAAGAACTATTAACAAAAATGAGGAAAAAATATCACACTGAGTTTTCAGTTGCACAAATCCAATATGGCTCAAAATAGAAACATATCCAAAATAGCTCAAATATAAAAATAACTTTGACTCTGAGAAGATATATTATTTCACTTTTGTTTACATACATGTTCCACTGTTGAATGCAGTCTATTCAGGGTTACAATCCATAAGTTTATTTTAAAAGAGCTTTCTTCAGGAACTTGGGGAAGAAAATATTTGCATAAAACATCTCCAAATGAGCGAGTTTCAAATCCTGTGACATCTCCCCATTGATATCAATGAAATAGTGAAGATGGAAAGTGAACTTCACACTCAGCTTCAGTCAGAAAACAAAGAACCTTGATACGTTTATGAGTCGTCATTTCTGATAGATGAACAAGAAGACAGATCCGGTAAAATAGTAGAGAGCTCAAATGTTATCTCCAGCAAATTCCACACAAGTAAACATCTGCACATGTATCTATGCAAGGCACTGTAGATAGTAACCCTTCACAATATCTACTCTAGCTAGCTCTCTCGTTTCAGATAGTAAAAGCGCACTGAAGCCCGGATTCCAAAATCAAAGCGAAGACAATCAAGAAGGGTCTGCAATCACCAGCTTTCCAGATGTGTTGTCCCTGAAGCACAGCCTATCTGGATACGTGAAAAATGGTCGTCTTCCTTCCTCCCTCAAGCGATGAAACTGAGGCATCTTCTTCTTCCTTAGGTCCAGAACGCGCTTAGATAAGTCCTCCGCAATGAAGAGTTTTGAGTTGTGGTACAGCTTGCATTCTTTCATTTTGCTGATGCATGCTTTACGGACGCGTTCTTTTGCAACGAATGTTGCAAAGCCAATATGTATCATTCTTGGCTTTCCATTCTGACTGTAGTTGTGCAACGAGCTCGGTGTACGATGGCATCTTTCGATAGCTTTCAAGTCCTCAGACTCCACTCCAGCAAATCTAAGAAAGTCTGATACAACTTTGTGACAGTCTTCTTTTCCACCCTCACTCTCAGGTATTCCAAATATGACCACGTTCTTCCTTCTATTCCGGTTCTCAAGATCATCCAGCTTAAGCTTAAGCAACTCATTGTCCTTTTTCACAACGTCAACCTCTTTGCGGACTTTTTCAACTTCAAAATCCAAATTTTGGATTCTCTCCTCCTGTTCTTGGATCTTCTTTGTGAGTTTCTCAAACAAGCTTTCAATTTTTGAGTCCAATCTGCCTTCAAAATCTCTGAACCACTGTGGAGGAGAGTCCGTTAGAGCTTCCGAAAACAACGGCCTCTTCACTGTGCTGGGCGCAGCCATGTTGTTAGTATCGACGTGACCTTTGACCTCCGGTAAATCTTGTTGCGTCTTGCCCGAATGGTCCATAGGTTTGTGTGTACTGTTGTTACTGTTGGGCGAATCGCTCAGTTTAAGCTTTTTGACATCAGGCGAAAACTTAGAATCGGTACTCACATGTGTACGGCTATTCTTTGAATGATCCATTTGTCCGTTTCAAAACCATCTATAAACGTTTAGGTCCACATCTGTAGTATTCTGGATCATACACCGTTCTCACATAGCTGGATTTTGGCCTCAAAAGGAGAGCTGAGAAAATGTGCTACATTGTGTCACTACCCTTGCAGGGCGCCCCCCCGGAATGTGTCGGTATTATTTTGTACTTTATGACAGAGACCGTACTTCAAAATCTTCAAAAATGGACTTATCGGTTTTTGCGAACAAACTCTTCATATATTGCTCAGAACTCTAATTTCCCTATAATCATAGCTCTTTAACTCGTTCTAGCCATTTCAGCCAGGTTTGGCTGACTATTGTTAGTACCATCCGTCATCTGCCAATGATGTACCAAGTATTTCAGTATCTTTTGCATGCTGTTACAAGTTCAGATTTTTGATTGATGCATTGGAGAGAAAAAATTCATTTCAAATAAATCTTTCTTCATTCTGAAATGGAGACTGGTCACATGAAAGAAAAAAAAAATCAACACACAGATTGTATTTGCTTGCTTCTGACATGCATGTGTGTACAGTGTTTTCTAGAGACCCAGTGTACCGTACTACAGTGCACTCCCGTTACAACGAACACGGTTATAACGAAATTTCGTTATAACGAAGTAAATCTTCTGGTCCCAAAATTATCACCATTAAAGTCTATGGTAGAAAATTCGCTTATAACGAACACGGTTATAGTGAAATTTCCGTTATAACGAAGTCTTTTCCGAGCGCCACCAACAAAGAAAAACAAAAGAAATGTGCTCCGTTATAACGAAATGCGAATTGCTTTCGAAAATACGTAGCGGAACAAGCATTTATAGCGTCTGTGCATGGGTGAACACTTCACACCACTGTGTGTTTGCTCCTTGTGTAACGCACAGTTTCTGAGGGGAACTTGCGTTTATTATTGTAATACAGTTATCCCATCACATTTCACATAGCTTTCCAGTGTATGATGAGTATTCAGCAAACATACTATGATATATATACGTGGTTCCTTGTTTTCGTTATATATTGTATTTGTTCGGTTATAACGAAATTTCGTTATAACGAAAGAAAACTGCCGGTCCCGAGCATTTCGTTATAACGGGAGTACACTGTAGTAGCCTACCAATATTTGACCTGTGTAGGCCGTACATGTAGGCCGTGTACATATGTACCAATAAGGCGGTACATAAAAATATGTACATGTACATGTATGTGATTGAATGTGTGAAAGATTGTGTGAACGTGTAGCAGGCTATGTGAATGTGTGAGTGTGCTGTAATTGCTGGTGAAACGTAGGAGGGATGGGGTTAATAAGTTTCAGGATTTTCTTTTGGTAGGGTACAATACTTCAGGGGTTAAATGGGACTGCCAAGCTCGGTTAAGAAATACGGTTCCCCTTGTTTCTGTTGGGTTTTATTGGGCACCACAATTTGCAGGAGAAAAAAAGGAAAAAAAAAATCTGAGTACCGGTACCGGGTACTGGTACTTTTGTTTGTTTGTTTTGTGATTAGGCACCACAATTATTATGTTTATTTTTTGTTTGCTTGTCAACTAGCCAATTGGGTCTCCATAGCCAACTTTTTATCGTCGACTTCATCAACAAATCATCTGGCAAACTAATAAACAAAAGCATATCACAATACACAAACTGTATAGGCCCTGCTGGTAGTGATTTCCTTGCTGTAACAATAATTTGGCCTTGTGATAGAATTGTGCTAAAAGCAGATAGATTGTGCCTAGCATAATGCTAGATGCTGAAACATATGAAGAATTTGTTTGCAAAAACCGATAAGTCCATATTTGCCAAATGGAGATATTTGCGATTAAGGGTCAAGAAAAATAAAGAGAATAATAAGAAAATTTTTTCTTCTTTTGACCATAACTTTAAAAATATACCTTTATATGAAGTGACCAATATATCATTTAAAAGGTATTATTTTGTACTTTATGACAGAGATAGTACTTCAAAATCTTCAAAAATGGACTTATCGGTTTTTGCAAACAAACCCTTCATATATATATATGGCCGGCGGAACAGGGGGGCCATGGGGGCTCGGGCCCCCACACTTTTTGTGCACCATACAAAGGAATATATCTTATAAGGTGTCATCACTGTGGGCCCCCACACTTTTTTAAACCGGAAGTACGTAAGTGGCACTAAATATGAATAGATAGAGATCTCGAAGTGTGAGTGCGGTAAGGTTATGTTTTTCCACTGAAGACCTTTTCTTTGTATTTTTTTTTATTTTATTTCATTTTTTTTTGCTTTTTAGCTCATGAAACCCGGAAGTTGGCCCCCACACTTTTGAAAACGTTCCGCCGGCCCCGATATAAACTACAGCTCTGTATATAAATGTAGCACAAAGCATAATAATTTTTATGCAAACTCTGGAAACATGGGTGAGAAAAAAGGTAAGCACTGTTGGGGCACCCATCCCGCTTCATCATGAATATTCATCATCTACATGTATCCGTAATACCATGGAAATACAGTACATGATTTTTACATTTCCCGGCAGTGTTTTTACATTCCCCGTTGATGCAATTTT
The DNA here is from genome assembly GCF_040938485.1 of Diadema antillarum. NCBI lineage: Eukaryota > Metazoa > Echinodermata > Echinoidea > Diadematoida > Diadematidae > Diadema > Diadema antillarum. The sequence continues at coordinate 358,134 of NW_027271673.1, forward strand.
TCGAGATTTTTACATTTTCCGGCGATACGTTTTTATACATTCTATGGCACCTATCCAGCGTTCTGGGCACAGTACTAGTATCTTACTGCCTGATGAATATTCATGATGAAGCGGGACGGGTGCCCAAATAGTGCTTACCGTGAAAAAAGGCCAGAGCCAAGCATAGCAGAAGGCAGATACGCAGCGCCCTCTCTTGAGGGAAATAAGCCAATCGGCAGCAGAAGGCAATCGGCAGCAATCGAGTACTAGTAGCAAGTTACTGTATCCGTCAAAATGGACGAATTTCCAGAATTGTACAGCGTACATCGTGGGGAAGTAAGTAACTTCGTCGTGTTTTTTCCCCAACAAGTATGGTTGTGATGCAAGTATAATTAATATGGTGTCTACTACCTGTCTGTGCTGTGAGAGTGTCTTAGCTATGGACGGTGTGGACTGTGGTACCACATACTGAAATCGGTGTGGTTGATCTCGACGCGATGTGTTGGACCGAGATCCATGTAATTATCCCCTCGTTGAAAGTTGAAGTTTATTGACTCATCCACCCCATTTGGGGTATGCAAGTTCAAAAGCAGCATACAAAATATGATAACATACATCTTGCCACATAAAATGTACCTGGTACAGAATAGTTACAGGCATGGCACTGCCTGCGAGCAGTGGTCAGTGGTGGTGAAAACACGAACTCGTAAGAACAGTTGCACCCCCCCCGCCCCGCCCCCCCCCCCCCAACTATACACAGCCCAGTCGCTGTGTACGTAGCGACTGTGCGTATTCACACAGCGTACTTACAGCGTCTGCTTGGGCTACCCCCCCCCCCCCCACAACTAACAGCCTAGAAACACAAAATGTGAAGAGTTTGTTCGCAAAAACCGATAAGTCCATATTTGCCAAATGGAGATATTTGCGATTAAAGGTCAAGAAAAATAAAGAGAATAATAAGAACATTTTTGCTTCTTTTGACCATAACTTCAAAAATGTACCTTTATATATCTAGTGTCAATAGTGACCAATATATCATTTAAAAGGTATTATTTTCTACTTTATGACAAAGACCGTACTTCAAAATCTTCAAAAATAGACTTATTGGTTTTTGCAAACAAACTCTTCGTGTTGTCCAATAGAATACCATATAAATTTTAAGCCTACCAAGTATATCTAAGTCATCTTTCATGATCATATTTACACACAAAAAAAAATGAACTAAAGTATCGAAATTCAAAGCGATCGCCATGCGATCGCTGAACTCTCTTCGTGTTTGTCGGTCCGTTGGTACACAGCCCTGTCGCACTACTTACAGCGACTGGGCTGTGTATAGTTAATACAGAATTTCGCCATCTTCACTAATGTCTCTGATTGACAATTGCCCTACTACTACATCAACGAAATTTCATGAATGTGAATGTCTCTTCAGTAGTAGCATTTAAAAAGTCAATCCATTTCATTATCATGTATGTTTGGGTGTTTCAAGAAATACTTTTTAAGCATTTGTTTGTTTGCACTAAACATGTTTTATACCGGTGTGAGGACCGATTATCATTTTTTTTTTCCTCCTGAAGTTAAAAGAATCATCCAATAGTTCTTGATCTTATGAGTAATCGGGGCCTTCCACTTGATGATTGTCCCCTCCCTGGCCTCTTTGAGGACCAGCCTCACTTCCTATCAACAAAGAATACCCAGTCCTTTTTGGTCATTCCACATTCGCATTACACAATTCATGACATAGGAAGCCTTTTACTCCTGATCCTAGAACACTCTTCTTGTCAATTTTCCCGTCTCTTCCTAGTAGCTGTACAGACTACAATCCTGTAGCTCTTCAGGACTTGGCTTTGCACTTGGTATTCAGTAAACCTCTCCGTTTTTTGTGAAAATCTTTGAATATTTGTCACTAATGATTACCGGCAAGCCAAAGAATGTGAAGGGAATTGATGCAAAATCAGCTCGTAACACCATGTATAAGTAGATATTTCCATATCTGATCCAGGCAATCCTGGGTTTTAGGGAGCTAAATTATTTTAAGCTTCTAACTTCAGCACAGCCATATGTAATTTACCCCTGCTAGAATAAAAAAAAAAAAAAAAAAAAAGGCAATCGCCAAAGATTATGTACCGGTATCAAATGGTGGCTTTAGTGTTAGGGTTAATGAGTTTTATGTTAGGGTTAGTGTTAGGTTAGGGGCTGTGCTGAAGTTAGAAACCTAAAATAGTTTAGCCCCCTAAACCCAGGATAGCCCCATATTAGACCTCATTATATCAAGGTTCCATACTGTATAATGTGGTATACCTATTCTAAGTTTTATGAATATTACTGTTATCTCTTGCAGGTAGCATCCATCCAGGCATATGGTGCTTTTGTAAAACTGGAGGGCTTCAGGAAAAATGGTATGTCAGTAAAATCAATTATTGTTTCATCGTCCACTCTAGGGTACTGTGAGATTTGATGTACACTAAATTATAGGCATTCTTTAGATAACGAAAACATGTATTCTATGACTCTGGTGATTCCATTAGAGTTTTATGCTTTATGAGCAAAGTGATGTCATTATAAATTTATAATTATGGTCTATTATCTATTAGAGTTTTATTTTTGTTTTGTTTTGCAGTAATCCTTTATAGCAAGGGAACAGCAGAAGAAGAAGAAGACTTTAAAAAAAAATCAATCTTTTAAACACCAAGCTCTTGATTTTACTGTTGATAAAATGTACAGACATCTAAATACAATGTTATTCCATTGGTACACTGGTATCTTATTGAACAAATGAAGGCATTTGAAAAAAAGAAAGAAAGAAAGAAAGATAGAATTCATAAGATGTAGTGAATACATTGGGTCAGATTGTGATTTGCAATTTTGTCAATTTCACAGGCTTCCTAAGGTTGGACAGTGTTCTCCTACGGTAATTAGCAAAGAAAATGGGGAAAAAAAGCTGTTCAGGCATTAAAGTTGAATGAAAGAAACCATTTACTACCAGTGTGTGATATTATATGCAATGTTGATGCTCATTTACCATCTTCTGATGTTCAACTTGCAAAGTTTACAAAATGAGGCCAACTGTATTAAGCTCCCTTCATCAGAATGGTTCTTTCATTTATTAATGTGTAGTTTGTGTGTGTTTGTGCCTGTGTTTGTGTCTGTGTTTGTGTTTATATCTGTGTTTATTTGTACATGTATGCCTGTGTTTGTGTTTGCACTTGTGTCTATTCCTGTGTTTGTGTTTGCATTTGTGTCTATTCCTGTGTTTGTGTTTGCATTTGTGTCTATTCCTGTGTTGTGTTTGCATTTGTGTCTATTCCTGTGTTTGTGTTTGCATTTGTGTCTATTCCTGTGTTTGTGTTTGCATTTGTGTCTATTCCTGTGTTGTGTTTGCATTTGTGTCTATTCCTGTGTTTGTGCTTGCATTTGTGTCTATTCCTGTGTTGTGTTTGCATTTGTGTCTATTCCTGTGTTTGTGTTTGCATTTGTGTCTATTCCTGTGTTGTGTTTGCATTTGTGTCTATTCCTGTGTTTGTGCTTGCATTTGTGTCTATTCCTGTGTTTGTGTTTGCATTTGTGTCTATTCCTGTGTTTGTGTTTGCATTTGTGTCTATTCCTGTGTTTGTGCTGATGTCTAGATATGCCAGTGTATTTTGTGTTTGTGTTTGTGTCAATGCCCGTGTTTATGTTTGTGTTTAAGCATTGCAGTACACTCATGTTAGAGTATTACCATCAATCTGTCTGTCATTTCTCTGTGTAGGCCTGGTCCACAAAAGCCAAATCTCGCGCACCAAGAGAGTGGAGGACGTGTCGGAGGTCCTGTCAATGGGGGACAGAGTCTGGTGTAAAGTCATCTCTCTTGGGGTAACTACAGGGGAACCTTGCTATAACGAGCTGCCTTTGACCATTGCAATTTCCTTGTTATATCTGGTACTTCATGATTGCAACTGCTGAAATTTCCTCATTGTTTCATATATCATTTGCTATCAGGGGAAAAAACTCCAAAGAATATAAAATGAATGTGACCTTCAATATTACCTTTTTATATCAGGCATGTTGCTATATCTGTCTTCATTATAATGGGCTGCTTAGAAAAACTGAAATTTCCTAATTATATTGGGTATCTTAGTAAATCAGAGATAAAATAAAAGCATATAAAAGGAATTAGACCTGCAGACTACCGCACCTTGTTATATCAGGCATTACTCTATATCCAACCTCATTCTGTAAGGAGGTTCCACTGCAAAATCATGATTCCAAGCATAGAGCACGCTCTCTAAATACGCCATGGACATGACATATTATGAGAGCATGATATTCCTCAAATTGGGAACTGAAGACAGTTGATTAAGCCTGTGGTTGATGTAGCAACCACAATACACAGGTATGGACTAAGAAAAAGGTACATGTATTATCCTTAGTAAAAACAGAAGTTGGTGGTTTTCCAACTCTGAGATTGGCTATTGCACTTTTTTTTTTTAATGGGAGGCAGTTTTGAGTTGCAATACCACAAATGTCAATTGACTCCTGTGAGGTACACAAGTGATAGCACTGCAACATATTACAATATAAGAATATTGCACATCACACCCTCGAACTCACAGGCCCAATTTCACAACAGAAGTTTACATTAAATCCATGGTTTGAATTTAGTCCAAGGGACTAAAAAGAATGAGAAGTAGGGAACACAACCTGCCGCGCACGTTTTCACAGACAAATCCACATAGTCCATGGACTGAATGTAATTTTAACTACCTTTATGAATATTTGCCACAGAATTCTACAAAGATGATGAGCTGACAAAGACTGAATTAATACAGATGTTGGAATCAGTTTTATTAAGATCGTCCATCAAACTAAGTGGCATGATATATATATCCACAGTTTGGTATTGTTTCTGTAGAATACTTAAGGATTGACCATTATAAAGAGATGTCACATGGAATTTTGTGCTTTGTGAAAAGAATAAAAAATTTTGCTAGAAAAGAAGAGATTGAACTAGTGTGGCATTTCATACGTTGAAATGCATAAAGGCATCGCAACTGTGCGTCGAGCTTTGCATTATCCAAAGTGTATGATTTCAGGCTGCAGATTGAGATATGACTGTCTGCTACTGATGTATAATTTCATACACTGATTATGTGTTTTCCATATTTTTATATTCCAGGAGGATGTGGAGAAGAAGATATCTCTCTCCATGAAGGTCGTCAATCAGGACTCTGGGAAGGACCTGGACCCAAACATGGTCCAGACCAAGTAGGTCCACAATACCAATCACCTTTATGGTCTTCATTATTTGCTATAGCTTTTGACTTTTGTTTGTTTGTGTGGTTTTAATTTTTTGCTTTGTATCAGTTGTGTGTTAGAGAATTGAGATTGTTGAAACAGGTGAAGGCTGAAATTAAATGACATTAAAACTGTATCCCTCAACTCCTTTCAAGTTAGTTGCTGATACCATACCTTTTTCTGATGAATGAAGCTCACCAGTCATCTCTTACTCATGAGAATTACACGATGTTCATCTGATCCTAGTTGAGCTCTGTATGAAAAAGCATTGAATTTATTAGACTCTGTGAAAGTCCTACCTGTTGATTTTCTGCCATCTAGTTCAGTGGGGCATTGACATCCAGTTTTGATGAGTTATTGTTTTAAAGCTGAGAATGTCTTCATTAAGACTTTGACCTCATGTCAACATTCTCACCAAGTAGCCTTTTGTAGCTTTTGTAATGCAAAGCCACAGTGCATCAAACCAGATCCATGTGTTGTCCTTGCTCTGGATTTATTATGCATTCGTGAGGCAGCTGTTGTTTGTGTAACATTAAATGCATTCACTCTATCTAACCCCCAACAGGCAAGAGGACATGAAGAGAAAGAAAGGCAGCTACGTCCCCAAGCCCAAGATAGAGCTGGGAGCAGTCCTCAACACTACATGTAGGAAGTGTGGCACTAAAGGTCTGTCCCACCTGTCTTTGTTGTCAGATACTACATGTATTCTCTTCCCCCATCCCATTTCTTCATTTTTTTCTTTTTTTTACCATGTGCAAACATGTCAATTTATTTACCTGTCAACAGTTTTCGAACAGCTTCTCCTTCTTCTTCATCTTCTTACCTCCGCCAAGGAAGGAGGGGGTTAAGTGATCATCGGCGTTGGTTTGTCTGTTTGCAAAATAATTCAAAAAAAGTTGTGAATGGATTTGAATGAAACTTCCAAAAAAAGTCAATAATGACACAAGTGACAGACGATTAAATTTTGGTAGTGATCTGGGAAGTTTTATGGATTTTTGAAGGATTTTTTATCTGTTAGCGTATAAGGTCAATGCACTTGGGAGTTTTAGCTATGTGTACTGGAAGTTTACATACGTGCACTTAACCGCACGCTCTGGTGATGACATTAAAAGGGGCTTCTATATTGGAAAATTTCATGCATGTTTTGTCGTGAGAGTTGCTGGTTTTGCGGAGGTCTGTGCTCTCCGAATGCTTTTCTAGTTCTCTTTGTTCTCCTCTGCTTATACTACTTCTTCTTCTTCTTCATTTTCTTTTTCTTCTACTTCTTCTTTTCCTTCCACTTCTATTTCTCCTTTTTTCTTCTTCCTCTCTTTCTTCTTCTCCTCCTCCTTCTTCCTCGTCTCCTTCTTCTTCTTCCACTTCTTCTTTTTCTTTTTCTTCCTCCTCTTCTCCTTCTTAACTTCTTCTTCTTCATCGTCATCATCATTTCTTAAGATGTTTCTTCATCCTTTTCTTACCAATTGTTGTTATATCACAAACAAGAAGACATAACTTTATATTTCTGCAGATTTATGGAGCATTGTTTATTGGCAGTGTTATAGCAAAGGATTGCTGTCAATTATCTGGTGGTGTATTAAACTGTCAAATTGGGTATCAAAAATCATAGTAAAAATGTTATTTTTTATATGCGTCCTGAGATCATTTTAGAATTGCTGTAATTCCACACATTGTTCAAGCTAGTTTTAGTGAATGGAGTAAAAGTGGGCAATCAGAATGGTATAGTGTAGATGTTTCTCCAAAAGCTTACATCTAAAATGAGAAAGGGGGAGAATTGTGAAATTTCACATGTTTTTGTGCAATGGCGATATTAGTAGCAACCACGTATTAAAAATTAGATGAATTGCTGCAGTCAGGGCCTCCCTCTCTATATGTTAAAGTTAACTTGAGATTTGATATCTTAATGTCTTAATTACAGTTGTGAATAGCACCAGACTCTTGATGGAAATAAAAACCATGCAAAATATATGACGTATACAGTATCAAGGTTTATGTCATGGTTCTTTGGTCCTCATTATAATGAGATTCTCCCTGGAACGTGAAAGGGATGCTTGAACTTTTTAAGTGGTTTGCAAAATCAGGAGTATGTGACAGATTTTTTTTTTCACTAATGTAGGTCATCTGAGCCAGGACTGTTTTTACCAGCCAGGAGACAAGACCTACGACCTCATCCCGGACTTTGACATGAGCGCTCCACCTCCCGCCGTAACCATGGCAACTGAGAAAAGACAGAAAGACAAGAAGAAGAAAAAGAAGAAGGTAAAAATGTCTCATTGTTGCAGTGCATCACTTTTTCTTTACTCTTCTGGTTGTTTTTATAGTGTTTTTTCAAAGACTTTGATCTTTGTATTGTATGACTTTCTTCCATATTTTGAGCATGGGTCCTGAAGGGGCATCTCTGTTGTGTAATTTCTATAACTGTCAACCATTATTGAAGGACTATGTTTAATCTCATGTGTGAGTTTCTTCAATTTGTCTCCCTCTACCAATCAAATTTGTTATCAAAGATCGCAACTGCTGATCTGTAAATTAACAAACATGTCGGAAAAAAGGAACCACGGGACTCGAACCTGTCATCTACTGCTTTCCAGGCAGTGACACTACCACCAGGCTGTCCCTGGTTGCCAGCAGTGACACGATGAACATGGAACAAATGCCCAAGCTCCGAAATTCCGACATTGTTATGTTATGTAGTCCAAGGCGGACAACAAATATTAAGGGAGACAAAATTGAAGAAACTCACACCTGAACCTTCACCCCTCTGAATGATTTCTTTCTCTCATTTATGTTTAAATCTCTTGTGTGGTGTTTTGTGGTCTGTAGCATTGTGAGACAGTGTTCGGGTTGGTTTTCAAGGCTTTTTATGTCAGTCTTCTGATGTTACTATAGAACTACAAGCTGATCATGATGTTAAGTTCTTTCAAGAGAAGGAAAGAGTGTACTAAAAAAAATATTAAGTAGTTTTCCCTCATATTCTTCTATCAGTCTTAAAGGAGGAATTATAAAAGACCTTTGTTTGGGTACGGTTTTGTCAAATTAGTTCTGAAACCAAGCTGTTCAATTAAGTACAGCTGTAGTATGCATATGAATTGCATTTCATCTGTGTCAAATTATTATCTTGATTAACAAATACTTACTGGTGTGCAAGGAGCTTGTAAATTGCTATCCTACAGGTCTGTCAACTTATTCTCTATTTAGCATATTGCCCTGTTCACACTTACCTCCAAATGTAATCAGTCTGACAAATGATTGTTAATATGAATCTCTCTTTCATTATTCACATGTGTAAGAAACACACAAAGATGTTTGTCATTATTGGTGGGGAGGGAGGAGGGACAAGTGTTTGTTGTTTTGAACTAATGCCACTTGGCTTTTCTCTTCTCTTTGCTGATAACCTGCAGAAAAAGAAACATGTATCGTCCAGCAACGATTCTGAAAGCTCAGAGGAAGACAGGAGAGAGAAGGAGCGGAAAAAGAAGAAGAAGAAACGAAAGAAGAAAAAGAAAATGTCTTCTTTGTCGGAGAGTGATGATTACAGTAGCAGTGGGAGTTACAGTTCAGTGGAGCGAAGGCGCAAAAGTCCACAGCCAAAGAGAAAACACAGGGGTGATAAAGAAAGTCGGCGCGGAAGCAGCCGAGATCCCCACAGGGGTAGGAACAGTGTGGACGAAGAGAAGGGTAGAAGGGAAAGGGAGGACGGACGGATAGACAGAAGGGAGGATAGCAGAGACCGTGACCGGCATGGGAGATTGGAGGAATCAAGAAAGGAGCATAGTAGACGATCGGATAGAGAAGAGATTAGCCCTAAGCAGGGAGACAAGAAAAAATATATCTATGCTGAAAGTGAGAATAGAAGGAGTGATGGAAAGAGGAAGCGTAGTGATGAAAGAAGAGGAGGAGAGAGGGAGGGACGCAGGATAGACAGAAGGGGGAAGGACAGTGACAGTGGCAGCGACGCTGACATACACCATAGACAACGGCGGCACAGCAAGAAGAGCAGAAATAACGACAGAAGGACAGACAGTGAGGAGAGGAGAGAAAGAAGGAACAGCGATAGTGATGATGGATGGAGAACGAAGCAGAGGAGAGGTGACAGAGATAGCAGAGATGGTCTAAATGTTGACTCGAGGAGATCAAGAGGCGATGACGATTATTCTCGCGAATCTCATAACAGAAAGCATGGAGACAAGCGCGAGAAGAGAGACGGTTACCATGACGACAGTGAGGATGAGTACTATCGTGAAAAGGAAAGGAGGAGAGGACACCATGAAAGAGACAGGAGTAGATAGCAGGTGATAGGTGTGTTTCCATTTGACAGACATTCCTTTGTGTAACCTTATTTTGTAGACACCAAATCATGGCCTTTTAAAGTGTGATATGTTCGGCAGAGGTAACTTTACCTTAAGGAATTTTTTTTTGTCTGGGATATGTGTACAACATTGCCACATATTAGAAGAGAAAAATTGAGGGAAGTCAGTGGGATGTGAAAGAAACAATCCGGCAATTGAAATGTAGGAAGCCATGTGAAGGCAGACTTGATGGACGTCTCGAAAGTTCTTGCCTGGTACTGTGTGTGAGACGCCAGTGCAACTGTGCAATATACTGTATACAGTGTACACCATATATTTAGCGAGTCTAAATTTTCACGAATCGGGACTTCCCAATGATTTCGCGAGTGGTTAAATATGCGATCATGGAGTACTGTACTGAACGGAGAAATGTACAATGGATGCGTCACATTCATATTGGGATCAGAGTCATTATTTTTGCATGTCTTTAATTTTGTGAATAGCACCTGACTCACGAAATTCACAAGAAATATTTGCCATATACTGTATACGCCGAATAATTTGTGAGGTTTTTCTTTTTGCGAATTTCGCGAGTCAACTGCTTTTCGCGAAATTAAAAACACATGAAAATATTGACTCTAATGTCGATATGAATGTGACATACACATGTACATTTCTCCGTTCAGGACAGGACTCCACGATTGCGAATTTAACCACTAGCGAAATTGTCGGGAAGTAGCGATTTGCAAAAATTTAGACTCTTGAAATATATGGCGTATACAGTACAGTATTACTTTCTGCTCATCACTATGTACTTTCGCATGAAGTAAAACATGTACTCTAATGCTGTCTAATGTGAGTTCATCAAAGATTTGATGATGTTCAAACACTTCATAAAAGTTGACAATTAGAGTTGGACACACAAATCTTATTTCCGCAAAATTTCTGATTTAGGGCATATTTTGGGGTGGTTTGTACACATGGCGAAGTTGAGTTTGTGGTTGTGACAAAGATCGCAAATTTGAGAAAACATGGGACATATTTTTTAGGTCTGATTCTGCTCGTGTGATTTTACTCTATTGTGTCAAGCCAATATGAACATGATGTTTAATTGCACTTTCAAAACTGTTGCACAATATTTGGACACCAATAATCATGAAAATCACTGTTACTAAGCCTGGTAACAACGAGATATTGCTTTTAACAAGATGCATTCAGCGGTCCCACTATTTCATTACCCTGTTTGTTTGATCCTTTTCTGGTACGTACAGTGCACTCCCTTTACAACGAACACGGTCATAACGAAATTTTCGTTATAACGAAGTCTTTTTCGAGCCCCATGGACAAAGAAAAACAAAAGAAATGTGCTCCGTTATAATGAAATGCGGATCGCTTTCAAAAATTCGTAGCGGAACAAGCATGGGCGAACGCTTCACATCACGGTGTGTTCGCTCCTTGTGTCACGCACAGTTTCCGTCAATTTTATGCTTTCTTTTATGTGATATCCAAACGAAATTTAAAAGGTACAGTGTACCATTCCGTTTCACATATCTGCACAGTGTAAGATGAGTATTCAACCAACAGAATATGATATATGCGTGGTTTCCTTGTTTTTGTTATATATTGTATTTGTTCAGTTATAACAAAAGAAAACTGCCGGTCCCGAGCATTTCGTTATAACGCGAGTTCACTGTACCAGTTATGATGAGGTAAAATCTGTGGTCCTGGCAACCTCATAAATGGGTTTCCCTGTATTGTCACCTTTATATGGTAATACAATGTATATATAATATGATATTCCTATTTGAATCTAGATTTTCTGAATTGTCCACTATTTTCCTTTTACTTAATTATGGTCATTTTTACCTCCCCCAAGGAAGGAAGTTGTGTTTTTGTCGGCGCTGGTTTGTCTGTTTGCAAAATACCTCAAAAACTTGTGAATGGATTTGGATTAAACTTACAGGAAAAGTTGATAATGACACAAGGAACAGGTGATTAAATCTTTGTAGTGGTCCAGGGAATTTTCATGAAATTTTGAAGGATTTGTTTTTAAAATATTTTGACATAATTATAGGGTTGATAAACTTGTGAGTTCAAGCTGTGCATATGTGAGGTCTGCATTTACGTGTACTAAAGCGCATGCTCTGCTCGAGGAGCCGTGCAAGCAGAAAGCTGATGAGGTCGACATTTGAACTCAGTTTTTTTCTTTTTTCTTTTACTTTTTTTGTCTCGCCCACCGGAAGTGAAGGCGAGACTAAGGGATCCAAATGGCGTCCATCCGTCGTCCGTCGTCCGTCACAAATGTTAAAGTTTACCTGCAAGACTCTCTTATGATGCATAACTTGGCAACTGTTACAGCAATGGTAGCCACACTTGGGTGATAGAAGCACTAGGGGTATCTTCATGTTATGGTGTTGTCAGAGGTCATGTGATGATGTCAAAGGTCATTTGAGGTCATATATTAAAGAGTATGTGCAAGACTCTTTTCTATGTTAAAGTTTACCTGCAAGACTCTCTTTTGACAAATAACTTCACATAAGTTGCTTGGATTACAACCTAACTTGGGTCATAGATGCACTGGGGGTACCTTCATGTTATGGTGCCGTTGGAGGTCACAGGATAAGGTCAAAGGTCATTTGAGGTCATACATTAAAGTTTACTTGCAAGACTCTCTTATCACACGTAACTCGACACTTGTTGCTACAATGGCAATCAAACTTGGGTGATGGATGCACTTGGGGTACCTTCATGTTATGGTGCCGTAAGAGGTCACATGATAAGGTCAAAGGTCATTTGAGGTCATACGTTAAAGTTTACCTGCAAGACTCTCTTATCACACGTAACTCAGCACATGTTGCTACAATGACAATCAAACTTGGGTGATGGTAGATGTCTCTTGGGAAGTTGAAGGTAACCACAAGGTCAAAGGTTACAGACAGGGGTCAACAAACTTTTAGGGCCCCAATGTTAAGTTTTTAGGGCGCATTTCGTTTATGGCTCTTAACTTTTGATCCCTTTGTCCGTTTGTGACCAAACTTGGATGGAAGATGTCCCTTGGGGAGGTGAAGGTCGTCACAAGGTCAAAGGTCACAGACAGGGGTCAACAAAATTTTAGGGCCCAATGTTATGTCTTTAGGGCTTTTTTTGATTGTGGCTCATAACTTTTGATCCCTATGTCCGTTTGTGACCAAACTTGGATGGTAGATGTCCCTTGGGGAGTTAAAGGTCATCACAAGGTCAAAGGTCACAGAAATGGGTCACATTTTTAGGGCCCAATGTTAAGTTTTTATGGCGCGTTTCGATTATGGCTCATTACTTTTGATCCCTTTGTCCGTTTGTGACCAAACTTGGATGGTAAATGTCCCTTAGGGTGTTGAAGGTCACCACAAGGTCAAAGGTCATAAGCAGGTCAATCAACTTCTGGGAGTTATAAAAATATTAATTCCTTGTACGCGAATGGGTGAGACACAATTTGGCGATTGCCTTGTTTTCCTTTGCTATCATTGGGAAATTGGGTAATTTTCAGCCTGTTTGTATGGGTGGAAATGAGCTGCTTTGTGGAGTTCAGTGCTCTCCAAGTCCTTTTTTTTTTTCAAACTGTTGTGATCTGCACACCTTGATATTTATGTACAGTTAACCTTGTTTAAGTTGACCTTGCATAAAGTCAAATAATCAGTTATGTAAAAGGTCTCTTGAAGTCATCTTCTCTTTATATTCTATTGATTTTGATCCCTTGTCAGTCGAATTTTCTCTAAGTCGAAGTTATTTCTTCAGTCCAAATAGGTTCGACTTAGGCAAGGTTGACTGTACTTATTTTATGTTAAATTTTGTGGTACTTCTCTCTGTCTCCCTCTCTCTTGAGGTATCTGAAGACTCTTTTGCGCTGTCATGCGTAAACTGAAAGCAGTATTAGAGCTATCATTAAAGCCATTATGATGGTGATGATGAACATTTTTTAACAGAGCAAAGGATTACTGAGTGATTACTTCTGTAGACTACAATATTGTAAGATGATATGTAATTTAAATATTTTGCTAGAAAAAAAATATGGGCGTGTGTGTGTTTGCTTGTGTGTTTGTGTATTTAATGATTATGATGATAGTTTCAGTTTCTTAATGAGTATTTAGGTATCATCATCATCATTACCTTTGTTACAAGCCTAGATGTATAATAATAATAATAATAGCTGGTTTTTATATAGCGCATTTCACACACACTTCAGGGTTTCAATGCGCTTTACAGACTATTATTACCCCGGTCACTGGATACATTATTTCCAACCAGCACTAACAGTGCTCATTCTCCACTCCCTGGGGAGCATTCCAGCCAGTCGCAGCCATTTTACAGGCGCGCACATGCTGATCAACCAACATAAGCTTTCTCATCCTACCGGGTACCCATTTATACTCCTGGGTGGAGAGCAGCAATGTGGATAAAGTGCCTTGCTGAAGGGCAAACGTATCTCATTCAAGCACTCGTAGGCCTATGATTATTTATACTGTCATTATGTTTTTTGTCAATCTTTCATTTCTCTTTCTTTTCCTAAACAATTAAAAATCTTATACAAATTATAAGATATCATTATCATCATCATCGAGGTTAACCCCGTCGCGGGGCGCTGTAACGTTACGGTACGTATTTGTCCGTATGGGGTCGCTGCTGCGGTTACATCGAGGTATGAGTTTTCTTCAATTTGTCTGCCCTCTGTACAAATGAGATTTATTGTAAGATCACAACTGCTGATCTACATACAGTATTTAACAAACATGTCGTGAAAAAGAGGAACCAGCAGGAATTGGACCTGTCGTCTACTTCTTCACCCCTCTGCAGCTTTTATCTCTTGCTTTCATTTTAATGTGCCTTGTCTGCCTCGGACAACTTTACATACCATGTCAGAATTTTGGAGCTTAGGTACTTGTGCAAAGTTAATCATGTCACTGCTGGCAACCAGGGATAGCCTGGTGGTAGTGTCACTGCCTGGAAAGCAGTAGATGACAGGTTCAATTCGTGCTGGTTCCTTTTTTTCCAACATGTTTGTTAATTAACCCGTTGAGGACGGTTTGATTTTGCTACAACACGCATTTCCCATAGACACCTGCCCGAGTATACTCGGGACTCGTCCTCAACGGGTTGAAAGTGTAGATCAGCACACAAATCAAAGAAAACTCATACTTCATATCTTTACCCCTATGCTTAATAATCTCCTGCTTTCATCATTATTATAATCCCACTTCTGGATTGTAGCTCATATATTGACACCAATTCTCTCAGGCTCATATGGTTTAGGTCGACTGCTGATAATGTGTACACATACACAGTGAGGCAGAAACAACACTGGGTTTTAAACCTTTTAGAAAGTTCAAATTTATTTACAAGTTCATACAATGTGACAAATACTGCTTTCTCTTTTCTTTTTTTTTCACATCCGAATGATCTGAACACATGAAACACTACTACACAAGCTGACTTCTCTATGGACAATTCATATTACATTTTCTCTTTTACAGGCATGTACAATTCTAAAATGATCAAACCGATGTTTTCCATGATGACTGGTTTGTGTGACAAGCAACATGCGGCATACAGCACAAGGAGCAGAAGAGCGACGTCTCATACATACACGTATACTGTTGACAACATAAAATCTTTTCAATTTCACACAAAATACTGATCATATTGAACTTCAATTTTGATTCGTCCCCAATGAGTCCACGCCTGCACAAGCAAAATACATGTACAGTGTACAGGGTAATACATGTATGACAAAAATGTTAACATAAAAATCATTTATGATGATCGTAATGCTGCAATAAATTTCCCAGAGTAGGCCTATTCTGTGTCAGCACCAATTTCTTCCTGTAGGACCCTTCCATTAATCATTACCACAGCATTACCCGAGCATTACCCGGTACAGGTGAACCTTGTAATAAATAGAGATAAGATTTGTTAGAGTGAGACAATTTTTCTGTGAGACTCTCATCTCTCCCATTTCCTTTGTTTTAATAAGGTTTTGTTATAATAACAAAATTATTGTAGTCCTGACTACAGGTAGCTTGTTACAATGGGGTCCACCTGGGCCCTGTTGAACTATTATATAGATGCAATCAAATACGCTGTATAAGTAAGAAAATCAAACCTAAGTCACATAACAGCCAATCAGAATTGAGTATTCAGAGATTTTACGCTTGATTTGCGACTCCTGCTGATCTCGACTTTTATGCAGCAGGGCCCTGCACTCATTCCTACATGTGGGTGACAAGGGGAAAATGTTGAGTATAGGATATGTAAGCACCACTCAAGAATACATTTATTGAACCTAGTTTTTTTTTCCCATTTAAAGACACTGTTTGCATGGGGGAGGGAAGGGTGTTCCTGATTTACATTGGTCCTCATTCGCTGCCCACCGAGATACATTCGAAAAACCAGGAAGAGCGCCCATTAGCGAAACTGTGCATTGAAAGATATGCTTGTTGGTAATGGTCGGCTCCAGTTGAGATTCTTCAGCTGTGTGTGTACTTACAATAGAGATCAGTGATAAAACTATACACAATTTGTTACAGGGGTTCTTAAATAACTCTGAGCCAGGCCTGCCTTCCCACTCATTGGTATCCCCACACTACATGGACCTTTTAAGGGTCCTCTGTACTACAGGCTAGAAACTGGTATGCTGCTGGTGATACAAGGTCTTCCCAAAGTAGAGAACTGAATGAGATCATGTCAAATGGCAATAAAATTTTCAACGTCGATCATACAAGATAAATCAAACTTCTCCTCTGTATCATCATTACCCAATAATCCCTCAAGTTTTGAGCTGTCATTTTGCTGTTGAAAATAAAAAGATATTCACACATACAAGTCAGTCACATAATTTTTTGAAAAAAATTCCATGTACAAAGACGCAAATCTTTACCAGCACCACACAGCATTTACCAGTAGTGCTGGTGGCTGCTCATGTAAGGTATTGACACATATCTGTAGAGTAATCAAACATTAAAATGAGCGGTGGTAGGTGGTAGTGGTAGTTACAGCGACACTGGTGTAGGTGTACAAAAAAAATGAAAAATACAGAAATAGATACACTGTAGTCGTAAATGTTCCTTTATATCAGGAGTTGCTCTCACCGAACAGACTGGTAAAGCATTATTTCTGCCATCAAGAAAGAACTTTTACCGGTGTTTAGTCTCTTCAGCCATTTTTGGCAAGCTACTACCTTGTCCTTAAGGACAAACCGTCGATTAGTAACTGCCTGAAATGATACTCTGCATTCTCTGAGCCCATCCCTGAAATGATGAATGGACCACGGTAAAGGTGGACATTTTCCTGCAATAAAATTTTTGTACTTGGTCAAGCAAGGTGAACTTTGCGCATTTTCATTTTCAGGGCTGTCAACACTGGAAACTAGTTGAGAGTGAGACTCCCATAGGCCAATGCTATAATTTAGGAGTCAAAATGCGTGAGATCAATAGAAATGCATGCAAATGAAATAAAGTTTTAGAGTGAGAAAGGACCAAAATGCGCGAGTCTCACGCTCAATGCGTGAGAGTTGGCAGCCCTGCATTTTTCCTACTGTCAATGTGCTGCTGTAAATATATCTATTAGCATGTACACATTGCGAAAAGTAAACTATCTGAATTCTTGCGATGAGAGCACATAGCACAAAGTGTACAAAAATCTGCCACACCGCAAAACAGTTCACGTTCATGGTAATGGTGGCAAGCAAGATAATGCTACTTTGACCGATTTGCCTCGTATTCTGTACATAACCCTGCTCTTTGTACATAACAGAGGCCAACACGTAAACAAGAAATGCCCAAACAGGGTTGAGAAGTAAATCTCTGTTTTTTGGGGGGGATGTATGTACAAAGGTTACAGGAGGAAACAATCCTCTGCACAGTCAAGTTCACCTTCCCAGTATGTCCATTGAACTACAGTACCTACCATCACTGTCATAGGTAATTTTTGTGAATGTACAGGTTATAATTACTGTGACAGAATTAGATAATATATCTATTGGGCTTGTCTGACGTGCTATGAAAGAAATCTGTGCAACAAAAATTCTAACAACACAGTGACTTGAAAGAAGCTTAAAACAAATTACAATGATCATTAAAAATTTGTACACAAAACGCCGATCAAACCTTATATTGCTAGTATTTCCCATACACAGATTATCTCATAAAGCATTCTAATGCGTTCTAAGGTTATCACCCTCGGAACGCAAAGGTGTCTGATCTGTCAGCTAAATACAGCCCCCACATTCAAATCAAAAAGGATTCCAAGGAACAGTCTTCATCCTGATAAAAATGAGGCCAAAATTTCCTAATACATAATTATGATACTACACAAGTTCGGCACATGGGACTACACCTCACACTGTAAACTTGCACACACTAAAATAACTCGTGTTCAGCAGACATACACTGTGTCTTGAACTTCTGATGATTATTCCTTCAAACATGTATCTTCTGTGACTAAAACGAGGTAGGTAAATACCCCTGGAAGTACATTTCTTCCTTCAGTAAGTCAATGTTATATAAAAAGTCCACACATTTCTACATACATTTGACGATAAATAAGTCTTGTATAAATGATGTGTCATTTCATTTCAGCGGTAAGATTTGTTATGAGTCACAAATATTGATATATAGTCCCACAAAAGCAGATATTTCTGTTTTGTCCGAGTTCTAACTATACCGTGGCATCTGTACTTGATCTTTGAATAAAACTTCTGGGGCGGACAAGAGAAGTAAACACCGCAGACTGAATGATCTAATGCACTTACCATCCAGTCTCCCAGATAAGGATATGGTTTGCAATTGATGACATAACACACAGTATTGGTATTTCGGCTACACTTGTGACACAATTCTGCTCCATAATCTCTAGCTTCTATTCTACTTTAACGTGCCCCAAAACTGCCGATATTCCTCTAAAAAAAATTATAAAAATTGCACAGGGTAAATCTTACATACTAACAAACGTACTCCTTCTGCAGGGGATTTTTCGAACCTCATATTTAGCATAGAAAGATTCACTTAGTCTCTCAATAAAGTTTTACTTTTCACGTCTGCTCCTTGCTATATCAATACAATTAGTTCCATTGCAGTACAAATATCATGTCTTTGAGAGCCACAA
This sequence comes from Diadema antillarum, assembly GCF_040938485.1. NCBI lineage: Eukaryota > Metazoa > Echinodermata > Echinoidea > Diadematoida > Diadematidae > Diadema > Diadema antillarum. The sequence goes on from NW_027271673.1 coordinate 376,808, forward strand.
ATCAAGCAGATATTGTTTTTTAAGGAGCATTTCAGTTCGCTGTACAATATTTCTTGTGCACTCTAAACCCATTGAGGACTAGTCCCAAGTAAACTCGGGCAGGAGTCTATGTGAAATGAGTGCTATAGCAAAATCAGTCCGTCCTCAATGGGTTAAACATGTTGACTTTTTCTTCATACACACTGGGCTGTCTTTTGTTGTTGTTGTTGAGATCATGACCTTGAGGGTTAACTGGTCTCAACATCAAAAGACAGTCATTGGAAACGAGTGCTTGAATTTTAGGCAAAGGTGCATATAACCTCATCTGTGATGCCAAAAGTACTTGGATAATACGAATTGACATGATAAGGGAATAAAAGAATCAAATGTCTATTTCATCTTAAAATTGTTTTCACTACAAGTAATATTCCAGCAGAATAAAAATAAACATTTTGAACATATCTTGGTGTTAACAAGTGAGCTTTATACAAAATTTCATCAAAAAAAAAAACCACCACTTAAAGTTGCTCTTTTATAAAGGCAATCCCATTTGGCAAATTTAGCTTAATATGCGAACCAGAAGGGCATTAGCACTATACAGAGTTTAGGAAGATTTTACACATTCTAGGTCTGGACTCAAGATTGTATGAATGCTGAGCTCAGCACTGACAAACCTACACAATTTGGCCCCTTTGGATGCTTGCTGAATGAATACACAAAATATGTTAAAAGTTAATACAAAATGCCACGCATGAAGGAGGTGAAAAAAGTGAGATACAAAAAAAAATCTGATTAGCTGAATCATCTTGCTGGATTTGGTGTGTCGATTTTTCTTCCTTGAATCTATAACATCGGCTCAAATTTCTGTTTTAATCTCGAGGTATTACAATTCTTGTTAAACTAAAGGGATGGGATAGTATTGGTTGAGATGAGGTTTGAGCCTTTAACTTTTTGCCAGATACTATGAAACCACTTATGAAGTGTTACAGAGCATACAATTCCAACAGGAATTGATAGTTTATTTGATGAAAATTGGTTCTGAGATATTCCAAAAACACAGTAAAGCAAGCGATCCTGATAAAAGGTGGGTTCCATTAGAATCCGTTTGTGTTGGATATCTCAGCCATTTCAAAACCGATTCTCATCAAATAAAAGTTTGAATCCCTATTGCATGCTCTTTCATATTTCATAAGAGGTTTTTCATTATCTCACATATAAAAAAGTTTGAAACCTGAAGCCCCATCTCAACCAAAACTATACCATCCCTTGAATTCAGTACTTTAAGAACTAAATAACTGTTTCCAATGGAATATCATTCTTAGTATCATCGCATAATTTTTGTGTGATCCCTTCAACAGGTGTTGTAATAAATTTTCAAACAAGAAGACAGTAGGTGAACCCATACACCAGTATCTGAAGGAAAAACATGTTTCAGCGGTAATGTTTGGCTGTTTCCTTTGGCCATCAATACCCTTTGCATTGTAATGTGCTACCCCAAAGGAAATACCCAACCTAGAGCATTTCAGAAGGAATTACTGTTGCAAATCTTCACTACCATGATGTGCAAAGTACACTTGGTACTCAGTGATTTGTACAACTGGTCTATGTGGATGCTAGCTTGTCTCCAGTGAAGCTCAACGAATAAGAAAGAAAATGCATTCCTACTCTAAGCCACAGAAAAATGTAGCAGAGATGCGATTTCCAACTCATTTCAATCTGTCGCCACACCCTTCCTCTTCCCGATTCATTTTCCATGCCAAATTGTCACAGGCAACTCCATATTCTCATGGTGGATGCACATTTTCGTCCTCATTCGAGCATTTCTGCTCATGTGGGGAATGGATGTAGATCCCAGCCATAGCAACACAGTTCTAATGGGCCGATATCCTCCTCAGCTCGGTGTACTCGCTACTAATTCCTAATCTCTCCATTCTGACTTGTCCTGCCAAGCCCTCACACGTTATTCCACCATCCTATCCATTTCTGCACCTGTTTCTCACCATGACCCTCTCTTCCCTACCATGCCCTTTCCTTGCCAACCCCCCACCCACCTCCATCCCCAGGCCCCCTCAGTGCTCCCTTACTCCTACAGCACTGCTGCAGCCCCACCCACAGCCACATCCAAAGCCCCTCCCACAGCCCCTCCCACAGCCCCTCCCACAGCCCCTCCCACAGCCCCTCCCACAGCCCCTCCCACAGCCCCACCCACTGCCCCACCCGCCCGACATCACCACCCCTATACCCGCAGGATCTCCAGACAGTTGTTGTAGCAGATGGCGATCCAGTCCGGCTGCGTCGACGCCCACTGGATCTGGTTGATCTCCCCCTCTGCCGTGTAGGCCAGGATGGGGTCCTCGATCGCCCGCGGCATTTGCTGGATGTCCCAAATCAACGCTTGGTGGTCATCCGCTGTAGAGATACATCACAGAGAAGACAGAATAGATAAAAATAGATTCTGAGCCAGTGACACAGAGCTTGTTTGGAAAACAGCCTAGTTTTATTAAAGAGCCACATAAATTTTTAAAGAAGCCTTTATGCTAGAAATGCAGCACAGGAAAGGTGTAGAGAAAATTGCAAGCTTTGCTGCGATGCAAATTTTACAACAAAGCTATGGCTATGACACTTTCAATGTACTGTGGCATATCGCAATTCATCAATCAATTTGTGCATGGTTATACGTTTTAAATGCAAGGTTGGTAAGCCGTCAATCGAGTTGGGTGTGCGAACATGGCGCATGAGCGCCCATCCTGCATTCTTATGTGAAGCTGCTGTCACAATCCTTGTTCCCTGTGATTTGTTATGAATTTTGAAATTATTCTTATTATTCCTTGTCCCATTTACTATAACTCTGTACCCAGTATAACCAATTAATAGATGTTCAAATGTAAAAGTCTGAAAATCATCCGGAGTTCTCCTTTTAAGAAAGTACCTAAAATTATCTCCATCTTTTCTCCATGAAATTGACAATCTAAATCACTTCAAAGCCTCACTCAAGACTCACATCTTTCACCAGGCATTCAACTGCTAACTCTCTTGGAGGAGTCTGCGCCTTTGAATGTTTCTACAACAGATATATGGCGATATATATACAAATGCTGTGGACAATCATCACCATCATCTCTATGACTAGTTACGGCATGTATTACAGTATGATTGCACAAGTATAGTGCAAAATAGCAGTGAAGAAATGTGAAGCAGAGTAGGGTAGAGTACAGAAGCATAGAGCACAGGAGATTAAGGCATATAGCATAGTTTTACTTGGCGTAATACAGCAATATGCTTGTGATATAATCAATTTAGAGTGTGAACAAACCCACAGTTCACACATACCTGCAGTACAGATGTGGCATGAAGAGTGCGGGGCCCACGCGATACCATTCACACACGCACGGTGGTTGTTGAGTCTGGCCACAGGTGTGCACGGTACCCTCACATCCAGAATAATAACCTGTGTTAATAACAGAAGCATAAGAGATTTTGATACGGGTGATCATATCATCAAGAGAACCATTTTCAAACAAGTGTAAATGCTACATCTACTTTGAGATGACTGGACTTATGCCACGAGAACTTTATAAATACATAACTTTTGAACGGATTTCATCAAACTTCACTGGTGTATTCTACTAACACTTCTGCATTTACTCAATCTTCACAATTATTCCCTTTGAACTCGAACACTGCTGGTACACTGTATTCACCTCAAAGGAATCCATAGCCATGGTGGCCAGGTAGTTGGGGTCCTGCTTGTTCCACGCCAGCCGCAGGAGGGGATGGTGCTGGGGGTCCTCGTAGATGATTGTTGAGTGCTCCAAGTGCCGCAGGTCGAACATCCGCACCGAGCCGTCGGCACCAACTGACGCAAACATGTCGCGGCCGCCGCCAGCTCGACTGAATGCAATGTCATATACCTACGGTACCGTAGACAAAAGTGTGAAAGATGATGATAATGGTACTCAAGTATACAACAGTACTGCAACTATCAGCGTTCAGCCTCATCATCATCACTACTGTTGCTATGAACTTCTCCTATTACCGAACATGAAGAAATAATAAGTTTTCAGAAAGCCCCCTGCAATATCAGAAGACTTGCCAGATCTGCATTGGACAAGTGCTGAAATAGTTGAAATTTTTGTGTGAAAATTTCCATGCAATTGGAGTGACGGTATGCTACCATGTCAATAAAAGCATGTGTATTCTCATTTTGCTTGTTATATAATAGCATAAATCTTTAATATCAAGGACGGTACAGTGCAGTTTTGTTAAATAACAAACACGACTATAGTGAGTTTATTGTTTCAACAAAATTCTTTTTAAAAAAAAGAAAAATGACACGATGTGTGACAGCACCTATGTCATCTACGATAATTTTTGTTCCCATGGATTATCATTTTTGAAGTCATCGTCACCTCTTTGTCGTGGGCGATCAGTTGCGTCTTCACATGTCCCGTCACCATGTTGACCCTTCCCACGATCTGACCTGTCTCCAAACCCCAGATCGTGCACGTCGTGTCGATGCTGGATGTCCCCAGAAGGTTGGGGTCGACCTCATTCCAGTCGAACGACGTCAGTGGGGCACAGAAATCTGAGTTCTTGTTCTGTGGAGGGAGGGGGCGGACAGCCGAGCCGATACTAAGTTAAAGGGGCATTCCAGACGATTTACATAATTTCACATCATGTAATATTATACTATAAATCAATGGTGCCATGTATAGCGATGTCATGTGAGGTGTGGCTTGAGCAATTGATCGCACTTAAAATGCAATTTGAAACAATTGAATTCATTTGTTTAATATCTCACAACATTCACAATTTATTCAATTAATTGATCAAAACTTCTTAGGAAGCTGTATTCTGTCAATACAGTAAGCTTTAAAGCTACTAGCAGGAATCACATACAATATACTATGGGTATGCCGAGTACAAATATGGTAATTTACTGACAAACTTGTATCCATTCATTGGCAGTGAATATACCATGAAAATCACACTTTATCACATCATCTGAGAAACATTGCACAAGAGCCCAGACAATGCAACCTACTTGTAACCCTATCTCTCTTTTGATGCAAATTTTGATCACATTTAATTCACCGGCACATTGTACAGTGCACTCCTGTTCTAACAAACACATTTATAACGAAATTCCAGTTACAACGATATAGAAATTCAGGCCGCAGCATTATATGCTCTATGTTTTTTATTGTTTATTTGTTTGTTCTTAACAAAATTTCAATATGATAAAAGAAAACTGCTGCCCCAGAGGATTTTGTTTTAACGGGAGTCCACTGTGTACCTCAAAACATAACAGGCGACCTACATTGTTCAGCAAGCATTCCAGTTTGGTGTCAGTCTTGTCCACCCGCCACATCCGCATCCCATGAAAATCACACTTTTATTACATAATCTGAAAAACATTCCACACAAGTCCAGATGATCCAACCTATCTCTCATTTGATGCGAAGCATGATCACATTTACCTGTAAAATTTACTGCTACAATTGTACATCAAAACTTGACGGAGGACTTACGTTGTTCAGCAAGCATTCCAGTCTGGTGTCGGTCTCGCCCACCCGCCACACCCGCAGGTAGTCCCCGCTGGTTGCTAACAGGTCTGGGAACACGCCCTTCTGTAGGAATGGGTGTTCAGCAGGGGAGAACAGGGGGAAGGAAAAGCGTTTAGCAAAGATCTAATACCTCCATTCCTGGAAACTCTGCATAATTTGCTTCCTCCTCTCTAAACCCAATGCTCTTTTAATCTACCAACATAAGCTCGTCATTTCAGATCTAGTGAGGATGCCTGGCATCCAATTTTACACTAAAATGATTAAATAAAAAAATTATACTGACACTTTACTTTGTTAATAAATTCTTTCATCTAGAGGCTAAAAGTTAAGCAAAAAGCTGCCCCCCCCCCACACACACACACATTACCACGCCACTACATGTAACTCATAGAACTTTAGATGACAAAGACTATAATACATGTATACACTTTGTTTCAGTCTTTTCAACCCAATGTTCTTCATCTACATACGGAACAAAATATGTTCTTCACTTCACATCTAGTGAGACTGCTTGGAATCCAACATAGGAGTTGAAAAACAACAATGACAGGAAATCCAGAGCTTTTTGTTCATTTGTTTCTATTTTTTTATTTGTGTTTTGTTTTGTTTTTTACTTTGCAGAGCAGAGTAAAATTTGTACACAAGTGCCATGTGATCTTCCAACAATGGTTATGCAACTAACAAGAGGAAAGACTATCTTACTACAGGTCTGTATTCAAGCCTTATATCACAGAAAGCTCATCACAATAATTACCTAGACCTGATCTATCAATGATGATGACCAACAGATTAGCCACGACGCCAAAGCCAAAAACATGCCATATTTAAAGGACAAGTTCACCTTCATAGACTTGTGGGTTGAGTGAATGCAGCAATATTTACACATCAGTGAGAGTTTGAGGAAAATCCAACAATCCGTTCAAAAGTTATGAATTTTTGAAGTTTCTGCACACGCAAGGCTGGATGAAAAGACTACTATAGCTTGTGATGTCACATGAGTACAACGGTATAAAGAAAGTATAAAGAAAATTCACCTTATTTGCACTTTTCTCACATAACAGAAGAACACTCGACTTCTCTCTTTCACAAGGCAAGGGGAATAATATTATCCTTAACATCTACATCAGTATAAAAAGTCCAAGAAATGTGCACTTTATTCAAAAAGTAAAATTTTGTGAAATTCTCTTTTTATTTTTATTATATCATTGTACGCACGTGACATCACACACTGTAGTAGTCTTCTCATCCAGCAGTAATTGCGCAGATACTTTAAAAATTCATAACTTTTGAACGGATTGTCGGATTTTCCTCAAACTTTCACTGGATGTGTTCTACTAATATTGTTGCATTCACTCAATCCACATGTACATGAAGGTGAACTTGTCCTTTAAACCTTGTTACAAGCTGCCACATATTGCACTTCTTTCCTTCCTTTTTTCTTCTTTAAATTCTCACTTCCTGCTTTGGAAGAGAAAGCTACGACCGTAACATCCTTTTCTCTATCAATTCAATTAAATTCTCTATCAATGTTTCATGTAGCAATGCACAGAAAACTATTTTACGCCTTCAAACATGCAAGCAACATCTCTGCAGGCATTAATCACTTGGGCCAATTATGTGCGTCCCACAAGCAAACTAATAAAAAAGTACTAGAGGTTGTAGTTTATGCACATTCAGTAAAATTACAATTGGCATGTTCAAATGTATACTCCACTGGCTGATTGAAACACATCTTTGCATACGCTGTACATGTATATAATGGCATTAAATATCACTGGCAAAATCTCACTGTGGTACCAGCCTGTACACTCTATAATATTGCACATGGAACTTCCTACAGCAGGAGCAAAAGTGAAGTTCAGGGGAGGTGGAAAAGGTGTTGTAGACTTTAGGTGCCAAGTCACTCACATTGTCGGGAATCCACATGATTTTGGTGGTTGGGTATGGGTGGTCGAACGTGGACTTGGCTTCAAATTCTGATGTTTCTTCATTGAGCGCCACGATCTGGACCTGCAAAAGAGAACAGAGAAAGACACTATGAAATCTCTTAACCAAAATATGGCCACACAGGGGTCTAGATCTAGAATTCTAGATATAGAGTAAAACCCCCAATTTTCGGACACTTAAGCTTTTTAAAAAATATTCGTTCAACTCAAATAATATTCTACAAAATTATATCTATAATAATGTACAAATTGTATGTTAAATATCAACCTACTTTTTCCCAATATTGATTTTGTTGAATACATCATAAAATTTCACAGAATACCTAAATATTTAATATCACATTGTCAATTCCCCCAAATTCAGACAGCCTCTCCAAAATTCAGACATGCGCTCTGCGCGTTCAATGTCAATACGCATACAAGGCCGCTGAAAAATGAGCGTGCGCCATACCTTGTTGGCGCAAGGTTGCATCGGGGACGTTGCGGCGCCCGTTTTGTGTCCGAATTTTGGTGACTTGGCACTTGCATTCGGCCCCTGTACATTTATTCACTGCATCGCGATCATCGGCACGTACAGAGATTTTGTTTTTCTTTTGCGTTTTTGAGGATACCATCACACTCTGAGCTTGCAATAAGTGACAAATCTGACAACAGAACGGCGTAATTTTTACATTTTTACGCAATATTTCAGCGACAATGAGTCTATACACAGGACCTATTAAATTCGCGCGCGCTCTGGAAAAGTTGCGCCGATTCTGTATTTTTTTACGGTAAAATTTGGGATTTTTTTAGATGGATTTTTGGAGGTAACTCACGCACTTTCCTGTGGTGAACGAGTGTGCCAGTATGTGAAACAATGTGATATGCATTAAATGTGACAGAAGAATTTGCTGGCTTGTGATAAGCGATAAGTGTCCGGATTCTGGCCTGGAGGCCGGCTGAAAATTGGGGGGTTTAACAGTACTTTTACTCTCATTGGCGCAAAACCCCACTTTTGGCAGCAGAGGCCACCTATAAGAAAAATTGGTTGGTTGAAATATCAATTATCATTCAAAGTGTCCCTGGTCCTGTACCAATCCTAATTAGACCATGTTCAAAGGTCAAAAAGTTCCTTTTCATTATAGGCTAGGCCTACTCGGCATCACATTCGTTCAACACTCAACACACATCACCCAAAACGTAGACAAACGAACAAACACGAAATGAATGAATTTAAAAACATGAGATCAAAGCTTTCACACTAAGTTACATAAGTAAGGTTCTTCTTGTGATTTTGCAATCCATCGCAGTGGAAACTTTGCTTAGCTCTGCTCAGCTCGCCAGTGGTATTTTCCTGGCGACATTTCATACACACAGCGGCGACATGAACACAATTCACAACGGACTGTGTTAGCTGTCATAGTGCAATGTGTACGCGGCACGTACAGACTGTACACACTGTGACTACGAGACAAAACACTTGCCTTGTTGTTGTATTCCTCGACGAAACTTCCAACGGCCAACCTGAATCGTTTGTCAGGTCTAACGCCCCAATTCATGCTGTATAACGTCCAGGGGGCCTCATACTTGTAGATTTCCTTTCTTTTAGGAGTAATCCCCGCCATCTTGGCAGGTTTCATCAGAAATTCTGTTTTGTTGTCAATTCCCACCGCAGAAAGTGTACGCCATGTATTTCAGGAGCGGGTCAATGAACTTATCTGACGAAAAAAGAAATGATGTTTGAAAACAGCGCCGCCATGCGGCGACTCGTTCATCCTTTTCTTCATAAACAGTGAAACGCCATCCTACGTTCAAGTTATGTCAAACTGAGCAGTAGGGCCTACCAATAATTTCCGAGGAGTTTCAGAGATTCACTTCATTGCACCCATAGAACAATTACAGATTTTCTAATGTTCTGTAGAATCATTACAGATCTGACGATGTCAGCGTCTCAGATATCTCAATACCCAAACCCACACCAATCTTATATTGTTTATATCAAAAATAATTATCTGGAGGGACCTCTGCATCAAATCATTTGAATGTAGTGATATCTAGCTATGATGAAGTTTATGAACAACGCCAATGGCAACTAATGGATAAAAGTATGAATCTTATTGTTTTATTCTTTGGTTAAAAAACGGGATTAAGTATGCGCAAATTACTGCTTTAATTCGTGAAACTTGTGAAATGTTGACAAACAAAACCGGATCCTTAATGTTTCTGCCTATCTGATTCTGGAGACGGCAAGCATGTTTTGGGTCAGGAAAGCAAATGAATTATTGTACTAGTATAAAATTCTGTTGCTCATCTTCCTGAGGGGTAGTCATTGTGGTATGAAACTCTTCAATTTCAATTTCCGTTCGCATAGTGGAGTATGAACAGGAATATCAGCTTCGGTCTGCTTGCTATTCAAAGTTTTGAATCAAATTATGCATTTCTTGATTTTGTTGTTGTTGTTGTTGTTGTTGTTGTTGTTGTTGTTGTTGTTGTTGTTGTTGAGATGCCCTCGGGCAAGTGTTAACGTTTTCAGGATATCGTCTAGGTTATGATGGTGTACAAGTTGAAATTAATTCAAAGCGGTTGGTGTGACTTTCGTAATACAATATATTTCATAGATAAACTGCAAGGAGAATGAAACCCCAACAATTATGGATTAGATGAGTTAAGAAATATCACTGGATGATAATCAGTGAAAGTTTGAGGGAAAATGGGACTATCCAGCACTGCATATACTCTATATTGAGCCCCATGATGTAACAGTAGGTCACGGGGTGGGCCCGCCTTTGCGTAGGTTAAAGGGATCGTATACTTTTGGTTGAGACCTAATTTCAGGTTTCTAACATTTTTTTTGGTGAGAAAATGAGAAACTTATGAAAGAGCATGTAATTCCATGAGGAATTTAATGTTTTTTTGATGAAAATTGGTTTTGAAATGGCTGAGATATCCAAAACAGAGCGATTCTAAAGTGTGGGACTCACATTTTATTACGATCGCTTTGTTTTACTTTGTTTTTGGATGTTTCAGTCATTCCAAACCTGATTTTCATCAAATAAACTTTGAATTCCTCTTAAAATGGTATGCTCGGTACTAATTCATAAGTGTTTTCTTGATATCTCGCAAAAAGTTGGAAGCCCAATTCTCATCTCCACCAATACTGTACCATCCCTTTAAGTGTCGGACTGTATACGACTCGTGGTCTGTATGACTCGAGGTCTGTATGACTGGTGGTCTGTATGACTGGTGGTCTGTATGACTGGTGGTCTGTATGACTGGTGGTCTGTATGACTGGTGGTCTGTATGACTGGTGGTCTGTATGACTGGTGGTCTGTATGGCTGGTGGTCTGTATGACTCGTGGTCTGTATGACTCGTGGTCTGTATGACTCGTGGTCTGTATGACTCGTGGTCTGTATGACTCGTGGTCTGTATGACTCGTGGTCTGTATGACTGGTGGTCTGTATGACTCGTGGTCTGTATGACTCGTGGTCTGTATGACTCGTGGTCTGTATGACTCGTGGTCTGTATGACTCGTGGTCTGTATGACTCGTGGTCTGTATGACTCGTGGTCTGTATGACTCGTGTTTAGTGCACCCATTTATACGACGATGTCATTGATGACCATTATCTCATTTCATTGGATAGTATTGGTGAATAACCATGTGAAACCTATATGTCAGCTGTACAGTATATGTCCCCCAAAAAATTACAATCCATTTTTCGCACTGATAACATCCAATATGATTAAACTGTCTAAATGCGACTTCAGGGTCTTAAAATATAACATCTAAGCTCTATTTTGCAGAAAACCCCATTCAATTTGCTTAAGCGGTCACAGAGAAATGTGGATTATTGTAAAGCATGTCATGAGTCTGATTCTTCCAAGTTTAGCACTTGGATGCTCTTGGAAATGCACATTAATGTGTGAACACAATAGACACAACTTGGAGGGAAGAGATTCCTGACATGCTCTACGAAATTCTTCATTTCTCTTTGACCCCTAAAGCAAATCGAATGGGATTTTTTTTGTAAGATGTGGGCAATGAGTTATATTAATTTCATACCCTGAAATTGTATTTGGATTGATTCACTATTTTTGAAATTATCATTGCAAAAGTTACCGTTGCATTTTTTATTTATTTATTTATTTTGTTTATTTATTTATTTATTCATTCATTTATTTCATTTATTTATTTATTTTTCTTTTTTTTGGGGGGGGGGACACGGTATATGCACCAGTCCTAAATTGACATGGAAGTTTGAAAACTTTTTCCAAAGTCCTGTAACACAGCAATGCTATAGACAAAAGAGTATCTATATACACCACACACATCACATGCACACACGTATCTTTAAAGATAATATTCTTTATTGGAATTTTGTTCGATATTATAACCGTTTCACAATGAAACGAATGCAAAGAAGCAATTATTTCAATAATAATAACAGTGGCTGCTTGTATAGCACTCAGGTCCCCCTTTCGGTGCTCATGAATGGCGCTTTTATTTTACGCAGATTCGTACAAAGGGCATATGTTAAATCAATCTTGATATACAAAATGATTTAGATGTAAGTCTGATGGCAACACAGAATTTACCTTTATAAACACGACCAAAGTCATTAACACCTGCTTAATTGCCTAAAATACACAAACATATCGACACATACACACATGCCTGCGTATATTTTGTGAGTGTGTGTCTGCATAATCATGAATATAGCATACAGTACATGTAACATCGTTTCACTCATCACAATCCAGCCAACTTAGCGAAAGACCAATTATATGATATGCTCACAGCCGATGGTTTTTCTTTCTATGGGGCCTAGTCCTTAAATTTTGATAACTGTTCCAGTGTTTCCATTCAAGTTTTAGCATTGGTATAAACTATAAATATAACGAACGAGTAAAATTTTGAGACACTCTTCAGAAGGTTAACGTGTAAAATGACGAGTAAGCGCATTTCCCGCCCAAATAACGCGACTTTTGTGAGCAGACTACATCCGGAAGCCGGTGAGAACGCCGAGAAGAAGCCCGCCACAGATGGTCAGAATGCTGACTCGCAAGACCCCTGTAGAAGAGACACAATAAATCAAAATGGATTGGAGAGTAAAGGCAAGATGACTGAAAGGTCAAATGGCATAAGATGCCGTTGCCATGGTGAGGAAGGCGGTGAAGTTGATGACGATGACGTCATCAATGATAAGAGTTGTGATAAAAGATATGATAAATGATGTGAATAATCATGATGGCGATCCTTTAAATGACGCAAATTTCTTGTCAGATTTCCTGGAGATCTTAAACATGATAATTCATGACGAGGGCTATAGAACGATGTAAAGTTTGCCAGTAACTGATACTGAAAATAAATAAAAAGAGTAACAAGATTTGGGATTATTTTGTCATTGCAATGGAAGTGTACTATATAGACGTATGCTGTCTTCCCTCTTGTATTCTTTAGAACTCCAGTACGACAGCATTATTTAATTTAATTTCAGTTCAGTTCCTTCCATCATTGTATTAAGTCAGCATCACAACAGACAGAGGAATTATCGTAATAGTACAAATTGCACCAAAAAAAAAACAAAAAACACCCTCATTGGATAGAAAGGTGCAGAGTATATAAGAAATATTAAGTAACATGGTGGCATTAAAATCAAGTCAATTTAGTTTCAATTCGATTCAATTCAATCTATTTCCATAAACATGGAAGTAATACAAACTATACATGACATTTTGCCAATAAATTTGGCAAAAAACAAAAAAAAAATCATGAAATATGGTATACGACATTCTTCCACCTTCTTGTAATCTTTAATTCTTATCTCAGCTCTTACGCGGCTCTATATTCATGTTACAGTGGACTCCCGTTATAACGAAGTCCTGGAACGGGCAGTTTTCCTTTCGTTATATAGAAATTTCGTTATAACCGAACAAATAAAAAAATAAAAAAAAAACAACCATATAGAGTGGATAATGTTGCGGCCTGAATTTTTATTTCGTTGTAACCGGAATTTCGTTATAACCGGATTTGTTGTAACGGGAGTACACTGTAATTATTACTGATGTGACTGCTTCGGGCACACTTTCTTACCTGCTGAAGAGTATGCTGTGACGTCAGAGTCCACATTCATCCAGTAAGTGTTCGCTGGTCCCATGACCACTGTGGCCCTGAAACAGCGATGTATTTATGGTCATAAAATGATACATTTATTTTGCAGCAACAGGAGCAGCAAACCAAGTTAACGTAATAATATGATATCATAAACATGTCTGATGCCAGTAGTGAAGTGATTCGAAAACAAAAAGGCAAAACTGCTCCACGCAGACAAAATGAGCACAGAGTCAATTAAGCAACGGAACGAAAGACTACCGTACTGAAAATATCGTTACGATGTAGATGTGACACATTGATTAATTTGTATTAAGAAGGGTCGAAATATCATCAATAGCTTTAGATCTCCGACGCGAACGCTAAACACGACGTTAGCAGGCAATTAATTTAACGGTATTCTGCGTATGAGTGAAACAGCTGTTTTCATTGTCCAACCCGGGAGGAGGCGTCGTCCTATCGTTCGCGTCACAGATCTAAAGCTCGTTACTCGGTATTATGTAAACCTGAAGAGAACGTCGCCATTGCCAGTTCCAGAGGGAGGGACCCACACTGATTCAACAGCCGTCTTCGGTGCGTTGCTGTTGTGTCCCCATGCGTTCTGCATGTATGATGTATTTTAATTAAAAAAAAAAGAATGATAAAAATAACAACAATAATAATGATGAAAAATGGTAATGAAATATAGTAACAATAATGAAAACACTAGTAATATAATGGTTAACAAGAAGAAAAAATGATACTAGTAGCCTTTGGGGAAAATGTAATAAGATAATTGCAACAATGATGACAAAGTATAGGCCTACATTATGGTAATTATCACAACAGAGTAATTTTTTTGTGCTACTGATAACTATAATATGTCTCTATATTAATGTGTTACTCCTTGGTGGTGGGGGCTCCATTTATACATGATATCTAATATAATATATGATATTCAGAAATACACTTCCAATTAGCACACGGATTTTGCAATCAAATTGTATTGTATATACAGAGAGGGGTCTTTATGCAGGGTTTGGGATGAAACTAAAGTACATGGACATGGAATCAAGGGAGATGGACTACTGTAATAGTAATCGAATTCCCCGGATGTGAATGCGCGGGATTTAGTAGATTAAGCCTATACTGGTACACTAGATCGCCCACATGCAGATCTAAATACTGGGGCATAAATAGGATGTGTGCAGGAGTGTATACTTCGTTCTATATGACCCGTGTATGATTTTTTGTTGGTATTGTTTTATAAGTTGATGCTGCATGTTGCTTTTTATGATTATGTTGTTGCTGTTGTTAACAGTAGGAGACAAGCACTGAATTTTGCATGTTCCACTATACCACATGCAGAGACTCCAACCCCAAGCACCTTCTGATCGGGAGATTCCCCCGCCCGAAACCCTTAGCAAACGGGAGACTCCAAGTTGATGTGTGCGAAATGCGAAATTCCTAGGATTCTAGATGTTCTCTGGTGCTATCTTAGGCTTATTTTTTCAACATACGATAGAAATAAGTAAGAAATCCTTTCCACCGGGAGACACAGAGCCAGGGCGGGAGAAATCAAATCTCAAACGGGAGGACGGGAGATTGTGCAAAAATGGGCTTTCGGCGGGAGATCTCCCGTCGAAAACGGGAGAGTTGGAGTCTCTGCACATGGCAAATGGGTCCTGTAGACGTAAGTATCAAAATTTATGATATCATTCTTCTTTATAAAAGGGGTATAGACAAAAATGATGAATTCAGTGATAGGCCTAAGTATACTTGCTACTGGCTTGCATCCAATAAGATCATGACTGTAATAAAGCTACCACACTGTAAAACCAGAAATGTCCACGTACATTTTAATTTCGAAAATTTTGCGAGAGCACAGATTCGCGAAATTAAATGCACGCTAATAAAGTTCCTGTCTATAGGATCTACACTAGTAATAATGCATTGGATGCCAGTGGCACTTTGCGAAACTTTCATGCTGCGAATGTTTCTTGCTTTATCCACTTACATCGTCTCCCTCAAAACAGTCCAGAGCGGCTGTTCCCGCGGGAATTTCCGTGAAAGTCCCGATGCTGTCGTCGCTGTCCGTTCCCGTCGTCTCTTGAGGGCGGGCTACCAGAAGAAATCCGGCAAACGTCGAGTCTTCGTCAGCCTCAAGTCGGACTGAAACAAACAAACAAACAAACATGCCGATCGAATCTCAAACCAGTTTATGGATGCTATGGATACTGTCACATTCCTTTATATAGCACATGATTTTGCCTTCATATGTTGTTTATTTCCTGTTGTATTTTGTACTTTTTTGTGCTGTAAATTGATATAAGACTCACTGAAAATAGCGAGGTTTTAAAAGTTTTTTTTTTTCTTAAGTAAACGGAATCGACATGAAATAAAACCAAAAAAAAAATCACTCTTCTTATTCTATAATGGAAATACATATAACAACTCAGTTTTCAATAATCGGAATTCAGTTGGTATTCTTTGTTGGTTGTTGCTATGCGAGAGTTACTATTGGTAAAGTTTTGCTGGTTGCCAGGTCATGCAGAGGTAAGCACAAACTCTGAGCGTGTGAGTGTGTGTAACCCATTAGAGTAACTCGACAATTAAATCTGAACGTGTGGGTGTTAGTACAACTCACTAGGGTGACTCGGCAGTTAAAGTTATTCATATCCTTCTGTATAATAGACTCATTTTTAATCCACCACTTCTCTGTACAGCAACATTGTGTATCTATTATATCAATCCATCTGAATAGGGTACTCTCTAAAAAAAAATCGAGTGAAAATGTTCACTCTTAAAGGAGTGAATACAAAAAAGAGTGAATTCAGAGTGAAATTGGAATGAATTTTGAGTGAAAATGTTCATTTTCACTCATTTTGGAGTGACCTCAAGGATCACTCGAAGATTTTGGAGTGATCCCTGAGGTCACTCTAAAACGAGTGAAAATGAACATTTTCACTCAAAATTCACTCCAATTTCACTCTAAATTCATTCTTTTTTGCATTCACTCCTTTAAGAGTGAATACTTTCACTCGATTTTTTTAGAGAGTATTATGCATATGATTATGACAACATGTGTATCTACAATATATAATTATATATTCACTAATATACGTAGAATCTATAAGGAATAAGAATATTAAATGAAAAAGAAGGAGTGTATAACATTATTATCATTCATAGATTACTAGTAACAGCCAAAAGAAGTTAAATTTGTGCGCATAATGAGACAGAATGAGAGATCGGGAGAGGGAGAGAGAGAGAGAATAGATTATTGGTTAGTAATACACTGTAAAAACATCGGTGTTAGATTTAACACCACGGGTGTTAAATCCAACACCGATCAAACTTCAATAGAGGACCACACCCACAGGTGTTAAAAATGCACTGTGATGGTGTTGAAAAGTGTTCACCTGACACTTCGTGGTGTTAATTTGACACTGTATCTGGTGTTATTCTGACACTGTACTGGTGTTAATTCAAAAATGAAACCACATGGTGTTGATTTGATATTTGTTGGTGTTAATATCAATGGTATAACACCCGTCCAGCTTCAATAAGGGACCACACCAGCTGGTGTTACTTTGGTGTAGATTTATTTTAAATTTTTTTCAAAAATCTAGTATTCTAATGTAAAATTCTTGATCGTCTTGTTTAGATTAAAAATCAACAAGAAGTGCAGTTACTAAGAAACTCTTCAAAAAACAGTTTAAAATTTGGAAATGACACCCGGAGGTGTTAATTTAACACCATAAATGAGCACCGAATATTTAACACCAGCTCGGTGTTCACTGTTTAACACCGGACTTTTTGCAGTGTACAGTCATGTTGAATAGATGAAAAAAAAAATATTATAGAGCATATACCACGACTATAGCACTGTGACCCATATTGATTATACGCATATCAATTTGATATCAATGAATAGATGCACTTACCCGTTATAGACGTCGAGTTTTCCACGGGCGCTGCAGTCAGCATGTACGGGGGAGGGCCCGTGGCGTTGTTCGGTCGGAAGTCGTGCAAGGGCTGGAGGCTCGAACACAGGGTGGGGTTGTCGCGCACTGGTGGTCCCGTGCCGAAACTGTCAATGATTCCGACGATGACAGCAAAAGCAAAGACGAAAGCAAACGACCCCTTCATTTCTTTTTTGTCAAGGTCAACCTAATCTAAGCTGTCAAATTGCCGGAGACGTAATAGCAAGTGAAATTCGTGAGAAAGCTATCAGGAACGTACCGATCGATGTATACTCGATACAACTCTCGAGATAGACGCCTTCAGTATGAGCCTAATTGCAGACTGCAGTTTTCTTCAATTCAGTGATGTCATTTAGTTTCGTTTGCCTTCCGTGATTGGCATGATGACAAATAAAAAACTTTTGGTCTGACAGAAAAAAGAGGGTGGGAAAAGAAAATTGCTGCAGAGTACGGTCCAAGTCCTTGTTTGCACAGGTAAGTGCCAGCAATGGAATTCAAACAAGCAGTACCACTGCGGGACAACCAAATTACTCTATAGTATAGCCTACCAAGTAACTATAGCTACGGAAGGTGTCAATAATCTTTTAAGACGAGTTGAGCATAGCAAGAGATGCAACAGCGCGAAACTTGTCACAGTAATATGGGCCTATATAGCTGTGGTAGAGTATGTGATAAGACTCCCGACTTCCATACCCGGAAAGACCCGAGTTCGATTCCCGCCTGGTGCTTTACGTCCTTGGACAATATTAAGATGTTCTTACCCACAATGTCCCTCTCGACCCAGGTGTACAGGTGTATTGGGTATATTAAGGTAATACTAATGACGAGGCCCTCTTGTAGAGAAGTGGGAACGTTGAAGAGGCTACCCTGGATAAGAAAAAATACTACATTATACTACTACTACTACATAGGCCTACTTTATATACTGCTGCTACTGCTACTACCACTTCTATACTACTACTACTACTACTACTACTACTACTACTACTACTACTACCACGTTGCCAAGTTTGTCACTTAATCCTATTGTAGTCTCGAGGTCTGAAAGAACATAGGAGCGGTATCCCATGCAGAGAGACTGAGGGAGAGAGAAGGGGCGGGGTCCCTCCAGGATGGAGTGTAACGAGACCAGTTGCTCAAGTTTAATATTCGTACATCAATCATAGCTGCTGTATAAATCGCGTGTATTTCTTCCCTTTCCAACTCCCGGTTCTTTTATTGGGCTTGGTTCTTGCGAAAGACGCAGCTCCATTTGGAAATTTTACGATTATGTTAGGGCGCCACCATGCGTTGTTCGAAAGCATTTACCAGACCAAACCGATTGTATACACTCCATTTTTTTTAACTCGAGACTATAATTGTCTGTATCTGTTGCGTTTAAAGGGATAGTACAGTATTGGTGGAGATGAGAATTGGGCTTTTAAGTTTTTGCAAGATACCAAGAAAACACTTATGAAATAATACAGAGCATACCATTTTAAGAGGAATTCAAAGTTTATTTGATGAAAATCGGGTTTGGAATGACTGAAACATTCAAAAACAAAGAAAAACAAAGCGATCGTAATAAAGTGTGGGTCCCACACTTTATTAGAATCGTTCTGTTTTGGATATCACAGCCATATTTCAAAACCAATTTTCATCAAATAAATGTTGAATTCCACATGGAGTCACATGCTCTTTCATAATTATCTCATAAGAGGTTTCTCATTGTCTCACCAAAAAATGTTAGAAACCTGAAATTAGGTCTCAACCAAAACTATACGATCCCTTTAATATTGTATTTTGGTTGATTCAAAACGAAGTTTTGTTTGGTGAAGTTTCGTTTTCAACATTTATAATACTGACCTTGGTAATATCAATAATTGTTATAAATTTGTAAGTTATGCCTTATGATAAAGACTTAGTGATGGATACATGGGTTTTAAAAAAAAGTATAATCAATTTTGTGAGGGGCCAACGGCTATTGAAATTGAAAAGTACACATCAGTTTAGGTGAAGAAACTTTTTGAAAGAGATTGGCACACAGAACAAGCAAGAAACAAACAAGCAAACAACAACAACAACAACAACAACAAAACCCAACAGAATCCTCAAAATTCACAATCAATCGTACCGGATCTCTGCAATCTGGCACCACGATAAGAAGGTGATTTGTTGATTTCCAGCTCATCACTATCATAATGATATCTCACTCTGTGTAGTTGCCGGTGAAATTCATACAGAATAAAGTTCTATTTCTATTTATTCATTTATTTATTTTTTTTATTTTTATTTATTTATTTATTTATTTATTTATTTATTTATTTATTTATTTATTCATTCATTCATTCATTTATTTATGTATGTATGCATGCATGTGTGTAAGTATATGTATGTATGTATTTATTCGTTTATTTATTTATTTATCTATATAGCTATCTATCTATTTATCTATTTATGTCTTCTTTAAAAGCAGAGTTGTGCCATTCAAAGCCACAAATGCCTGCTTTACAAGGGAGCCCTACGTTAGGCACACAACTGTAGTATACAAAAGTTACAAAATATGATACGGACATACAAACAATATTCAAGACAGCATAATAATAATCTATACAAATGGAATATAAATCAAAAGATAATGGACATATTTTATCGCAACACGGAGTTAATCTATTGTGCTCCATAATTAATTTCACCACAGTTGAAAAAATCAGACAATAATGATCTGTTTGTTCATAGAAATTTTTAGCAGAAAAAAAAAATGGAGTCGATGCTATCAGTACATCATCATCCCCCCCCCCCCCCTCCCCTTTACACAAATTGCATCTGCTAGGTCGCGCGAAGCAGAATTTATCGTACAAAAATATACTGTCCAACCTGGGTCCCGTTTTATCAAAAGATGAAATCGATTTTAAATTTCCTTACCACACATAGCAGGCTGCCATAGAATTACAGTTGAAATCAACTATATTATAATCAATAATGTTTTAACTCTTCACAAAACAGGGCCCTGTGGTCTAAAGTGACCACTTGCCTAAAACAACCAATCCAACAAGCAGAATAATAGTAAGGCCATTCGTTAGATCTCTTCTGGCCGTTTTGATGAAGTCATCCTGATTAAAAGAGATACTTGTCCAGACATAATTGTCCACGGTAGATTCAGTCAATATAGAAAGACCAGTTGAAGGTTGAAGGAAATCGGACAATCCTCTAACCTCACAATGATCGACGAATGCATTGTAATGTTTTGTTTCGCTTTTTTTTTTCAATGTATCCCAAGAGCTTACCACATTCACTTTCGTCTCGAATATTTAACCCACCATCATACACCAGTCATTTATAAACAATCACATAATTATGTCAGTGTGCAGCTTTTGGGTTAGTCTATTATCTATGCCAGGTATAGAGCGGAATTCATTTTGAACATATTCTGTGATCAACTCTAGAGATTGTTGTTTAAACGGAATTAAGGCAGTTCAGTGTCTTTATAAGGAAGATAATAACTTGAAACTTTAAAGGCAAGAGAAGAGAGGAGGAGAGTAAAAAAAAAAACACACACAAAAGAAATGCGTCTGGTGATTAGACAACTACAGTACGTGCGGTAGCATCTGCGAGAAACATGTCCAAAAATTGACATCACTCCACGCTCTGACGTGATCGATCGCTTGCCTTCTCCGTCAACCGGATCTCGTTGCCCTAGCAACGTATCTCGCTGGGGGAAGTCTTCCACGTCTGAGTTACACACCATTTCTTGTCGAGTGTGAGTATCGCTGTTGCTATCATGAGATTTGGGCGGCGTTAGCTCTTAATCCATCAGGATTCATGGACTCCGTGCCCACAAATAGATTTGTGTACGTATAGTGATTAGGGAGTTGGAGGGATGTATTTATACCGACTTTGGGAGAAATGCAAGGTAATCGTGTAAATGATATGAACCGTTTATACGATAGTATACTAATGATGCACAGGATAGAGTGTGTTAGTGAAGGTGCGGCGCGCTCGAGAGTATTGACAATGGTGCGACATGCACGAGGCGCAGCCGAGTGCATGTTTGCAACCGTTGTCAATACTCGAGAGTGAGCCGCACCTTCACTAACGCCACGAAATAATCCTGTGCATCATTAGTTTTATAAAATGGGTCGAAAACTAACAGCATTATTCACGTACCTTTGTGGGTCAATACCAGTCAGCTACATGTAGCACTCGCTCAAAAGTCAAGATGTCCGAAGATGTTCGTCCCAAACATTTACGCACGTCGCACTCGGAAATCCCGCACACTATAAGTACTGTACGTACGTATAAGAGTATACGTACGCCACGTACTGTTATGCACAAGAAAGGCTGTTGTGGCAGCCCGCGGCCCGAACTAGAAGTTGTTTACAGGATTGACAGCGCGTATAGTAGCGCGTGACGCACTTGTAACAACTGATTGAGTGCGCACTGCTAGTGTAAAACATTGTGACGTACGTCAAGCCAGGGAGGTGGAAGAGAGACGCTTCTTAGTGCTTACCAGAAGAAAATAATGCACGCACACGTGACTCATTTCAGCGCTTCCAATTGGCTACATTCTTGAACCCATTTTATAATAATATACATTAGATGACATACTACGTGCATACAATGAGGCATCTATGAAATAGGCCTACATTTTTTTTTGTTGTTGTTGTAATGATGCCTTAGACGTGCGCTGTTGGATTTGCCGTTGTGTTTCTAATTACATAATCGCATTTCAGTACAAAGAATCCATTTTACACGAATAAAATAACTTTCTATGTATAGGGGAGGTTCAAAGTCCCTGGTTTTCGCTAGAAACCCTCATCATGAAGGCACATCGTATATGCTTATATTTTGAGTTTGATAAACTCCATGGTCTTCAATGGGAACCCGGACATCATCCCTTCGGATATTACTGAGTATGAGGGAAAATTATAAATCAATTACCACAAAATGCCCCCTTTCGTTCTATCGATGCTGATGACTCTGCCAGAGTCTGGTGCACAAGTACTGAAGAAGAAAGATGAAGAAAGAAAGAAATAATACCTCGAGTTCAATCATCACAACCTATAATGAGAGAATTTAGCAATTATACTTACAGGGCTAAAACCAGTTGTCTGGGGTCACTCTTATACTCATTTCCAATAATAGAGGGCGTTTTTAAAGCGCAAACATCAATTATAGTTGGAACTGGATGGAGCAAAAAATCATTCAAATAAATTGATGACTGAGATGATGAATGAGATTTTCATACAGAAATAACGGATATCAGGCGAATATAACGGATATAATTTCCCACGTAAACTAACGTAAGAATCGAAACTCGGCTTCAGGGATCATACATTACAATAATAAATTAATATGTTTAAAGTGCAATCAAGTATGAAAATTATGCTTAGCGGACATTGATATCATTATTTTTGCACATTTGTGTTTGATTTGTTGGATGAAATGGACTAATGATTGTCGGTTCCCCCTCCCATATAGTATTTCCCATCTTTTCATGAGTGATTATGTTGTTGGAAAATACTACATTAAAAGAAGAAAAAAAAAAAGACAACCCCTCACACACAATATCAGTATTCAGCGTGTAATCCTGTTCCAAAATCGTTTCGAGGTCATCATTATTACGTTATACATCGTTGTGCATCTCTAACTAAATGGGTTGATTTTATCGTTTACAGCTTACTCTGTCGCCCAAGCGACCGAATATACCTTGTATATCGAACGATAGAACGTCATCACACACATACCAAATGAAATAATACCTCGATATAGTCAATCATTTTATTTAATATTGCAAGAGATCTAGTCTTATTTCAAGTCGAGTACTGCATTACATGGTGCTTCAATTTATAATTCAAATTCTAATCATTCCTCATTTCCCTCGGCGATTACATCGTATTAAACTTCTGCCCCTACAGTGCTCAACGAATTTTTATTTGCTCAATGTGTTCTTTATGTCTCGGCTGTGGGGGCGCTCGCCGCAGGCTATCCTCCCACTCGTCTGTGGATCTTTGTGAGATCAACTTCAGTGTCTGTACACAACGTGTGTGTGTGTGTGTGTGTGTGTGCGCGCGCGCGTGTGTGTTTGTTTGTGTGTATGTGTTTGTGTGTGTACTGTGTGTGTGTGTGTGTGTGTGTGTGTTTATACAAACCCTGTTATCAGGATCATATTACGCTTCACATGCAGCAGTCAAGGTCATAATGATTAGTAACAGTGTAGTTTGCAGAAGGTCTGTAATTGATAATACATTAAAATTTTGTAACAATACATTTGTACCACGCTTAAGAATATAAAGTTTCTAAGCGCCTTACATAACATACTGTTTCATATGAAACTAAACCAATATTATATATATATATATATATAATCTTACATTATTCAACATCAGTACAATCTCTATACAATAATTTACGTTTCTCAATATACTTTAGCATTCTATTAGCAATAATCAAATGCTAGAATTAGCATTAGCTTAATTACACACACACACACACACACACACACACAAAAGCGTAACATATGAAACATAAGTTCATACTAATCTCAACTTACATTGACTTCTAATGTGTCTTTAGGAGGAGCTTAAACAATTGAAAAATAATAATCGATGTATGGTGATGAAGATGATAATCTTCATAGCACAATTTACCTTGATATTCTTCCTATTTAATTTCATCTTGATTACCGATTTCCATTTTCAACAACTTAGAGTACAGTGTACAAAACACATCATGAAAAAAAAAACAATGTACATACTAAATAGGGCCTATCTAAGAATTATATAAAACACACAGTTGTGAAGTCAAGATGCATAATAATTACTACATAATGTTGAAATGTAGCGGAAGATAAAAAGCAGAGCTTGTAATATCCATTCCCCTTAAAACAATTATTACAGAAAAGTATTGCCTTTATACTGAGAAACGTGACAATACATCGGACATCGACTAATAATAACCTTTACAAAGCTATATATATTCATTCAATCAATCATTCATTCATTCATTCATTCATTCATGTGTTTCCATTTCAAAACATAACCTACAAAGGCTTGGTCCACAATATCTACCAAGCTGTCATCAGACTTTAATTAAAGGGCCTTCTTATCGTGTTTGAAACACATTTGTCACGACTGAATAAAGTGAGATATAAACTCTAAGGAACAGATGTATTCAATGCAATCTACCACCTTTAAACCTCTCATTCTCGTTTGATTACCATTGATCATGATTCAGTGTCTCAGATCACGACTTGAAGTCGTAATGCGCGGAATGTCACCTTTAATTCAGGCTGGAATAGGCCTATTTGGTATCAATTATTCGTCTGTTTTCAAAAGATTTTTTTTTCTGTTCATCAGGAAATCTAATACATTCAATGTAGCATTCAATCTAATACATTCAATTTCGCTCTGATTGTCACAAGTGCAGCCCAATCGTATCCTCTGTACTTGAATGGAACAGGCTAGATCATTCAATTAGATCAGCTTCTTCCATATATTCATTTAAGAGATTGTTTAAGCAAAGTTGCTATTTGTAAGTAACACACGAAATTCATTCTGGGCTTTATCATTCCTGTATAATAGCGTTTTTAATTGTTATTTCGGCATTCTGGTGAACTCTTGCTGTGGCATGTACTTTTTATGTTACTTTGCAATGTACAGTATGCTGGTATGTATCTACACTGTATTATGTCATCTTCTGTCCCGTTTTGCTATCTAATGTACATATGTTCATCAATATTATTCAGGGCTCCATGGAAGACCACTATTTATTGGTGAATGGACTACCCTGACAAAAGATGAGAAATAAATAAAATAAATAAATTAATGTTTTACATCAATCTTTATCATTTTGCAAATAAAACTGATATCGTAGTACTATTCGCACTGATTATTTAACTAAGATTACAAGTTCCCTCACACGCTGGGAAGGCCAATGACTCACTGACATAAATACCACGCACTGCACTGAGTGATGGTAATAATCATGAATAGGCCTCGAAAATCGACAAGTTAGTAATATGCCAAACTTGGTAAAGGGCGTTGCCAAAAAACGCCAACCGACCACGCGTTCACACAGGTCAAGAGCAGTGTGGCGCGTTCCTACTGCTTAGCGAACAATATTCGCTGAAACCATCGTTGCCTTCTTGAAGGGGCAATATTCGACTGTTCGCCCCAACTACTACTCAGTAGTCGACCAGTTATAACGCGTCCCGTGGTATGCACGAAGTTTACGCCCATTGATATTGTTTGTTTGGCTTTTGCTCCCGTAGTCACGTGATCCGCCCGCAATACGCCGCCGCGCATGCAGTGTACATGTATTGTTACTACACACACACACACAAATTGTACATTCAAGGAACAGTGTGTGTGTGCGCGGCTGCTCAATATTACATAGCGGCACTTGGCTTCACGACTCGCTTCATGTAACGCGCTGCACTGTTTATCTGGAATTCGGAAGCCTTCGTCTAAAACTAACACATGGGACTGGGCACTGTGTGAGCGGATCGTCGTGCAAAGCCGGACGGCAAGGCTCGAAATCGGACAGTTTTATCCTCATTATTTACGTGTAAAATTGGAAATCACAATCATCTGAGCGGAGAAGAATACCCACGGAATATATCTGTCGGGTGTTTGAGCAGTGTCAGTCGTGGATTCGTCTGAAATTGAGTATGAACTCCAGTAAGTCGAAGGGAAAATCCAGCAAGAAAATGGACCCAGCACCTTCAAGCAAACCAAGGCTTTGCCAACTGCAAGCCGGCCCCGACGGCTTCGGGTTTAATCTTCACGGAGAAAAAGGTCACCACGGACAATATATCAGGGCAGTTGACAAAGGTGAGAAGCTCGATTTTTAATTCATAATGCGATCATCGACGATGACAGAAAAGAGTCGGAGGAAAATTTACTTTAGCAGCGGAACTTAAACGACGAACTGTAACTGGTAACTGTACTAGCTCTGTACACTACCATTCAATTCAATCAATCCTCATACAGTCATACACATGGCTGCATGCAGCAGCAGCTAGTTAGTAGTCAGTTAGTAGCACTAACTAACTGTTACATTTTTCTTCTTCTTAACCATGCAGTGGTCAGACTTCAATCAAACTTATACTGGAAACCATCCTATTAGGGGATGGGGTCCCAAAGTTGCTTGTGTGTTTCATGTGGTCCCCAGGGGTCCGGGGGTAGCCACCCCCCCCCCCCCCCCCCCCTTAAAATGAGAAATCTTCAGCACTGTCGGACATAGCCCGACAGCGCGACCAGACCCCCGTGGCTGTGCGCCACCACTTGCTGCGCTGTGAGCTGTTTACATGTGCTGTGAATGTGTGCAGCAGGACTGTGGATACTGTAGGATAGTGTACACACAAATTATAATAACTCACTAGGCAAAACGTACTCAGTACAGTAGTAGTTATTAATATTACTCGCATTCTTGAAGAAACTGTTGAAATTTAAAGTCTACTCTAAACTGGAGACTTACGCCTGAAAAGTGTGTGAAATAATGTTGAACGAAGTGAAAGATTGGTCTGTAAATCTGGTCATTGGGGATATGTTCTGTGGATGAGAGATAAGTCAAGAAAATAAAAAGCTCCTCCGAACAGACGGATTTTTCTGTCTAGAAATAATGCTGCTAAGTGTTGGACTGTTATTAAACTGATTCCAGTTCGGTATTGATTGGGGAAAATGCAAAATACTGTAGATTTCTAGTATTAGCCCGCCCCCCCCCCCATCTACTTAGAACGTACATACTTGATTGGTCGATTGCCCATCATGTTACGTAGTTCAAAGTTCAATTGCGCGCTGTGGCTGTCAGTCTTGCTATTTTATTTGAGCAAAAACGGATAGCGCATGGCTGACGTCACCCATTTCCATTGACTCTTGTTTTAGACTCCCGATTGTCTAGAAGTTTTTGTTCCGTCACATGGCTCTGATGTCACAATAAACAAATATTTGCCGCATGCACTCAACAATTATGAGCGCGCTTAGTATAGTAGGCATACTTTTGTCGCTCATTTTTGTATTCAACCGATCGGATTCTTGTACGTACAACAGTACGGATACACGGTGACTGTGCAGGTACTCATTCGTCTTTCACAGAAAGTGGTTGCCATTTCTGTGCTACATGTAAAATTCAAGAATCTGTGTGTCAGACCACAAACAGTGAATGGTCACGACTGCGATGAGTGTAGTACAAGATTTGAAGCTGAGTTGAATAGTGTGCCTCATCCACCGAGTGCGTAAGCTTGTTCCATTGCACGAGTAAAGACCATGCACTATTTGTTTTATGTTTAAACACGTTCGAAGTGTTGTACAGGAGGAAACACAGGTCACACATTGAGCAACCCTTTTTAGAGTGTAGTGCCAAGCTCTTGGACAATAGGATCACACAGCAAAAGTAGTAAAACCAGCTTCCATTTCCGATTGGTACTGTTAGACTACAGTGATACAATCACACGCCTACTGGTATCATGACGTTAGTTTAAAGTTCCCTTTAAAAAGATAGAGCAAAAATAGAGAGAGTGCAAGCAAGAATTGGCAATGGAAGTGCACAATAATAGAACAAAACTGTGTAGTACTGTCTTTGCTGTTTTATAAAGCATTTAATGACTACATGGCTCATCATAATCAGTTTCTCTCTTCATCCAAGAGTTTTGCATCACCCCCACCTCCACACTCAACATGATGCATCAGCATTGTTGTAATGTTTCAGTACATAAAAGCACTTGAGAAATCTTCTTTGCATAATACTGCATGTGGTACAAGTGTACAAACCCCAGTAATCAAAACCTTTTATGATGTACAAACTGTACTTCCAATATATGGTAACACAATATTGTAGCTAGGTATCATGTACAATGTACATAAGAGCAGTGTTGCTCTGAGAGCTGTATGACTTGTTTCTTGTTGGAGCAGTCTGGTTTTGATAAATAAAAGATGATGGCTGGCGTGGGAGGCAGAGATATTTCAGGCCTACTACAAAGGGAGTTTAATCTAATCTTAGTTATAGGCATTACAAATTTGCAAGTTGTAGTTTATAATGCTATTGTGAGAAGGCTATTGACTGATGGGTCGCAAGATGAAGTCGCTTGAGTTTACAATCCACTGTCTACTGTTACTGTAAAACCAGAAATTTTTGCGTGCTTTTTAATTTTGCGAATTTCCCGAGAGCCAACAGTCATAATACAGTCAAACCTGTCTATAGCGGCCACCAAAGGGATACGGAAAAAGTGGCCCTTATAGACAGGTGGCCGCTATAGACAGGTAATCCA
Organism: Diadema antillarum; assembly: GCF_040938485.1. Classification (NCBI taxonomy): domain Eukaryota; kingdom Metazoa; phylum Echinodermata; class Echinoidea; order Diadematoida; family Diadematidae; genus Diadema; species Diadema antillarum. The sequence goes on from NW_027271673.1 coordinate 405,603, forward strand.
ACTTTGTGTGCATTGCCTACATGTACATATATCATCGTTGTATATACATGTACATTTATGTGTGTACGTATGCACACGTGTGTATCATGCATAGAACAATGCCGGTGTTTATGAAATTGTTGCACAGTACACTAGATGTAGCATGTGCACAGTCATGAATTAGTGCATTATTGTGACTGAATAAGTGATGAATGCAACGGTGGCGATCACTGAATGTTGCCCAGAAATGACTGGCACGGCTAAAAAGCAGAAAAACACCCTGAATTATCAGCTCGACTACGGCTCCATCGTGTTTTTGGCCGCTATAGACAGGTTAAAATCTACCGCGGGATACAAAATTTGTGGCCGCTGGCCGCGTTAGACAGGTGGCCGCTATACACAGGGTCTTTAACATGGCTTTTCTCTCGGGGGGATTTTTCAGTGGCCGCTATAGACAGGTGGCCGCTATAGAGAGGTGGCCGCTAAGGCAGGTTTGACTGTATTAAGATGCTCATGACAGTTCTTGTCTATAAATGCATTGAATGTCAATGGCAATTCACATATTTGGCTCATGCTGCTAAGGATTGCAAAGGATTCTCATACGGGTTACAGAACTGGTACAACTGTAGTTTGATATTAAGATTATAGTGATTTAACCCAGCAACTCGCAATTTTATAGATTTTAAACAAGTTAAGCTTCCGTACTATAAGTCTTCCAAACACAGTTGTCTTGCCTGGACCTAAAATTCATTTTAAATCATTTACTGCACTACACTGCATTACCCTAAGAACCCACACTTGCAGTGTTGTACCTGTCATGCACACTGGTACATACTTTTTGTTCATTCAGTAGAATATACACAATGTCACATACAGTGTATGCAGACTTTGCGAATTGCAAATGATACCTTTATTTGATAAATAACTTTTTTGAAGTACATCTATAGGCCTACTTATGATGTCACTCTGTCCTTTACATGACTTATAATAGTAAAATCTGGTCGTAGAAAATTCAAATTAAAGATTTAACCTTTACAGAATGGCAAAACATTGTAAAAAATGAATTTTAATTTCTGCCTCATTCTCCTACAGTGTATTCCTCTGAGAATGAAAAAAGTGAGGAAAGTGATTCTAATGGAAAGTGTGTTTGAGAGAGAATGCGTTACTGCCACACGCCTACAGATGCCATTGAAGTTTGTTGGTGACTAAGCCCTCAATGAGGTCCTTGTTACGTGCCTCTTACAATACCCAGCTTGCAAGGTCGCCGCCTACCAGTCCAACAATAGTAGCAATCATCTGACTTACACGTCTGTGAGTCTCGCCTGGGAAAGTCCTCGCATTGTTTGTGTACAATGCCCGCAACCCAAATTGAGTGGACATGGATTTTTTTTTGGGTGCTTATTGGTGTATAATAGAGAAAAAGCTGTAACTTTAGATCACAGCAGGTTGGAGGCGAATGCAAAACAAGTATTTTACAAGAGTCTTCAGAGTTTAAAGGAGTACAACTGTATGGGAGAGGGAGAAATAATTTGAATGTTACAATGTTCCATTTGATTTGATTGGATTTATCTATTCTCTGTATGGCACATCGTTTACAGGTTTTCCTTTCTTTTCTTTTTTTTTTTCTAGTGGGCCATGGACTAGGTGTATACATGTACAATGCATTTGGACTGGATTTCCCTTTCAAATATGCTGTGGAGGTGTTTTTTCCCCCCTCATTTGAGCATCATTAAAGAGTACAGTAAACACTCACTGGGCAAAGTTAAACACTTCATTCCTTTTTTTTTTTAGTTATAGGAGTGCATTATTTATAATTTATCTATTTATTTATTTATTTCATTTTTTATTTTTTCAAATTCAGTGACCACAATGGCTAAAAGTGTCCTTCTGTATTTTAAAGGATGTACGTGTACATTGTATGTGGATTGTAATTCAATGCAAGCAGTGTAAAAAGAGCCTGGTATTCATTCTTGTCCTACAAAACTGTGCTCAATTGATTGTAACCAAAGTGATATGAGAGCCCTGCAGAAGTAAATAGAACATTTATCCTTGTCAAGAGATTGTGAGGAAGGGCTGAACCTCGTTCTGTTTCCCAGAATGCTTGCCTTAGCCCCAGGCTCAGCTGTCTTATTCTATTTATAAAATTTAAACCCAAACTGAGCTGTATTGTTCTATCCTGTTTGCTATTTACAGACTACACTATTCCATTAGAGTTAAGCATGTACAGTTTTTGCAGCAAGTTTACAACGAACTTACCCAAGAATTCACAGAGAATCTGTATCATATATTTACAAGGAAGGAAAGCATACAATGAGTAGAATCAAATTGAAATTCTACAACTGTGCTGTATAACATTAGCCCAGGATGTATTTTTATCAAAAGCCATTTGCTGTTTCCTATTTTGTAAACTGAGCTGTATGTTCCTCTCAACTCTGCCTCTATTGTGCTGAAATGAAGCTTTGAAAAAACAAAAAATGCAGTTTTTTAAAACAAGTGTTGCAGTTTATGTGGCTTGATAAAACACAACAGAGGAGATGTGTACAAATTGTAAACATGTACATTATGTATGTTGTGTTAGTACTACATTGTACATTGTACTGTATGCTACACCCTTAGCTGCACCAGCACCGAACATTAGGAGTCTGAGACAAAATTCAAACTTTTTCTGACTGCCAAGATCTCTTTGTGATCCTGAATTCATATAAAAAAAAAGAAAAAAAAAGTTTTATAGCATTACAACAAGTCTATTGCTTGTATTTTTGTCCTCTGTACAGTGTAAGTGTAGGAGAAAAAAAAAAAGATCTCTGTTTTCCTTACAGTAGACCAGTTCACTATAAAATGCATTCAAATTTCATTCAGACCTCAGTGAAAATGGTTGCTCATGGCAACCAGAAAACAGGCGTGAATCTTTCCTGACCTACAGTACACGTATGTACATAACTATGGAGTAAAATGTCAACTATACATCGTACATTCAATAAACCAGTTTGTAATTACATACTAGTAGTACACTGTATTGTAGCTCTTGAATGTACAGTTGTACTCAAATGGGTACAAATGACCTTTCTTTTTTCTCAGTTGGTTAGGGGCTTCATTCATTCATTCTATCATTCATTTTTCAAAGTGACACAATGCAATAACCTTGCATGGTGTACATTTTGTATTTAGAGTTTGTGGGATTCATGTTCAAATAAAAGATGAACTTTCCCAGATCAGGTGACAAGAATGCCAGGCTGTCAACTTTAATAAACACTTGGGGAAGCATTCATTTCATTGTTTTGTATTGAATTAAAGAAACATTTTTATTGATATTGTCAAATTTACCAGGTGTTGAATAGATGGATGTGCTGGCAAGTGCCATTTGTAAGGAATGTAAACATTAATGATCATTACAGCACAAATGCTTAATAAATCTCAGTAACATTGCAAACCACATGGCTACTGGTAGAAATGGCCTTTTTCTACTCATGCTCAAAGTGAATTTACGAACTAGTTTTATGTTTTGTATTAGTTGAGTTTGTCTTGGCAATATTGTAAAGCACATGGAACATGCACAATGTACATGTACGTACAGCGTGTGATGTGGTGCGTATAAAGATGGGGTGGATGGGTATTTATAACTATATAGCCATACACCGAACATTAGTTATTTGCATACGGGTATGTACATTGATTAGAAAGGAAGCAGGTGCATGTGCTTAAAGGACAAGTTCACCTTCATAAACATAAGGATTGAGAGAATGCAACAATATTAGTAGAACACATCAGTGAAAGTTTGAGGAAAATTGGACAATCGATGCAAAAGTTATGAATTTTTAAAATTTTTGTGTTGGAACCGCTGGATGAGGAGACTACTACAGCTTGTGAGTCATATGCGTACAACAGTATAAAGAAAATGTAAAAGAAAATTCAACATATTTTCACTTTTTTCGCATAATAAAAGAGCTCTTGACTTGCCTCTTTCTAAAGGCAGCGGGAATAATATTGCCCATAACATTTGTCGGTAACGAGTCAGGGGAATATGTACTTTTTTCAAAAGATGGCATTTTGTGAAATTCTCTTTATATTTTCCTTATAATTGTTGTACGCATGTGACATCTAAGTTATTCATACACTGCAGTAGTCTTCTCATCCAGCGGTTACTGCACAAAAACTTCAAAAATTCATAACTTTTGAACGGATTGTCTGATTTTCCTCAAACTTTCAATGATGTGTTTTACTAATATTGCTACATTCTCTCAATCCTTATGTTTATGAAGGTGAACTTGTCCTTTAAAAAATCTATAAAAAGCAGTTCAAGTGTACATAGAATAACTTTTACATGGACTTGACACCATAAAAGAACCATTTGTTTAAATAATGCCATCAAGATCTGTACGTACAAGTGTGTATTGTGTGGAGAGAAAGCTTTTCAAGACAATGCTTGCACTTCTTTTCGATGGTGCCTGTATGGTAGCTTCAGTCATGAGCACAGAACCAATGAAGGAGGGTATTTCCTTTCATAGCAAAGAATGGGTGTGAGCCACACTTGTTGTAGATAGTGTTTGGGGCAGCCGAGATGATCTGGGCACACAGGTATTTGAGCGGAAGCCCACGCAAGACGATCCCACAATGGAGATCAGCGTGTGGCTGTATTTTTGAGCGTCTTCTTGAGTTGAAGCGGGGGTGCTTGCTGTTATCCATTGTCAAGCTACCCCTTCAAAAAAGAGTCTGCCCCATTCACCCTTCTTGTGTCATAATCGCTCATGCGTGACATTATTCCACTGGGGAATTCTTTCTCTGAAAGACTAAAAAAACAACAAGAATGAAAAGTGCCTCCATAAGACTTCAAAGTTTTAGCACCCATCGGTCAAAAGAAAAGTTCCCCAATGAGTTCTACAAAGTAAATGTGCCCAGTCAAACAGCCTCGAAAGTACACTGTACAACTTTCTACAATAGTATGCTATATTATGTACAATGTACATGAAGGACAGAATTGCATTTCATTATAGATAAAGGGGAGATAAACCCCAATCTCTATGTGGATGCAGTGAATACACATGTTGTACTTATACTGAAATGTTATTACACATCAGTGAAGTTTGGGGAAGATAGGGCAATCTCTTTAAAAGATATGACTGTTTTGAGTTTCAAATATTGATATGCTGTCATTGTCAAATACATTGTAGTAACCTGAAATCTCTGCTACAGTGTGTAGATCATGTTTTGTTGACTTGTCTGTTTCAATGTGACAATGTCCATAATTTGTGTTTTTCATTTGCTATAATCATTGCCTGAAATTCATTCATTGCTACACTGCAAATTTACAAACTTTTGTATCATGTCCTGCTGTAAAACCAACTGAACTATTTTGTATGGTTCAAAAATATCATATCTGTAGGATGTTTGACTTTTTTTTCAATCTGTGATTCTTTCTTGGTTGTGCTTAGAAGAGATGAATTTTGCCGCCATGATGAAAATGTTGGCAGACATGACGCTGATTTCAGCAATCACCAGGGTACTGCAATTTGCGGTGGTTATCTCGCCAATTCATCAGCTATCGAGACACGATGACACTTTATCATCGAACTTTGACCCATCAGTTCCTTTGCCGCCCATTTCAGGAATGATTAAAGGGGAAACACCACTCCTAGTTTGAATTGACTACATGCATAAAAAGAGGGTTTTTAGTCAAACAAAGATAAGATGTGGTAGTTGAGGAATTTGGCAACTTCTCACTTTGTTACAAAACAATCTAATTTAGTCGTAATCATGTGATGCAAAAATGAGGTGATAATGGTATTTAGATACTGAACAGCTCTTTCATCGTTTTTCAAACATTGAATTTTTTTAAAAATACATTGTATCAAAAACCAGCAATGTACATATGTACATACTCTTCATTGTGGCAACGTTAGCTACATGTACTCTCCTCTTAGAAAAAAATGCTGTGACTATTTGGATTGTACTTCATAAATATGATTATTTTGTATTGATTTATATTAGTTTTCCATCGCTCTGTAGAATTACCATTTCAGAATGAACAAAATACACATTCTGTGTATCAAAAGCGCTTTCAAGTACCTGGTTTTTGGTGCAATCGGCATCTGGTGGGAATATTTTAAATCGGGACAGGAATGAAATACAAAATATGCATCTTACAGTCTGTATGAATGTGAAGTCTGTGCCTCAATTGGTATTTGCATGCATTGAAAGTGAAGTACATGTGTACTCTAGTTTTCGCTCTGCTTCACTCAGCCTCACTCATGCATTTTATGAGAAAGTTTTAGTCAATGTTTGCTCTGTGAGCAAGAAAAGCCTGGTACACTTTGATACTGTGTATAGACCACAATACTGTAAAACACTGTACTTGTATGGCGGCATGGAATTTTTCGCAAACAATAATAAAAGCCGACAACCTTTTTCGCGGCATGAATTTTTTGCGAATTGCCACTTGCATTCAATGCATTATGTAGTGTAGGCAAAAACTTTTACTTAAATTGCGAATCTTTGCTCTTGCGAAATTCATGAAATTGAAAATGTCCATCGTATTACATTCCTCGTTTTACAGTATTCAAATTCAGAATTATAATTGTCACCAAAATCTGAAGTCATTACACTTGTATGAGATTCTGTTGTTAGTGTGTCCAGTATGGTATTAACAATTGCCCATCATGTATTTTTGTTTGGGACTAGTCAGTGTGAACGTGATCTACAAAGCTGTACAAATGTGTAAAGGGTGCAGCTTTGACTAATTAGGTAAATTCTTTTTCTTCCATGCATTTCGATAAAGAAAACATGCAAAGTTTTGCACATGCTATTCAATAGTAATGTACATTGTAGTGTACTATACCCAAGGCATACATGTAACATACTGTACACTGTGCAGACCATTGCTCCGTGAACTGTAGCGTTAAGTCTCACGTACCGTATTGTCACACTTTTGATTCTAAAAACAAGCTTGTTCTTTATGTGGGCCTCTCTTTTCCAATTTCAATATAATAGGATGATTTTGAACAAATAGGTCATAGGTCAATATGCACTTGCACATTTTCTCTTTCTGCTTTCAAATGTACATTGTATGTTGTTTTGTATTGATTTGTTGTAGTTATTGAATTTGTGGTATTGCAGATGAAATTTGATTTGATTTGATTTGATTTGAATTGAATTGAAAAGCATCCTCCTTTTTAATTGTGATGGGGAGGATCATCACTTTGTCAAATACATTTGATTGCATTTTATTTTAAAGCTACACAGTAGGAAGTTGAACGGTAGATTGAAGCTGAGTGTCGTCAAAAGTTTTATTTGATTACCCTGTCTCTGTCTATTAAGAGCCATCAATCAGAATAGAGGGCATTGTTCATGTTGATTAAGTGTCATCACTGTTAAGTAAACAATGATGGTTGAACTTTCTTGAGTGGCATCAGTACCATCCTTTTCAATACTGATCAACATGTAGGTCACCTACATAAATGGACCGTCATGAAAAGTGACGCTTGTGTATGAATGAAGTGATCATAAAACAGGTCATTGAAATGAGAAAGAGGTGTACACGTTTATATACTGCAGTGCAGTCTGATTTATGCTGTTGTTAGCTTTGATTATAGAAATAAAGAAAAATTAAAGCAAGAAAATGGTGGAAGTTTTATCAAAGTCAGACATGAAAATAATCGGGTTACTGTATACACCATATGTTTTGTGGGCTTTTTATTTTCAGCAAATTTCACAAATTAGGTGGTACATTGTATTTGCGAATTTAACAACACATGAAAAATATTGATTCTGATCTTGTTACAGTATGAATGCAATGTGAACAATGTACATAATTCCTCTATTCATAGTACCACACCTCATAATCATGAATTTAAACACTTGCCAAATTTTTGGAGAGTCCCAATTTGCAAGAAAATAGACTTACTATTTTTATATAATACATTGCTCAGTACTGGTAATTGTACTGGTAGAACCTTGGACACCCACAATAGAAAACTAACAAAGCAGGATTAAATCGAAAGTAAAGTGAATCATTTATGATTAATGTTATGATTTATGATACTTTAACTCTATAAAGGGTACAGATGATTGTTGCTAAAGGAAAATGTGATTTTTTTTCCTGTTAATTGATGATCTACAATTGTACATGTATGAGAAGGACACAATGCTGTTACCTTCAGTATGTAATAGGTAATATACAGTACATGTAGCAGGAAGTTTCTGTCTTGCATGATTCAACAGTATGCAATTATTTCTTTGTTTTGTATAACTTGCTAACTGTCTTTTGACTGTCATAGAAAAAGACAGAGAGGGGCATACATGTAATAGGAAAATGAAATTCCATAATTTATTATTGGGAAGTGAGTCAGGATGACCATCATTTGAAAGCACTGAACTAAAAGTGGAAACTTTCAGCAGGAACGCTAGCGGGTCTTTAAAGCTTTGAAATCTATTTCACACACAAGAAAAGCCTACCTGACTTGGGAATTATTTCATGCTCACTGAGGAAATACACTATATATAAAAGTATCTCCATGACTGCTCTTTGGAACCTTCTTGATTTTGATACTAGAGCAAATGTTTGCAGCCCCTGTTGTTATCAGTTTTCTCATAGTTAAAGTGTCTACAGTGTATTTCAAAAATTCTTGAAGAGGAAGAGGACCGCCAGGATCGCCAACCAAACAAAATGAAAATGGGTTTAAATCCACCTTTCAATAAGCTTCAAATTGTCATAAGGGCTTTTTACACTTGTGTTTCTTAACCCCGGACTTTCTCTGACCCAGGACTATCGTTAGTCCCGTACCAATTTTTTCAGCTTTTTACACTCGCCAATTAGTCCCGTACTATCTCTTGTCCGGGGCTAAGGAGAAAACTGACCTTTTTACACTCGTATTTCTTAGCCCCGGACTTTCCAAACCACATGAATATTCATAATTACGTTGTGTACTGTACACGTACACGCACGCATCGGCAGCACTTGATTACCTCGTTTCTTATTGGTCAGTGAGGGTCGGACTTCGTCTCCGTCGCTTAGCCCAGGATTATTTTTTCGTTCTGTTTACACTCACTTGCTTGGCACCGCAATTGCGGTGCTAGCACCGCAATTGCGGTGCTAACCCCTGCTATTTTGCAGGGCCAGATAGTACCGTACTATCGGTGGGGCTAGCCCACTTTGGCAAAAACGAGTGTAAACAGAAAGTGGGCTAAGGATAGTCCGTACCAACGGTGGGGCTAAGGCCCCCCTTAGCCCCACCGTTGGTCCGGGGCTAAGCAAAATTTTACAAGTGTAAAAAGCCCTATAGGGGCATGCCCGGTACAGTAAAGTAGAAGAGGAAGTCTTTGATCCAAAGGATTGTCTGTGCAGAAAAGAAAAGCCAAATTTTTGTTCATGCACGTAGAATTCCAACAACTGCTATCAAAAGGCAGTAAAGCCCTGCTCAAGTAATTAGAGCGAAACTGTACAAAGTCAGACCTCCCAACTGTTCTGAATTTGGAGGAAAGATTCTGCTGAATTTTGACCAGTCCCAGCTCTTGTTTCAAGGGTAGTTTCCCATTTTTCTTGATAAATTGACTGCACACTTGCATGGGAACTACTATTTCAATCCCACTTTTGAGCCAAATTATCCCCTTTTTCAGTCAGAAAAGGTTGGAAGGTCTGGGAAGTGCACACCATCTTGATTCCAAATCCTGTAAGATTTGTTTTTAAATGTTTAAATGATCCACTTGTGACTGATATTGCAAAGCACACCTTGCATGAAGCCATTTTGCATAAAACTGTGAATGTGATAAAAGTGTGTATTAAAAACACATCTTCCTGGCACAGTAATGCTAGCTTTCAGGCAAAAACCCATTTTGGGTACAAAGAAGCTTCATGTAGTATGTATTTTAGGCCCTCTCTGATACAATATGACTACCATCCCTTTTACAACATCCTGGTAGAAAGAAAAACTGGCTATGTGGACTTTGGCTGTCCAATTGTACACGAGATACATACTGCTGGGTCACAAAGTCCAGTCCATTGTTGTCCTGATAAACCATCATTAATTACACCTATTGAGGTGGAGTACCAAGTCGTACATAATCTCTTGTTCAGAGGGAGGATATCAATCAAAGAATCTTATTGAGGGAGGACCAGCAGCAGATAAGACTTGGTACAGTACTTGAAATCAGGTATTGAAGTGAAATAAGAATCAACATCTTTTCAAGAGCAGAGTCAGACATTGCTGCTTTTGAATAGACAGGTATCATTTACCATTTGCAGATAAAACAAAAACCCAGCTTACGTTCTTCAAAATAGTTCTAAAATGTGAGTTAGGGACAGATGTGATCAATGTATAAATGTAATCATTGTTTATTATTGTTTAGATATAATACAAAATGTGAACAATGGTTGAAATGAAATTGTTTCTAAGACAAACCCTCTACAGTTATGGTTTATTTAGGAAAAATAGTGAATATCTCCTCATATCTTACTTTTTGTTGTGAAATCATAAATATAATGGTAGGATGTTTTGTGATACAACTGACCTACACATATGCATCATATGATAACTCGAACATTTTTTTATATCATTGCTCCCAGTGGTAAACAGTACCTTTAAGCCGTTGCCACTGTACTGCATGTGTAGTATTCAATGTACGTTACCTTTCAAAAACACCCATTTCTCATGGGCCGTTTTCATACAGATCAAGAAACATATCAAATAGCAATGCTGAATTACAATGACGATTACAATTACGATTAGAATCATTGTGCGTACACATGACCGAGGAAGGCTTAGCGGATTCTGCGGTTTTGAATTTCAGAGCAAGGAGAGGAGGTGTGGCTTGTTTCCAATTTCCCATCAATCACTGTTGAACAGTATCAAAGTAGCAACTGCAGTGCGAGCATTTTAGGAGCGTACTTTTTGTGCGGAAGTGGATGAAAGGTCTCCGTAAGCTCCACCCCCAAAATACAATTTTGGAGGTGAATCCGTACACACGACTGTTTCGTTTTGTGATTGTGGAGAAACGTGATTGGAAAACACCTCCAGACCGTCATTTGAATCACAATTTCGGAATTATGATTCAAATCACCCTCCGCAATTCCAGTCTGCGTACAAGGGTACACATGGGCAAAATGTGTCCTTTCAATCATGGTTCTCATAATGCGTCATAACGATTCTGATTCAAATTCCGAACTTTCGATAGTGTGTGAAAACAGCCTAAGTAGCCATTCTTGCCCTGCACATATTGCTGATAAACAGTAGATTGTTTCCAGGATACCTTAATAAGCACTGCAACAGATCGCACTACTTTCACATTCCCCAGTGACGTCTTTAATATTCTCTGACAAATAATTTCCTAAGATATTGGTTTCAGTGGTTGTGAAAGAGTTTTGTCTTGTGCTCTATGAAAAGAGTTATTAATCATGCGCTAGTTTCAGAGCATCTTGAGTCTTGTGATTAACTTTCATTTTCAGCTTCCATTTACAGCTTTAATCTCCATCATAGAAAAAGTGATACTTACCACCTTCTTCCCCTTATGCTTTCAAAGTTCATACCCTTTGATTTACATTGGGATTTTTTTTTTCTTCTCATTGGTGGCGATAGTTTGAAGTCATACTTTATGATGCACACTGGATAATTCTGATGAAAAGTTTGATTTTAGGAATATAATGTGGTTCACTGTTATTACCGTACTTAAAGCCTTCTACCACCCATACAAGACTGATGTACTGTTGTACTGTACATGCTGCGAGAGCAACTACAACAAGTAAAAGATATTGACAGTGTATTATACTGTGTGATTGTGTTATCAACACTGAGAGTACTGTATAGAAAAGAAAAACATTTCATTAAATGGGAGATCATAAAGTTCTTTGAGACACACTGAATACATACTGTACATGAGTCACTCCCCGTGCTCAGTGTGAACTTTTTGCGAGCTTTGAGATTTGTTTTTTCATACTATTGCATTGAAATTCATTCCGGAGGTTGCCCTAACCCTAGCATGCCCGGTGAATAAGCCCTGCCTATAAACGTACATTGTACTTTTAATACAATGTATTTCCAATATCACATATGAATATGTGAGAGCACATACATAACTCAGGCACCTATGAGCTTCCCATATCAATATGTTGTGTTCCATACAGACGTTTGTATGAGAACTCCCCAGTCTGATAGGGAAAGGTGAGGGGGTTGCGGGTAAGACTGAACTATCAAACTGAAGGTTCTCATTTGATTTTGATTTTCGTCTGGTGCGTCGAAACCCTGTACAACCGTGGGCGAAAATGATATTACCCACCGTGCCCCTCCTGACCCAGGTGTATAAATGCTCGGCTGGTAATGCTTGGGTAATGACGATAGCAGCAGGATCCTGTGAGAGAACAGTAATGACGTTGAAGAAGAGACCAACCTGGAAATAACATTAAGAACATACCCAGTATATGACCATCATACTGTTTATAAATAACCTTTAAAGCCCCAGGCCTCTGTTGCATAAATGTTAAGATCAAACACAAGCCAAAAGTCAATCGCTACGTCTGCGACTGATCAGCCAATCAGAATTGAGAACGTGCAAACTGCAAGTACTCAATTCTGATTGGCTAATACCTGACTTCACAGGTTTTATTTTCGGACTTATGTTTGATCGTATCTTTCTCGACAGCAGGGCCCAGCTTACAGTAAACTTGGTAGTGTTGTACAGTGTATGAAACAGCACCTTTTATTATTATCACCACCTTTTTTGGAAATCTCAGCCATTTGAAAACCAATTTCCAGCCAATAAATGCTGAATCCTTAAAATTACATGCTCTTTCATATTTCATAAGAGATTTCTCATTATCTCACTTTAATAGGAATGTTCAAAACATGAATCCCCACCTCAACCAGTACTGTACAGTCCCTTTAAATGAAAGAGAATAGTCCTATTTTCCCCTAATTTTTTGTTATCCGTTTCAGTGACACTCTGTAAAATGAAAAGATGCAGTTTGCTGCCAAACCACAAAAATATACATGCACTATACTTGGACTTTAGGTCCACTACCGTATTTGTAGGCATTTTGAGTGATTGACAGAATTTATTATTACCTGCTGGCCTTGGTGCAGATGCTGTCCAGCATCGTCTATTAAGCCAGGACTACATTTATAACATATTACTTGAGCCGAGGATATAGTGTATAAGTACAATATACAGTCTGTATGGTCTCAAACAAGGGCAAATACAATTGTGGTGTCCCCCGGGAAATGGCTAGCCAATATCATTATCATTACGTATGTGCTGAATTATTCATCCCTTTAGTATTTCATCCCTCAGAATTTCGCTGTCCCGTTCTTCGTTGTTTTAGCTTGCGAAATCCGTATGAATCATGAAGGCAATGGGGTTGGCATATTGCTTGAAAAATGAAATACTGGACGTCAAGGTGTGAATGCATTGTAGAGTCACTCAAATCAAGTACATGTGATTTATCTGCACTCCTCACATGCAGCTCTTGCATTTCTGGTGGACTTATTGCAAAAATTGGTGGTGAGGACTGAAAAGCAGCCATTCTGACAAATTGAACGTATACTTCTTATAAATTTGTAATGTACAGCTATGTATGCCCATAATGTAAGGGATGCAGAAATGGATTTAGTATGGCATGCTGTCTTTGTAGAATGTGATTTGGTGATAATAAAAAAAAATCAACACTTATTCGTGGAAAAGGGCAACATTTCCATGTAGTACAGTGAGCACTTTATCATCATGATGTTTGATAGTACTGTAAATTAAAGGACAAGTTCACCTTCATAAACATAAGGATTGAGAGAATGCAACAAAATTAGTAGAACACATCAGTGAAAGTTTGAGGAAAATTGGACAATCGATGCAAAAGTTATGAATTTTTAAAATTTTTGTGTTGGAACCGCTGGCTGAGGAGACTACTACAGCTTGTGAGTCATATGCGTACAACAGTATAAAGAAAATATAAAGAAAATTCAACATATTTTCACTTTTTTCGCATAATAAAAGAGCACTTGACTTGCCTCTTTCTAAAGGCAGGGGGAATAATATTACCCATAACATCCAGTCGGTAACGAGTCGGGGGAATGTGTACTTTTTTCATAAGATGAAATTTTGTGAAATTCTCTTTATATTTTCCTTATATTGTTGTACGCATGTGACATCTAAGTTTTTCACACACTGCAGTAGTCTTCTCATCCAGCGGTTACTGCACAAAAACTTCAAAAATTCATAACTTTTGAACGGATTGTCCGATTTTCCTCAAACTCTCAATGATGTGTTCTACTAATATTGCTACATTCTCTCAATCCTTATGTTTATGAAGGTGAACTTGTCCTTTAATATCCATCCAGAGAAAAGCCCACCAATAGTGGGAAGAGGATGCCCTGTAAAGTTTATTTCACCAAGTGGTGAATACAGACTTTATGCGTATGACATGAATATGAATGGGCCAAGCCAGCAAAATATTCAAAATATTTGGGATCACAAATACATTCTGAAAGTATGTAATTTACAAAACAAAAAAAATAAATAAATAAAAGAAAAATACTCATTTCTTTCTTGGTTCCAGCATGCTGACAATGTACAAATAAATGTACATTTCAGTATGTATTTTAGTTGTGGATGCTTATGTTTGAATTTGTCAGTAGCACTTTAGAATGAGGACTACACTGTACCATGTTTGTTTCTCCAGTTTTCGATAGACCGTATCGAAAGGACTTAAACATGACAGGAAACATTATATGACAACACGTGATCATCTGAGAAGCAGAAGGTCTTTAATGTGGCATTAACCCCTTGTGTGCTGTGCATGCCTAATGGCATAGAAAATCTGTAGTGTTAGAGGTACTGTTTACATGTACCTTTGGGAGCAGTGATTTAAACAATGTTCAAGTTATCAACTTTGATGCATATGTGTGGGTCAGTTGTATCACAAAACATCCTACCATGGTTTGCAATAAAGCCTAAAATATAGATAAAGTAGATATTTTTCTCACTAAACCATAACTGTAGACATTCCAGTCCAGAAACAATTCTATTAAAATGCATTGTATCTATTGTTCACATTTTGCATTATATTTAAACAATACTTAACATTGATTATACATGTACTTGTTAACTTTTTACACTGGTTGTTTCTATTTGCTAACTCACATTTCAGAACTATTCTGAAGCAATAAAGCTGGGTTTTTGTTTCATCTGCAAATGGTAAAAAAAAGCTTTTAAATGTTCACTGTCCAAAGTCCCTGGCACAGAGAGGATTAAGTACAATGAAGTCATAAAACTAATCAACTTTGTACTCTACTGTATGATGAGGAATGATTAGGTCTCGAAATAGCTTCTTTTTTATGTGGTGTTGTGAGACACCAGGTACCGAAGCAGGCTGAAAGTTTTGATAATGATGAAATAACAGACCCGTATCTGGATAAATGATACATTGTACCATGTTGATATTAAAGAGATACAAAGTGTAGTTTTATAATCATAAACATGATATGGACATATTCATGCTACAACTGTATGCTATCATATTTCTTGTCTGGTTTTTATAGCTCTAGTATGAGTCGCTGCCTGTTCTGCAAAAATCTCAGTCTAAAAAGTGCTACCCTCCACGTCCTCATGAGAATGACTATCAAGCCATTGCCAATTTCACTTTTCTTTTGAGTGGTGCATTCCTACCGACATGCACACTCTTTTTCTAATTTAACTTATCCCCTTTTACTTCTTGGTTTTTGACTTGTATTTTATAAATCTTTTGTGCTGGCCAACATTTTGAAATATGTACTACTGCATGATGATATTTAGAGGTGATTAAATTCCTTGGCCTATTTATATACATAATTAGAAAGAAAAAGCAATAGAGGATTTGGCTTTGTTGTTGGTGTTCTCCAAATTGTACCTCAAAAATAAGGTCTACAAAGCAATTACACAATGCATAGGCCTGTGTATTAGGTTGGATGAGAAATGCAGGTATACTCGTAGTATGGATGTTTGTCATTGTGATTTAAAATAGAATTCACCTGCCAACTGTACAGAACTGGAGGCCTATATGGAGATAGCAACTCTAGCTAATCCTTGAATATATTATGAAGTGCAGTGTACAGGTGTAGCTTTCTTTAACGGGATCTACATTGTACATTGTACATGCCACAGTACATGGTGTAGCTCACCTAGATGTGCATAAATTTGCCTGCTTGCACAAATCAATATGACATCTCACACTATGCAGTTATTAATGACCAAGTACAGTAGCTGTAATATGATTGAGCATATAGGCTTCTTTGATAATAGAAATACTGTAAAAGTGGAAATTTTCGTGGTGATGAAATTTTCATGCATTTTGCGCAAACAGAAGCTAGCGCGAAGATAAAAGCACGCAAATATTTTTGCTTGCCATATGTTCCAGTAGTTAATGTCTTGATTCTGTGGAATTAAAAACATGTGAAACTCTTCTTTCCTGGCCAAGCGCGAAAAATTACTCAAGCGAAAATATCCACTTTTACAGTAATTTAGAAAAAAGTCCCCTTTGAAAATCAGCCATAATGTACACTGTAGCTGTGGCTGCAAGGACAATCCTTGCCATGAGTTGAGAATGAATGATGAATTAAAAAAAGAAATGATCGTTTAATTCCATTCAATTCCATTAGAATATGTGGTAAACATTGCACTTAGAAATGGACAAGAAAGTATTGTTTAATAGGAAGTCTTTGAAAAAGCTACACTCTTTTGAAACAATGGATAAAAACATCCCCTTTTTACCTACACTATGAGCAGAAGCCTGCTTATAAGGAGATACAGTGAGAGAAATACCTGTATGTTGCCTTTTTTTACAATGACCTGTTACAAGTGTAAATACAGGTGTCCGATATTCCAGAATCAATATGAGAATATTTCAGGCACATTTCAGCAAACAGGCCAATGACACATGTCCTGTAAAAGAGCTGTCTGGTGTGTTTGCAATGGAGCACTTCTCCATGTCATAGCTTGTTTGAAGGGATGTTCCATGAGTACACAAAACCTCCCTCTCTCCCCCCAAATTTCAAATATGCCATGTGTACACATGCATTCACGTGTTTAGATCAATACATGTGCCTTGAGGGTGTGTTTACTCAGGCAGTTCGAGGAGGACAGCGTTCCAAAAATTTCATTGCAAATTCAGCCATTTTTTTTTCATGACTTTCGCATGCAGTCGGGATATGATTTGGATAATAGAAATGATTTGACATTTATACGGAGCAATCAAATCATAGTTTTCCTATTGACTTACTGTAACTCGGTATTTGTTGATGCATTTTTTTGATACTGGAGGGAAAACCTGACATGACAAAAGTCAGCATTGCCTGTAGTCCCACACACCTGCTATTGTGTTGGTAGAATTAATTCCTTGTGTTCTCTGCATACCCTCAATCCAATGTTGTCACTTTTCTGTGATTGAATTTGTCCAGTTTGGCATAATCAGAATTTTTTTTTTTTTTCTGAATTAGATGTCCTGAATGAAACATCTATTCAACTCATACAGTATATAATCTGTAAGCATAGCCAAGCAGCAATCTACACATGACAATATTTAGCAGACATAATCTACATACATACCAGATAATAGTCTTGAGAAAAAACACACAAGAATCTATCAAGATATCTATACACCGTCCATTCTTCCCATTTCTTGTTGGGCCTCACATCTCTAACGAGGGGGTATAAAAGCAATAGTCAATATTAATGTAGGACAGGTGCATAAGCCATGAAGAAGTGCTTTTCAACCCCCTTCCCTGCTCCTCCGCCCTTCTTTTCCTCTTGGGGATGAATTATTGATGCCAGCCGAAGGCCGACAGGAGCGCATCTCTTGCTCACAAGAGGATGAGGAGATTGAATTTTTTTTTTCTTCTCTGACCACTGGAGGTCGCAACCAAAGCCTTGGTTTTCAAGATTTAATGGTGCAAGCCACAAAGCACATACATAACGGAAGCCAACTATTCTTGAAGCTTGCCAGTCACTGTGTCAAGCAAAGTATTATAATCTCTTATTATTTGTTCAAATATATCTATAAAGCAAAACATACAGAACGTACATGTACACAGTGATATGCATTACTGGTCAACAATCAGAGGAAGAGAACATTTTTCACAGATTGATATTATCAAAATTGTTTTTAATAGTGTTATCACCTTCATACCATTATAGCTCTCCAGTTTTATCCCATGAGGTCCTGTTGAAATTTTGCTCTGTGCTCCTATAAAGAAAATTCAACTTAGCACCTTCTGTCGCACTGGGAGAGCCTTTTATGGATGTAACTGTGCACCTTTCAGACCAGAAATGTGCAAACTGGTCTGAAAGGTGGAAAGTTTATACACCCATAAAGGTGCTCCTGATCCAGTGCGACATTAGTGAAGGTGCAAAGTTGAACCTATTTTTCCTAGATTGTAGGAACATGTAATCACCTTGTCATCATTGCTTGATTGGCATCTCAGAATTTCACTGCATGTTGTATCAGAGAATACTGAAAGATTTCTAATTGGTGGAACTGCCCAAATTCATTGGTCCTACATTGTAATTCATGAACGTGGCACAAATTTACACCATGGTTTTGAGCAAATTTCTTCTGTGTAAATATGATTAAAGGACAAGTTCACCTTCATAAACATAAGGATTGAGAGAATGTAGCAATATTAGTAGAACACATCATTGAAAGTTTGAGGAAAATCAGACAATCCGTTCAAAAGTTATGAATTTTTGAAGTTTTTTTGCAGTACCCGCTGGATGAGAAGACTACTGCAGTGTATGAATAACTTAGATGTCACATGCGTACAACAATATAAGGAAAATATAAAGAGAATTTCACAAAATTCCATCTTTTGAAAAAAGTACACATTCCCCTGACTCGTTACCGATAAATGTTATGGGTAATATTATTCCCCCTGCCTTTAGAAAGAGGCAAGTCAATTGCTCTTTTATTATGCGAAAAAAATGAAAATATGTTGAATTTTCTTTTATATTTTCTTTATACTGTTGTACGCATATGACTCACAAGCTGTAGTAGTCTCCTCATCCAGCGGTTCCAACACAAAAATTTAAAAAAATCATAACTTTTGCATCGATTGTCTAATTTTCCTCAAACTTTCACTGATGTGTTCTACTAATATTGTTGCATTTTCTCAATCCTTATGTTTATGAAGGTGAACTTGTCCTTTAAGAGATTGTGGACGCCAACATGTCCAGTAACAAACCCGTATTGATACATTGTATGTGCATCATCACTACATGTCAAAGGTACAGTATGCCTACATTTTAGACCATGGTCTCTTAATAATTTGTACTGGCACGGTCTTTTAAGTACAAACCACCTTCATGAATTCAGACCATTATTAGATCCACGCGAATTTGACAATTTATATATTATGTAAAGGAAAAACAAATGCCAACAACTGCAAGGTTGAGCAATAGTGTAGAAACAGGGACAGTAACCAAGTTCAAAGATGGTGTTTCCAAATTGAGAGTCAGATAAAAGGCCTTTGGAAAGTTTGCAACTGAAACAGAAATAGTGTACTGACCAAAGGGGATAAGAAGCATTGAGTATGCACATCAAAACAGAATCATTACAATGTATCAAAATGATTGCGATAATCGATAAGTTTGTAATGTCTCTTTCACTTCTGTTACAATGCTTGGTACTTGTACATTGTCTTTGTATCACATTTAAAACTTTTCACAATAGATACCAGCTATAGAATTTTGACGCATGGTTTTGGTTTCATGTGCATCATTATAATGAAGAAAACCTTCAAAGTTTGTGTGCGGGTCCTTTTTGCATCCCAGAAAATTAGGTTCCTTTCATAAGCTGGTGAACATTGTGTATCTGTAGAAGTAGGCAATTCAGATTTTTTCCCTCAAATTAATAATTAATTGGAAACTTTTGTTAATGATAAACAATACTCTGGATTTCTAGTGATTTATTCTGACCCCCCTCCCCCCCCCCAAAAAAAAAAAAGAAGAGAGAAAAATTCCAACTATTATTCTTTGTACAAAAGGGGGCTGATTTTGGAGTGATAAGGGTTTAGTATGTTAAACCATAAGATTTCATAAAAAGACAATGTTGAGTGACATTATTCTTCTACGGTGCCAAATTTCATAATTAAATTTGCAAAAGTTTGTCATGACCTTTAATAGATTAAAAAAATAGTGTTACAATATCGTAACTTTAAGATGGATCACCCACTATTACATCTAAGAATTTAGTGGAGTATTAAAATACTTTAAAAGATGTTATGTGGATTTTCAGCTGGTTTCCCACCTTAATACTAGAAATACCACTGGTAGGAGTCTTTTCTTTTTTCTTTCTTTTTTTTCGATTAGGCAATGTCCACACGTGTGGGAGATCATTATCATGCTCACATTGCCAGAGTTGAGCGGCTCAGACCCATCATGGTGATGATCCGACGAGATGGAAATAAAGGGGGGCTGTGTTCACATCTGGAACATTCTTCTCAGAGTTTTCATTTTCAAAGCACAGACAGCATTATGGTGCCTGGAAGTTTGCCTTTGAGCTCTGCAATCTGATACAACTATTGTATACCAAAAGAGGGTGTACCTAGGGTTAGTGACACTTGGTGTAGGATTGATTAAGTAGTGTAGCTATTAAAAGATTGATTACACTGGGTGTAAGAGTGATAATACTACACCGTAAGTGTAGCATTGATTATGCTGGGTGTGGGATTGATAACAAAGGGTGTAGCATTGATGCTGAGTGTAGCAAGGGTTGATTACACTGGGTGTATTCTTGCTTATGCTGGGTCTGGGATTGATAATACTGGGTGTTGAATTGATTTTAATATGGGTATACTGGGTGTAAGATTTATTACACCAGGTATAGGGTTGATTGCACTTGGTGTAGCCAATTTCTGAATGCCACAATTAGTGTTCCAACATATAAGGTGGTGTCACCAGCCCCACTGCGATCAGTTGGCAGTCATGAGTAACATCTACACATTGTAGAAACCTTGGTACCCGGTACATACACTGTACACTGTATGTGTCACATAAATATGGAGAAGTGAAACTGCCAGTGTGTTCTAAAGAGGCAGCAGTGACTGAAAGTATAAAGTCTTGAATGACTTTCCTTTCTCCCCATGATGCATAGTATTTTCCCCCCTATGCATGAAGCTTCCACTCCACTTGAAGAAAGTGAGAGTTGCTTCACACTGAGCCACCTTTAACCCATTGAAAATCGAGCAGATTTGTTATAACACATGTTTCCCATCTAGACAACTGCTCAGTATACTACGGGACTAGTACATGTAGTCTTCGATGGGTTAAACTTTGGTTCCGTCCCATGTTCAAGTTGATGTTAAAGCAATACAGTAAAACCAGTTGAACAGAGTGATTGGATTCATCAAAGTTTGACAGATTATCATTATGTAGAGCTGTGAACACGGTCAGTAATTAAAGCTCAGGGTTAGTCCATGTCTCATTTGACCCCTACACCACAGACTTTGAAATAATATGGACATGTGTTGTGATCAAGAATTCCTTCTTGAAGCATGTCATCTTGTATTAAATGAATGTTGAGAAAGTGCAGGGAGAGATTTTGCTACACAGTGTTGATGAATGACTTACACCTCACCTTTACGTTCTAATTTAGTCTGAAACACATACATTGTACTGACATAATTCAGATTCTCATAGTTGCTTGAGACTTCTTTACGTTTTAAAGTCAGTGGCAAATACACAGACATTCTCATTTGACCTTTGTTCTGCACATGCACAAATCACAACCGTGAACTCCTTTATAAGCTCAGGGTTAAAGCTTAAAGGATTGCATAGTTTTGGCTGGGATGGAGATTCAGGTTTTTATTCATTTTTTCTTCTGTTTTTGTTGAAATTATGAGAAATTACTTATGAAATGGAATATGAAAGAGCATACAATTCTATGAAGAATTCAAAATTTATTTGATGAAAATCAATTTTGAAATGACTGAGATATCCAAAAAAAATTGGCCTAATAAAAGGTGGGACCCACCTTTAATTTCATTTGTGGGACCACTATGTTTTACTTTGATTTTGGATATCTCTGCTGTTTCAAAACCAATCGTCATCAAATAAACTTCGAATTCCTCTTAGAATTGTACATGTTCTTTCCTATTTCATGAGTGGTTTCCGATTATCTCACAAAACAGTTAAAAACCCGAAACCCCTTCTCAACCAAAACTGTACCATCCCTTTCATTAAGTTTTTCAGTAAGTTTATGAAATTTTATAACCAGAGTCTGACATATTTTATATTGCACACGATTGTGTGTGTTTTCTATCCACTGTGTAAACACAGATTCTTATCACCACCGCCAACAACTACAGTATCTATTAAACTTCTCATTAGATCTCGCATCCAAGTTTCACATGAATGCTTGCTGTGCACGAAACTGGGGTCCATGTATGCTATGCACACTATATTAAACCTGGATTTCATGTAAAGCGTAGCATAGAACATTGCCTTTTTACCTACATGTAGACTACCAGTGCAATAGGGCATTGCTACCGATTTGAGAAAGCAATCAATAGTATTCCAATGTAACACTACAATATCCCACGCATTGAACAAACTTAAATGATTCATCACAATACTTTTATGATACAGGGCCATGGACTTTGACACATAAAACATGATGTATATTTTATGAGAACTATGTGCAGGTTCTTTTATATAAAATATTTAATGGCATCTAAATAAGATTGGGATACAGTTCAATGGCACAATATTTTATTTTCACAAATTTTGCGAGCCGACTGATATTTGCCAAATCAGTTTACTGGGGAAATTATTGTCACCTGTGACACTTAAATGCATTTAAATGTATGCGCTGAATATTTCAAAATTAAAGGTTCTTACTTTAATAAAGTTCAAATTTTGCAAATCAGGTGCTAAATTTCGCAAATTTTAAGACACACAAAAATATTGACTGGTCTGATCCCACCATGAATGCGACATGCATCCATGGTTCTCCATTCCGAACTCTTTCACGATAGCAAGTTTTATACCCACAGGCAAAATCAAGAGGAAGTTCCGATCATCTAATACATGTTACAAAATATTCAAGCTAAAGTATGAAATTTCTAACTTATCTCTTGAAAAGTGATAATACTTCCTTCTCATTATTACAACATGGTTCTAAAGTCAAGAATTCCACCACTGGCAAAATTGTCATACACACTCTTTTAAGTTCCAAATCACAAAATGGACACAGTTGTATGATGGACAAAGTGTATGTACAGTATGATATGAGGAATATTTGAATGTGAACGCAGCCTGAATTTTATTGGCGCTGCGCTGTATGAAGCCACCACTCCTGAGTTCAAATCCGTGTGAAATGAAATTACGCAGAACGCCGTGAAGCCAGTGTAAAGTGGGTTTGGGTTGGTACAAAGAAGGGATGGTATAGGCTTGTGTAAAGGCTTTATATTGTGTGTCTGGGCAGGGTATTTTTTGCCTTGGTAGTGGAAGTGATTTTAAAAATGCAGGTGGCCCTGAAAACGATGCCTCTTATCCTCACCCAGGTGCAATGTCTCGTCCACTCTTGCATACATTATGACGGAATAATTCTAACCTCAATCTGCATGATATGTGTATACACTGCACAGCTATTCTGTCGTTGCTGGGTTACAGGTAGTCTCATTCTACAATGCAGCTTTATACAAACTGTATTTTGTATGTTCTCATGTGGTTTACTTTGCAAATCCTACAAATGTTTATTGAATGCCTATTGTTTTGTGAAATATTGAATAGAATTCCAGTTTTGGACTAAAACCCATGCCCATATTATCCCAGCCAAGCTTAAAATACAGTATGCAAGTCCTATCCCCACAAAACTAATATTTCATTGAGTCCTACTTTAGAGCCCTGTTGAAAATGCATTGAATATTCATATTGGTGTGCATGATTATGATCATAAATCATATTCACATTGTTCTATTATTGTAATATCTGCTGCAGTACATTGTACCAGTAGTACCAATATCTTACAGTGCAGGTAGATTTACTCATAAAATTTTGATCACTTTATTGTATACTTGTCATGAGAATATTATGACCAACTGAATTATTTAGCTGGAGTGGTGCTTACTGTAGGTTGAGTTTTCTTGCCAGCTCATGAATAATACAAGTGTACCTACATTGGCTGAGCTCAAAAGGCCCTGTAATGGTTGCAGTGCAAAGCTTTGGATTTCCTTACTCACACAAAGTACAGGATAGACCTGTGTCTGTGATGCTAATATCAACATGCGGGTCTCTGAAAAAAGACTACCTTATGCTGTCTCATGTAGCTTGGACTGGGGGGGGGGGGGGGGGGGACAGGTAGTGGATGTTGGGGTAGGGAGAGTAAGAGTTGTGCTCTACAAAATTTACAATTGATGCCTTGTTGTACTGTTCGGTAAGAATCTCTGGACTGGAAATCCTGTTGTAATGAGGGGTTCTCGGATTCTGCAGTGTTTGGTACACTTCTGTATGTCTACAGTAAATAAAAGGGACTTATTGTTTTGTCAACAAACTGGGTGCACTTGGACAATAGTTGGCCAGTCAGCCAGTACTAAAGGGCGACGACAGTGTAGGCTGCCACTAGTAGCTAGCATAAAAGTTCTAGGATAACATATCCATGTATTTTGATTGTACTCTTTTTCCAAGTCTGTACAATTTGTATGTATGGTATGAAAGTATTGTTTATCCCACGCCCCCAATCTCCAAACAATAGAATATTGTAGCTTTTTTTTTTCTCTCAGTACTTTGAAACCCTAACCCACCCGTGCACCCCATCTATCAATATATTGGGGATCGACTACTGTAGATCTCTGTAGTAGGATTTTATAGGAAAACATGTATAGATGAATTCACTTCTTCCTCAAGAAGTTGACCTTGATATACTAAATGTTTTCTCATTCATACAATGAAATACTTTTAAGGTTTGGGGCTAAATCAATCATTCTTATGTCAAAAAGGATAGAAATATTACTTCTCTCAAAATAATAAAAGTCAAGGTATAGAAGTATTAAAGTTTTACACTGTCAAAAAAAAAAATGTCTTAGAAGGGTATTTTCTAATGGCATTTCATATGACAAATTGTGCAGAGTTTATTTCTTTCTTTAAGATTTAGCAGAAATGAGATTGGAATGAGGGAACCTCCCACAGTCGTGTAGGTGTTTCTGAGATGGGTATGATACACATATATAGGTCATTTAAATTCAGGATGATTCAGGGGTACAATTGTGCCGTGATTATTTCACCCTTCCAATTTTGAAGTGGTTTCTCAGATGCAAAAATCGGTGTGACACGATGAACGCAAAGTTTCCATAAATAGAAAGAGTTTTCTTTCTCTCCCGAATGCCAGACTAGATCTGAAGATTCACAAGGTCCTGGCAAAGTAATCACTAGTCGACACAACAAGTACAACATTGTGTGCGAAGTGCAAAGGCACATGGATACAAGCTGTTCCGTATCACCAAAGAATCTTGGTTTTTGATGGGATACTAGGCAGGTCCTTCTCACTGGCAAAAATTGCAACTTCATCTTGACTTTTACAAAAGCACATGAGCTTTAAGCTTTTCCATTCTCATTATAAGACAAACTTGGCAAATTTATTTACACATTTATT
The DNA here is from genome assembly GCF_040938485.1 of Diadema antillarum. Lineage (NCBI taxonomy): Eukaryota > Metazoa > Echinodermata > Echinoidea > Diadematoida > Diadematidae > Diadema > Diadema antillarum. Next base: position 431,173 of record NW_027271673.1, read on the forward strand.
CTTGTAACATTGAAGAAAATATGACAATTTTTGTTTACATGCATGGATGGCTCCTCAGCATTCTCCTTTGATTAAAGAACAAGTTCACCTTCATAAACATAAGGATTGAGAGAATGCAGCAATATTAGTAGAACACATCAGTGAAAGTTTGAGGAAAATTGGACAATCGATGCAAAAGTTATGAATTTTTAAAATTTTTGTGTTGGAACCACTGGATGAGGAGACTACTACAGCTTGTGAGTCATATGCGTACAACAGTATAAAGAAAATGTAAAAGAAAATGTAACATATTTTCACTTTTTTCGCATAATAAAAGAGCACTTGACTTGCCTCTTTCTAAAGGCGGGGGAATAATATTACCCATAACATTTGTCGGTAACGAGTCAGGGGAATGTGTACTTTTTTCAAAAGAAGGAATTTTGTGAAATTCTCTTTATATTTTCCTTATATTGTTGTATGCATGTGACATCTAAGTTTTTAATACACTGCAGTAGTCTTCTCATCTAGCGGTTACTGCACAAAAACTTCAAAAATTCATAACTTTTGAACGGATTGTCTGATTTTCCTCAAACTTTCACTGATGTGTTCTTCTAATATTGCTACATTCTCTCAATCCTTATGTTTATGAAGGTGAACTTGTCCTTTAAATGATGTAAATCATAGCCTGGCTGGCTAGCTACACATTTCTGTACCCAGGTACATGTACCATGGCTGCCGGCAGAATGTCACAATAAGCAAATTCTATTTCAAAGTTTTTGTTGAGATCGTTTTCGTTGCAAAAATGTCCCGGCCAACTTAATTCGGAATTCAAAAAATGTACCTTGATCTTTCTTGCAATGTTTTGAGCAGAGATTCCAACCCCAAGCACCTTCTGATCTGGAGATTCTCTCACCTGAAACCCCTAGCAAACGGGAGACTCCAACTGGATGTGCACGAAGCGCATATCACAAGCGCGAAGTTCTTTGCGGTCTAGGGTTCTAGATGCTCTCTCGCGCTATCTAAGGCTTATTTTTCAACATACAATGAAAATATAAAGTAAGAAATCATTTCAAGTGGGAGAAATGAAATCTCAAGCAGGAGAACGGGAGATTCTGGAAAAAATGGGCTTTCGGCGGGAGATCTCCCGTCGAAAGCGGGAGATTTGGAGTCTCTGTTTGAGTGGCATCTGAATGTACGTAGTTGCCTGATAATAATGGAAAGAAATGCCTAGTATTTATTTTGTCACAGTATTCCACCTGCTACATACAATGTAGATGACCTGACTTTAAAAATCTTATCAGAAAAAAATACAGACTGTGGGAACATTACAAGTCAGGTGTGTTTCACTTTTACAGTAGCAAAGTTTACAGACTTGTGGTAACATTCTTTTTGAAACCACCTCAGATGGTATGGAAATATAACTACCCTATTTAATGTCTTAATATGAGCGATCTCTGGTTGTGATTAAATATTTATCTTCAGCAGTCAGACAGTGTGTGACTTATCTGCCAGAAGTTTTGACCTTATCTAAACAGATAGCCTGCATTCCAGACCTTTTTGTATTTTTAGGTCTTGTCGGGAATTATTGCGATGTAAATGTGATTTGAGGCTTTTTACATTGAAGATATAAAAGGGAAGAAATAGCATGATTAATTTTATGATATGCCGTGTAAGAAAGGAGCTTAAGATGTTAGTGAAGACTCTGTATTGTAGTACATACAAAAGTTATTGTATGTAGTCCCACCTATGCATATCTGTGTGGATCTGGGATGAGTAAGCACTCTGATTTTCAAAAGGGGAAATACAAAAAAAAAAAAAAAAAAAAGACCAAGGGAAAAAAAAAAAAAAAGACCAAGGGAAAAAAAAAAACAGAAGAAAGTTACAATTGTAATTTGTATGAACATTACGGTTCATAATGTGTTTGGTCAACTGAACAATGGTTATGGTCCTCTTTTAGCCTATCTCAAGTTGCTGCCATTGTGTAAAAAGTACAGTGGGATCCGTTTGTACCCCAATAGTGGCAAATGTGGTCCCTCAGTGTACAATGGATTTGATTTGATAATAATCAATTGGGTTAGCGTAGTTTGTTTACTGCAGTGCCCAGAATGCTCCCAAGTAAATTTTGCCAAGAACTGCATGGCACCATGCAGAGCCATAAATCCACCAAATTGGTCCCCTTCATGGGCGTACGACAAGGCAATATCGCTGAAACCAAGACTAATACACCCTCTCGATGGCTCTACCAGCAGGTACAATGTACAAAATAGTATCTTGCATATATTTGTATAGTACAATGTGCAGCTTATGTGAAGGAATTATTAATCGCCTTTTTTTGTTTGCGAGGTTGTTGTTTTTTTTTTGGTCCATCTTGAGTCTGAAGTGGATACAGAAACAAAGAATGTCAGTTCTAAATTAATCTTCTAAACATCAGGGAATGTTAGGGAAAAATAAGTAAACATGAGAGGTAGAACATATCACACAAGCATTATGCAACAACTGCTATGTAGGGCCTAATGGGTACGTGGATGTACAGCTGTATGTGAATCTATGGTGAATGTTGGAAATGGAATCATTTTTTTAGATAGCCATCTCATAGTGCATGTTATTATGATTCAGCTACTAACCCTGTATTGTCCCTTAATATGCCATGCAACTAAAATCCACTGACAGGCAAGCCAAATAAAATTGTTACTTGCCCAAGTTTGTTAATTTGGGCAAGTTGGATTCAAATCTGTTAAATACAAATTGATCAACAATCTGCCTTTAAAATAGGTTACAATTTTCTTGTATACTGGTAGATATGGTTAAATGTTAATATGGTAATCTTCTGGTTGATGATAGTTAATGTAGTTGAAAAGTTTTGCTATTCCAATGTGTAAAGAGAGACATGTAAACAAACATTGGAAACTGTCTCAAATGGGGGGAACATACATTGTAATCATTTTTATAATGTATAGCTTGTGCATCATGAATTTCTGTACTTGTAAGGAGTTTTACCAAGCCTCCAGCAACAACAGCCAATAGGCCTAAACCCCAGTCATACATGTATGTCTGAGACATAAATTCGTGTTTACGATAGCTACCCCTTAAAGTGACCATGCTTATCATGACCATGATTGGCTGCACAGTTTTGTGGACAATCAGTTGGTGCATCCCTTTCCTACTAACCAAGGATAAAAGAAAAATGGTTGTTTGTATAGAGAAAGGAGCATTCAGTTGCAACAATGTGTAGATGTCATTGGTCAGTGCTGTACCGGTACCTCCTTTTGTATGCATTGTATAAAACCATGGAGCTGAATAGTTTCATAGACAGTCAGTTTCTTCCCCTTCCCCTCCCCAGTCCCCCCCCCACCCCCCCCCCCCCCCACACACACACACACACACACACGTGCCAACTTAGGGGATGGCTAGTAACTGATCAGTGGGAATGCTGGGAATGATTGTTCCAATCCTTGTAGGAATCATTTAAAATTGAAAATTATTTGCTTCAGAACGGTTTCATATTCAATTTAAATGTGCAGTTTAAGGTCCCGTCACTGTACAGGCATGCTAACCTGGAAACATTAAACTGCACATTGCTTGAATATGAGACCACTCTGAAGCAAATAATTTTCACACAACAATAGATTTATCATTTAGGGGCCCACTCCTAAATGAATCTCACAAGGATTGGAACAATCTTCCTCCAGCATTCCCACTGATTCCCACTGATTAGTTACAAGCCATCCCCTTTAAGTGCTGCAAAAAAGAAAGCAAACAAGCAAGCAAAAAGGTGGCTGTTCATCAGAAAAAAATAGGAACTTGGTGGTAGTGATGTGTAACAGCACCATAACAAGGCCATCATGTGCTATTAAATAGTGAGAACAGGGAGATAAATGTTATATGAATCTCCTTCAGTGATTGTCCCGAGAAGAAAAGGTGAGCCAATCAGTGCGTGGCGAAAGTGAGATTGGATGTGTCACCGCCGAACAGAGCACAGAAAGAAAGTAGAGAGAAAAAGATGTTGTATCACTGCCAAGCAAAACCAAGAGTACTTGGGGACTCAATGTATCCACAATAAAAGTGTGAGTCCGTTATGTCATTGCATTTGTATTCTTCCCATTTCCCCAGCTATTAGTTTTAAAAGCACAGCACCAGAAGCGTATTAAAAATGGAGGGTAGGTTTGCTGCAGATTGGAAGAGAGCAAATCTGTATAAAGTGTGTTTACTGCGCCAAGGGTATATTCTATTTTATACTGTCCATGAAGGCCAGAGGACCTCCCATAAACTATATAAACCATTTGAAGCCCGAAGCACTCACGCTATTTATAAACCTCCCTGTTTTGTTTTTTTTTTCCTCATGCCATTTGTGCTTGTACAGTAGAGAAATATTCAATGTAACGTCATCCCTCTCTTTGAAAAGACAAAATGGTGGTGGGGGGGGGGGCATCCATTTAGCCTTAAAGGGATACTGTAAAACATGATATATTCGCGGCATGAAATTTTCGCGAATTGGAGCTGGCAGCCTTTTTTGCGGCATGAAATTTTCGCGAATTGCCACTGGCGTTCAATGCATATAGTGTAGACAAAAACTTTCGCGTGCATTTTAATTTCGCGAATTTTGGCGCTTGCGAAATTCGCGAAATTAAAATGCACTCGAAAATTTCTTGTTTTACAGTAGTTGGTATTGGTGGAGATGTGAATTTGGCTTTTAACTTTTTTCGAGATACCAGGAAATCACTTATGAAATGAAATAGTACAGAGGATACCTAGGAGGAATTCAAAGTTTATTTGATGAAAATCGGTTTTCGTGTTGCTGAGGCACCCCAAAACAAAGTAAAATCAAAGCGATCGTAATAAAAGCTGGGTCCCACCTTTTATTAGGGTCGCTCTTTTTTGGATATCTCAACCATTTCAAAACCAATTTTCATCAAATAAACGCTGAATTCCTCTTAAAATTACATGCTTTTTCATATTTCATTAAAAAGTTTGTCATTATCTCACCAAAAGATGTTAGAAATCTGAAGTTAGGTCTCAACCGAAACTGTACAATCCCTTTAAGGTTGTGTACATGTCCAAACCAAGATCCTGTGGCATCATGTTTTAAATCAAATATAGCTTTTAAGTGATTACAAAATCTTAATACATATTAAATATGATTACCAAAAGATTTTGTAATGCACCTTTTCTTGTTATAGACTGAACATAACTTGTATGTTTCAATGTTCACACCATGAATATGATTATTAAATAAAAGACATTGCAGGGTACTATGAATCTACATGTATCTGAATCAACGTGCATTTGAATTGCTTAGTCTCTCGGTAAAACTAGAGGACAGTAAGGAGTTGTCTGTCCCTTTAAAATGTGAACCGTATTTGTCCGCCCACGATTGAGTGATTGTTACTGCAGATGACTGATTGGAAACACTTGTAACGGGTATGACGGTGAACCCTCCCATTTTAAACATTTCATTATGTAAACAACCAATAGATTATAATGCACTCTATCAAACATTGGAATTTGGACATGAATTGATAAGCCGGTTTAAATGAGTATTCAAATTTGTGGTCCCCACCCCTCAAAAAAAAAAATCAACGAAAGAACAATTGCATTCACCTGTTTCATTTCATCCGTGTTCAACGGTATGTTTGCAAAATTTGTAGGAAACATTTCAGTTTGTGCTGGTCTGGCCTGTCACTGGCTGGAAAGATCTTGCCGTGAGAAATTTGAAAATCTGCCATCAAATACCTTGCCGTACTCCACCCACAATCATAAATATGATAAAATATTGAAGATACATTTTTATCAAGGAGCAGCACTGACAAATATTATGTATTAAAGTGTGTGTTTATAGTTTAATCACCTTGATTGACTGGTGATGCACTGAGATATTTTTTGTGTGCAAAAAGCAAGTATGTGAAATCACAAATATATTATAAAAGCACAAACAATCATCGAACGTTATCTTCCATCGATGTAATTCGTGAGATCGTGGAAGACGTTGATAAAGAAAAGTATGTATTGCAGCACTATATGTTTTATGATATTGCAGATTGCAATCGTCTGAAGTTCACTTTGCTTTGCTCTTTGAATATTTCACCATTTTACAAAGTTTATTGACTATCCCCCATTTATACCAGGGTCTTTGCTACTGTGCAAATATCCGAGCTCTGTTGTTTACAGTGAAAGCGAGCTATCTATACTCTTTGCTTTCAAACATCATGTGCAAATAGCATTGTCTTGAAAAGAGACTACATTATGTGCATTGCATACAATGTTTAAAGGCATTTTAAATGTAGAGGCAACACTGCGAGACTTGACGTAATGCCTGACTGAAGTCATTCACGACGTGTGTGAGGTCTCGTACCTGGGGTCTTGTACATTGTACCTGCAAAGTATGCAAGTATAGGGCCTGACTCTGAAGTACTATGGGTGGTGAGGCAAATGACTGGATTTTGGGATCAAGGAACGATACAGTATGTACATTGTCTATAATTATTGCAGAAAAACCTCATGTTTCAAGGTCACCAATGCAAAAAAAGATGGTATTATTGTTATTATTATTATTATTATTATTATTATTATTATTATCATTAGTAGTAGTAGTAGTAGTAGTAGCAGTAGTAGTTGTATAATAATAGTAATAGTAATAGTAATAGTAATAGAAATAATAGTAATAGTGATAATAATAATAATAATAGAAACAGTAATAATGATAATGATACTACTACTAAGTACTACTACTACTACTAATAATAATAATAATAATAACAATGATAATGACATCAATTTATAAAGCACAAAATGTTAGGGTTATGTAGGTAGAAATTATGTCTGGCTCACTGTGCAGACATTTTATGGGAACAATTGCTGCAGGAGCAAATGTCATGGAACTGACATGTACGAGTGAATGATATCAGACTTGAAAGAGAAGAACAAAATAAAAACAAACATTAGTTGCTCAGACCTCATAAATCTATGAAGTGAAATGACTTTCAGACCAACTAGCTTGGCTGTATTTGAAAGAAAGGCAATAAAGTACAATTCACAGTAATAAACTCATTCTATTTTTGTATGGTGATCATGGTGATGATGATTGGGGGGGGGGGAGGGGAGGGAAGGGGTAGCATTCAACTGGCCTATCAAAGTGACTGGTGGGTTAGCCTCGTATTCAGACTGCTCTGCAATATTCTCACTCACCAGAGGAGAGTGACAAGGAATGACAGCAAGGAGAGGGTGGAGAAGAGAAGTCAAGCAGCAGTTGCTGTCTTTAATTGAGACTGCATGATGCATAACACTGCATTGTACATGATTTGATATTTAGGTATCTCTATAAAATGATAATACGCAAATATTCACTTGCTTGATCGCAAACTACACTTCTGTGAGTTCGTTTTTATCTGCACTTGCTCAAAACATTGCTGATTTTAATATATAGTATGCATATGGAGCACGTGGCATAGTGGATTAGACTCTTGACTTTGAATCGAAGGTCCTGAGTTCAAATCCCATCAAGTGCCTACATCCTCGGACAAGATGTTTTTACCCACCATGTCCCTCATGTCCCAGGTGTGTAAACGGGTACCTGGCAACGCTAGGGTAATGATAATGGCAGGGCCTCTGGTAGAGCAGTGGCAACACTGAAGGGGCTACCGTGGATATAGAAGACCATAATACAGTATGTCCCCCAAAAATTACCATTGGATTTCTGCATTGATAATTTTCAGTATGATTAAACTATCTGACTGAATGCTATTTCCAGGTCTAAACATATAACATCTTGACCAGTCCTACATATTTTGCAAAAAACCCCAATCAATTTGGTGAAGTGGTCACAGCGAAATGTAGATCATTGTAAAGCATGTCATGATGTCATGGATCTGTTTCTTCCTAGTTTAGCACTTGGATGCTCTTGGATCTGCTTGGAGGGAAGGGATTCCTGACATGCTCTACAAAGATCCTCATTTCTGTTTGACTATTGAAGCACAGTGGGAGGGGTTTTCTGTAAGATGTGTGTAGAAAGTTTAGTTTCACACCTTGAAATTGTATTTGGATTGATTCACTTTTTTTGAATGTATCGTTTTTTTTTGGACGTACATGCGTGTACAGTATTATCATTAATTTCAGTAGGGATCTTCTACTAAAATTACAATATCTGTAAGCATTAATTAATAAGTTTGTTATGTCTTGCTTTAATATTATGATGAGTCTTTACCAGCTGCAGTGATTTCTGAATGATGGCTTCATATTATATGTTATGTTGACAGCTTTGAACCCGCAAAAAGGAAATATGTGGCAGTCTGACATTTTGCGACTTGAGAGAGTGCAAGGACCCCCATCTGGAGTGGGAATACCACCGGTAGGGAATGGGGCTTGGGGTTTGGAGGTAATGAATTGTGGAGACACTCTGGGGCTTGGATCTAATTTGGCATCGCACATCACATACAGTATGTATGTACCACGGTGTGTGATTTTTAGGCTCAATTGATGTAAAGGTCAAGGTTTGAGATGTGTGTGTGTGTGTGTGTGTGTGTGTGTGTATCTGTGTATGTGTGTGTATGTGTGTTTGTTTGTGGGAGCTGGTGTTGGTGTGTATTCCTTTGGGTATACACTTGAGTTTAAATTACATCTGACACATGGCAATGCCATAACAACAACTTTAGCTCTTTTCCTCTGAGTAATTGTTTTTTTTTTTGGGGGGGGGGAATTATTTGTTTTATAGGGGCCCATTTTCTCTCTGTTCTTTTCTTTAAAACACAACAGAACTTTTAAAAAAATATATTGGGTGCTCAACTACCAGCTAACAACGACAACAACAACAACAAACATAGGATAGGTTTATGCAAATCAATGAATAATTTTTTTTTCATGCAAACTTTTGAAAGTGTGGCATGTGCAGTCTTGTACTGCACATAGTTCATACAAATCATGTAGTACGATGTTCATGTAACTTGATGAGTTCAGCTTTGATTCCAGGCAGGAAGGAAGTGATTGAATGTCATGAGGTATATACTACATTTCCTTTTTGAACCAAAACAAATAAAACAAAACAAAACAAAACAAAACAAAACAGCATCCATAACTGTGTAATCTAGGAAGAATGTGAAATACACATGTGCCTCCAAAGTTTGATACAAAAATCAACTACTAAAACAGTGTATTGTGAATATGGCACATATTTTGATGACAACCCCTCCCCTCACAAACGAAAAAGAAGGGAAATTTAGTGAGAGCTCTTTCACAGTCAGCATTTTGACACAAGTTGGGGAGCAGATATCCGTTGTGTTGTTTTTGTAGGTTTCTCACTGTTGTATGTATATCTCTGTCAATGATATTTTCTGGCAATGTGTGATGGCAGGGGTTGGTTTTTGGTAAAAGTTGCCTGGCAACTTTCACCAAAAATGTTTATTTTTTGTTTTTGTTTAAAACCTTGATGAAGATCAAGTTGTATTTCTGCTTTATCTAAAAAGAAATTCTTTCCTCTCTTTCTAATATTTTTCTTATACTGGGTTATTATTTTTCTTAATCTTAGCAAATTGTGGGACAGTGCTATGTACATTGACAATAAGTTGTTAAACAGAAAAAAAAACCAACAAATAAATCAGGATGTGTATTCACACACACATATTCTATTTTGATGAAAAACCGAAACCATTGAAATATATCATATCAAATATCAGACCGCGAATCAGAAAGTCTCGAGTGCAGCCACCCCTTCAGCTAGTCTTTAAAGCCAGGCTGTTTCACCATAAAATGCCAGTCTATTTCAATTTTTTTTTTAAATTCAATTTTTATTAATGTGCAAAGTTGACATGATTGTGTTATTCCAAAATACCAGAGGTTTGATGCACGCATTATTTTATAATTTTGATAATATCCTGTCGGGAGTTCAATTCTAAAAATGTGGTTTGATATCATAAATCAGTACGTTGTATAGCTGAAGAGTTTTTATGAAGGCATGTCTCAGTGGTGTGTGGAATTGACCTATTGTGTACGTCACATCAACGCCTAATTTCTTCCATGCCTGACTGCTGTACCTAAATGGCGGAACTGATTTTACAACAAGTGCCAAGATTGTGTTTATGGCCAGGTTTGCCATAGATATGTTTACCTTTCCTGCCCACGGGTCATGAAAATTAAAGTGGGACAACTGAGTAATATTGTCCGAAAAATGTATGATAGTTGAGTCTTTCAGCCTTTTGAGCCTGCAGGTCATGTGCTGTATTTTTTTCACTGTGTTCTTGCTTTCCCAAATTTTGCAAGTTGACTGATGTTCGTGAAATCGTCAACTTGCAAAGTGTTGTTGCCTGTATTAAACACAGACAAGCTGTGATTTTTCTTCAGAGTAGAAAATCATTAATTTTTTGTCATGTACAAATCTAGTGCCATATTTCTCATTATGTCATTTCTGCAGGGATGCCAAGTTCAAAAAAAATTTATGAGTGAGATTTTCATGACTCGGCATCTCGGCATGCGAATGTGTGCGCAAGCGAGGGTGTGGGAGGGGTCCCCCCCCCCCCCCCCCCCCCCTGTAGCCTCCCACGGTAGGGAGCTTTTTCAATTTTTAGCTCTTAATGGTGCGATCAGGTGCATACTTAAGTGACTATTATTTACTTATTTTGAAAGACAAAAGGGAAATATACCTTCATTTGCAACTATCACTTCAATCTTTTGAGCTATGCTCATCATTATAGGCCCAAGTTGCAGACTTCGCGCGATGCGTGAGAAAAATGGGTGCCATGCGTGAGATCGTGAGATGGCCCCTAAATGCTCGAGTCTCACGCAGAATGCGTGAGACTTGGTAGCTCTGCTTCTGTTCGGGATCACAATATCAATGACAGGCAAAATTGTCATGATGTCATGTCAAGTCCCAATTCACACTGATATTCTAGATGGCAACTTGTGTACATAGTATGATATTAATTAGGTTATGATATTAAAGTGTAAACTCAACCATGGGGGTGCCGTGTGAAAGTGGATAAGACTCGCGACTCCCAATCGGAGGACCCGCGTTCGATTCAGTGCTTGTGTCCTTGGACAAGATGATTTTTACCCACCATGTCCCTCTCGACCCAGGTGTATATTAAAATGGGCACCTGGCCATGCTCAGGAAATAATAATGGCGGGTCCCTGTGGTGGAGCATTGGCAACACTGAAGAGGGGCTACCCTGGATAAAAAAGACCTAATTTTTATCATTACATTGTATTATCATTATTAACTGGCCTTCACTACTCTAAACCCTATTAAAAGTGTCCTTGTCAGTGTCATGCGGTTAAAGGGTTTTACAGAGCACAGTGTGTAAATAGACACAATAGCAGGTATCTACAGTACACAAGGGTGTGTTTTATGTGAATGGGACGATTACGCTGGAATTTGTCATCAGCGTGCCTTGATGTCCAGTGGTAAAGCTGTCGCACCCAGATTTACACAATGGGTTGATTACATTCATCCTATAAAACAAATAGTATAGCGAAATAAATTGTGTGTAATCTGCATGGCTGCGTCATTTCTTTTTTCTTTTTCTTTTTGTTTGTAGTAATAATACCATTTGATACACCTGTCAGTCAATCTTGGATACATGTGAGAATACTCTTTATGTGGTGAAAATTACACGATGTAGATGGTTTTATTTTCATGAATTTTATAGCAAATTGCCTTTGAACCACAAATATAAGATTGCCCTATAACGACAGCGTGCAATAGTAGAAACGCACTCTGAGAGCACAGACCTCCACCAAGCAGCTCACTTCCACCCATACATGAACACTGAAAATCACCCAGATTCCCAATATAGAAGCCTTTTGTTACGTCATTAGTTTTCCAGCTACCTGGCACCTCATCCAAGCAGAGCATGCGCTTTAGAACGCATTGATATGCAAACCTCAAAATTTGTGCAGCTTGAACTCGCAAGTTCATTGACCCTGTCTGAAAAAAAAAGAGCAAAAAATCTTGCAAAAAAAGTGAAAATACTTTAAAAATCCATAAAAATTTGCGGATCACTACCAAAAGTTATCATCTGTTTGTTGTGTCATTATCGACTTTTCTGCAAGTTTCGTTCAAATGTGTGTACAATTTTTTTGAGCTATTTTGCAACCAGACAAACAAACAAACCAACGTTGATGAAAGCATAACCTCCTGCCTTGGCGGAGGTAATAAAACAAACAAACAGATCAAGCTGTGCCAACGCTGGATCGTGTACAACTACATGTAGTAGTATTAACTCCTGTACATAGTAGGTCTAGTACACTACGTGGGCCATGACATAGCAATATCTGGGGCATGTAGCAACACACTACTAGTACAGCACTTTGAATGCAGAACACACCACTTGTTTATGTACAGGGAATAACCATGTATAAACATTCAGTACTAGTATACAATGCAAACATAAGGGAACTAACAAGAAAAAAATGTAATTATTCATGATTATATATCAGTAAATGAAAAATGAGCAAAGAAAACGGGATTATATTGTTGCCTGTTACTCGTTTTTATCCATTTTGTGAAATTGAAAGTACATGTAGTGATTGCTAGACCCTCTCAACCATGAAATGACCAACCCATTCTGAATATATATGTCCAGCAGGTAGTAATGAACTTAATCAATTGGCTAAAATCATCTGCACAGTGCAAAAATTTTCAGCTCGTACAGTTAGTCAAGGGTTTTATGTTGTGTTAATACCGCAAAAGTTGATTTCATTGTACACTGTTGTAACAAGTGAACCTGCAGACAAACTGTCAGTACATGTATGTAATCTGCAAGATTATAAAGTCTTTAAAAAAAAATGTTTATCAATATTACTCTCAGGTATTTGTAGATATGGATTGTAAGAGTGCTATTGAATTATATAAAACTGATCACTGACATTGTTTGCATTATTTTGCACTATTTTCCACTGGGTCCCTAGTTTTTCTGCCATACTTAATTCTTGCACATCTCAAAATTTAAGAATGCTATAAAGTACCACCATGATTAACCCTGGTATCTTTCTGTGTTGTTGTTTTTTTCTGCTGCTGATACAGGATCCCCTGCAGACCTGAGCGGTCTTCAGTCCGGCGACCGCGTCATCGAGGTCGATGGCGTCAACATCGAACGGGAAACCCACTCGCAGGTGGTTGCACGCATCAAAGCCGGCCGCGGCAAGACGAGTCTGCTGGTCGTCGACAAGGACCTCGACATGTACTGCCGCAAGAACGGCATCACGATAAAGGCCAGCATGGCCGGGGAGGACATTGTGCAGATGAACGGCGACCACCAAGAGGAGACGGAGCCGGGACCGGAGCCGCGCGTGAACGGCGAGGTCGCGGTCGTCAGCGTGGAGGCACAGCCGGAGGAGTCGTCGCCCGAGAGGGAGGCAGAGGAGGAACCCGAGGGCGAACCGGAGTACGCACAGATCGAGAGACGGGAGGAGGAACCCACCGAGGAGAAGGAGGAGGAGCAGGAGGATGAGGTGGCGAATGCTATCGCCACGGCGACTGCCGAGGCGGAGACGGGAGAGGAGGAAAGGAGAGAGGTGGAAGAGGAGGTGGCAGTAGAGCCAGAGGAGTCTGCCGTCGTAGAGAGTGTTCCAGTCGTAGTGAGTGCTTGTGTTAACTATCATTTATTAAAAGCATTTCATCACGTTCCATTTAAATAATCACATCTGTCCCTGCATCACAAAAGCAGCATAAAATCTCCAGGCAGTGTTCTTACTTTTAAAGCAAAAGTGTCTTTACCATGTTGCATCTCATAAAAGAAGAGATTCGCATCTGTAAAGTGATCAAGTAATCTTTTTATGCATGTTTATTGAATTCAAGCAGGGGTTGTATTAAATCTTTCTGCAATGCAAGATTTGCAGTAAAATGCAGAGTTGCAAAGTTTTTTGCTGTTCTAGCATGTGTATGTGTTTGGCTTTATTTGTACACCAGCAAGCTCAATGTGAGTATCTTCATTTACAGGGTTGCAAAGTTGATAATGACAAGGTAATATTCTTGGCATCAGTATTACTCTAGGACTCAGTCGGTCAAGCATTGGTAAATGCATTGTCATGGCATGAAGAAGAATGGCCACAGTGACATCTAATGTATTATTCAAGTTGTCATTGTGTCCATTACAGGAAAAGTAATTTGGAGATAACGAGTGAAAATATCAAGCTGTCAAGAGGGCTGTTTGATGGAAAAACACCAAAAGACATGATTCAGAGATAGGAAGGATTAAACAAAGTAATCAGGAAAATGGTGAAACAAATCTCTTGCTCTTCATGATCTGCCAAACAGAATCTTAAGTAGAGAGATCCAAAAAAACAAATACATCCTAAAAATTTAGATTAAAAAAAGAGTATCAATGGCTGCAGCGAATCGAGCGAAATGGTGTTGAAAATTGGCAGCTTTTGTGAATTATGCATAGATTGCTGTTGCTGCTGAAATGGCAGCAAATGGTTACCAAGATTATTCACAATTATTTTGTTGTTGTGTCAGGCACCCGCTGTAGACAGAGACGAAGACGAAGATGCATCGGTCCCTGAGCCCGAGCCCGAGCCAACCCTAGAAGCGGCCTCAGAGCCCATCGTGGAGTCATCGCCACCTCATGACGAACCGGAGGTTGCCAGGGAATCGACACCGTCGCCGGAACCCGAACCCGAACCTGCCAGGGCTCCCACGCCCGAGCCAGAACCCGTGAGAGAACCAACCCCCGAACCGACTCCCGAGCCAGAACCGGAGCCCCCAAGAGAACCCACGCCAGAACCAACCCCCGCACCGGCACCAGCCCCTGCCCCAACCCCAAAACCTGAGCCTGTGGTTGCACCGGTTTCAGCCGCCAAGGTAACAGTCGGTAGACCTCCAAAGCATTCTGAATTCACAGGGATTAATCTGAAGTTGTACCACTCGGCTCTTGCTTCAATTGGAAGTGGAGCTTCTTATTTTTCTTGGTAATTAACTACATGTTCCCACTGGAACTGCTCTTTCTTTCTTGTGCTTTCAGCCAAATGATCCATACTTTTAAGTTAGAAAGGTTGTGAGGTTTGAGTTGACATTTTTCCTCTTCCCCCCCCCCCCCCCCCCAGATTTTGCATGTTATCTTCTTTAGTTTGAATGGTGACGTTGCTTCAGCCATGCCCAAATTCATCAGATGCTTTTGTTGATTGGGGAACAAATGAAATAGGACCCACCAAGAAATATTACACTCTGTGTATGTTCAGCACTACACTGTGTTTTTCATTCCTGAGAGGTCTTGTTGATTTAATATCTGGGTTGAGGTCTGACAAAAAGACCCTGAATAGGAAAAAGCTGTTGCTTTATATGTTACTAACAATATGAAGTTCGTTATTTAATAATGAAAACCAAGTTAGTGTACATACTGAGTCAAAATGTTACCATGCTCTGCCTATCACCACCCGTAACCCGTTCCTTCATGAATTCTGAAATGCCCATAGACGTAATATGCAAGCCACTGTGTTCCTGTACGGAATGGGTCAATAGCCAATTCTGTCTTGGAACTGGCTCTCAGGTCTTGTACTTGCAAGATGATACACTTAAAGAGAACCACAACTACGGATGAGCTGATTTTGCTGTTAGAAAAACAAACATTTTCCATAGACACCAGTCCTGCCCGAGACTACTGTGGACAAGTCTTTGGGTGCGTTCGGGCGCTCTCCTAAAGCAAACTGTTCCGTACTGTACCCGCTCCTAAAGTGTACCGTACCGTACCGTACTGAACCGAGCCAAAAGTGAACCACTTCCTGATGTGCTCCAAAAGCGTACCAAAAGTTCGCTGTAAAGAATGCGCGCATCATGCGCATACGTCACAATGCAAAGACACCATTCTCTTTGTTCGGGACAGGTGTAAGTAGTTCAAGCACCAGGTGGATGACATTCTTGCTGTAAACAAGCGTGACCTTTTCTAAGAATAACTTGTGAGGTACGCTTTCTCCACAGAGCGCTCGAACCCTCCAAAACTGGCACAGTTTGGTACGGTATGCTTTAGTTCAGTTTGCTTTGGTTCGCTTCAGAGCGTTCAAACGCACCCTTTAACGGGTTTACTGATTGCAGTACAGTCTGGCAACTGAAAGAGCAGAATGAAAACATAATTATTCAGAAGTCTTTCTATCCTCTCCTCCTCCTCTTCTGTTTTCTTGTTCCGGTCAACAGACGGAGTCCGCCCCGCCCCCCAGGCCTGCCGCGGCTCCGGACCAGACTGGCCTCAACCTGATGGACATGTCGAAAGCACGTCAGTTGGCCGGTGGTAGGAAGAAGAAGAAACAGGCTTCGGCCAAGAACTGGGAAGACAAATACGCCGCCTTCAACAATCTATAAAAGGCATGGATGACGTATCTACCATGTGATGATAAAAGTGAGGCATAGTAAGGTCAAGACTTATCACTGTGGCCCTGTGGTTCTATCCTACATACCAGATAAATGTTAGGACAAGGGTTCAAATCTTGCTTGTGCCCTGAGCCTCAAAGTGGTTCTTGTTTTTGAGTCAGCCTTATACTTTCAGCAGTCTATAAAAGGCATGGATGATTTACAATGAATCTACCGTATGACGATAAAAGTGAGACTCAGTAAAGTCGAGACTTATAGTCACTGTGGCCCTGTGGTTCTATGTTTTTGTCACATAACATAACTGTTAGGACAAGGATTCAAACCTTGTTTCTGCCCTGAGCCTCAATGTGATTCTTTTTTTTTAGTCAGCTTTATACTATCAGCAGGCTATAAAAGCCAGGGTTGATTTATCTGCCATGTGGCGATAGAAGTGAGGCTCAGGAAAGTCAAGAATATTACTGTGGCCCTGTGTTTCTATGCTATTATCACATAAATGTTAGGACAAGGGTTCAAACCTTACTTCTGCCCTGAGCCTTAAAGTGATCCTTGTTTTTTAATCAGACTTATGCTTTCAACACTCTATAGAAGACATGGATGATGTACAGTGCCATGACAATAAAAATGTGGCCTTGAAATGGTCAAAACAAAGCACTGTGGCTCTGTGGTTCTATCCTGTTGCACATAAAGTTTAGGGCAAGGGTTCAAACCTTGCTTCTGCTTCAAGTCACAAAATGATTCTTGCTTTTAATTTTTAATCAACTGAGTTCTTCTAGAAGGCTTGGAAAATAGTATATTGATATGCCTGAATATAGCTCAGTAGGAGTTTTAGGGACTGTGCACTTAACAGAAAAGATAAAGATATTTGTGAAATTCCTGTTAATATTCTTTCTATCACGTATCTCTTTGCCACTATGGCACCACAATTGTTGCTGATTTCACATGTAGAGAGAGTGGCATATGATAAAAAAACAAACAAACAAAAAAACAAACAAACACACACACACACACACAAAATTCATAAGTAATGGACGGATTGCCCCGCGATGATCGAACCTTGCATGAGTGTGCTACTTATATTTCTGCATGTGCTACATGTGTTGGAAACACTCCTTTTGATACACATATCACAGCAATTGCATCCCAGCAAATTTTAGAATATTCTCTTGTAATTAATATCTTAATGTTTTGCTTCTGCGGAATTAACATGCGGAATTCATCTCATTCGGCAGGGCGTGAAAAATTATGATGAGGTCCTCGTGTGAAAATATCCACTTTTACAGCACCTGAAAATGCAGTGAAGTCAAAAGTACTATTTGTTCTTTCTTTGACATGTTTTCTTTTTCTTCTGTTTTCCACTCCACAGAATCTGACTACTATGCTTCCATTGTCTCCTGAAAAATTTTTCATCTTAAAAAAGAATAGACATAAAAAACAAATATATATGTATACATATATATGGATATGTATATTATTGATGGAAGGTCATCTATGAAAGTGGGTCAGAGTTGCATGACGACAGTGAACAGAGGTATGGAGGCAGACGCTACTCAAGGCCTTCGAAGAGGAGAATGTGCTGTGATTCAGGTCAAACAATGATTCCAGGAGGTAAAGCACGAAACCATGGACCAGCGACGATTTCCAAGAGATGTTGCAAGTCACTGATACATGTACAGAATAGATATTATTAAAAGTAAGAAGAAGATTATACAACGTAGTATGGAAATAGATATCATATGCATTTAGCATGCCACCTGCCTTTCACATTATTGCATCATCTTGTAATAGATTCATTCATAGAAAGATGGAAAGAAAAATTTGTATATGCTTCTATATTTTGCAAATTAGAGCTGTTTATGTTTTGGAGGTGGAAGGTATTTGTGTATATTCGTCATCTCCATAATTTCTTTTGGGTGTTCTCAATTCTCAGACGATCGTTATGGATTTGTGAAAAGCCATTTTCGTTGCATTATCGGTCAGTATTTGAAGAATCTTTTTTGGGGGAAGTGGGTCATGTTATTTTGGTTGTCACGCTGCATTTTTTTTTTTTAACTTTACAGCATTGGAAACATTGGCATTTGTTTGCCTGTTTTCAATTCTAATATGACTTCTCAGCAACCAAACAAATTAGCAAGAATTAGAAGGTCTCCGAATATCCAGTCTGAAGTACTTGATTTACTTTTCGTCCAGCAAACTCATGCAAGATGGCTACACACATATATATATATATATATGACTAAAAATGTGTTACAATTTTGTGTCAAAGTTAGTACTAAAGATGTTCCCTGCATACCAGCAAAGCCCTTTTAATTCAGGACCAAAACATGTAAACCATTACTCATAGTTGCCAATTTGAAGGGATTACAGTGCCAGTGGGAAATATTGTCTCAGACTCGAGAAATGAACACTACAGTAATCCTAGGAGTTTCTTTGTTTCTTTACATTCATTTTATTTTAATTGTTTTCTCAGAAATTCCTGTACTGAAATTTAAAAAATAATTGACATGATGAATAAATGTGGGTAGATGATCAGAAAGACAAATTGCAGTAAAAGCCATTAAAATACTGGAAGGTTTTTGTAGAGGCTTACAGTTTTTCCAGAACCCAGGTGATGAAAAATTGAAAAAGGGCTTGGTATCCGTATAGTGGACGTGTGTCTGAATTCAAACCTGCATCCATTTCTCAAAGTTTGTGGTGTAGCCATTTGTCTTGAATAGAAGCTAGAGTAGAGTCAGGTTTTGATTTTGAATACAATAGCTTTGTACTGAAACACGAGCAATAGAAAAAATGCTAGATATCTGTAGTTTGTATTATGTTGACAAAAAAGAAGAAGAAGAAGAATGTGATAAATATTAGAGAAAGTACTATCTTTATTCTGTAATTAGGATAATTTACATGTAAATTGATCATAGAAGACGTATCTAAAAGAGTTACATTTATGTTAAAAGAATAGTACGATTCTAAAGTATGACTTGTATTTTTCTACGAATATATCTCTGGAAGCATTTTCTTGTTTAGTACTGAGGATGATTACTTTGATTTTTTTATTCTTTTTTTTTGTGCTGAAATTACTACAGTACATGATTTTGTGCTTGTGCGTACTGAAGCGAATCATGATTGGTTGCGATCATACACGTGTGTTAAAAAATACACGTGTGTTAAATGGATGTGCTGCTATGTGTTTTTTTTTCTTCATATGTAAAAAGTTTGTGATGACAAAAATGCGCATTTTGAAAAAAAATGAAAGAAAAATAAGAAAGAGTTTGATGGTGCATATTACTGGCAGATGTTTCGATATCTAGTGACTCCGAAACGTTACGAATGACAACGACTCTCATAGAATTCATTCATCTCTACATTGCCGTTCTGAGGAAGGAGATAAGCAGGCGCCTCCCCTCTGGGTGACGAAAATTAATATATTTGACTCTAGTAAATTTGTCTACTCTAGAAAACATTCCAATCGAAACGTTTGTGCGTACACTTTGACAAATGATATCAAGTCTAGTGATTTCTAATCAGTGCTGGCAATCGCGTCACTGGAATTCATCAAACTGACAGTACCGTATACATAGAGAGTACTAAAGTGCAGATTGAAACACGTACGTACGTGTATGTTTTTATGTCAAAATCACTGCGTGTCTGTACATCGATTACTCAGCTATGGTGTCCTGAACTCCACAATTCTATTTGACCCTTGACCTCTCTGCTGTTGTTGTTGTTGTTCTCTGAAGTTCTCCTTTGATCTAGGATGATGGGGAATTAAAGTCTCTAGTGACTATTTTTGCAATAAACTCTAAATCTAGATTGCTTGTATACAGATAAATGAGAATCACTCATCATCTGTACTGTAGGTATTTCCTCAGAAGTGGTATTTTTATTTCCATTTTATTTTTATGTTTTTAAACAAGGCGATAATTTTATGAAGTGGAGAAGTCTATTCCGACATTCCCACAAATAAAAAAAAAAAAGATGCATGGTTAGAACTATATTGACAATCAAAAGTAGAATTAAAAAAAAAAGCTTTAAAAAGTGCTTTGTATTTTTTTTATTTCATGCAGCATGTGTTAGTTGATATCAAATGTGGACTCAGCATCTGTAACTCTGTATAACTCCTTCTCTCCATCCTTGTTTTTGTTTGTTTCATCAATTTATTTGTTTTTGTTTTTTGGACCTAGCGGTGTCGAAAAAGCTCAGCTGCACTATCGATATGGTATTAGACGAAACTGTTGCATCATACTCCAACACTGTATCCTGGTATTGTTTTTGATTTGAGTGAGCTTTGTTCCACATCTTCTCTGATTTTAACTGTAATCTCGAGTACAATGTGATATTAGTCTGAACTGCCCCTTTAAAGTATATGGCCAAATGACTTGTTGATGATGACAATGACTGTGATTTTGTGCATCTTTTTTATATGTACGGCGAGCAGACCTTCAAGATTACCACAGGACTTTCAACTGGCCAAAATTGCCACGCCTTGTCGGCAACCGAGTGTAATGCAAATGCAATATCGATCATACTTACAATCGTCACAATCGTCGCTCCTAGCCCCGGTGAGAATCTGTTTTCCTCCATCAATTTGTGAATATTCGGTTATGTGCGAGACACATTCGCGTGGCAATAGAATACTTTAAATCAGCAAGCATGCACAATGCAGCGAGACTGTGTTGGGCTATGTTGTAGGTGTGCAAGAACAGCCATGGTCATTCCTGAACATGCTTTTATGAGGAGAGAGTTTTGTCAGAAGATGCTGAAAATTTTTCAAACTATCCTTTATTCCCCTATAATCAACTACAGCATGTATCACTATGTGGGATGAACTCTTACCGTATATAAATGTGCAAACATTTGTGTCATTTGCATTCATCGAAATTCATGCATGTAATTGCCTTTTTTCCTTTTTTAAACTGGTATCATTGTTGTGAATGTATTGATTGGTTTTCATCAATTGTTTATAGAGAGAAATAATCCATGTTCTCTTGCCTTGGTGTACATGTTCGGGATGTCTGTATGTGTGTGAAACATACGTTGTCTGTAAACGTTACGCCGCCTTGATTTTTAACCCGTGTCTTAATAGTTCTGTGCCGTATCGGGCCCTTTCGTGATCAGCGCCTTCTGGTGGGCGTGTGTTCATGACCGCTTCACGTGGTGACTGTCTGCAAAAAAACGCCTTGATAGGTGATGTTGTTTCTATGGATACAAGCTCTCTTCCTGAAAGTGTGTTCCTAAGGAGACACATTGTGCAAAACTCGAACTATTTAATAGTGAATGATTCTGAATACCTGTGCTTCTGTGTACAGCTTGTGGGTTCTCATATGGATATTATTGCACTATGAAGCAGCACTATTACCGATAATTTTGGTATGAATACTGTCGTTGACTTCCAATGGATGTGGCATCCAGCGCTTTGCTTCCTTCGACATCAATTCAGGAGTATTTTTAATATGTGAACAGTTTTGCCACCTGCAGTAAATCATGTGTTATTGATGAGGTTGCTAGTGGTCAAAGTGGCTCTGTTGCTCACACAGTTTACAATATATGGGACTGCAGTGAATCAAACAGACTGGAGAATGTCATTGTAACCTGCACATTCCAAATGTCTCTTGAATTGGCAAGCTAAGCTCTTCCTTGTCAAGTCAAATTTGAAGAAAAAAACCCCCCACTAAACTACATTGTATGCGGCATCTATGTTTCTAGAGTTTGTTTTCTATTCTTGGAGAAAGGGGAAAGAGAAAGGGGCTATGGTTTGCTTCTGACCTTTGACCTCACTCATTATGGAATCTGTGGAATCTATGGAATGTCAGTACCACATGCACAGAAGGTGAAATAAAAAGTTTACTGATGAACAAACTTGCTTGCACTTGAGTGCGGCATTAGGAGTTTCAAAGTAAAATTTGCAGTCGTGGCTTTGTAACTTGGCAATGCATTGCAGCGACTCGTGCAAGTATGCCACATCATCGTTTTCTCCCATTCTAAGCAAGATTTTTATTGTCATTTTGTTTCTTTAACAAGTGTATTACAGCTGTAGCGCATTTTATCTAGCTTGATGTGGAACCATGTGTAGTTTTTCAAGTGCTAGTGCATTTCCGTGTTGTAGGACATGATAGATATGATATGTATACAAAGTTATTCATGTTTGTTTAAATTTTCTGCAATTAACAGCAAAGCAGCAGCTTATGACAGTGATACTTACCAAGTGATTGTCATCCATTTTTAGGGCTTCTTCATTATGAAAAGTTTATGAAATGATTGAAGGGAGCTACAAGCAGTAGAGAGCAGAGTTGTATTGGAGTCCTGACCGAAACTTTAGATGGAAGCCAAGATGATAATAGGTCTCCCGTTTCGTAGTGCCCTTTTAATTATTTAATCATGGAAGTATATGAAAAAAAGAAGAAGAATGTAATTAATATGGGAATATGACAAATTATTTGCTGGGCATTGTTTAGGACTTTAAAAAAAGAAAAAATTCTTTTCTGATGCTCTTGATGATGTCATCGTTTAGGTCTGTTTGTTACAAAGACTTGCGACTGATTCCGAAGGCCGTTATTAAATCAAAAAGTGCCTATTGAAGCCTTGCTCCACTATTGTGAGATCTGCAACCACGGTAAAAATGGAAGTTGCTGTACGTGGCAATTTCTATATTTTGCCTGTCTATTGATGTGTGTTCTTTTATTTTTATTTTTTTGGTAGGGCATTTGAAATATTGTCCCGAGGACGTAATACGTAAGACGTTCAGTTGTATGTAACCACATAGGATGATGATAACGTCGCTGGGGTGACAAGACCTTGTATCTGCAATTTTGGTGAAAATGACTTTTTTTGATTAATGGTCAAATAATGGGTTAAGTGATGTACTGTCCAAATCCCAACTGTCTTACTCCAAAAATGAAGCCACCACAGCACATCAAAGGAAAGGCTCTCCCATTCGCCACAGTGCTTTGGCCGCCATGTTTTTGGGCTCTCCTGAACATTTGACATTTTGTAGATACGAGGTCTTGTCACCCAAGCGACGATATGCATGTATTCTGTAGTAATGCCACAAAGGTTTGTTGTGTTATATACCCGTGGTACATCAAATACCATTTTTCATTATCGACCAAACCATGACAAAGACTGTTTCACCTATCCATTCCAAGAGATGTTCCACCAAATGCTGTCTGCACTGTTGCTAACTATGCAGTGCGCAACGATGCTGGAGTTTGTAGATTTTTGAATTTGCGCAAGAGACATAACAGACTGGTATGCGATTTGTGCTTGAAGCTCAACTTCTGTGTAAATTTGAATATGTGATTCTACGGTGGGTGTTGAACTCAAATCGAGTGTGGAGAAAGGTACAACTGTACTAGAATATTCATAATCCGTTTCAAACCTCACTCACTACACTGCCTGTACAGAAACAGGAAAATGGCCTTTATGGACAAGAGGTTTTTGTGCACAGGTTCTGTTCTGTGAAGGAAATCGAAACCCCCGGATAGGGGCGCATTATTCCTGGGTTGTCGGCAATGCCGGTTCGAGTGGTTTTAATAGCTTCAGAGTATTACAAAGTGTAAATTCAGCTGCCCGCGCTATTCCGTGGGAACCGAGTTCTGCAAGAATTTCACTCGGACTGCTTCCTAGGTCTCGATTGAAGAAATCACGTCTGAAAAAACTTGCATAAATGTCGTGAATAGTTTATGTCAGAAATTATATGAATCCGTGGGCTAGTCGTTGTAAAGGGAATAAGGTGTCTGATGAGTACATTGTATGTTCAGAGCTACTTCAGTACTCCATACATGAAAACTGCAGTTGAGTGAAGAAGGAGAGGAGTGGCCATTGAAGGAATGCATCATTTAACAGTACTTGAAAATCTGTTGTGCTTCTTAGTCTGTGACCCCCCCCCCCCCCCCCCCTACCCAACCTTTAAGGCGTTAGCGTGAAAGTGACATACTCCCTTGTAGGGAGACTAACCAGTACTTGAAAATCTGTTGTGCTTATTAGTTTATGATCCCCCTCCCCCATACCCAACTTTTGTAAAGGCGTTAGCGTGAAAGTGACATACCCCCTCGTAGGGAGACTAACCAGTACTTGAAATCGAGGTATAATCTGTACTTGAGAGAGAGAGAGAGGGAGAGGAATAAAGAGTAAGAGAGGGATAGAGATGGTGAGGGAGATAGAAATAGACATACATTGATATAGTGAGAGAGGTTGAGAGAGAGAGAGAGAAAGAGAGAGAGAGTAGGCGAAGCAAATGTTGTAGCCATAGACAGGTAGAGGCAAAGGCCGAATAGGGAGCAGCAAAAGGGCGAATAGGGAGCAGCGAAAGGGTGTACTGTAAAGCCCGGAATGTTTGCGTTCATTTTAATTTCGCGAGAACCAGGATTCGCGAAATTAAAATGCACACAAATGTTCTTGTCTACACATTAAGCATTGAATGCCAGTGGCAATTTTTTCACTAAAATTTTGTGCCACAAAAAAGTCTTGCTTTACGGTATACATTTTTTCTTTATTTTCTTTATTTTATTTTTTTGTCTCACACACTTGGAGCCAATCAGAGATCAGCAGACAATCGGAGTTAACTGATTCAATTACCTCTCTCTCTCTCTCTATTTCTTTTTAGGGGAACATTTAGTTGTACAAGTATTGTTCATAGACTTGCGAGTAGTACTCTTGGACTCTGATTATCAAGTGCATATTATTCAAATGACACAGTGACTTATTTCTTACAGCGAACATCTGCACCATTGGCAAATGGAGTATATTGATATCCGAATGCATCGTCTTAGATATTGGAAATAATCATGGAATACCATAAAAAGATATTATGCTGTATATACGTATTATATGTAATGTATGTGAGATGCGTTTACCGATACATTTCTTGCGCGAATGCAGACCAAATCTTGTTTGAACTTGAATCTCGAGTGGATGGCCGTTATCCAATTCTCTTTCTCTGCTCTGTTCTGAATAGATCACAATAAAAATCTACCTTGATCAATGAGTCCTTTTTTATTTTAATGTGTAATTTATGAAATAAGTACTATCAGAATGAGGCATCTAATCTATACATGTCAGAATTTGAAAAAAAACAACAACCACATTTTACTCTCTTTTTGTTTGTATTTGAAGTTTGAAAATTTGATTTCAAAAGGTGACATGCAAAAATATTATATGTATATTTTTTTCTTTTTCTTATCGCTTCCTCATTGCTCATATCAATAAAGAAATTGAAAAATCGAGACTTCTCGCTTTTTTTTTTACTGATCCATTATTTTTTGTGTATCCTGTTTGTCCTGTGTGGTGCAATGCAGTTTATGGTGAGAAATGTGCAGAGCATATGCAGGAAACATCATAGATATTGCATGGGTTTTTGTCACTTGTTATGTTTGCTGGGGGCAGAACATTTTGTTATGTTCTTCCATGGCAGAAAATGTTTGTGTGTATACACAGTGTGAAGGCTTTACTAAGTGACAGAGCTATCATATTTTTAGCACAGTTAATAGTTTAGATACAGTCAACCCATCTATAGCTGTCACCCAAGGGAGACGAAAAAAGTGGCTGTTATGGACGGTGGCCACTATGGACAGGTTCTTTAACATGCTTTTTCTCTCGGGGTTAATTGTTTTAAATGGTCATATACCGCAGGTGGCCGCTATAGACAGGTAGTCGCTATTAAGACAGGTTTGACTGTATTTGTATTCTAAGCAATGGTAACTTCAAGATCACCAACAATTTTGACACCGGAATAAAGTTTGTAGGAAACGAAACAATAGAATTGATGCTCTCAAGTTTAGAAATAAACAAACAAGACAAACAAACTTCCAGTAAAAAATGAAAAAAATGAAAAAAAATCTTGTCATAGGATACAAAGTATCAATTCCTAGATGTGTTTTTTCAATGATTGTTGTTATTCATTTGATTATTACTGTTTTGTATAGTTCTGATACATGGGCTACTGATTACAAAAAACTTGATATGGTGGGAAAGAAGATTCTTAATCCAAAGACACTCTTTATACTGAGGTTGCACAGAAGCAGCTGATCCAGGAGCTTCTTTAATAGATGAAACTGAAAAAAAAACCCACAAACAAACAAACACAAAAACAAAAATGCAGAGGAGACAAGGAGGGCGCCTTGCTTGAAATTGTTTCATAAAATGCACATATCTGTACAATCATCTTTATTCCGTCATTATTCTTACAGTGTATCACATGAGACAACATGATTTGTACAGTGGACTCTTATTACAGCAAACTCTTTGGGACCAAAGAAGACGCTTTGCTGTATCAAAATCTTGCTTAACCCATTGAGAACGGACTGATTTTGCTACAACATGCATTTCCCATAGTCATCTGCCCATGGATACTTGGGGACTCGTCCTCAACGGGTTCATCAGGGTTTGCAAAAAAAGAAGAAGTAAATAACAAAGATATTGTCAAACTTCTATGGCAAGAAAAAATTAGCTTGCTGTAATAAGAGCTTGTTGTCTAAGAATTCTCTATTACAAGAGTCCACTGTATTTTTATGAATTATAAAATTTACAATACAGATTCCAAAACAAGAATACACAAAAAGTGAGTTGTTTGACACAATAACATTCCACATTACCTCTGAAACCTCTGAAACATGTACATTCAATACATTTCCAAATGTATTACTTCATGAAATTCCTTGAACAAAACTTTGTGTCTCCACAATTTTTTGGCTACTTTTTTCTTTTAATCAGCAAACAAAAGTGCAAGTAAAAACCTGTTTGCTTCCCCCACCAAAACTTAGTTTCTTTGGGAAAAAAATGCTACAAAATAAAATGGAGATTGACAGATTAGTTTATATATTACATCTTAGAATACTACTTTGAAGAAAGGGCAAAAACATCATCAATTCATACTTTAAAGGGATCGTATAGTTTTGGTAGAGACCTAATTTCAGGTTTCTAACATTTTTTGGTGAGATAATGAGAAAACTCTTATGAAATATGAAAGAGCATGTAATTCTATGGGGAATTCAATGTTTATTTGATGAAAATTGGTTTTGAAATGGCTGAGATATCCAAAAAAGAGTGATTCTAATAAAGTGTGGGATCCCCACTTTATTATGATCGCTTTATTTTACTTTGTTTTTGGATGTTTCAGTCATTCCACACCCGATTTTCATCAAATAAACTTTGAATTCCTCTTAAAATGGTATGCTCTGTACTATATAATAAGTGTTTTCTTGGTATCTCGCAAAAAGTTAAAATCCCAATTCTCATCTCCACCAATACTGTACCATCCCTTTAAAGGACAAGTTCACCTTCATAGACATGTGGGTTGAGTGAATGCAGCAATATTAGTAGAACACATCAGTGAGAGTTTGAGGCAAATCCGACAATCTGTTCAAAAGTTATGAATTTTTAAAGTTTCTGCTCAGTCATGGCTAAATGAGAAGACAACTATAGCTTGTGATGTCACAGGAGTACAACGGTATAAAGAAAGTATAAAGAAAATTCACCTTATTTTCACTTTTCTCGCATAACAAAAGAACACTCGATTTCTCTCTTTCAGAAGGCAAGGGGAATAATATCATCCTTAACATACATCAGTAACAAGTCCAAGAAATGTGCACTTTATTCAAAAACAAAAATTTTGTGAAATTCTCTTATTATTTTCATTATATCGTTGTACGCATGTGACATCACACATTGTAGTAGTCTCCTCATCCAGCAATAATTGCGCAGATACTTAAAACATTCATAACTTTTGAACGGATTGTCGGATTTTCCTCAAACTTTCACTGATGTGTTCTACTAATGTTGTTGCATTCACTCAATCCACATGTACATGAAGGTGAACTTATCCTTTAAGCATACAACTTCATTAGACCAATAAATCTATCTCTCGTCCCGGTGGTTTCTTGTGATCTCTACAGTCTGTAATAAGGTCGACCCCTCACAACAGACAGATTTCTTCCATTCACTCTGCTGTGTGGACTTTCTTGCTGTATGATGGCAAGTAGGAAATGGGGAAGATTTTCCCTTTTCCATCATAACAGATCACAAAAATTTAGCATGCATACCTTTATATACTCAAGGAATGCAACAAGCTCACCAATTCTTATGATTTATCCCTCTAAAACACCATTTTGTGTGCTTTATTTGGTAAAACCAAAGGAAGAATCAAGAGCAGCTGAGGAAACAATCCAATCGATGAACAGGCTCCGACCTACAACATCGTTCCGGAAAATTAAAGTAAAGTAAAAGTAAAGTAAAACCACCTCTGAATGCTACTCGCCTATACGCAAGCAATCCAGCAATTCAACCCGCCGAACTCACATGTGCGCATATAATAATAACAATTTCTATAGCCCCATTCTCCACTCTGATTAAATGCTCAACTTGAAGGCGCTTTACATCAAGGCAAAAAGACTGAAAATACAAGTACATAAACCGTAATAGAAGAAGATGAAAAAGAAGACATGAAAGTCTGTCTTCAAAATGCACTACTAAACAAATAGGATTTTAAATCACTCCTAAAAGATGTTATGAAGCTTGAGTCTTTCAGCTCACGAGGAAGTGAATTCCACAGTGTTGGTCCAGCGTGAGCGAAAGCTCGTTCCCCCCAAGATTTCCTGGAAAACGGAATAATAATTATGTACGAGACCAGAAGTTGAGGATCGAAGAGTTCGTGTAGGCTGGTATTGACAAAACAAACAAACATTGTAATCAGGAGCTGTTCCCTCGATAACATGATAAACCATAGATCGCACAGTCTGCACAGCACAGTGAATGGAAGATATCTGCCAACTGGGGCAGCGCAGGACCAACTGTATTACAGTTAACAAGAGACCACCAAACAAGAGGCAGATTTATCGGTCCAATAACTCCATATGCCCAAAGGTAGGTAAGGCTTGACTTGGTTGGTTCCAGGACATTTGCTCCTGTGACAATTGATCCCATGAAATATCTGCATGCTATTAAAGCAAAACTTAAATTCTATCCACAAACATAACCCCAACCCTAACCCTAAACCTGATCTTCACATCAAGCTACAGTTGAAATCTTAAAACCCTATCACAACCCTAACCCTAACCCTAATCCAAAGTCCTTGGAGAAAATAGATCAGAGTAATTGTTGCAGGAGCAAATGTCATGTCACCAACCTGAATACTGTAAAATATATTCGCAGCATGAAATTTTCGCGAATTGCCACTGGCATTCAATGCATATAGTGTAGGTAAGAACTTTTGTGTGCATTTTAATTTCGCGAATTTTGGCTCTCGCGAAATTCGCAAAGTTTAAATGCATGCAAACATTCCTCATTTTACAGTAGCTTTATATATGGACTTTTAATAAATGCTGATGCAGTATTTAAAAAGAAGTGAGAATTTCAACCAAATATTGATAAATGAGTATAAATCTTATAAACTGTGGTCACTCTGCCATAGAATAGATCTATCTTTTTATACAAGTTTACCAAAGAGGTCATCTAATGCAAGCCAACAAAAATTCCCATTGTATTTACCATTAACCCGTTGAGGATGGACTGATTTTGCTACAACACGCATTTCCCATAGACACCTGCCGAGTATACTCGGGACTCGTCCTCAATGAGTTAAAATGGCATATTAAAACACATCTAACTAGCAAGTGTTTAATTATTCTATCTGTCAAATGGCAGTCATGATTGGAAATTGAGATGTTAAAGCTTTGAAGCTATTCTGTTTTCTTTCACTGTTTCAGAGTTAAAAGCAAAATGAAAAAAGTTTACAAGAGGAAAACTCCTAATGATTACAATAGAAATCATGATAACCCATGAAGAAGAAATTAAAATATTGACATTCGATACACATCACAATCACTAAGGAATTGCTCAAAATGTTTGATGGTAAGAGACAAAAGTCCTTTCTGTTTGATACTCAAGGCTAAGATACCTTTGACTTCCATGATTAGGCAAAATCAAAACAAACCGCCACTTTTTCCCTGATACATGATATGATCCTGGTGGTCAATGCCACTCTTAAGTAGACTTTGGTGGAATTTGAGTTGGCTTACAGTGAAGAAGGCTCATAAGGTTTCTACTTCTAACTCTTTTAAAAGATTCCTGTACATTCTTCTTTAATAAACCCTGTGCTATCCCGAGTCCTTCCTTGTGTTGAACACTCTCCCTGTCACGGGACATACGGCCTTGTTGCGGGCGCACTGCGCGTGCGTGACGACGCCGTTCGGGTACCGCACGAAGGTCGGCTCGCTGAACGGCCGCTGACAGACCTGGCACAGCCGGTCCTCCGTCATTGGGATAAGGCAGCGTCCGTGGGCGCCCACCTCACCGCGGAGCTGAAGGTTCTCGCTGCGGGAGAGCGTGTGCTGGACGCGGGACATGCGACTGCCATGGGTGCTCGCCCGCACGGCGTTGGCCAAGAAGCGGGAGATGACACCGACGGACCAGTTTTCGGGAAGCAGCTGTAAAACCTGGAATGGCATAATGTAGTGTATAATACAGTGAAACCTCATAGCGATCTGCATGGAAAAACTACAATTTCTGCATTTATATCCAGTATCTCTTTATATTGGTTACAAACACAAAACAATATAGGAGGAATAAGACCTGCAAAATTACCCAAGTCATTTTATCATGCATCCCGGTATGTACAGCCTCGTTATAATGGGTTGCACTGTATATTTCAGGATACAGTGCACTCCTGATAAATACCAAGCACACCTATAATGAAATGTTGATACCATGTAGTGAAAACTCAGGTTTGCAAATTATTATTAAGTATAATATATCTTTACGTACGCGTGTACTTTATTTGTTCAACTATAGGGAAATTTTGATATAATAGGGGGGTTCACACGTACACCAATTAGCGGGATGCAAATCTCGAGATTTGCATCGCGATCGGTATCTCAAGTTTTTTGCACGTGTGGACAGAAAAAACCCGAAAATTAGTGCGATCAGCATCGCGATGCTAATTCCAAGAAATCTTGCGCTAATTCCTCAATTAGCGGGATAATTCGGCCCGCGCCGGTACGTGTGAACGGTCGGGTTTAGAATCTCGAGTTTTTATATCCCATCATACAATGCGCACATCACAACAGTGGCGCCGCTGCGAAGAGGTCCTGAACCTCTTTGGCGCACAACTACAGCGCGCGAACCACACCACTGACGCGCAAAAAACAATGGGCAAAGAGAAGGGCGCGCAGGCATTGATAGAGAAGGGCGCTGCGTGACCCAGTTTGCAGGCTTTGCTGTTATCTCAATCGGCAATTAGCGGGATAATTCTGTACGTGTGAATGGTTGCAAAAAACTCGAGATTCCGAGCGCGATCGCTATCCCGCTAATTTGGAGCGAGTGAACGGTTGCAAAAAATCTCGAGATATGGAGCGCAATCGTCATCCCGCTATTTTGTACGTGTGAACCCAGCTAATGAAAAAAAAAACTGCTGGTCCTGAGGACTTTTTTGTTATAATGGGAATCACCTGTACTAACCAATTTCCACAGATTTTGAGAGAACTCACTTACGGTTTTCAACATAAAACGGGTTAATGGAGTGCATTTAATGAACACTGGTACTAGCATTAGGAAGATTATGTAATATGATTTAAAAATGAACAACATACAAAACACATGCATATTTTAGCCATGGTAGTAGCTACCACAGGAACCCCATTAACCCTTTGAGGACGAGTCCCGAGTATACTTGGGCAGATGTCTATGGGAAATGCGTGTTGTAGCAAAATCAAACCGTCCTCAACGGGTTTAAATCAGAAAGAGTCACAGATTAAGTTGGGAGATACTTGCATATTGATATGCAATTCAGTAGGCAAAAAATAATTATGAAATCACGGAGACTTTTAT
Organism: Diadema antillarum; assembly: GCF_040938485.1. Lineage (NCBI taxonomy): Eukaryota > Metazoa > Echinodermata > Echinoidea > Diadematoida > Diadematidae > Diadema > Diadema antillarum. Next base: position 463,244 of record NW_027271673.1, read on the forward strand.
ATTCTCTGATCCACGCATGACGAGATATCAACATTTTCAGGAGGCCTCCTACAGAATCAAGGAAAGACTTGGCAGCTCTAAGCTAGCCACAGTGACAAAAAATAAGAAAGAACCAGTACGAGAATATTGCTGCCTGTGAGGGCACTATTTACTCACCCTGACCTAGCCACAGTGACGGAAAAAAAAAATATGAAGAAACAACCAGTGCAAGAATATTGCTGCTATAGAGGGCACTTTGTTACTCACCCTGACAGTATCAAAGTCGGCTTCGGGGCTGTTGAGAAGGTTCATTGCCGGCCCTAAGAGGGAGTCCTTCTTTCTGTTCGGAGGCAGAAATAATCAGCACAGTACCAGAATTAAAGCAGGAGCATAATGAATACGTTTTGACACAAAGTGGCACAAATCAACCATGGCATCGGGCAGATATTTCCAGACGATAAGAATTTGTAACATGTTTGTAACATGTTTGTTTTCATGCATTTTTGACACTTTGCCACAACATTTTTATATGCAGTGATTGAAATTTTCTCAATAATTGTCACAAAGCAGCAGTCTGGTGCATACTCTGTGCAGTTTGGCATTGTGCTCTTGCTTGTTGTATGAACAGATAAGCGCATCCCACAAAAATATTTATGTTGTCCTTGGTTTCAGAATTTATTTTCATTTTTATCTGTCTTCCTACTTTTTTGTTATGAATGTTTTGTTTTGTTTTGTTTTGTTTTGTTATGTTGACAGCTCAGAGAAATAAAAATACTGTATACGCTGAATATTTCGCGAGGTTTTTATTTTCGCAAATTTCGCGAGTCGGGTGCTATTCGCAAAATTAAAGTCACGCAAAAATATTGACTCTAATGCCGACGTGAATGTGATGTACACATGTACATTTCTGTGTTTGGTACAGGACTCCACGGTCGCGAATTTCACCACTTGTGAAATCGTCGGAAATTCCCGATTCGCGAAAATTTAGACTCACGAAATATATGGCGTATACAATATACAAAGAACAGACAGTGTTTAGCATGGCAATGACCTGTCTTTATCTGTTTGGACTATGGGGTGACCTTTCCCTGCCCTGGATCAGAAGAACAAAGTAGTCCTGGAACTCACCCCTCCATTGGGTCCAGATAGACACTGAGCAGGAGCTGGAACAGTCTCCTGCGGTAGGCCAGGTCCTGGTCCTTGGAGTTGACCACGCAGTAGTTCTCGGCGGCTCCGTAGTCCTGGAGCTTGTGTACTAGGATCCGAAGAGCCTTGTCATGCTCCTCCAGCTGTGTTATGGGTCAAGGGTCAAAGGAAAATTACAATCAATGTATGTTAATTTCGAGCGATTTGATGCAATTACACCTTACAAATGCAATCACCTTGGAGTTCAATGTGAATATTGAAGGGTACCAGTTTGAACACTCGATACTGACACTTCCTTTTGTCTGTTTGTATAAGATATTACATCTCAAACAAAATTTTGCCACAGTATTAGGAGAAAAAGTCCCAGTGCTGGTATGCACGTCCATTGTTGCATTCTTGCCAAAAGTAAATGTAGACGGGTCGAAAGTCAGCCTGGCAAAACAACATGCCAACGGACAGATATTGTACTGACATACTGTAAACTGCTTTATTTTCGCGCAATCATGTATTCATTTGCCCCGAGTGGTTCCAATAACATACTTGCCTGTTAGGCTGGGCTATTGCTGTACAATTCAACACCAATTCACACACACACACACTCAAAAGTCAATTACTGGCACTGTGGGGAAAAAAAAATCACACAAAATTCATCTTATCCAGCTGAGCAGGAAAACTTTTGCATTTATGATACTGTAGTTATGGGTAAACTTGGCACAGCAGATAAACTTGGCCACTTGTAATGAGGGAGCTAGTGGCCGAGTTTACCCATAAATACGGTAGTCATACCTTGCCGTAAAGGATGGCGCACTCAGCATACATGTCCGTCTCCTTCACTTTGCCCAGGATGAGTTGAACCCTGTACAGAGAGGACTCCTGTAGGAGGTGACGCAGCTTGGACCGGCCCAGGTCCAGCTGGGCCCGGGGCACTGCCTCGGTGCTGGTCCTCATCTTCAGGACCTGGTCCAGGTAGAGGACCGCCAGATGGGTGTGGTACTTCTCTTTCTGTGAGGAAAACAAAATGAAGACAAAAATTGGAAAAGGGGAAGGAATTCTGTGTTAGTAATCAACTGATACATGTATACATATCCCTTTCTGCAGTGGGTTGTTTTGTAAAAAATGTTTTCAGTCACCACCTACAGTATTCATAAAATTGACATCACTAGATGCATTCTATTATCATCATTTAACAGACCAGAATTTTTTTAGGGACTGTTTATATGTAGGACTGCAACAAATCCAAACAATATTAAACTAGTGGGGTGTATGCACACTATCTAGTATTGCAACACAATTAGTCTGGTAGGAATGGGGGGTCCCCATGCACCCCCCGAACACATTTTTTTAACTTACGTTTTTGTAACCCTTAGGGTGTCTAGTTAATGAATTTTTTTGTTCCCAAGAAAAAATCGTGTCCCATGGGGGTCATTGGCGGCCATCTTGGCAGCCATCTTGGATTTTCAGGGAAAATCATTATCTTCCATAACTTTTGAACTACACAGCATATAATTATAAATAAAGCATTTCTGCAGGGTAAACATGACACGAGGAATCGATTGCAATGGTTATTTACATGATTAAAGCAAGTCTGAAACAAGAAAAGCCTAAAAACATGCAAATTTCGGTGTCATTTTCACCGAAAACTACCCAATTAGTTTAACTTTTGAATTACACAACATACAGGGACAAATAAAACAGTAATTCAGAGTTAATACGGCATGAGGAATCGTTTGAGAGAGTTATTTACATGATTAAAGCAAGCTACATACAAGAAAAGTCCAAACATGCGAGGAAAACCAGTGTTGTTTACTCTAGAAATATTCCCAAGTAGTCTATATACATATATACATGACAATCTCATACCTCCTAAGAGTAAACTTACCTCTTTTTCTTAACAGTCTGGTAGGAAAGGGGGGGGGGGGGGTCCCGTGCACCCTCATTTTTGTATCCCTTAGGGTGTCTATTTGATTTTTTTTTTGTCTCCAAGTGAAAATCGTGTCACATGGGGGTCATTGGCAGCCATCTTGGATTTGCGAGGGAAATCATTAGTTTCTATAACTTTTGAAGTTTCCAACATACAAGGACAAATAAATAATTTCTCCAGGGTAAATTTGCAAGGAAAAATAAAACATTTTTTCAGGGTATATGTGACATGAGAAATCGATTGAGATGGTTATTTACATGATTAAAAAATGCTCAATACAAGAAAAGTCCCAAATATAATAAATTCTGTATCGGTTACACTGAAAAGTACCCAAATAGTTCAACTTTTGAACTATACACAACATACAGGGACAAATAAAACATTTCTTCAGACGAAACACAGCATGAGGAATCAATTGAGATTGTCACTTACATAATGAAAGCAAATTTGACACAAGAAATGTCCCAAAACTGAAAAATTAAGTGCAGTTACTCTGGAAATGGCCCAAATATTTCATGCTACATACATGACAAATTGCACACCTCACACAAGTGACTGTAAACAACTCTGTCTTTAGATCATTGCCCAAATAGGCCTTTTTTGTTTTGTATCAAAAACATTAAATAGAATCTGAAGAGAAAATTAATTTCAAGCATTGTCACCCCTCACTTTGTGAAATAGAATAAGAATGTAAGCACTGTGGTAATTCATATGCAAATACCCTTAAAAAGAGGTGACACATGAGAATAATGTTGATCACAACACTTAAAAGTGACTAATTGACAAAGATAAAACTTGAACTGAAATTTAACACTCTTTGTGCACGTTCAATTTCGTTTCATTTTATATTTAAAACGAGTTTGAGTTGGGATATATTCAAGGAAACAATCACTGTGTCAAAATGTCGAGCCGATTAAAAAATTTTAGATGCCAAAATGGTTTCATTTATTCTCAAGTTAAAAAAGCAGTTCATTCAAATGTATTTGCTTAAAGTTTATTGTCCGAAAACAAAAAGAGAAACATTTCATTTGACAGCCGGAAATCTAGCCTGTGAATAGGGACTGTATATCAATGTGGATTGCTGCTACTTTAATTTAGAAATATTTGCATGTGAATCGCTTTTGTGCTTACATCCTGTATGCATTCAATTCAAGTTCACATTGATTGGAATTAAGTTTCCTTTCGAATTCTGTTACAAGTTGTCTGATATAAGACGCAATATTCAAGCTATTATCAAAAGACATAATGATATTTTGAAAGCGTTAGTCACATACCGATTAGTGATTGGCTGAACACAGTCACGTGATGGAAGTACATTCGTTATGTTGGCCCATGGGCGAACATTCTTGTAATGTTCTCCAATGGGAAAACATTTCCACGTGACAAATGACAGAATTAAGGCCTAGGACCGCAGCGCACTTATAACCTCCCTCAATAGCATTTCAAACCCTTCGGGTGGAACATTGGGTATGTTCCCTCCGCCGCCAGTCATCATCTATATATTTCAACGTTTGTGACATGTGTATATGCTTTTCATGAAGTATGGAATTAACGTATATTGAAAAAATATAAAGTAACACAATATGACTTCACTTTTCTTAAAAAGTATTCTGAATGCTCACCCTGTGTAACTGTACAAACCACAGAAGCGGTTGTGCAATATATCAGGTTTTCATTTCACACTTCTTTAATTTCTATACCGGTAGTCATCATCAAAACGATCATTGTAATCAATGTCTGGGTCCTCTTCTTCATCCTCCTTCATTTCCTCAGTAATTTTCTGAAGCAAGTCAATGAGGGAAGTCGGAAAGATAGGGCCACTTGACCACACTGGCTCCATCATAACAAAGGCTACCTTCTGCCATCCTTGTCCAGAATCAAAGGAGTCATATACAGAGCACCAGAAGATTGGTTGGTCAGCTCTCTTTAAGATGGCAAGGCGATGGGTCACACATTTAATGTGTGGGATAAGGTGGTCACTGCAAGGTGTATATGAGCATGAAGAAATCCACATTGGAGTTTGTAGTCATTTGTTCGCCCTCTCCCATCATCTGCTTTGGATGATGCTGCTGTAAATAGACTTCTCCACCTCTTGTGGTCATATATTAGGCATGTGAATGCTCCAATGTCTTCTGTCACCTCTTATTGGCTCTACAGACCACCCATCTCCAAGGTTTAAGTGGGGGACAAAAAACATTGGCACATTTCAAAGTCATGTTGTAAGATTTCTGCAGTGTTCATTATAATGTAATGTTGAACAATTTACCACATTTCAGTAAAATATTGCAGAGATTATAATGTCATACTACTCTCTCCTGAATGCTGTATGGTACATGGGGTGGCTTTGTAGATTCTTTAGGGGTCCGACTTCGCCCCTACTCTTGAAGGCACTTGTTACATCTTCCCCTGTAAACACATGTCGTCCAAGTATTGTGGTACAGTAGCCCGCTCCCTTTGATTCAGTATGCCAGTTCAACGACATTCACAATCTGGCAATGCTCGACAGTCCATTTATCAAGGAGGATAGTGAGGGTGACGGAGTGAGCATGGTGCAAGAAGATCAAGAAAATGTCTCTGTCTGGTGTCCTTACCACAGCTGCTTTGTACCCAAGCTTAATAGTGGAATACTCGAGGTAGAGCGCTACCCTGGTGTCCTTCTCCTGGTTAGACGGCAGCTCATGGATAGAGCTTATTGTCTCCTGGGATGAATAATTAGGTGAACAAAAAGAATGTAACAGGAATCACTTAAGCTTCAGAGAATGTGATTTCTGTTACATTCCTTTTGTTTACACAATGATATGTTCCAAGAGACAATGGCGCGATATCCATGAGTAACTGTCTAACCAGTATAAGAAGACGGACACCAGGGTCGTGCTCTACCTCAAGTGCGCTGCTAAACTTAGGTACAAGGTAGCTTTGGTGAGGGATCCAGACACACATTTCCTTGATCCCCTTGGTCCTTGCTTAATCCATTCTGCAATGTAGTATCTTTCTTAATAAACGGACTGTCACGTATTGTCAGGTTGTCAATGTCAATTAACTTGCATTTATATAGAATCAACGGGAGCTCATAATTATACTGTATACCAAAATACCTGGACTACCGGGGAAGATGTAACAAGTAAAGTGCCTTAATGGGTTGGGAAAAGTTGGACCCCTAAAGAATCAACAAAAGCCACCCCATATACCACATAGCATTCAGGTGAGAGTTGTTTGATTTCGTGATTTCAGAAGTATTTTACTGAAATCTAATAAGTTGCTCAGTATTATATCATAATAAACACTACTAAAATATTAGAATATGACTTTACAATATGCCAAGCTGAGTGTTTTTTCCTCACAATTCTTGGTGATGGGTGGTCTGTGGAGCCAGAGGTGACAGATGACATTGAAGCATTCACATGCCTAAAATGTATAGCGAGGTCCGGGAGAAGTCTATCATAATGGCGTTCGCAGCATCATGCTGAAACAGATGGTGGGAGAGGGCGAGCAACTGATGACCAAATCCAAGGTGGATTTCTCCTTGCTCCCACCTGGCAGAGGCAACCTTATTTCACACTTTCAATGTGTGAACCATGGGTACCACCTTGCCATCTTCAAGCGATCTGACTAGCCAATCTTCTGGTGCGCTACCGCTTTAATCCTGGACAAAGGTGGCATAAGACAGCCTTCGGTATCATGGATCCGGTGTGGTCAAGTGGCCCTATCCTTCCCACTTCCCTCATTGACTTGCTTCAGAAAGTTACTCCGTAGACAGAGGAGGATGAAGAGGAGGAGCCAGACATTGATTACAATGATCGTTTTGATGATGACTGTAAATTACCAGAAGTGTAAAACCCAAAGCTAACATATTATCGCTTACCGAATCTGTGGTTTGTATAATTGCATAGGATGAGAATTAAGAATATGTTAGACAAATTAAAGTCATAGAGAGAGAGTGGATTTCTGACTGTCAAGTGATTTTCATATGTTTATTTTCAGACAGGAAGGCTTTAAACAAATACATTTGAATGAACCATTTTTAACTTAATCTTAAATAAGTTTAATGATAACAATATGACACCTAAATTGGTGAAACCGACAGAGCATTTTGGTACAGTGATTTCCTTTATGAAATTACACTTACTCAAACTCTTCAAATACAAAATTATATGAAATAGAAGATGCACTCAAAAAGTGTTCAATTACATTTTAGGTTTGAATTTTGTCGATTAGTCACTTTCACATGTGGTCAAAATTTGTATGTTGACCTCTTTCGATCTGCTTTTTTAGGGGTATCTGCATATCAATTGCCATCGTGCTTACATTTTTCATTTGATTTCAACAAGTGAGACGTCAAAATGCTTGGAGTTGCATGTTGCATATTTTTTTTATAAACAAAACACCATATTTGAGCTATGATCTAAAGACAAAGTGCCAAGTCACTTTTGTGAAGTAGTTTGTCATGTATGTATACGGATTTTGGGTACTCTACGGTGTAAATGACACCAAATTTTTCGTATTTTGGACTTTTTGTATCAAACTTGCTTTAATCATAAAAATAATCATCTCAATCGATTCCTTATGACACAGTTACCCTTAAAATGGCCGCCAATGACTCCCCCCCCCCCCCCTCCGACACGATTATTACTTGGAAAAAAAAATCATCATCTAATAGACACCTTGAAGGGATACAAAAATTTAGGGTGCATGAGGATCCCCCATTCCTAGACTTTAGTGGTTAGTCAATCATATGAGGTATATAATTGTCATGTATGTATATGGACTATTTGGGCAGAGCAAACAACACTGTTTTTTTATTCGCATGTTTGGATTTTTCATGTATCATAATTGTTTTAATTATGTAGATAACAATGTCAATCGATTCCTCATGCCAAATTTACCCTGGAGAAATTATTTATTTGTCCTTGTATGTTGGAAACTTATAGAAAGTTATAGAAATTAATGATTTTCCTCGCAAATCCAAGATGGCTGCCAATGACCCCCCATGTGACACGATTTTCACTTGGAGACAAAAAGAATCAAATAGACACCCTAAGGGATACAAAAAGGAGGGTGCATGGGACCCCCACCCCCCATTCCTACCAGACTGTTAAGAAAAAGAGGTTAGTTTACTCTTAGGAGATATGAGATTGTATTCACTTGGGAATATTTCTAGGGTAAACGACACTGGTTTTCCTCGCATGTTTGGACTTTTCTTGTATGTAACTTGCTTTAATCATGTAAATAACTCTCTCAAACGATTCCTCATGCCATATTAACTCTGAATTACTGTTTTATTTGTCCCTGTATGTTGTGTAATTCAAAAGTTAAACTATTTAGGTATTTTTCGGTGAAAATGACACCGAAATTTGCATATTTTTAGGATTTTCTTGTTTTAGACTTGCTTTAATCACGTAAATAACCATTGCAATCGATTTCTCGTGTCACGTTTACCCTGAAGAAATGCTTTATTTATAATTTTATGCTGTGTAGTTCAAAAGTTATGGAAGATAATGATTTTCCCTGAAAATCCAAGATGGCTGCCAAGATGGCCGCCAATGACCCCCATGGGACACGATTTTTTCTTGGGAACAAAAAAAAATCATTAACTAGACACCCTAAGGGTTACAAAAAAGTAAGTTAAAAAAATGTGTTCGGGGGGTGCATGGGGACCCCCCATTCCTACCAGACTAAATACTCATGTACATAGTTCACAGTATAACAGCCTTTTTGAGTTTCACAGCCAAAGTCAAAGGCAGCCTGGTAAAATAACAAATGTCTCCCTCTACAGTTCAGCTGATGATGATGGATGATTGCACAGTGAAAAGTACATAATTGGGACACTAACAGATTTTTGGGCCACACCCTAATTGGATCATGTACTGATTGCATCAAATGTTCTATGTATTTCCATTTTCCACATAACCAGGACAGGTTGGAAGAAACCAGCCATGGTGACATACATTGTAGTAGGGATTAGGAGAATTGGGGGATAAGGGGGATTATGGGATATAGGTAATCTCTATTCACTGACAATTAGTTTCAATGACATCTGTGCGAATTGGTGAAGAGGGTGCTCTAGTGTGTGTAGGAATCAGCAGACAAAGCACCATCATGGTTTAACAGCTTCACAGAATTTTCCCCACATACAAATACTTAACTACCATTTTTATGACTGCCTATTAGATCACACATCAACAAACTGTAATGTAGACCAGGAAACAACGACTCACAATTTTTCCCACTTGCCCTGAGGAACAATCAGCATGAGCTCTGCACTGTTCCCATTTATGTTTCATATTACTAGCCAACAACTACAGTACCGACAGTGAACTATTTTCCATGCGAACATTCAGAAATATTTCAAAATATTCGCCAATATTCAGGAATATTCGAAAATAATTGGTGCTTGACATCCGAAGTGAACTATAGTACATAGTGCATTGCAAACGCGTGAATATTCACAAATTTATGATGTGCAAATATGTGCAAACATTCGCCAATATGTGGAAAATAATTTGCAGTCTGTTCAGTACATCATTCCCCATGAAATATCAAATATGATATGTTCGGCCATTTTGTAGGGCTATTGTTCTCGTCAGTGTGCATGCAGATTTTCTCACATGGGAGAACATTTCTCAATATGTTTCATCCATGGGTGTATGCAAGGGGGGGTCGGGAGGGTCGTACGACACCCCCAAATTTTCAAGAGGTCCACTTTTTGTAAAAGACATTTTTTTTTTGAGGGCTTTTTACTCTATATAGGCCTACAACAGGAAAAAAAAAGTGACCAGGTGGTGTTCCAGCAAATTGTCAAAAACCTCGTAAATTTCGTAACTTAGTTTTAGTATGCCATAATTTACCTTATTTCTAAGCTGCACTGCCATGCCGAAAAAGTCACTTTTGTATGCACCAAATTGCCCCATTTTAAGATATAGAATTCAAAAACTCCCTACCGTGGAAGGGGGGACACCCCCCTCCCACACCCTCCCCCCGCTCGGTCGCTCCGCTCCCTCGCAAAGGTAAAGGTCCAAAAATTTTGGTTACGACCCCCCCAGAAAAAATCCTGGATACACCCCTGTCACCTGAGGGCAAAGATAACAATTAAATGATCCACTTCCATGTGATTAGGTTTGATTTTGCTATAGCACATGTGTCCCATAGACACCTGCCCTAGTTCACTTAAGACTAATCTTCAACAGGTTAATACCGGTATTTGACCTCTTATCCATGGCTATGCTGACCTCTGCCGCTAACCCTGGTCCAATAAGATGATGAAATGAACCTCACAGATTAAAGGTCATGTAACTCCCCATTCCCACGAGAAACTGATGGCGTAACATTGCCTAATTCTCTCAATGTTGTGAACACAGAGCAGCACCAAGTGATTGGCAGAATAATACTTGTAGTTCTTTGATCTAATTGATCTTTAAAATTTCATTTCGCTGCCTATCACAGTGCATTTGAAAATCATGACAAGTGCAAACCTCCAAGAGTTTATTGCACATCAGCGAAAAACATGCACTGGGGCAAATTACGGTATGAAAATTGTGTGTATTGACTAGGAGGAGAAATGACTATGAGGCAGAAAGAATTTAACCATGGCATTCTTATCCAGATAGAGCCGGTAGCAAGAACCTACTGCGTAAGCATTTTCTGCGCATCACACGGATTCCCGAATATATTATTAATCGGGCCAACCTTGGCTATACATCATCCCCCTGCATAGCTGCCCCTTTAATTGCCCTGTATCATTGTCACAGCAGAAGAAATGACCTCAATTGACCTTTGGTGCACCAGCCAATCACATGACAGGATTTCTCGAGTGACCCCTCAGAATTTTACATGCAATGTAAGACCAACAAAACCCGAAGATGAACAACCAAAAAAATTGCTACATCGCCCTCAGTGGCAAGGACCATACAGCTAGTTGCTGCCCCCTGATAATTAATTGCTACTTCTCATGTACTGAGTGCAATTAAGAATTCATATTTTCTTGTCCTCCTACACTTTTTGTTCATTAGTAGATGTCATTATGCTGTGTAAATAGTTTTGACATGTGATTAACAAAGTGTGGAGTGTTATTCTGCATTATGTGTTTCATGATTGTTTACTTTGCTAATATGGAGGAAAAGAAATTATGACTTGCGTTTCACCTCAAACCTTCGCCACTTCCACATTCCACAGAGGTGGGGGTGTTTGGACCAACCCCGATCGAAGCCATTGACGAGTGCGGCAGAAATCACCTTGAGCGAGAATGGATTGTTCCACCCACTCCCATCCTTGGCACAGGAGAATGGCACCATCCACGGACCGGTGCATTCTTTTGTGGGGAGGGGAAGTTTGTTCTCGCATGGCCGGCAGACCATGCCCACAGACCTGGCAAAATCAACTCACGATCTCTTAGTCCCTAACCTACTATTTTCTTTTTCCCCCGTCGCTTTTCAATGTATTTTGAAAAACAACCATTGATTGAGAAAGCCCTCTAATTTCCTCAATAAATGCACCAGAAATAAAACACAATACCTGTATCTATTATAGATCTCTTTTTAAATTGTTTCCTTACAACATTCTGGAAATGACCTTCACAAACTGCATTTTATTTGATCTCAACCATATATTGTTTTGAATCATCGACTTGCCAAATACACTCAGTACAGCCTTCCTTTGTTGATAAATGTGTGCAAAGCAATCAGAACTTGAAAAGTATTCAGAAAACGCAACCTCCGCCAAGCAGCTCATTTCCACCCATATTGTGATTTCCACCCTAGATGTCATAGTCCTACATTTATATCATTTGTGATTTCCAGCTTAGGTGTCATAGTCCTACATTTATATCATTTGTGATTTCCAGCTTAGATGTCATAGTCCTACATTTATATCATCTGCACTGTTAGATCCCTAGACCATCTAAAACATACCCTCACTACCAACCAGCCATTGCTTTCTACTCCATACTTTCTGGTCAACAGTGTGGTGGTGTTCATGATAGACCATAGCAATGATAATAAGTCCTTAAAAAAATCGAAACAACTCCCTGGATCCAGATCGCGATTCATATCACTACAAAAACTTAATCATCTGTTTCTTGTGCCATTATTGACTTTTCCTGAAAATTTCATCCAAATCCGTGAAACATGGGTAGTGGGATTGAATCAATCTTCATTCAGTGCCCACCAGGGTACACTTGAAAACCACAAATAGCGCCCATCCGCCAAAAGTCAGTGACACATTTGAAGTGTACACTAATTGGTAACGGTCGACTCCAGTCAAGATTCTTCGGCTGTATGTGTCCGGTACATACATGTAGAGTTTACTGTACACAAATTCCTACGGTAGAGATTGTTGAATATATATCCGAGCCAGGCCAACCTTCCCATTCAATGGTATACCCACGCTAATGGATCAAAGTTTATAGATGATCACTGCAGACCTTTTGGACTTTTTCATAAAATGAATACAGTTGACACCCATCAACTCTGTCCTCGGTCTTCGGGACCAGCAGTTTTCTTTTGTGATATCAAAATTTCATTATAACAAAACAAACTTTAACAGATATAGATCTGATAATGTTGGGGCCTGAATTTTTGCTTCCTTTTAACAGGAATTTCATTACAACCATGTTTGTTATAAAGGTGGTGCACTGTATGACTTTTCCTGGAAACTTCCAATAAAAGTCCAGAGTATGAAAACAGAGAACAGGCAATGACCTTGAAAATAAAGTTTTGAATGGTAGTAATGTTTTGATGTTAGCATGGTCTTGTAAAAGATATGCAGTGAGGGTTCCAACAGGTTTCCATAGGGACTTGCCTGGCATAGCGACATAATGTCAGTGCTTTCCTTGATAATACCTAGCAGTTCATACAGGTTAATCACAGGGTTGGAAAGGTTTTAAATTAGGTTAAAAGAACCACAACTTTGAAGACATTACAAACTTACAGCACTTAATGCCTGGCAACTTTAGATAAAACAGGAATATACAGGGTGAAAATGTAGCAAAAACGGGAATTTTCAACCATTTCTCAAGTATCATTATTAGCAGGTGTAGGAATACAAGGTTGATTACTGTAACCAGATTCTTCTCTCCTGAATAGCTAGGAATAATCCTATTGGACAGGAAAAGTGGACGAATATATACATGTATGTGACCCGCTACAACAAAAGGATCCTAAAGTCGCTGACAGGCGAGCCAAATATGGCCCAGAAAAATGCTATTTTCAGGCCTTTCCTTCGATCATTTCGCTTCGAAATTTCGGCAGATGATAGAAGATACATTAGACTACAAAATTACGTAAAAACAGAAATCTGAACGTTTTGACAGATTTTGGTGATCTGACTTCAAACTTGATTTTCTCGGCTCACCCGTCAGCGACTTTAGGATCCTTTTGTTGTAGCGGGTCACATATATGTCATTCAAATTATAGAATTCTTGCATCAAGTTGTTTCTATGGCAACTGATTGACAGAGTGCCCCTCATCAACATAAATACACACCACTCATCCAGCGTTTCAGTAATAGTCATGAAAAAAAAAAAGAGAGAAGGCAGGTCCATGATTTTTCTTACCATGTTGGCTACTGAAATGCAAAATAATTGGCACATATACACTTTCGTCTATGAAGGGCAATTCGACAATAAGTTGCAATAAGTATGGCACTGCAGCATCCCATTAGAATCAGATGGACAGCGTGACATCATGTTGCTTCACTTTTTTTTTTTTTTGCTTTAGAGCTCAGGTATACCGCCTATTTGATAGGGAAATGATTACGGCTGAGATATTCTTTTTTTTTTCCAAGACCCCATTTTTCTCTTCTTATGTTGTTTTAGAGTGGTTACTTGATTTAGAGTATGGTTTGGTTTACTTGGTTCAGAAAGAAATCATTATAGATAGGTTGGGGGAGGGGGATGTGTAACAAACTTGACCTGAATAACTTTGCCCCCAGTTTGGCCCCTACATGCAATTTAGTACATTGAATGTCCCTCCCTCCTCCCCTATTCAGCATAATGGAACAGTCCCCATTGTAAGAGGATTGTGGTAGGATGGTCACAGTCTAATGCACTTGGCGGGGGTGCCTTGCACTTTTCTGCCCACGAACCCAGAACTTGGTTGCCCCCTCTATGTACAGTTGTACACTTTATTGGGATTTAATATGTACAGCATGAGCAACCATGTTGTACGCAGCAGTTTTCCACACCTTGAATACGTGCATGTTCACAGTGAGTGAGCTGTGATTTTCAGGTACAAATAGTAGCTCAAAGGCCAATCTTAGATTGCAGATCGAGACATTCAAATTTTGCTGAAGAGAATTTTTGAGATCAATATTTGCATCTCCTTTGGCACCATATTTTGAGGGAACTTACAAAAAAAAAAACAGCTATCCCTGGTATACAAACAATTAACAGCTTTGAAGTTTTTACTGCATATGACACTGGGAGTTAGAGTATGTGCTGGTGTGTGTATGGGCCTGTGATTGTGTGTAAAGCAATGTCACAGTATCTATGGTTCCATAACATTTGCTCCTGCGACCATGGAACTGTGGTAGCTCCATGCTGCGACAATTGCTAGCATGAAATATTTGCACGCTATTAACCCGTTGAGGACGGTTTGATTTTGCTACAACATGCATTTCCCATAGACACCTGCCCCAGTATACTCGGGGACTCATCCTCAAGGGGTCAAAGCCCAAACATAAATTCTACCCACAAACATAACCCTAACCTTAATCCTAATCCTCACAATAAACCAAACCAAAAACCCTCATCAGTTACAACCCTAGCCTTAGAATCCTTGGAGAAAATAAGACTGGAGCAATTGTCGCAGGAGCAAATGTCGTGTCACCCACCTAATATGGCATATTAAAGAAAGACATGAAGACGTATTCCACAAATCTATTTTTGACAATACCTGCAAACATTCCCTTGGGAGTGCAATCACTGTACTGCAGTGTCATAATAAAGTTAAAGACCATAAAAATTCATCCTCCTTTGTCCATACTTTTATTGACTGGACATGCTGTCTTGGTCCACACCAGTCAAAACGACAAAACTGTGTGGAGAAAGGAAATGCGCTTCAACGATACCTATTTGTCACCACTGGCTCACTCCACATGACTGTATGTGGACATAGAAAATATGCACAACATATTTAGTGCAGCTGAATATGGGCTATCCAGCCATCTTCACAGATGGAAAATGAACAAGAACAAGAACAAGAACAACAACAACAACAACAAGAACAACAACAACAACAACAAGAACAACAACAACAACAACAACAACCAAATTTACAGTGTATTGGCTCACAGAATCAACTCATTACTTTCTGGGGTCAATGTCCTACCTTTGCATTTTTTTCTTCTTTTTTTTATACAATATCCATAAATTTCATCTGAAATTGGTGTTTTGGTAAACCTGTTAGCACAGGGAATAATTTTCCTGGTATCGCATTGCAATTTGCTATGCACTTTTACACCACTGCTACACAAACTATCTTTTGTATAGCTGTTTTCTTCCATAGAAATGTACAGGATACCATGTGAAATATTGTTCATCAGCTGAAATTGCTAATCAAATTTGAGTTGGAAAATTATTCCCTGTAGCACAAACGAAACTTCTGCCCCCTTCACCTGATGCTTTGTATCTTAAAATGAATCACCCATAAAATTTATGCCACATTCCCTGAGGACATAAAGATTCTTGATGACAATCATAACGTGGTGTATCTAACTCAAGTACTGACAAATGTATCATATTGTGACTACAAATTCATTGAATGGGTTGTGCATGTAGGCCACACAAGTTGTCAATTGTAGCTAAAATGAATCTATTTCCTGCAAATAACTCCCCCTCCCCCATAAAAAAAAACTTCAACCCAAACAAATCAAAACACTTGCCAATGAAAACAACTACAAAATGCAAAATCTCTCCTTCTCCTTTTATCAATCAATCGATCAATCTACCTACAATTTATTTATTTATCTATCTATCTATCTATCTATCTATCTATCTATTCATCTATCTATCTATCTATCTATCTATCTATCTATCTATCTATCTATCTATCAATCTATCTATTTCTTTATAAATCTATCAATCTATCTATCTACTCTCTACCTCCCCCCCCCCTCTCTCTCTCTTTCTGAAGATCCTCAAAAATGATCTGGAAATCAGTATTTCCCACACTCATTTTCTACGCTCATCACTCAACAAACATTCAAAAAAAAAAAAATAAATCTTGATGAAATCACACTCAATGTAGACCTAATTTCTACCTACTAAAGCATTCTTTAGCTTACAAAAGATTTTGCACACCAGTAAGTAAGATTCTTGCGTAAGACTCTGCACTATTTGAAAACCCTGTCAACTGTCATTGTTACCATATGTACCTATAGCCACACCTAGCAACAAGAACCCGGCAACAGCTTTGTTGCTATGTATTGATGATGCCCTGATTGAGGATATTATTCTACCAAACACACATGGTGAACATAATCACACACCTTGAGTATTTGCATTCAATATTTTGATTTGCAAGTAATACACAGCTAGCAATGGGTCAAAATGATATGATGAATGCATAATTCCTTCAAAATTGAAATGGTCTGATCATAATTCATTCATTAAAAAAAAAAAGAAAATCACAAGTTTGTGGATACAGCTACCACAGAAACGGAAAAAAATTCTTTTTTCTTCTTTTGTGATGTCATAATAACAAGCACATATGCACGCACCCTGGCATTACTACAGACTGCGCGATGCGCAGAGAAGACAACGAAGGCAACGTTACTTAGCAACACCTACGCACTTTACTCTTGATGACAGCTCAACTTCGGTAATCTTCGTATCAATGCTAACGGTGATCTGCAGTATCATCAACAGCGCCCTCTACACTACTGGGACTATGCACCTTTAACCTGTTGAAGACGAGTCCCAAGGATACTCAGGCAGGTGTCTATGGGAAATGCAAGTTGTAGCAAAATCAGTCCTATTCATAGGGTTAATATTGAATAATCCACACGGGCACATGTGAATAGATTTTCATGATAAAATTCTATATCTATCATGTTTCTTCTTCTTCTTCTTCTTCTTCTCTCTCTCCCCCCTCTCTATCTCTTCCTCTCCCTCTCCGCATCTATCTATCCGTCTCTATTCTAAAACGTCCTTTGATTTCTGCCAGAGTTCAGATTCCAGAATTCCATTCAAACCGACAGAGAATAAAATCCATGCAAGCCTCAAGATCAGAGAGAGAGAGAGAGAGAGAGAGAGAGGGAGAAAAAAAATATCATATAAATCTGAGCTTTCTTTGTATGTGATCACACATGAGTGAATCCCACAAAAACGGTTTAGCAGCGGTGCATGAATTTAAGCAAGAGGGTCTCTCGTACAGGGTGGCTAAACATCAGCTCTGTGATCAAAGGACATTTTGATTGCACATTACAGAATTTTCTGTTAAAAGCCCTTTACAGTGAAATATAAAGAGATATATGACAACTGAGCCATGTTGCATAAAGTGCGATCAAATATAAGTCAGATACTCAAAGATAAGACTCTGAATAGGTGGTTCTGACTGGCTGATACCTGACTTATGCTTGATTTTGTGACTTATGTTGAATTGCATCTTTTTATGAAACAGTGCCCTTATAGTTGGGGAAGCTGGGAAATACACAGTATGTTCCACCTGAACGGCTCGATAAAATGAATGCTATTGAGCAATTTATGACTTTCCTGAAGTATTTGTTCCACAGCGATGTTACGTAACTTCTGTAGCGTTCTGCATCTGTTAAGCAGAGAGGCTTCAAAATGTGGCAAGAAGGTAGACTTTCTACATCTCACCAAGGCGCCTTCTGTAGGATTAGAGGGCATGGAGGCGCCTTTGTTAAAACTCACCAAGGTGCCTTCTCCTCTCACACAAGGCACCCTGGTGAGTTTGAGAGAAGTTGCCTTCTTGCCCTATAGCAAGGGGCCTTCACAAGTGTTTAAGGAGGTTGTGCTTCTCAAAGTGCATTTATGCTTCTGTATGTGTTGCTTGCTTCTATTTCACCTTTCTCCTCTCAACGATGTCCGAACATCTTACTTGATTCTCACTCTATTCTTCCTTACCACTCTCTGTTCCCTTTTCTATGGTCTCCACTAGTGCAACTTCAACTTCCAGCCCATTACTGTCCCCCACTCTTCACTTTTTGCCCTCCTTACAACTCCCATATGTCGCTTCCCTCTTCAATTCTCCTCTTTCTAGGTTCTTCTTCTGCCAAGCAATGATCCGGATAAGGACTCCGTACACATGGTGTCACCACAAACCTTTCTACCTAATATGCTTCTTGTTAGTCTGTAGTTTGGGGAATTCCACCAAGTCTATTATAAGGTGTGGCACATCCAGGGTCTTATTTGGTTAAAATTTCAAGATCGTTAGTGTTGCACGCTCCCACAATATTTTTTTTTTTTTTTTTTTTTTTTATGGTGGTGGTGTTTTTGTTTTGTTTTGTTTTTTCTGCTGGTGTATGAGTACAGGAGCAAATACCAGGTCTGCTTTTGTTTTCAATTTTATATCCACAGCAACAGATTACTGATAAACTTAGTGGTGAGATTAACAGCAGTGTATTTGTTTTTGTCTTTGTTTTTCTGCTTTGTTAGTGTGTATGTGTAACATTTTTTTTTTTCTTTACCAAACAGGAATACACTTTCAAAAGGGTGTGTTCACCACCCTCATTGTAACATACAATGTTGTGCTCACAACAACCAGTGTCTTTTGGAGCTCATCAAATAAGTTAACTTTGTTCTCGTAGTTTTTTTTTTTTTCTGGTTTACTTTGTTCAGCATGGTGCTTATGGCACATTTGTATGATTCTGGAGGAAGGATATAATAAAGTAAATTTTCTAATGATGTCTCTAAATTTTTAGGGGCTTTAATAGAAAGACAGACTCACTTGTCACTTTCTACCAATCTCCTGAGCACTCTGAAACCTACTTACGAAACGATGATTAACTCTGAACTTACACTTGAACATACATTGAATGGAATGAGAGCAAAATGCAGATCCATGATCTAACACTGAACTTACACTTGAACATACACTGAATGGAATGAGAACCTACTGAAGATCCCTGATCTAACACTGAACTTACACTTGAACATACAATGAATGAAATGAGAGCACTAATGAAGATCCCTGATCTAACACTGAACTTACACTTGAACATACATTGAATGGAATGAGAGCATACTGAAGATCCCTGATCTAACACTGAACTTACACTTGAACATACAATGAATGAAATGAGAGCACTAATGAAGATCCCTGATCTAACACTGAACTTACACTTGAACATACATTGAATGAAATGAGAGCATACTGAAGATTCGTGATCTAACACTGAACTTACACTTGAACATACACTGAATGGAATGAGAGAATAATGAAGATCCCTGATCTAACACTGAACTTACACTTGAACATACACTGAATGGAATGAGAGAATAATGAAGATCCCTGATCTAACACTGAACTTACACTTGAACCAACACTGAATGGCATAAAGAGCATACTGCAAAGATCCCCCTCTTTTTTTTTTCATGCCACACCCTATACCTGCACCCCTCTGATCACCTTACAGAGGTAGGAAGGCCCAAAGCTTTTGGACCACATCCACTGGCTCTCTAAAAAGGAGAGGTGGATTGGGGGGGGGGGGGGGCTAGGATGTGGAGGAAAGAGAAGAATTGTCCTAGCAAAACTGAACCACATTGTACGGAGCTAGCGACCATGACATATGGAATACAAAAGACACCAGCTATGTTGTGGCGTCCTTTTGGTATTCCGGGAGGGATGGCGGGCCATGTGAGGGTGTTTGTTGAGAGGCGGGGTAGCTTGGGCGTTCCTGTTTGGGATGGGGGGGGGGGGGGGGAAGGGTTGGAAGGGGGTAGATTCAGAAAAGGGATGAGGTGTGGGACTGTCTCTCATTATTCGCGGATTAGGAAGTACACAAAACCACAATTATTCACTGGTATCAACGTTGGCGGCACCAATATCAAGAGGTACAGGTAGTCATAATGAACCAGGCATTAAATATGGCCAAGTGCAAATCCATTGTTGTAGATGTTATAATACAAGCAGCCTAAATTACCTGCTTACCTTTTATATTTGATATTTTACAAAAGAACAGGAAAACAGACAAACAGAGACTGAGACACAGATTACAACCTTCCATATTCCTGTCGATATTAATGAATACGTGATTGAAGAATCTAACTCTATTAAAGCAATACCAAAGTCCCAATTTTGCACTATGTAATACACACAAACCCAGTACACTTGTTGCTATTTCAATGTACAATAGAAGTTAAAATGCAAGTTCTTCAGTTCAAACTGCTACACAACATTCCGTACAGTAATGACAGACTGTATAAAACGAAAATAGCTGAGACAGAGTTATGCAGTTTCTGCCAGACGTCTATTGTAACCCCAATTCATGTTTTTTATGAATGTAGTTTTGTGGCCCAGTTAAAGGACAAGTTCACCTTCATAAACATAAGGATTGAGAAAATGCAACAATATTAGTAGAACACATCAGTGAAAGTTTGAGGAAAATTGGACAATCGATGCAAAAGTTATGAATTTTTTAAATTTTTGTGTTGGAACCGCTGGATGAGGAGACTACTACAGCTTGTGAGTCATATGCGTACAACAGTATAAAGGAAATATAAAAGAAAATTCAACATATTTTCACCTTTTTCGCATAATAAAAGAGCAATTGACTTGCCTCTTTCTAAAGGTAGGGGGAATAATATTACCCATAACATTTATCGGTAGCGAGTCAGGGGAATGTGCACTTTTTTCAAAAGATGGAATTTTGTGAAATTCTCTTTATATTTTCCTTATATTGTTGTACGCATGTGATATCTAAGTTATTCATACACTGCAGTAGTCTTCTCATCCAGCGGGTACTGCACAAAAACTTCAAAAATTCATAACTTTTGAACGGATTGTCTGATTTTCCTCAAACTTTCAATGATGTGTTCTACTAATATTGCTACATTCTCTCAATCCTTATGTTTATAAAGGTGGACTTGTCCTTTATAGTGGAGCGGCATAGCCGAACAATTGTGCATTTTGTGATAAAAGCACCAAATTTCATACACAGGTTGACAATCACGTTCAGATTAAATTTAGATATTGGGTCATCGTAAATAGCGCCCTCAACGTCCATGGTAGCCATTTTTCAAAATGGCTGCCATAAATGCCATGTTTTCGTAAAATTTGCTAATTTTAGGAGAGAAAAGTCAATAAGATTTTGGTTACAAATGGGAAATTACATTCAAAATAAATCTAGCTATCGGGCCATTGGAAATAGCGCCCTCAACGGCCATGACAGCCATTTTTCAAAATGGCCGCCATAAATCTAATCTTTTCAAAATATTTGCTAACTTCAGAAAGGAAAGCCAGTAAGATTTTGCAAACAAGTGGGAAATTACATTCAAAATGAATTTAAATATTTGGCCATGGTTAATTGCGCCCTCAACGTCCACAACAGCCATTTTTCAAAATAGCTGTCTAATGTGCCACTTCTTCGATGATTTTGCAAATTTCAGAAGGGAAATTACATTCAAAATAAATCTAGATATTGAGCCATTGGAAATTGCGCCCTCAACGGCCATGGTAGCTATTTTTTCAAAATGGCCGCCATACATGTCATTTTTTTGTTAAAAATGCAAATTTCACAAGGGAAAGCCAATTTTTTTCCTGTTTTTTGCAACATAAATCCAGATATTGGGCAATTAAAAATTGCGCTCTCAATGGCTATGGCAACCATTTTTTTTAATGGGCACTATAAGTGCCACCTTTTCATTAAAAAGATGCTGATTTCAAAAGGAAAAGTCCATGAAATTTTGGTTATAAATGGGAAATGACATCTAAAATAAACCTCAATATTGGGCCATCGGAAATTGCGCCCTCAACGGTCATGACAGCCATTTTTCAAAATGGCCGCCATAAATGCTATATTTTTAAAAAGATTTACTAAAATTAGAAGGGAACGCGCCAAGGAGATTTTGCAAACAGGTGGGAAATTACATTTAAAAGTAAACTTATTGGGCCATTGCAAATTGCCCCTCAATGGCCATTCCAGCCATTTTCCAAAATGGCCACCAGGAATGTCTTTTCGTAAAGTGTTGCAGACGTCAATCGGAATTTCCACAAAGGTTGAAAATTACATTCAAACTGAATTTGATAATAGGCCATCCAAAAGTGCATCCTCAACAGCCATAGCAGCCAAGTTTCAAAACAGCTGCCATGGATGCCCCCCCTTTTTTTTTGCAAAAAATTGCTGATGTCAGAAGGAAAAGTCAATAAGACTTTGCAAATAAGTTGAAAATTATGCTCAAAAATGAATTTAAGTGTAAGGTCTTCTTAGAAGGCGCCCTCAATAGCCATGCTGACCGCCATGGATGTCTGCCTATCTTTTTTTTAAAGGAAAGATTTGCTAATTTCAGAGAGAAAAATCAATGAAATTTGTACATAGTTGAAAATCATATTCAAAAGAAAATAACTTATGAGGTCATTACAAATGGCACCATCAACGACCATGGCAGCCATTTTCCAAATGGCCACTATATATGCTATTTATTTCTTGAAAATATGATAATGCCAGAAGGAGACAATACAATTTCTTGTGCAAATTGACAAAAGACATTCAAATAAATTCAAGTTTGAATTTGAATTTGAATTTGAAATGAAGATATTGAGCCACCATTAAACATCGTCCCCAACGGCTATAGCAGCTCTTCGAAAATGGCCTCAACACACTCCTTTTTTTTTTTGCTTATTCCAGGAGAAAGCAATAGAATACTGCTAAACAGCCATTATATCTAATGCAATCTGGTGTTCAAAGAAATTTAAATTTCAAAAAAAGGTTTCATTGATGAGTTAGTTCTAAATTCATGTTTTCAGTTTAATTCTAATTGCAGTATTTCGCGTGTGACAGCTAACAGCAAGTAGATTAACTTTTTTCGTAAAATGAAAGGCCATTTTTTTCATATCTGTCTTAAGAAT
Source organism: Diadema antillarum (assembly GCF_040938485.1). NCBI lineage: Eukaryota > Metazoa > Echinodermata > Echinoidea > Diadematoida > Diadematidae > Diadema > Diadema antillarum. The sequence goes on from NW_027271673.1 coordinate 486,311, forward strand.
ATTTGGGAAGTTACATTTTAGAATAGATACACGTCATATTATGGTCCCATATATTCAATGATATGGTGTTACTGTCAAAGTTAATACATGCCACCATTATCCCTGGATATTCATATTACTCTTTTTTCGGAAATTTTTCATGTTTGCCACCTAAAATATGCATTCATCGTTGGTGAGATATAATCGCTAAGCATTTGCCTTGTTTATTTTAGTTGCTCCTCAAATGATTTCTTTAACACCATATTTCTGATTATATAATGTCTCTGTCTCTGTGAGTATTCTACTGTCTTCTCCTTCTGAAGTTAAGCAAATTTCAATCTAGATATATTGTTTGATTTTAAACATGATTTCTAATTCATGTACACATTTGTTGACTTTTCTACACAAAATGATTATGAAAATGGCGGCCATTTTGGAATATGGCGGCCATGGTCGTTGAGGGCAGTATTATAATAATCTAATACAAATATTTATTTTTCAAACATAATTTTCAAATTGTGTGCAAAATCTTATTGACTTTTCCTTTTGCGAAATCAGGAAATAAAAGATAATGGAATCCATGGTGGCAATTTTGAAAAATGGCTGCAATGGCCATTGAGGGCGCTATTTACAAAAATGTAATACATAGGCGCAAGATATATTTCAAACAAAATTTTTAAATTGAGAGCAAGATCTCATTGACTTTTCCTTCTGGAATTAGTAAATTCAGAGGAAAAGGTGGTATTTATGGCAGCCAATTCTAAACATGGCCGCCATTGGCGTTGAGGGCGCAATTTGCGATGGCCTTACACCTAAATGTATTTTGAATGTTATTTCCCACTCGTTTACAAAATCTTATTGATTTTCCCCTCTGAAATTTGTAAAATTCTACGAAAACTGGCATTTATGGCGGCCATTTTGAAAAATCCGTGCCATGGCCGTTGAGGGCGCAATTTGCAATGGCCCAACATCTGAATTTATTTTGAATGCTATTCCCTACACGTTTGCAAAATCTTACTGATTTTCCCTCCTGAAATTTGTAATTTTTACAAAAAAATGGCATTTATGGCGGCCATTTTGAAAAAAATGGCTGCTATGGCCGTTGAGGGCGCAATTTATGATGGCCCAATATCTGAATTTATTTTGAATGTTATTTCCCACTCGTTTGGAAAATCTTACTGATTTTCCCTTCTAAAATTTTTAATTTTTTGCGAAAAATGGCATTTATGGCGGCCATTTTGAAAAATGGCTGTCATGGCCGTTGAGGGCACAATTTGCGATGGCCCAATATCTAAATTTATTTTGAATTTTATTTTCCACTCGTTTGCAAAATCTTATTGATTTTCCCTTCTGAAATTTGTAAATTTTTACGAAAAATGACATTTATGGCGGCCATTTTGAAAAATGGCTGCCATGGCCGCTGGGGGCGCTATTTACGATGGCCCAATATCTGAATTTATTTCAAATGTCATTGTCAACATGTGTGCGAAATTTGGTGCTTTTATCATAAAATGCACAATTCCTCTAATTTTTCAAGCTATGCCGCTCCACTATTAAGACAAGAGTTTGTTGACAAAATGTGCTAGGCATTTTATGTAATGTTTGCCGATTTCACTCGGAGATGAGTAATGCTGGGCTTCATAAAAGACTGGAAAGGACCACACAGAATGCTGTTGAACATCTATTTGTTATATAAAAGATACGTAAATATCTAATGTCAGCCTAGATGGTCTTATTGCCTTTATTGGGAACATCAAACATACAAAATTGATTATTGCAAAAGGGAAGCATAAAGAAGTTATTCATTATCGAAAATGGTCCCCTAATGAACATTTTAAATGGTAAAGAGTCCAAGTAAAGAATGTTTTATTGTTACACACCATTACAAGTACTTTGTTTTAAGAATAGTAGAGTTTTTGTTTGTATTTCAATCGTTTGTTGACTGATATGTGATTCATGTTTTTGACTTTCGATGTTGTATTTAAATCATGAAAATCAATAAAAGGTGGAAAAGAAAAAAAAAATACACACAAACCCTATAAAGCCCTTTTTACACTGTCTTGTGTTTCTTAACCCCGGACTTTCTCTGACCCAGGACTATTAGTCCCGTACCAAGTTTTTTTCAGCTTTTTACACTGGCCAATTAGTCCCGTACTACCTCTTGTCCAGGGCTAAGGAGAAAACTGACCTTTTTACACTCATATTTCTTAGTCCGGTACTTTCCAAACCACATGAATATTCATGATTATGCTGTGTACTGTACACGTACACGCACGCACCGGCAGCACTTGATTACCTCGTTTCTGATTGGTCAGTGAGGGTCGGACTTCGTCTCCATCGCTTAGCCCAGGATTATTTTTTCGTTCTGTTTACACTCACTTGCTTGGCACCGCAATTGCGGTACTAACCCTGCTATTTTGCAGGGCCAGATAGTACCGGACTAACGGTGGGGCTAGCCCACTTTGGCAAAAATGAGTGTAAACAGAAAGTGGGCTACGGATTGTCCCGTACCAACGGTGGGGCTAAGGGCCCCCCTAAGCCCCACCGTTGGTACGGGACTAAGCAATATCCATACCAATAATTCTACCCCCACCTAGTTTAACCTTCCAAGATTGACCGCACTACAAGTTAGTTTCCAGATATAAGAAAAGCACTTCAGTGGATGTGTTAATCAGAAATATACAGCGTATCATAATTTAGGGTTCAGGGTACTGTTGGAATACGAGGGTGACAAGTTGAGAGAGAGAAGGGGGGGGGGGGGAGAAGGAGGTGCCCTTTTGCTGCCAGTTAGTTCAGAATGGAACTGATATAGTAAGGGAGGTGGGGAGAAACAGAGAGAGAGAGAGATAGAGAGAGAAATGCTGGTAATTCTGAAAAGGATAGGAGAAAGAACAAAGATGAGACGAAATTTCCGAAAATCGATGTTGAGCAGAACTTACACAATGTGGTTGGTAGAGATCAAAAGAGTGAGGGAGAGAGAAAACAAAATAATTCTTAGCAAAGAATTCTGAAAAAAACCAAAAAAAAAACTGTGAAGAGTTGAGAGGTACACCTCATATACAGTAAAAAAAAAAAATGTTTCTTTTGCCATAAATCAGTTCTGAGTAGAACTGATATACAGGGAACATGTATGAAAATGGGGACAAATTCCACTTCTTTTCAATTATTGGATGCACTCGTGCCAGGACTGAGTGTACTGTGTATACCACATAATCTCTCCACGTAGAATTATATCATAACTTTTATTCTGGAGTGGAGGGGGGGGGGGGGTGTGGGTGGAAAGAAACCTGGGCCAATTCACGGATGAGTGGTTCTATTCTTCACCATGCTTGCTCACTGTTTGATCTTGACTTGTGAGGTTTATAAAATGAGCCCTGTACCCCATTAGCAACCATTTGGCAACAACACGGGGTATCTGAGAGACTCGGATCACCGCGGTAGGAACCCTCCCTGTTCCACAGCTTTTCACGATACCAATGTGATACCAGGCAGCTAAAGAAGGTAGAAGATTTGATAAGTTTTTTGGTTGTCTGCTTGTTTCAGTATTGGTGGTAATCACTGGGAGTGGACGCCTGTTTGGCTTCTGTTCGTTGTTGCAAACTTGGAGAATTTGCAATGTGACAAGTTTTGATGCCTCTGCTAAAAAGTTTGTCAGAACTTTGGTGAGTGTCTTCTTGCATTATGTCATTATTTCAAAGTTGTTCATTTTGCCTTCCTTAGAATTTTAGAGTATACCTTTGCTCAGTTCACGCATACTAAGTTCTGCTTTTATATCTGACAAATTTATGTTTCTCCTCAAAATGTTGCTGTTCGCGCGTATCAAATATATACTCAAAGAAATTTTCTGTCTTGCTAGCTAGGAACCATCTTTACCAAAGATCGCTAACATAAATATGGCTGTGTGGGACATGTACGGATATTGTTTTTTTGTTATTTTTTTTGATGCAAAGTTATCACAACTATGTCAGTCGTTTGATTGCTCCAACTTTCATCCTACTGCTAATTTCTCCATTGAATGTTACTTGTAAAACGGAAATGTCAGCCTTTGTATCTTCCGAGAAAGAAAAGTAGTCTGCTTTGTGCATTTTTATTCTTTTCTCTTGGCTTCTGCATGCTATGCTCGCCATTTAATTCATGTAAGGGGAAATGAAAAAAACAACAACAGAGGAAAGGAAATTGTGATATATGTAATATATTATATATATCCTAAATGTAGCCAGAGCCGTCGCGTCTGGCTCAATTACACACAATGTGTGCAAGTCAAATAGTGTGGACAATGGTACGGCACGCTGTGGTATTTGGATAGTTTCGTCCGGTGCGGTTGCCCCGATGGCAACTAAACCCACTGCACCACAAATATGTGAGAGGCGAGCCCTCGTCTGTAAGTTGAGAAAGATGTTAACCCATTTAGGTCGAGCTGCTTTTGCTGTAACATATCTTTCCTATAGACCTGTCCAAGAATACTCACGACTAACCTTCAATGAGTTAATTGTGTCTGATGACATTTGCTGGGGAGAGTAAAACAAAAAAAAAAAGACAGAGAAAAAGACAGTAAAGGTGACATGCCAATGTCACACCCCTCAACATTCTCTTGGCATTTTACTGTGCATGTTTTGATCTTCTGCTTGTGACAATTTTGAGTCTGAGTGGAAACTAAGAAACTACTCCTTTCCACTTTTCGATGGTAATGAGTGAAGTTTGCAACGATGCAGTTTTACTTTGCTCCTGATAAAGATCTCAAGAACATTTCATGCTCAATTTAAAGCACTTTGCAATCTAAAATCACTGAAGACTTGATCGTACCACATTTGGTAGAGTGGACCCTTGTTTACAAAGTCAGAAACAGTCACATTTGTAGATGCCTTATATAATGAGGCCATTTTGCGGGATCCCATTCCTTGGATATTCTTTGGTTTTTATCCCTGATATAACAAGATATCCAATATAATGAGGAAATTTCAGGGTTCCTAAGCAGCTTGTTGTAATTAGGTTCCCATGCATAATCACTAAACTAGAGTGATGTGTGTGTTGCTTGGCATGGTTGCTATTAGATTATTAGTAGTCTCCTCATCCAGTGGTTCCAACATCAAAACTTTTAAAATTCACAACTTTTGCATCCATTGTCCGATTTTTAGGAAACTGTCACTGATGTGTTTTACACATGTTTCTGCTCTCACTAAATCCACATTTCTCTTTGGGTTTGGATTTCCTTTAAAACTTCAAGTTGTTCTCTGCCAGCAATAGATGTCTCAGGCCTAGAGATACTCACCATCGTATGTGCCTCAATTGGATCTCATCTCCAAGGACTTTCTCCCTTGATGAATAGAGGGTGTGCATACACTTTTAACCCTTTCTGTGCCAGGGACTTTGTACAGTGTGTACAATGCTATGGGGTTTTCTGTACCAATCAGTACTCAAAGCATGTAAAGGGTTATAACACATGGTTCCTTATGAAACTAATCACATTCAGATGATAATTTCCCTTGATGCCTCACGACTGCACTAGCAACTCAAAAATGAGTATAGGATTTTAGGAGTAACGACAAACACCTCCTCTACTTGTAAGCTATGGTGGTCACAGCCAGATCACAGTCTTATACATTTTGTTGATTTCTGATGCATTATATCGCATCTTGTCTGTTTTGTCTCCCTCATGCACTTCTCTCATTTTGTTAAAAAAAAACAAACCAACAACAAACCTGATGATCTATTCCTTGAAGATTGCTACTATTTTGTTTTGGGTTTTTGTCTGTCTGTTTGTTTGTTTGTTTATTTGTTTCTTGAAGAAGATTTCTGTTAGACAAAATTGCCTTGATACTTCTCACAGTTAATATAAGAGGTACTAGCAGCACCCGTGGAAATCCACGGGTCTGAGGGGTTTTATTTTTTTTTTCTCATAATACGATTTTGCACATTTTTATTGAAGAAATAAAAAGAAAAGTCTTCTCATTCTTTCGTTAATTGTGCTGTCTTCTAAATGACCACCCTTCCCAGAAATGTTATAATACATTTTTGTAGTATATGCCAGGCGATCCGGTCCATTGGTAGGGATCATTCCCGCCACTACTTGCTTTTATTATAGAACTTGAGTTTCGAGGGGTTATTTGCACCCGTTGAAGTCCAACAGTTGTCTTGTTGCCCCTCACCCCTACCCCCCCCCCCTCACGCACACACACATTTCCACCTCCGCAGGGCAAAAAACAAAAACATTCAGGGAAAAATTACCAAAAACGCAAATGAGATTCCCCGAAAGTTCTGCCCACAGGTTGTTCCCGTCGAAACGGGAAGATATTAACACTATGACTTTGATTACCCCCTGCTCTTGCATCCACGCGGGCACCCGCGGGAATCCACGGCTGGTCTCAAGGCCTCGGTTTGTTTTGTGTTTTTTTTTTCATGTTTCTTTTCCCCACGTTATGAGAGAAAAATAAGATATTTTCGTCTTCATAATTTTGCTCCCTCCTTTTTGTTTTTAATCACCAAAACTTGGCTTGATATATCGTATTAATATAGAACTACATCTGCTTCAGATTGTACATTATCATAATTAATATTTATTAGGCCTACAATTATTGCTCCTATTATTGTTATTATTATATCATTATTATCATTATCCTTATCATTATTATTATTATTATTATTATCATCATTGTTATTACTTGGGGAGGGGGAGATCATAGTCATCAGGTTTAATAGTCATCAGGTTTAATAAGGCACCCGTGGGAGTAGGTTCTCACGACCTCGTATTTTTTTTCTTTAATATTTTTCCCTTGTTATGTAAGAAAGAAGAATATATACATCACTGCATTCGTCTTCATTCGCTCCCTCTTTTTTTGTCACCAAAACTTGGTTTGATAGACCATAGAACCACACATTCTATTTCCACTTGCAATTTTAAAAATAGGCGGTCGGCAAAGCGAGGTTTTCCTCTACGTCCGCTCATCTTATGAATATGTATGATTACAGCAGCTCTGCAGTAAACAAACGAATGGACACAGCTGCGCGTGTAATCTGATATGTAAGGGTACGATCGGCAAATATATTTAGCCGCGTCCTAAACAGTCTGCGTACAGTGACACCGGACTTGAGAGCAAACGGCGAGCAAACTAAATGACGTACCTGACGTTCGTTGTTTTCATTTGGGGACGCCAATAATGGCGAACTGTACGTAAATGCCCTTGTAGTCCATACCACGCACACACAGAGTCGTGTAACCATCGTCAATACATTCAGTACACGTAACAGGCGGAGGCAAAGGTACATCACAGAACTATATACACACAGTGTCGAGTGTGTATAGAGTTCTGCGAGGTACATTGTGTGTGTGCGTGCGCGTCCGCCGGAAGATGTCAGAGATTTCGCTGCACCATCATCTTTAGTATCCCCCAGTGTCTCTGCAAGCTAAAAGATGGAAGATCGAGAAAGCAGGAGGCCAGCGCAGGATCGGTGAATATTGAAACGCTCGGCTCTTTCGTCATGCACAAAAATGCATTATGCATGTAGCTAATTAATTTTTCTTTTTCGTCCTCGACGTCGACACGGAGACGGAGAGGGGACGAAACCTGCGCCATTCGATGTAGGATACTCTCCTGCGGCCGACGGCACCGGTCGCAACTGCCCGGAGCCGACGGCTCGGGAGGAGATAGAGAAACCAGCAACGCCGAAATAAAACAGGAAATACATAAGGCCGCGACAACAACAACAACTTCGAGTATTATAGTATAGGATAGTGAGTCAAAAATCTGCCACTGTGCCCACAAGAAATGCACAAGGTGAAATAAATAATTCCTAGGAATTTATGATGGTTTCAATGGTATGCATTCATATGATACAGTAGTCTTTTTTTTCCTCTCTCTCTCCCTCAAAAAAAAGAAGATAAAAAAAACAAAACAGGCAAAAATCACCTAGTTTCTGAACTAAATAGGCCATGGGCAGGAACCAAATATAACACCTCCCTTTTTAATTCCCTCGCCCAGCACTTTTTCAATCTGTTTATTACAGGGATCTATTCTCCTTACTGCTGGTTCAGATAGGTAGTAAAAGAGAAAGAGAGAGATAAAGAAAGAAAGAGAGAGATATACAGAGATATATGGGGAGAGCGGCAGAGAAATATAAGAGAAATATATAATGTAGAGTGAGGTACTTTGATCTCTTCTCAAAAACATTTTTCGCCCTGACCTTTTCTCGTGCATGGTCCGTGTTATTCCCATTGTGGAAGAAATGCATGCAATAGAGGGATAGAGGGAGAGATAGGAAGAGATATATACAGAGAGAAAGAGACAGAGAGAGAGAGACTGAAAAAAATATATATGTTGGAGGTATTTTGATCTCTCCTGAAAAACATTTTTGGATCTGACCTTTAGTATTCACGCCCCGTGTTTCTCCCATTGTGGTAGAAACGCATAGAGAAGCTAACAAGAGGATGAATGGCTCATAGCTGGTGAATTCAACGGCCTAGACCCTATCAGAGACCTATTCTTAGGCTGTGCCCCGACTGGCTCCCGATACGGGTGTCATTGGTGGGGTTGCTTCACACTGAGAGTGTTGAGGTATGGTGTAGGTGTGGTGGCGGAGTGTAAGCTTTGCGGAAGAAAAGCGGTAGAAGGGGGGAGAATTGATGGGATTGAGGTATTTGTAACATACAGATGGAGAGAGAAAGGGGGGGGGGAGGCATACAAACAGCCTACATTGTATAGATAAAAACATGTTGTAGGAGATACAGAGCAGAATGGTATAGTCATACATACAGATATAGATAGATAGATATAATAGATAGATATAATAGATACATTTAGATTGAATCATATAGATATGACAGATAGATTGATATGACAGATATGATTAATAGATAGATAGATAGATAGATAGATAGAAAGAAAGATAGATATATAGATTGATAGATAGATAGATAGATAGGTAGGTAGGTAGATAGATAGATACTCTTAGATAAATAGATATAAGATAGATAAATAGATAAAGAGAAGGGAGAGAACAGAGAATATCAGACACATGCAAATCTTAGCTAAACATACAGACGGATAGGCAGACAAACAGAGAAATAGACTGGGTAAAAGAATAAATCTTACAGAAAAGGGAGGGTAGATAAAATAGAGAAATGTATATATTGTATCACACAAGGCTTGGGTGAAAACTACCATCCTCCTAAGTGGTAATAGGAAAGAGAAGAATGAAAAATAGCAGAGGATGAAAAAAAGAAAGAGACGGAGTGACAGAAGGATGTGAAAAACATTCCAAAATCTCTCATGTTGCAAAGCGAAAACTACGGTATACCGCATGGAACTCCTACTTCACGGAAAATAAAAGAGAGAGAAAGATAATTCTGATCTTTGCCTTCTTTTAATCCTTACCAACGGAGCATGACTGATAGAACGCTTACCACCAGGCATTGATCCACATGGGTGGAAGGACAGGGAAAACCAATATTTGCTCATGCCAAGGCTGTGGGGTAAAAGGGGGCGGCTGTTAGGGAGCTGGGAGAGGCGCAGCGCGGAAACTCTTCCAAAATTGGACCGGCAGACCAGGAGACGTCGACGCCCAAATGGCAATCCCTGTCCGGGTTGGGCCGGTGGATGATGCAAGACTCTCCTGAGCTCTCCTCCTCTTCTTCCTCCTCATCCTCCTCCTTCCCCTCTTCCCCCTCATCTATTATCCCCCACCTCCCTTTCTTCCTCTCTATTTGTTACCATCAGAATCTTTAACATATTGATAAACATGTCTGTAAAGACTAACTGCCTGGAGTAACTAGTCTTTTTTTCTTCTGCAGGTGTGCTCTGAAAACAAGTTCCATTGCTGAAACAATAATAACAGCAAAAAATGATTTGATGTTTTGTCAGTGAGTCTACTGCTAAGAGCAAATTGGTGGTGGGGGCGGGGGGGGGGGGGGGGGGCAGGTGTGCATGTGGTGGGTATTATTTCTATTTGACTTCAACATGTTTGCGCATTAAGAATAAGGGAGAAAAATGCAGGGAGGATGTGGGTAGGAGGCCCTCGCTTGGTTGCCTCCAGACAACGTGCCCAAGCTCAGAAAACAAGTGTGCCCTGCACACACTGACTGACAAACTGACAGACAGACAAACATACACACACACACACACACATACACCTTCCAGGTTCTGTGTTGTCATGGCTGACTAATGATGAAAAAGACACCTGCCGACGCCAGACGCTCTCTTGGCCACACCTCACGTTACACCAGTGGGTGCACTCACACACCCCTACAGCCAATCTCTTTACACTCACCCAGCTGATGTGTTTAACTTCATCTAACTTTACTTTTCAAACCATTTTTTTATAAACTCAAACGATGCTGTAGAAGATAGAGAAGGACAGAAGAGAAAAAAGAGAGACAGAAGACAGGAGAAGGATGTCACTGATGGAGACAGCTATAGAGATACTGCAAAGCATGATATTTTTGTGGAAAGAAATTTTCGCAAATTGGAGCCGATGGCCTTTTTCGCAGATTGAAATTTTCACAAACTGCTACTGGCATTCCGTGTGTATACTGTAGGCAAGAACTTTTGTGTGCATTTTAATTTTATGAATCTTGGCTCTCGCCAAATATGTGAAATTAAAATGCAACACAAACATTTCTGGTTTTACAGTAATCTAAGAACTTTGAGTGGGCAGGCTGGAAAATTATGTAATATGCTGCAAAATGCTGCTGAGTGAATGTTACACTTCAGGTAAATATACCACTCTACACCATCGGTTTCTGTACCACATATGTGACCCGCTACAACAAAATGATCCTAAAGTCGGGGGAGGTCAATTATTTGAAAATTGCATGGCATAATTTTCTAATCTTTCTGCTTTAAATTGATATACAACACATCTTATAAAAATAATCGGCTGCAGAGATATCGATGTTTAAAAGAAAGCATGTCAAGACGTCTGGGAAATCACTGTTTCGAGAAAAGCACCCTAAAACTTTTCCTTGCGACGCAATCGCAATCAAGGGACACGCAAGTCAGTTTTCACCTCCGGACAATAGAAGGCAAGCCCTAGCAACTCCCGAAATGATCATTCAAGCACAGCGTCGGCGGTCTCCTCTCCGACCAATCAGTGACCAGGATGCCAGGAGAAGCGGCTGGGCATAGCGCACCCTGCCTGCACGCACCAGTCGACTGGGCAGTGTGTGAGCTTCACGCTTCGGTTAGCGGCAAGCAGCAAACTGACCAATGAGATCACTCTTTTCGTTGTTAGGGGCGGAGCCTATCTGTGGCGCTCAATCCAAATTTTGGAACCAGTTTCTGCTTTGTTGAAACGCCAAAAAACATGGCCCAGAAAACGCTATTTTTTGGTCTTTCCTTTCACCATTTTGCTTCAAAATTTCGACAGATGATAGAAGATATGTCAGACTACAATAATATGTCAAAATCAGAAAATCGTAAGTTTTGACCAATTTTGATGCTCCGACTTCAAACTCGATTTTCACTGCTTCGACCGTGCGCGACTTTAGGACCCTTTTGTTGTAGCGGGTCACATATGATGGCCCCAAAAATGTATGGCCACAAAAGATATAGTTTTTAATGCCATTTTCTCTTCTTTTTTTGTTTTTTTGTTAAATGAAGTTAAAATAGTTGAGGTTTTGTATCTCACTAAGCTTTTTCACAAGTCTGTCTATCAAAATAACTGTATGACCGTTTTGTAAAAGAGATTGACTATATCTGTGGGTGGTGCCACGGAAAAAATGAAATGCCATTGAAGTGAGATATGAACACAAATACTACTGGAATGCACTGTTAACTTCATATCTCTCGACTCAGCAGCAAACAACAAGTTGTTTTGAAGCAGCATGGCTACGGAATAGGTCATGGCAGATTAATGATGTATGATTCAGTGATTGCATCTCCACATGTACCCTCAGAGGGTAGCTGCATTTATTTACAATGTACCACGACAGGTCAGTGGCTTGGCTGTGGACGTTTGCTTGTTTTTGTTTATTTGACATAATAGAAATTTGTATCTTGGCAAGGCCGCATTTTCCTGAAACTTTTTGGAAATATTTGTACCAACTATTGTGTAACCCCTTTTGATGGAGGAAGAGGGCTTATCTCAGGATGCCACAACTGTTACCGACGGCAACGGATACAGGTAGCAGAGACTACCCTTACTGTCAAGCACTGTTGGACTGGCTTATGATGGTAGACTCCTGTATTTTTTCTCTCTTCTTCAAACTGGAAATAAAATACCCTTGACTTCTTTCATTAAATTGTAAATTTGTTCAGATATTCTAAATATCATCTTGATCACTATACTGTGAACTTGAATGTAGAGTTTTCTTTTGTGCAAATACATGTACACTGTACTGTTAATTAATGTGAATTAATCAATTTTCATGGAAAAATGCAGAAACAAGCTCAAACTGAAACTAAAACAAACTGAAACTGCCTTCTGCCCTTGTTGATTGCAAGTACACATCATTAGGTGGGATACTGCAGGCAATAAGCAAGAACAGACACATACACAAAGACACACACACACAGATGGATTAATAGAGGGCATCTCAGGATTCCACCACTGTTACCGACGGCAACGGATACCACCTGGCTTTCTCCCTGGTTGATTGCTGGTATAGTCCAATAGGGAGGGCATTGCAGGTGATGATTGAAAAGCCCTGCAGTGGCTCCTATTGGTCACTACCAGTCACTCAACACCTCATCCCCACTCCCAGCTGGACGAAGGACTTTCAAAATCTCTGCTATCCTCTGGATGATGGACTTTCATCATCTCTACTAACCACTGGACTTTGGTCATCTAGCCAGAGAATTTGGGAGCGCAAGAAGTGTCTTTATAGTCCTGTTTGTTTGTTTCGTTTTTCCATCTGAGGAGATGGCTGGATAGCCCATATTCAGCTACGGTTGTACATGTACGAGCTGGTCTTCCATGGCATTCAGTTGGGGTGTGAGGCGGGACCACTCCACCGGGTTATGCACCCTGCTCTTTGCGATGAATGAATAGAGCGGGATCTTTTACATGCATGAGTTGTGACTCTCACACACAGGACCTCCATTTTATGTTCTATCCGAGGGACAGAGTGTTTTGCCTCTTACTGGAGGGGACGGTATGATTACACACAACACTGCTCAGTAACACTTGGGAACCGACCCTGGGTCCATTGGATTTGGAGGCAGACGCACTACCGACTGATCTAACTCACCGCCCAGAATCCATCAAAGGACAGTCCTCAGGTGTAATACTTAAATTGGGGCATCATGGATACTGTTGTTAAAGGTGCATGGTCCCGGTGTTTTAGTCAAATGCGTACGTGGGCGCACGGCGCAAGTTTCCTATAGAGACCTACGCTATCGACTCCTCTTTAGCACTTCCGCTTTGGCCCACTTCCCCCGAGTCCGAAGAAGTCCGATCCACCGTAGTCAGTGGTCCGATCACAGTTCGGCTCATGATTCGGCTGAGGGGGATGACAGCTTTAGCAAACTTCTTTTGTGATGTCATAATAACGAGCACATATATGCACGCACCCTGGCATTACTACAGATTGCGCGATGCGCAGAGAAGACAACGAAGGCAACATTACTTAGCAACACCTACGCACTTTACTCTTGATGACAGCTCAACTTCGGTAATCTTCGTATCAATGCTAACGGTGATCGGCAGCATCATCAACAGCGCCCTCTACACTACAGGGACTATATGGTCACTATGTTATATGCGACTACATTCAAAATGTACCCACAAGTCCTCAGTCATGGAATCATTGTATCCACAGAGTTAGGCATCCATATTTTAATGTAGCACTGTGCCCACCTGGCATTATACATATTGTATATTTGAAAATGAAAGATTGCCAGTGGACACTTGTACTATAACAATTATGTTAAAGTGAAAACATAGTTTTGGTAAGAGTTTGAGAACCCGTCTGGCACCATTTCGTGCTTGAGGACCGCGCGCTGTCCATTTGTTTTGTACAGGATTAGCGCGCACTTTCCTATCTTTTCAGTTAAGCGTCTTTGGTATCAACTCGGACCATAACTGTGACTAGCCAGAACGCGAAGTGCTACAGGCCGCTCCCATAGTACAACGCAGTACAATCCAGAGGGACAACTTGTCCTGTCATCAAAGCGAGGCCGAGTTGTCCCTGAGTCCAAGTTTAGCCTGACCCCGATCGGGTAAGTTCTGAGACTGCGACTCTGGCGAATCTTTTTGGTTATTATTTCGCATTTTTGTCGTTAACAACCGAATATCTTGTTGTTACAGTGCTATTCCACACATTTCTTAGGCATACGTGCACATTTGAGAGTGAAATTTTACAACTTTTGCAGGCACACCAAAACTATGTTTTGGCTTTAATGGTTAAAACGGCTAGGGAGATCTGCAGTTGCAGTATGAGAAATACTGGGTAAGTTTATGTATTAAACCCCTGAGCTTTCAAAAAGCACAAAGGTAATGATATCCTACATGCACCTGTACCTTCAAGATAATATGTTGCATTTGCGTCATGTGGTGCAAAGATTTCATTGCATGTTTTGATGTTCATAAATATCAGTCGAGTCATAAAATTGGCAAAAACAAAACCACAAACCATCAAAGGCATGTAATTATGCAATAATCAAAAAGCCCTCTTGGGGAATTTCAATTGCATTTTCCAATCTTAAACTCATGACAGGTAGGTAACAAAATTTGTTCTTTGATTTTGTTTTAGCTTTGTCCTTTTACTTTTAGAAGGGCACAAACTGCGCCTGGCTGTTACGTCTACCAATGGATGCATATGTAATTACAATACATTGTAGTTCCCTCCAACTTCAAATTAGCACAGTTTGTGACCTGTGCCTCTTTTGGCACAGAAGAGTCACAAGTCATTCATTCATTGTATTTTTTTTTTATTCTCTTTCCATTTTTTACCCACATTTAGCTAGGTATGAAAATTGAAAATTCCATGAGCAGCAAGAGGAAAGAATTCCTATTGATAGAGATAAACAAGCCCACCCCCCTCCCCATGAAAAAAGAAAAAAAAAAGACAAGAAAAGACAATGCACAGCAAAACAAAACAGAAAAGGGGGGACAGTGATGTTGTGGGCAGGATTTGCGTTGCCAGTGACCTTGCGGATTGCTCCGAGAGCCGACGCACAAACGATAAAAATCAGTCGGGCGAGACTTGGTGCTGCAACGGCACAATTATGCCTCCTCCGACAGCCAAAGTTGGCAACACTCTTTAACCCATTGAGGACAGCCTGGTTTTGCTATAACACACATTTCTCCCAGGCACCTGCCCGAGTATATTCAAGACTGGTCTTCAACGGGTTAATGGCACAAAATCAGCTCTTTTCAACACTGTGCAGACAGATTAGGTATCGTCATGCTTGAATAGACTCTTGACTATCAATGGTGAATGAAATGAGAAAAAAATGATAAAAATTCTTTTTTTTTTGGGGGGGGGGGTTTGATGCACAGCCCACCTTGTTATCTTGAAATCAGGAGTAAAAAGAATCAATAAAAACTTATTTCATACACATCAGAACTGATAACAATGATGTGATAATCACCATTGAACATTTTAATGCATCACATTCTGCGTGGATTTTTGCCACATATATGTAAATCATCATCTTGCTAATCATTAAATTGCCGCCTTTGAATTTCACTACATCATCTCACACAGCAGAAAGATTTGGTGAAATTGTTTACATTTAAATTCATCAGATCTCTGCAAAACCAGAAAGAAATTGACAAAACTTGCCAATCTGTTTTATCATGAGAAACCTGAACTCTAGATATGTAGTAACGACTCCATGGGACGGCACATGTTCGTCGCTTTCACTACTAGCAATGCAAGCTCACATGGCTATTTTCCGTTAAACAGAATCCCTCAAACTAACATGCATTTTATATGTACTGTAACCTCCACGCTCCCTCCAAAAAAAGACCCCCAAAACAAAAAACAATCAAATACAAACAAAGTAAACAAACATTTGCAGTATGAAACTTTCGCAAATAGGAGCAGACAGCTTTTTATATGGAATGAACTGCCGACCATGGAAAAAGTTATTAACATATCAACATTTTATATTAGCTTGTGTAGAAAAAAACAACAACACCACACCTTTCACACGCATTTTGCTTCCACACATCGCAGCTTCTTGTGACATTCACGGCAGTTTCATCATTCATGCAAGTGACAATATTTAATTTTACATTCCCTCATCAACTGAGGAACAGTCATGCATTGGAACATTTCATTTGAGTCATCCACAGTGGGTTGGTGAAAGTTGAAATGAAAACACTGGGTTTTTGCATTTGCCAGCATTCAAAGTTGAACTGAATACTGTATACGCTGTTATTTTCGCGTACAGATATTTCTGTGAGATATTGTTTTCGCGAATCAACACCGACGCTAACGTTAACGCACTATTAAAGTGCATTGAGACATTTTCTCGTGTCGTTAAATTCGCGATCCAACTGTGATTCGCGAAATTCGCGAAAATTAAACCCTCGCAAAAATAACAGCTGATACAGTAATTTTGCATGCAAGTAAAGTCAGATACAGTGACATTTACGTGTAGTTAAGACTGAAGTGTCCATTCAAATCTATGGATCTGTGTATTTTTCTCTCTATCCATAAGTCTAAGAAGAGCTATATTCTTTCATTTAACTCTATCAATCTCTCTATTCTTCTATTTCAATCTATCTATCTATCCATCATCTGTACAGCGATCTATTTATCTTTTTCTGGCCCTCTATGTCTTGTATCTATCAATCTTATATCAATCTATTCACCCAACAATTTGATATCTTTCTCTATCTATTTCTGGAGCTATATCATTCTATCCATATATTAATCTGTTTATTAACATTTAGCCAGCTACTTTTACATCTACCTGTCTATCTATCTACCTATCTAGTAATCTATATGTGACCCGCTACAACAAAATGATCCTAAAGTCGGGCGAGGTCAATTATTTGAAAATTGCATGGCATAATTTCCTAATCTTTCTGCTTTAAATTGATATATAACACATCTTATAAAACTAATCGGCTGCGGAGATATCGATGTTTAAAAGAGAGCATGTCGAGACGTCTGGGAAATCACTGTTTCGAGAAAAGCACCCTAAAAGTTTTCCTTGCGACGCAATCACGATCAAGGGACACACAAGTCAGTTTTCAACTCCGGACAATAGAAGGCAAGCCCTAGCAACTCCCGAAATGCTCATTCAAGCACAGCGTCGGCGGTCTCCTCTCCGACCAATCAGTGACCAGGATGCCAGGAGAAGCAGCTGGGCATAGTGCACCCCGCCTGCACGCACCAGTCGACTGGGCAGTGTGCGAGCTTCACGCTTCAGTTAGCGACAAGCAGCAAACTGACCAATGAGATCACTCTGGTCGTTGTTAGGGGCGGAGTCTATCTGTGGCGCTCAATCCAAATTTTGGAACCAGTTTCTGCTTCGTTGACACGCCAAAAAACATGGCCCAGAAAAACGCTATTTTTTGGTCTTTCCTTTCACCATTTTGCTTCAAAATTGCGACAGATGATAGAAGATATGTCAGACTACAATAATATGTCAAAATAAGAAAATTGTAAGTTTTGACCAATTTTGATGCTCTGACTTCAAACTTAATTTTCACGGCTTCGACCGTGCGCGACTTTAGGACCCTTTTGTTGTAGCGGGTCACATATCTTTTTATCTACCTATTCATTAATGTATCTATCCATCAATCTATTATCTGTCTGCCTTTCTTATGTACATATCTATCTATCTATCTATCCATCTATCTATCTATCTGTCTATTTATAAGTCTATCTATCTATCCATAAATCTATCTATCCATCTATTGATCTATTTATTGTATCTATCTATCTATCTATCTATCTATAATCTATCTATCTATCTATCTATCTATCTATCTATCTATCTATCTATATATCTATCTATCAGTTCTCTATCTCACTTGGATGTGTTGTTCCCAAATGAACTAAACATGACTGCATCCTGTGGTGATCTTACAAACTCCACAAAGCAAGTACCCAGAGCTGTATAGCATGATATCATTCTATGGTTGATTGCTCACACACAAACTTATATACCATATCAGAAATAAGCCTGCATACGGATATTTGCCCAACACAGTTTGACCATCGACGTTCATGAGGTGAACTGGAATGAAGGGGTATTACATCCAAAGGGCATGATACTTTGCTTGATTTTGCTTGATTTAAACTGCAGTTTTTGGTGTTTCTATACAATTAGAAAAAAAAAAAGAATCCACCCTCCCCTCCTCCCACCCCCCCCCCCCCCCGAAAAAAAAGGAGAAAAAGATATTCATTTAATTTGAATATCAAACAGATAATTATTTTTGTGAACATTGCACAGATGATGCCTCCCTTTTCCCATGATTTTGACTTAAGAACAAAATTTGATTTAAAGTCTCCCCATGATTAATTCCCCTAAAAACACTTCCTTCAGTTTCTGGGCTCTGTTTTTTTTTTCTTCTTCTTCTTTTTTAGCACCATCAATGTAGAAGAAGGCTATTTTAAAATGCATCACATGAAGTACCACTACATACTATAGAGCAAGACATTTTTGTGGAATGAAATTTTTGTGAATTCATTGGAGCCGACAACCATTTTTGCGGCATGAATTGCTACTACAGTGTAGCTAGCATTCAGTGCATTCAGTGAAGACAAGAAATTTTGAGTGCATTCTAATTTTGTAAAACCTTGGATCTTGCAAAATTTGGGAAATTAAAATGAATGTGAATGCTTCTGGTTTTGCAGTAAGGAAATCTATATGTGCCCTCAAAAGTGAATCTAAATATGAAATTAAATGAAAAAGGCCGTAGTATACAAGATTACAGGGAACTAAAACAGATCCCATCTAAAGAATTGTAGGCCAATAGAGCATTTCCTCTTTTCTTTGAATAGAAATGTTACAAAATTAGCTTTATCAAAAAAAAGAAACAACTTCACAACTAAACAGATTTCTAATATTTTAGAGTTGACAATAACAACTCATTAATCTACACGGAGCGCACTCTGAACTAACCTTGTTTGAAAAACAAACACACAGGCTCATTACATGCCAAAAAAAGAAAAAAGAAAAGAAAAGGAAAAAGAGTAGATATGATAATAGTGCAACCTCTACAAACACATCCAACATGTTCAAGTTGAAGGTCGCATTTTGCATAAACCGCTGAACGCAGCTGCTAATTTTGCACACCTGTTTTTGAGCACAGATTTTATCGTGTCACTTCCTTCTACGGCAAAACAAAAGCCTCTTGGTGTCTGCGCCATCGGGCAAATCGGACAAAACATTCCACGCTGGTTGTACCTGACTGCATTTGGTGTGACGGAATTCATCTCCAGAATTGAAATATCTATTCAGTATTTTGTCATTGTTCTTTACCACAGTAGGCCTGTATGAGAGGAGTATTAGTTTGCTACAAGTGTGCTTGTTTCTATTCAGTATTGATACACACATACATACAAACGTACATACACATACGTATATACATACAAACAAACATACATACATCAGGGTTTGACATCCATATTTTTCTCTGGCGGTCCACTTGGGCCACTAAACACTTCTAGATATGAAATTCTGGGGGGTAAAAAGAGAAATGTATTAACCCGAAATGAAATGAAACACAACAATCCATTTGCAATCTGCGTTGTCTAATTGTGGTGGCCCAAAGGGGGCACAAATCCGTTTTTTTTTAAATATGACCCTTGATATTTTGTACCAGAAGATATGCTCAAGAAGAATTCATGTGGAACTAGACAGGCACTCCGAGAAGCTCAGACCTCCACCATGTATCTCATTTCCCCAAACACGTTGTGATTTCCACCCTGCAGCCCTACATCCAGGCAGTAATCCAGATCGCAACCAAAATTTAACCATCTATTACTCGTGACATTGTCAACGTTCCCTAAACATCTCAGCAAAATCCATTCATACCGTTTTGAGCTGTTTCGCAAACAGACAGACAAAGTAACTAAGAAACAAACATCAACAAAAACCTCCTTGGCAGAGGTAACTGGGTGTTCAGACGCAAAAAATTTATACTAAAACGGTATAGCTATAACAGAACGGTATAGCTATACAATGAATTTATATACGTCTGAACGCTGACTAACGAAACGACGGTCAGAGCATCGTTTCGAACCAGAGCTTGATAATGAATCAGCATTCCATCGTGTCATTGTGCGTCTGAACGTACGGCGACTACAGAACGGTATAACTGGGCGGGGCTTAGTGGGAGCCTGCACAAAAAGTGACCCCAATAGATGTCATTCATGACCATAGCAGCATGCGCAGTGGGAAACTGCACATCTACATACGATGTTTTCCAGAACGGTCGAGATTAGTGTCTGAACGGTCAGTCGACTATACGATGATTCTCCATACGCCGTTTCTTTATCGAGTTTTGGTAAAAACTGGCTTGTGTCTGAACAGGGGGTAACATGAACATTTAGATATTGCCACATATTGCCACATAGTTCTGCTTGGTACACCAAATCAAATTGGACAGAGAAGTTACATTGTAGACAGAATCTAATCCACACAGGAGGATAATGTAAGACATGCCTACAGTTTGTGTATTAAGAAATGGTTTGAAGAAAATAAAAGCAACAACCAGAAACAATTATGTCACAGATTCTTAAGGGCAGGAGAGGTCAAAAGGGCACACTTCTGTGCATGCAGGGAACTCATGTTGGAATTACCCGTAAAGATAGCCAAGTAGGACGCAGGTGGGGAAAGTTCCCCCCCCCCCCCCTACACCCCTATCCCATACTTGGGCAAATCTTGGCTCAACACCTCCTGCACATGCTCTACTACTCATACGTCTCAGAAAAGCATTTGACTACATCTTTGACAAGGCCCAACAAATTGCTCCATGGTTTCCGCTCTACCGAGCTTCAGTGGATCGGCACAAGACGGGGAGGCGTAGGTGTGGCTGTTAAATGTGCCCCTTCTGTTCTACCAGGATGTGAGCGTTACGGCTGGATGCCCCTTTCATCATCATCAAGCTCACGGCGCAAATAACTCGGTGTTTTTTTTAGATGACAAAGTTTGAGACTGGGATGTTACAAGTTAATGTTGACTTAATGGCAAATCAATTTCTTTCAAAGTTTATAGGTTACGCTTGCAGGACTCGCAGTTAACTCCAGAAACATTTTTGCTTTCCTTTACATACTTCACAAGTCAAACATTAATTTCATAGAGAGTAAGAAGGAATGTAATGTAATGTAAAGATGAGATATCATTTAAAGGGAAAATGTAGTTCTCGTGCGCTTGCAAAACTGTTGATTTTTGCCCAGAAATGTACACTTAAGCATACGAAATCTGTGAAATACAGCTATGACAAGAACACAATATCAGTTGGGTAATGATGAAAATGTGAAATATCATCCAAAATGGTTCGCCAGAAGTACTAGAATATCAGAGCATATGCAGTCGTGGTTGCTATACATTTTTTCATTATAATCTATTATCGATAATCCATAAATCGGGCCAAAACAGTATCCACAGATCTTCTGTCTTACGGTGAATCGCAGGCTGCTTGTTTGGAAATACATTTGTTGGGGCATGGTCACTCATCAGGTAAAATTCTACCAACCCACTACTGAACGTGGAAGGCGCTTCAGAAATAAAATGGCGTATGAATGTGATCAAAATTGTATTGCATTTTTTATCTCAAAATACTTTCAAACAACTCATTCCCCTGGCAGATTAGACAAATATCTTGGCAGACCCTTTAAATGTATTTCACGCAAATTCCAAATGATGGAAGTTGAACGATGAGCCTTTCTGAGAATTATGTTTTAGCTTTAATCAATTCTGAGCTTTAGATCTGCAATGCTAACACTAAGACGACGCAGCCTCCAGGGTTGAACAATGGACACAGCTGCCTCACACATGTGCAGGACACCATTTCAGCCTAATAGCATCATTTTAGCAATCACTGCACAGATCTAAAGCTCACTATTGATGGGAAAAGATCGAGGTACAAACTGAGAGAGATGCAAATCAAGTCTTCTTTCAGTGATGTAAGTCTGTACGAGGCTTACAGCAAAACACTTAAGAAGGTAGTAAACATTATATAGATGATGACTGGCGGGGAAGGGAACATACCGAATGTTTCACGCGAAGGGTTTGAAATACTACTGAGGGAGGTTATAAGTCCCGAGATGAAGTCGAGGGACTCATAGCCTCCAAAAATAGCATTTGAAACCCTGAGGGTCGAACGTTTGGTATGTTCCCGACAACAAAAGTCATCATCTGTTATATTATATGGGTTAGTCAAATACCATCATTATCAATTGATTTCACGCTCTGAAAGTGCAGTGGCGCATCAAACCATACACCGGCACCGTACCTCATTGATATCATGGTATGCTTGGCGTAAAGGTCCAGCACGCGCACAACGCATTCGATCGCGCTAGCTCGCGCAGAGCCAAATTTACTGTGCGCGCGGGTATTTGTTACGTGAAAATGTTTTCCCATGGGAGAACATAACAAGAATGTTCGCCCATGGGCGAACATAACGAATGTACCTCCATCACGTGACTGTGTTTAGCTAATCACTAACCGGTATTTGACTAACCCATTTAATATCAATGAATATGATCAACACCTGTTTATGAAAATGCTTTGAAGTCACCTTGTTCATATGTGACCGTGCACCTCAAAACGAACATAAAGTCGCACACACTGATTTTGCGTGAGGGCTGAAAATAAGTGAAATGGGTCAACCTGGCCGAACTTGACTTTTTCATATTTTCTGAAAGAGTGGGTCTTCTTTTACATTATGCTAAAATTTGGTATCATAAAACAGGCAGGGTAGTGTGTTTTTTCAGCAGTTTATCTTGAACATTTTTGGTAGAATAGTGTGATTAGGTGTGTCTTTAGAATCCCTTTTTCATTTCTGAAAAATCTTGTCCACACTCTTCACTTTCAACTCTAATAACTGTTGAAAGGATAATGCTACTGCTTTGTAAGTTGGCATTAATTATGGACAGAATGTGTTAATGGCATGCTTAATTTCAGTTTAATCTAATAATCCCTTCATTGTTGTTACTCTGGTGGTTTACTTCCTGTTTTTTGTCCCATTCATCGCACAGCCAGCACGGTTTGGTAAAGATTAAGTGCTTGAATAGACACTGTACTTCTGAGCCTCTTTTCTCAGTTCACATTTTCCTGAGTTTGTGCTTTCTTTCCAATATTTAGATAGGTTAGGAGAGTCCATTTGATTTGAGTTATACATCATTTTAAAGCTTGAAGTCTGCTCTTTCAGAATATGGTCTTAACTAAAACTTCATGTCTGGCGACTTTTTGTTTGTTTTGAGATGCAGGGTCACATATTTGACATGTAGTGCCAGGTTCAAGTGTGTGCGTGTGCATGCCGTCAATCCCTCGTTTGAGGCGAGTCCCCAACCGGGGTGTACCCAAAGTGGGGTGCGTATATTTGTCGTTTGGGAGTTGGGAGTCGAAGTACTTGTCCCAGGGAGGTGGAAGAAACGGCCCTGCTTGTCCATTGCAAATAAACTTTCTGCTCAGGCGTGACAAACCTGGAGGCCAAGCCAGGGTTTGATGACTCCAGCAGCTGTCGTATTACGTAAGAGCATGATAAGGATATCTGCCTGTGGCAGACCATTCAAAGTGAACTCAATTTTCTCTATCCTTTCTAAAGTTTTCAATTTTATATTCTATTGAGAAATTCTATGGTCATCCATTTTACATTTCGAACGAAAAAAATTGACCCGTAAATAACGAAAATACAGGAATAAGAAGGAGAGCATTGCCAGTTTGCCGGTGCTGACAATGTGCTATTTGGCAGTGAGTTACAACGGGGAGGTGAGACTACCTCCCTGGTTACAATCAGCCTGCTGACTGGATCATTGAGAAAGAGAGAGAGAGGGAGAGAGAGAGAGAGGGAGAGCGAGGGGGAGAGAGGGAGGGAGAGGGGGGAGAGATGGGGGAGGGAGAAGGGGAGAGCAAAATGGAATGACAATAGTTCCGGTCACTACAGTACAGGCATGCTCTGTCTGCATACGCTGAATGTCTACACTCACACACACACACGTACACACACACACACGCACCATGGAGCTACATGGCCCATGCCAAAACCAAAACAATCTCCTCCTCTCGCGGTGCCCCCCCCCCCCCTCCTGTGGCGCTGTGGCGATGACTGATGCTTAGATTAGGCCAGGGTCAAGAAACAGGTGTTTTATATCTTTGACTTTAAGTCATTGATTGCCAAGATATGCACTGGCATTATTTACTGGGGTGTAGCCTCGTCAAACGAGAGATTTGCGTCATGGTGTCACACACGAACACAGTGCTATAGCTTCTGACCATCCGAGCACTGAGAATCAAGGATTTCTGGGGACGAACTCTAAACTATGGCTTTCTATCGCTCAGTCGGTAGAGTACCGGGCTAACAATCTAGAGGTCTCGGGTTCGAATCCCGATGGAATCCCATCTTCTTTGCTCATTTTTCCACAAATAAATTATTTATCATACATATTTGTAAAAAAAAAGACAGTATTCTGTAGGCATGACATGGTCTTTTCGATATATGCATCTAAACAAAAAAGAAAGGAAGAAATAAAGACAAATAGACTGACAAAAGGGTAAATGTACAGAGAGCAAGAGGCAGATAGGTAAAGACAGACAGATGGACAGACAAACATAGATAAACAGACATACAGAGAGAAAAAAATTCACAGAAAGTTTATGATAGGTAGAAAGCAAGGTGATGAAAAAAAAGAGAGAAAAGATAAGACTTTTAACCCTTTCCCTCACAGATATGTTGAAGACCCATTAGCACAGGGGATTCATGGGTGGTCAATGTAATTCAATTGCTGCCCACCGGGGTACATCCGAAAAGTTTTACCAATAGCACTGGCCAGCAATATGCTCATTAAAAACTTTATACACAGAGATCAGTAGCAAAGCTGTCCACAGTTCGATATTGGGTTTCTCAAATACCTCAGAGCTGGGACAGTCATTCCACTTCATGGTATCCCCACGCAGCCGCGTCTTTACTTCCTGATAGACTTAGTTTACGGCACACCTGTTTCCATGACAACAGATAATTAGTCATCCCCTTACCTCCATCTTCTTGACGAAGACGAGATGCTCCAGGTATCGGATGACAGCCTTGGGGTAGGCATGGAGGTAATCGATGATCATGTCTGGCCTCATCCTCTCTGTGCTCGGCTCGTTTTCGGGTCGGTCGGTGAAAATCTGGCAGGTATCGGAGGAGGAGAGATGATTTTTGAGATGAGAGGCAATCAGAGGAAAGAAAATTTTTGTCTGCAAAGCAAAGATGGTCTTGTGAGGTGATGACATCATCGCCTTTTCCAACATGCGAGTACAGTTCTACCTCTCGTATCCGACCTTCCTTTATCCGGATCTCTTTATAACCCGGGTGCAATCTACTTGCCGTGATTTTTCATTTTCAATCTAAGAATTACGGGGAAAAGGGAGATTTCAAACGCAAACAAAACTCCCAAACAAACTCGCATGAATTGGATATCATTCCCAACATAATGAACATACACTCACATTGTATTTTCATCGAAATAACATGCATTCTAGCAAAGAAAGAATTCCAGAGTATGCTATCTATGGTAGGTCACATGTAGCTACCATTGGGTTAACTATAAACAGCCCTGTCATATGGTCAGGCTACCACTGGGTAGGCAGCTGCGTATATTATACATTGATTCTCCCGTATCCAGCCAAATCCCTGAAATCTCGACGAGCGCCAGTCCCGACATGTCTGGATATGAGGGGTCCGACTGTATTCAGTGACAATGTGTGGATTTTTAGAATTCTCGCATTTCGCAATCCATGAGCTCTCGTTCACTTCAAATGGGACAGTCCATTTCACAGCACATTGCTTTCTGGGATATGGGTCGACGACACCCGTACACGCTAGCCAGGCTAGCTAGACCACTGATCATTACAGAAGATACCTCCTTTATAGAGATCAGTGGACTGGACAAATGCATTACATCCCATGTCCTATCATCATGCACAATCTTATCAGGCCAGCAAGGCAAGCTGGTGTGCTGTACGCCTACTGCACGCTAGAACTAGCTAGAGGCTATGCGCTTACTCTGTTTTGCCCCTCACGTAATGCATATTTTGACGTCACAGAAACTTGTCTATACACAAACAAGATGAGGCAGGGATGAGTTTAAAGGGAATCTCTCCCCAAAAATTTAGATTTGAGAGGTGTGAGAGCATGTCCTAAGAACTCTAGAGAAAATTCTATCCCATCACAAAAAATGTCCCAAACTGTGAAATATTAATTTTAAAATTAAATCAGCACGCACTAGTGCGCGCTGCAATGGCAACCTGATCTGAAAATAGTAGCCACGCGTAGACCATCGTAGTGTGCACGTTTCCTTCGTTCGCCTTCGTCTGCACACGGCTATATTGAATACTGTCTTATCGGTATCACCTCATCAAGCTATTGTATGCATCCGCATGAGTAGAGGCTGCCGGGACTGCCTGGTCAGTGGCCCGGCGCGGCGCGGTAGCACCAACCTAGCTGCGTACGTGGACATTTGCGCGCGTTTGCGTGTTTTGAGAGTATCGTAGTAAACTGATCATACAGAAAATTATCGAACTACGCAATCGAATGCAGTCGATAAGGCCAGAAGACTATTCTTAGATCAAGGCGCATGTAATTTTTGGCATTTTAGAGATTGCTCTGTGTCTCTTAATATATTGCTATATCTCTGTATGTGAGTAACGTTGCACTCTTATATTTCATGCTGTATATTACCAGAACAATAACCTACAATGTCAGGAAACTAAATTTCTGTGTACAGATACACTTTAACATGCACAATACCTTGGCAGCCAGCTCAGGATCTTTCTTCATGGCCCAGTCAACGTATCGCCACACCAGTTCGTGGTCCATTAACCTAGGCAACGTAGCAAGTCAATCATAGGGGGAAAGAAAGAAAAAAAAATCACAATACTTCAACATAATGATTGACAGTATTAACAAGTTTCATTCCCTGAACAACTGAGTACATGAATATAAGAACGACCCAAGTCCATGGAAGACCATATCGAGTAAACTAAAAAAAACTTCATATCTTTTTTGTTTGTACAATAATATTCTATTTAACTGTGATGGGATGGCAACATTGTATATACAAATTAGAACATATATTATTATGACAATTAACATTAACATTAATTGTGGAGAGGCCATTTTGTGTGATGGACTTGGGTCGTTCTTTGATTCATATACATGATATTCTGCTATAGAGATGAGAGAAGGACGAGAGCGGGCGCTATAATATGAATGTAAGAATGACCCAAGTCCTTCATTCTTACATTCATATAAGATTTAACTCATTTATTTCAGGCACTTGCGGGGGTAATTAGGATTTATCATTTATACACAAGATGAGTCCATGCATAAGCTACAATTTCCCATGTCAAACTGAATTTGGCCAAAAATTGGACTTGGGTCGTTCTTATATTCATATACTCAATTACACATCTGATTCATGTGACAAAGGGAGGTAGATGCAATTTGAAACATTTTTTTTTGCTCATTCTTGTTCCTCTTTGATCTTCCGTATTCTGTACAATGACAAGTCCTTAACCCGTTGAAGACAAGTTCCGAGTATACTCGGGCAGGTGTGTATAGGAAATGCATATTGTAACAAAATCAGCCCGTCCTCAAAGGGTTAACTCTTAACATGCCATGGTCGCCGAACGGCGACCTTAGTCCTGACGTGCCATGGTCGCCGATCGGCGACTAAGAAGAGCAAGAAAAGCATTGATCATTTAAGTTCTTGTGGTACCGTAATGTGTTACACCAAGCAACTGCCAATGATATGTACTGGTAGCTGATTAGCACAGCCATCGTTTCCACTAAAAATATGAGCATGCTTACATTGGAAAATTTTGAGTAAATACACGATTTTTCAGCTGGATGTATTTTTTTCGCGTCGGGAAAATCCGCAGCGGGCGCACCCTCTGCGAGATGTGTATGGATCAAAAAGTCTCATAGGTAAACCACGCGTGTGTATGCTATTGAATCTGCGTGTAATGTCTATGCGGTTCCACTCGCATTGTTCTGCTTGGATACTGTCCTGCGGGAAGCTGCTTTGATTTTGTCCCTCAAAGAGAGTCAGCTTTCGTTCATCGGTCAAGTCTTTCATCCTTTTGTTTTGGTGAATGTAACTAATCGTCCCCACGCTAGCATAGGAACTGCGCGTGGACAAAGGCCTGCCGATTTCAATAGAGTACGCCCGCCCGCAGTCTGCTTAGTCAAAAGGAGGATTAGCAGGTTCTTCCTTCTCAGGTGGACAAAAGACATTATGCCAGGGCCCGGGACAATTACTTTAGTTTCAAATACAGGATCTGGGACTAAAGGACTCAGATTTGGGAATGAATTACTGAGGCAGAAAGAGAAATTGCCAAGACAAAATAAACTGCTAGTATCTCTGGAATCATACAATTCTAGAAGACAATTTTGTTATCACTTGAAAGAGGAGAAGTTGCTCTAAAACTTTCTCACAGAGTCAAGGGAGCGTTCCATTGAAGAAAAAACATGATTGACTCTTTTTTTCCATACTACACAAAAATTTCTAATAATTTTTTTGATGTATCAATTATTTCTGCAATATTTCAGGTTCAGATAGAAGATAGATATTGTGGCAAACTGACTGCATGACACGAAAGAACAAACATTTCTTGATATATGTTGTGTAGAACTCAATTCAAGAAAGTCAATAGTTTCAGAGATATGGCGATTTTAAATTTCATTGTTAGTCCAGTTTCGAAACATTCTGGCGTTAGGTAAAATCCTCTGGCACGTTAGGGGTTTTGGGCCTGGCACATTAAGAGTTAATCATGTTTAGAAAGATGACTCCTGCAGCAGTGAGGGCATTTCCTTCTAATCATTTCTTCTTTTTATTCAACCTTTGTTTTTGTTCTGAAAAAAAAAGCAATACTTTTGAATTATGTCCATTTCAATCCGAGACATAATACTTCCAAAAAACACAATACACAGATATACAACAAAGGTAAAATTCATGTCCCAAAATTATCATCTGTAATGTGTACATACTGTACTGTTCGGCTGTAATGGAATTTTGATATAACAAAAGAAAACTACCAGCCCTAAAAGGAATTTGTTATAATGGGGCACTAAATATATGATACAATTAACACTTTTTGACCTTGGCATACAGTGTTTGTCAAAGGCAGACAATGTCAATTAGCTCACCCTGATAGGAAGTCAATGACGAAGTCCTTTCCAGAAAAGGTGTCGTCTACGATGTCGCCATCCACCAATCTGTAAGGATTGACAAAAGTCATGGTGGTTATCATTTGAAAAGCAAAATCAAATATTTGCATAATACAGTCAAAATGGATATGATTAGACACTCATATTCCAATCAGTACAGTTTAAATCGGTATAGTTTAAATTGCGTACCGTACCGGTTATTTCCGGTAATTTCTTAGTGAGAAGTATGTTCTATTATTACCATTACAGGCTTTTACTCTCACCACGGGAAAGTAGTCTTCTACCCATACTCAATGATGTAAGCTCCGATGGTCGCTGCACTACAGGTGCCCATTTCATAAAGGATTTTTGCAATGATTGATTACACATGAATGCTGCTGTAATTGCAGTTACCCTGGTAATGACTCAAATGCTCGCATCTGATTGGTTGCTGCATGGCTGCTGCCATAGCAACTGCATTCTACTGCAACTTATAATAGTTGCAACAAGCATTATGAAATGGCAAAGTCATTTTCTCAAACAACATAATGCACTGTAAAACAACCATCACTGCTTTTTACCATTAATGTTGCAGAGTTCACTTATCCAAAACTTATGTTCCATTCGTATCATTAGTGGCTTGGCAAAAACTTGTATCTTAAAGTTGATGAAAAGCACCTTTTTGGATTAATCGTCAAATACTGTAAAGCAAGATATTTTCATGGCATTAAATTTTTTGCGAATTGGAGCCGACAGCATGTTTTGCGGCACGAAACCATCATGAAATGCCACCAGCATTCCATTGCATTAAGTGTAGACAAGAATTTTTGTGTGAATTTTAATTTTGCAAATCTTGGCTCTTGCCAAGAAGTCAAAATTAAAATACACACGAACATTTCTCATTTACAGCAATCAGTTACAGTTGTAAGTGATGTCCTGTCTAAATCCTACCTGTCTTACCCCCAAAATGAAGCCACCACAGCATGCCAAAGGAAAGGCTATCCCATTTCGTAATTAGTAACCAAGCTTTTTCCTATCCCATTTGTTACTACGCTTTGACCCTTTGACTTGCTTGTTCACTCTCCTGAACATTGGACATATTTGAGATACAAGGTTTTATCCCCAAAACAGTGATATAGGGTAAAGTTTTTGGTTGCTACAACAAATTTTCTTTGATTCATGCTTCACATGCAGTGTAAATGGATCTAAAACCTAAAACAATCTTTATCTTATCTTTTTCTTTGAATGAGAGAATGTGCCCTGTTGATACAGTTTGCTGACTATTACTGGTCATCTGGGGCAAACCACGAGGGGTTGGCATCATTTACCCATTTTCTGGTGTGGGCACGGGGCTGGATCACTTCACCTGGTTAGCATCCTGCTCTTTGTAATGAGAAAAAAAAGTTCAATTGCCCTTTTTTTTTAACATGCAAGAGTTCTTGCTCCATCATACATAGGACCTGCAATTTTCTGTCTTATCCACAGGACAGAGTGTTTTTGCCTCTTACTAGAGGGGATGGCAAGATTGCACACAAGATTGCTACCTGATCAGGGACATTAGAATTGCAGCCTAGATTTGACCCATGGACATGATAGTAACAAGACAGGCATGGCAACCACTGAACCTCCACATCCCCAGACAACACAATACAAAACACAACGAAAATCATTAACAACAAAAAAAGAGAAAGAAAAGTATCATCTCACCTGGCCCATATTGCCATGGCCTGCTCATTATCGCCGTGGTAGCGATGCAGCAGGGCGAGGGCGTGATGACGGCCAAATTTCGACAGCGTCTCGTAGCTGTCCTCTGCGTCACAAGCATTCTCGCCGGAGATCAGCGCAATGAGTTGGTCCGGATCTGCCTCGGCATACAGCTTCAGCAGAGCAGTGTCAACTTCCTGATAAGGTTTCAAATTGGCAAAGCACACACACTTAATGATTCTTGCATTGAGTTGTCCAACCCATGTTTTAATTTGTAAATATGTACGCCCACAATTTTTTTCATCATGGATTCTATCATAACACTGAATGTGGGTGTTGATTTACTTTGATGTAGGGCAATTTGACAACCAGTTGCAACACACAGATTTGTTCATACATCAATCCTTTTGGAAATATGTTAGTGGACATTTGAGCAAAGAAAATGGGATTCCATCGCGAATATCTTAGAGTGAATGTCGTAAACGAATGACAGGAAAAATGTCAAATATTTTCTTTCGCTGATGTCTTTCATGTGCCCAAGCATATAGCTTGACCCATTGGAGACTGGTACAGAGAATACAAGGGCAGGTGTCTATGGGAAACGTGTGTTATAGAAAAATCAGCCCATCCTCAATGGATTAATTTGACACACTTTTTCATCAGCATCCAGTCATCCAATCACCTATAAAACAGAGAAGCCACTTGAGACCCACTGTCCCAGTTTCACCAACAGGTGGCAGCACACACACATTACGTGACAGAGATAGCAATCATGCTGTTGTATCTGTTGTTACATACACACACAAACACATTTACAAAACAGATTGTATTAAATAGATACACAAACAGAACTACACACATACACACATGTACCATACGTGCACACACGCACACACACACACACACACACACACACACACATATACACATTCAGACACATAGACCTGTACAAACACACTGAAGTGTATGTACATAATGCAGTCACACAGGGTCACACAATACTATGATGCAAAATGCCTTTACTGCGGCTAGTAAAAGTGATTTAAGTATGAAATATCTACTCTTCATTCCAATGGGCATCAATCAAGTGGACACACCCAAATCTGGGCGTGCCCTCAACACTCACCCCTTTGATGCCAACGGCCTGGTCCGTACCCCTCACGGCAGCCAGGAAATCCCTGAGGAAGGTCCTACATGCCCCCAGCCGCGCCGCGTCCCCCCGCACCACCTGGCTGATGTCGGCGAAATCGTGGAGGGGTGGGATGGCTCGGTGGAAGTTTGAGGATGAGGGGAGGAGGTTGGGGAAGAGACAGATGAGCTGTGGATGAGAGTCAATACAAAAACAACATCAGAGGTTAGGTCAAAGTTCAAAGGTCTTTTAAATGTCACATCCTCACCACAGTGACATAGAAAACACAAATAACAGTTATAACTGAAGGCTTAAAACACTGTAATGTGCTTATGCAAAACTTAGACATTACTTGCGGAGTTGAACTGTTTGTGATCCTGCAGCAAAAGTTGGGGTTGGTGATGCGGGATA
Source organism: Diadema antillarum (assembly GCF_040938485.1). NCBI lineage: Eukaryota > Metazoa > Echinodermata > Echinoidea > Diadematoida > Diadematidae > Diadema > Diadema antillarum. The sequence goes on from NW_027271673.1 coordinate 518,787, forward strand.
AACGTTTTCTTTAACATTTCATCAATCCTCCACAGAATGAATCTAGTGCAAATTATTCAACCTACGCGTATTCTGCCTTTGGAAAAAAAATGCAAACGATCAAAAACTAAAAATGTTGCAGTTACCTTCTGGGTTTAAGGTGATATAGTGGGAAGTCTGGTATTCCTTAAAGCTGTTGATGCCTTGTCAGATAATTTTAGGGCAATTAGATAGTTCTCAGAGAGAATAGTGTATAACTTATCTTTAACCCGTTGAGGACGGTTTGATTTTGCTACAACACGCATTTCCCATAGGAACTTGCGCGAGTATACTTGGCACTCATCCTCAAGGGGTTAAAATCAATTTGTACCCACAAACAAGATTGCCCACAACTAAGAAGACTTCACAAAGGGGGACTATTATTTTTTTATACTTATGCCACACGTGGCACCAAAACATGTGAATGTGTGTGTCTGTGTCTGTCTGCCTGTCTGTCTGTCTGTGTGGAGAGAGGGGGTACCATTCAATCTTTGTCATAAGTTTGAGTGTAGGAAGTACACGTCCCTACAAAAAGCTTGTATTGTGGGTGAATATAAAGACTTTCGACATTGATGGCAAAAGGTGATGTGACCTCTTCTTTTCACACAGACACCCACATACAAACACACAAATACTGTCAGATACTTCGTGGATGTTACTTTGTAAATGAATTGACTAAATCATTGCCTTTTCAACAGTATTCAAATACTAATCGTCAACCCATCAATGTTTTATTTAGTGTCGCATGGCCTTTGCCGGTCCAATGGTTTCATGGTTTCTTGCTTTGATGAGCTACAAAGTTTTCTTTAAAAAAATGTTCCTTAATGCCTGAACTGCGTTCAAAAGATCATGGGCAATCTGAGATCAAGGATGGTAGGAAATCAAGGGTGATCACAGATCAAGGAGGATTACAGCATTTTAAGGCATTATTCACCATTTGCAGATGAAACAAAAACCCAGCTTTACTGCTTCAAAATACTTCTACAATGTGAGTCAGGGATAGAAACAACCAATGTAAACATTTTAATCAGTATAATCAATGTTACGTATTGTTAAATGTACAAAATGTGAACAATAAGTATAATAAAAATGTTTCTCGACTAAATCATCTACAGTTGTAGTTTATTGAGAAAAATAGGAATATCTTCTTACATCTTAGGCTGTTCGTTCGTTCGTTCGTTCGTTCGTTCGTTCGTTCGTTCGTTCGTTCGTTCGTTCGTTCGTTCGTTCGTTCGTTCGTTCGTTCGTTCGTTCGTTCGTTCGTTCGTTCGTTCGTTCGTTCGTTCATTCATTCATTCATTCATTCATTCATTCATTCATTCATTCATTCATTCATTCATTCATTCATTCATTCATTCCAGTGGTAGCAGCACACACACATTAAAAGTGGATAATGGTTAGCACAATTTTTCTCAAACTTCATTGACGTACATTCTACTATTAAACATTTCCGCGTTCACCCAATTCATATAACACATCTTTGGGTTTCATTCCCCTTTAAACAAACAGGATGGGGAGGCCTAACAGCTTGAGAAAGGTGTGGGTAATGTTAAACACAACTATTAAAAGGAGATTTCTTTTCCCAAACAATTCACTGCGCATGACAGAGCATGTAAAATGCATGACATCTGTGAAATGCTTGCTGCGGGTTACAAAATTTGCATTTGTTTGCTTTGGTCTGTTTACTTTACAAACCAGCCCTACCCACAGTTTCTTTAGTATCCTGAGTGGTGATCTTTTATGACTAGGAAAAAAAAAAACAGAGAGAAGAAACTTGTCAAACCAAAGTCATCTTCAAAAGGACATCAACCAGTACATATCACTGAAATCATGAAGTTGCCTTGCCTTTCCTTTGTACCTTGATGCTATTATTATAATAACAGTGTATTTTGCCTTTAAATCTACACTCGGCTTTGATAAGAGGACTTAATATCATTTCTCAATAATGTGGTGGGTTTAGGGGAGAAATCTGTTCCATGTACATCATGTCTCTTACATATCAGACAAATCAAATACATCTATGAGTGAAACAGTTTGAAAAAGATTATGAGAAAGAAGGCATTTTTTTTAACTTGATACAGCCAGAAGATGGCGTTCTCTGTCGCCTTCCAAAAAGAATCATATTTGGGGATATTAAAGGTGCTCAGAGAATTGCGGGAGGAATGGGTTACTAGTAAACTCTTTACAACATCAATGAATTGAATTCAATCAAATTTGGAAAAACAAGAAATTAAGAGGCAAAGAAGCAGAGACACTGGTCACATCCCAGCGGTCAAAAGGTCCGTCTCACCTCCCTGACGTCCAGCTTGGCCTCCTGGAAGAGCTGACCGGCCTCCCGGAAGTTGAACTGGGCGAGCTGGATGAACCCCGCCTGCTGCTGGATCCTGTTGTACATCTAGTATGGGAGGGACGAGGAGGAGAGTGAGTTACAGACATTATGTCATGAAAGCTCATTCACGCATTCAGGGGCGGATCCAGGAATTCTGTAAAGGGGAGGCGCCTTTACAACATTCAAAGGAGGGCACACGTGCCCCTCCCCATTTTTTTGGTTTTTATTTCTTTTGTTTCAACAAAAATAAAGAGGGTGCGCACGCCCGGTGCGCCCCCCCCCCCCCCCCCCCCCCCCCTCCCTCTGGATCTGCCACTGCGCATTGAAAAAGCATGATTTCAATCGGTACATGACTGGCAAGTCAAATCTCTCTTCTTCTTTTTTTTCACTCAAGATCACACATATACAGGCAATCAAAAAATAAATCATCACGAATTATGCCTCACACTAGTCTCACACTAGCCATCAATACTTTGAGTAGAGAGGGCACCATCACACAAAACAACAACGATAGACGGCCAAGAAATTTCCCATGATACACCTCCATACCAGATTTGAATGGCGTCTAACCAGAAACGTGGCCAGTAGAGCACACAGTCAAACGTGAGGTGTTGGTGGTGTAACGCAACTGAATCCAAAATGTCCCCCTGACAACTCAGTTGCTATGGGATACAGTAAATGAACTGGATAAGAATGGAATATCTCTAAATGCATACACATTAAAAAAAATTGAATAAAAATAAATACATAGAAAAATATTCATATCCAAATTAACAGAGATATAGAATAAAAAAACAAAAAGAAAAAAAGAATGATTAACTCAAGAGACCACATGGCACATTACATATTATCAAGTCTAGAGATATTACCTTCATGAATTTCTCTTTGCCGAGTCCCGCTTTCCTGTAATTCTTGGCAAGGTTGAGAGCCTCCTCCACTCGCTTGTCAGCAAGCAACGCTTGCACCTGTCACAGTGAGAACATGAGCAAGATTATTTCACCAAGTTGAACCTAATTGTAAAAGGGTTTAGTTAACTCTTCGTTTTCCTGACTCAGCCGCACAATGCATCAAGAAATGGCATCTAATTTTTCCCTTTTTTATCAATATGAAAACATTGTCACTTGGCAATAAAAGAGATATATTTTCAGAGCTTACAGTTGATATTTTTCTTTTAAATCTCCAGAATTATATGCCTAATGGTAGTTTCAAGACTGAGATAGTGCTAAACGCTTTTCATTTTCAGAGTTATGACCAAACAAAGTGCCCACCGTGCATGCTGTACACACAAAGTATAAGTCAATATATAATTATGAAAAATGAAATTGTGCCATCGCCACTAGTTTTTACATTCATATGTGAAAGCAAGAATTCCTGTTAATTGATAGCCTCTGGGGACAGACTCTTACTTGTTTTTCAACGGGAAGTGGAACCAGGGCGTAAACTTCTTTGGCGGACGCCACAAACATCTTTCCCTCAAAGTCGCCCAGGAGCTTCCCTCCCTGGAATGGAATGGTCTGCTTCTGCTGCTGGTCCAGCACACTGTCCAATGGGGTGAGGCAAAAGTAATAAGACTATTCTACTCAGTGGGAGGGGTGACATATCGTTGCTATTACTACTACTACTCCAACTACTACTACTACTAGCTACTTCTTCCACAACTACTTCTACTACTAGTAGTACAGCAATGTACTGCTACTAATAATGATGATAATAATAATCATAATGATGATACAACTACTACATATATAATGATTGCAACTGATTGACAAATTGCTCTACATCGACTGAAACATCGACTTAAATAACCTACAAAAATTTAGTAGTTGCCATGACAAAAAAAAAATCATGGGCATATGTACTTGAGCAGGACTTGAACCTATCATTTACAATGAAAAAAAATCTCGACGGAAGAATTTCATGAATTTGAATATAATGATATTGATGTTTATTGTCATCGTACTCATTGTCTTATTCATCGCTATCATCATCGTCGTCGTCATCGTCATCATTGTCATCACTGAGATAGGGAGATCTACAATTCACTTTACGTACGTGTTTAATAATATAATGTGCATCATACGTACATAGCACATTATGGGCTGCAGGACAGTGCACTATAATCAGTGCGTATTCCATGGAATTGTTCATTTAATCAGATCTGACTAGTATGTAAGAATAGAGTCACTTCATTTTTTTTTTTTTAATCTTGTGTTTCATTTCATAGTTGATGGAACAAATACATGGACAATTTAGCACTGAAGAGTGGAAACAAATCAATTCATGCCTGAATATACGAATAAATGAATATTACAAATGAACACAAGCACATATAGTATGTAAATATTGAAAATGGACACATACATGAATGAATATATGAATACATGAATGAATTGAAGAACATACAGTCAAATGAATGGCTACATGAGACCTACCTGTGCACGGTGAGAAACTCGTCGTCCAATGCCACGACATACGGGAAGGTGTAACTTACGGCGGACACCGACTCCGCCCATTTGAGTGGGGGGCGCTGTGACATGCCGGCCGAGGTAACAAACATGCCCAGAGCCCCAGGACCAGTCAGCAGGAATTCCTCCTAAAGATGGACACAACATCACGAAAGTAACGGATAAGTTGAAATGGTATGCATTACTGGTACATGTACCTTGTACGGTGGCAAACCTGTGAAGATCGCAAACAAAGAAAACTGGACCCACAGTCAAACATTTTGAAAGTGAACCCATATTTTGGTTCGAAACTGGGGATAGAGCACACACTCAGCATGTTGTATAGAATCTCAGAAAGATCTATCGTCCTTGGGGCAACAAGATCTCGTATAGATCTACAAAATGTCAAATGTTCAGGAGAGCAAAAAAACATGGCAGCCAAAGCACTATATCCAATGGGATAGCCTTTCCTTAAATGACATGCCGTGGTGGCTTCATTTTTGGGGTAAGACAGCTAGGACTTGGACAGGACATTACTTACACATATTACTGATTATCTGATTTTGTCACCCAAGCAACGAATTATGTTTTATTTTACAAAAAAAAAACCACACCTCATTTTGATTTATTTCTATATATCTATTTACTTATTCATTATTATTCTTTTTTTTTTTTTGGGGGGGGGGAGGAGAGCAAAGCATCCTATTTGGCAGTTCTGCATAATGTACTACACTTAACCTGTTGAAGACTAGTTCTGAGACTACTTGCCCTATGGGCAGGTGTCTATGGGAAATACATTATGTACATGTTCTAGCAAAATCAGTCCGTCCTCAAAGGGCAAACATTTGACATGAATATGGCCACTCCAATGGGTATCTACGTGTACGTCTTTTGTTAAATTGAGTTACCGTAAAGGCCTACATGGGCATCACTACAGTAAAGGATCATCTATAATTTACCATTCACTTTCTACAGGAATGCTATACACTAACCCTAACACTGTCTGGCAATGGCTTGGCTAATGGGAAGGACTATCAGGATTTGATACATTTCTTAAGATAATTTCTGAAGACATCATTGATTTCATTTTTAGAGAAACTTACATCAACCATCAAAAAAAAAAAATATTGATTATATTTACAGGAAAATTTGCTTCAAACACATATAAAAAGGATATCACACACCAACACACATAAATCTCCTACACACAAACATACACAGTACACTCAAATATGAAGCGAACAAAACGTTTGCAGTTTCTTTATGCTAGTAGAAGCTATATGTGACCCGCTAAAACAAAAGGATCCTAAAGTTGCTGACGGCTGAGCTGAGTTTGAAGTCACATCATCAAAATTGGTGAAAACAATTGGATTTCTGTTTTTGGCATAATTTTGTAGTGTAATGTTTTGTCTATCATCTGCCGAAATTTCGAAGCTAAATAATCATAGGAAAGGCAAGAAATCAGCATTTTTCTGGGCCATAATTTTCCGACTTTCAACGAAACAGAAACGTGTCCGAATATTTGGATTTAGTGCTGCAGCTAGACTCTGCCCCTAGCAATGAGGGAGCGATCTTATTGGTCAGTGCGTGGCATCCTGATTACTGATTGGTCGTGCGCTAAGCTTGAATGAACATCGCGGAGGTCGCTAGGAGCATACCTTCTATTGTCAAGCGTTGAAAACCGTCTCACCTCCCTTTGATCATGACAGCTTCGGAAGGAAAACTCTGAAGGCGTTTTTCTCGAAACTCTGATTTCCTCAACCACTTGACATGCGCTAATAAAATAATTGATATCTCCGCAACCAAGTACTTTTATGAGTTGTGCTATATATGAAATTAAAGCAGAAGAGTAAGGGAATAATGTCATGCCATTTTCAGAAGATTGTCTTCGTCCGACTTTCGGATCCTTTTGTTGTAGCGGGTCACATACAGTATGTGTTGCACACACACAATATCATAACAGACATCACATTGCTAAATAATCCACATCCACACTATATTAACAACATCTTTGGTTCCCAACAGAGCCTTATCCCATGTAGCACTGGGTGGACCGAGCCACTCAAGGCCAAAATTGACTCTTTTCCTCACCCTGCCAACCCGCTTGATGATGGGCGTGGTGTGTTCCGTCTCCACGGGAAACAAGTCGGTCACCTGACCCGTATCGTAGTTCACCAGGATGTACATGTTGGGCAGGGCGACGCAGATACAATACGAATCTAGACCCTGGGAAGAAGAAAATACACATACAAATAATAATGATAATGATAAAATCGTCTGTTGAGAATGAGAAGGGCTTTAAGTTGTCTCGAACACTATGGGTTTTGTGGCAACTTAACGCCCTTATCATTCTCAACCGACGAAATGCAGTGGCGGATCCAGAGGAGGGCACACGCCCCCTCTTTATTTTTTTGCTAAAACAAAAGAAATTAAAAGAAAAAATGGGGGGCAGGTGCGCCCCCCTTTAATATCAGGTTAACAAAAATCTGCAAAAAGTTACATGGATGCTGAAAAAACCAAAACAAACTAAATGTTTTCACAAAGCATGCCCACTTTGCAATCTCAGAATAATGTCACACGCAAGGATTTAACATTGACGCGCATAAAGAGATAATAAGCCCCCCACCCCCCCCCCCCCCCCCCCACATACGGTAAAGTATGAATGCTTTATTTGTATTACTCATTGATGTTTCAGTGCTTCTCTGTTCCTGCATATCATAATCATTACTATTATTTTTTTGGCATTTTCAGGGGACAATTCCACAGTCACAAAAAATTTGCAAATCTGACTTGTGCATTTCTAGTGTTCATAAATGAGCCTACTGGTTTAATATCAATTTGCTTCTTTGAGATGATTGTGGGTAGACTTACCAGGTTGACGGGTGTGTCCGGGAGGGACACGTCTTTCACCAGGACCACCTTGTCCTCTGTCACTGAGTACACCTGGATAAGCCTTCTCCTCGTCGCCACGGCGATCTGTATCAGTGATAGAGAGGAAAAGAGTGGAGTGATGACCCTGTACATGAGCTTCAGAATATATAAGATTCAGAATTTGATCTGGACAAGACAAGATGGTGAGATAGCCCGTATTCAGCTGCACTATTATAGTGCCACAGGTTTGTCATGGACACTGTGTGTCTTTGAGGAAGACCACATTGCCAGTTTATGCACCCTGCTCTTTGCAATGACTGAATAAAACATGATTATTTATTAAATGCATCTGTTGTGACTCTCTTACACATGGGACCTCCATTTCATGTCCTGTTCAAGGGACAGTGTATTTTGCTTCTTACTAGAGAGGACGGCATGATAGCACACAACATTGATCAGTAAGACTTAACTGGGATTCAAACCCAAGCCGTATGATTTTAAGGAAGATACACTACTAAAGCACATATCAGCATCTGTTTGTGATTACAACGATGCCCGCAGACTTTCAGGATGCAAGACAATTTTCCTTCATTTTTATTTTGTTTTTTTCTGAAGGAGAAAAAAAAATACAGCAGTGCTTATAAGAGTAATCTCTGATGACACTCTGGATTTGGATGCCACAAAAAGATTTGTAAAGTGTGCTACACTGTACATTAGTGGAGGACAGTATTGGACATGACAAAATAATGTGTAAATGTGTACTACACACCTGGAGGTTGCTGTAGACTTAAGGATTTTATCGCAAAGCTAGGCGCTTGTTCTCTTTGCATAAGAATACCAAATTAATGCTTCACATGAAAAAAAATTGACAACATCAAAGTGTACACACAAAAACTACCCAAAATCCCTCAGTTTAGATTGGCACCGACTAAAAGACATTCTTCACTAGTGGAAATAGTCCTCTGCACAATTCATCCCGGCAATTGTTGTCCCCAAGGAAAGCTTCTCTCGGAGAAAGTTGTCAAGAGATTACTTTTTAATACCCCACTCTCTGCAAAAACTGCAATATAAGAGACATTAAGTGTCCACGCTGGAGTAATGTGTCTGTTGGAAAACTCATCAAAGGTTGCACAGTTCCACTGTGATTATGCCCTGAAGGTAGTAGTCTCATGGGTGTTACCCTCCACAGGGCAATATTCTCATGGGTGCTACCCTCCACAGGGCAATATTCCCATGGGTGTTACCCTCCACAGGGCAATATTCTCATGGGTGCTACCCTCCACAGGACAATACTCCCATGGGTGTTACCCTCCACAAGGCAATATTCTCATGGGTGTTATCCTCCACAGGGCAATATTCTCATGGGTGTTACACTCCACAGGGCAATATTCTCATGGGTGTTACACTCCACAGGGCAATATTCTCATGGGTATTACACTCCACAGGGCAATATTTTCATGGGTGTTACCCTCCACAGGGCAATATTTTCCAGGGGGAATTGTCTGAAGGCCATATTGCCCGGGCACCATAGGCCCTGTCATCCCATTAGCTATACTATCCGAGAGAGGGTAAAATGTTGTCTAAGGGGATACTGTCCTCACAGAAATATTGCCCTATTTCCAAAATGCCACACTGTGAACAGTAGGATACTCAAAACACATACACAGTATCTTTAACAACCAGTAATTCTCCCTATCACACATACCTCTCCAAATCTAAACACGTGTGGTGCTTTAATTTTTTTTTTACCTTTAATTCTCGAAATATAAACTTCCAGTTATGAACGTGCAATGTGTACATGAACGCTTTTATGTACACTGAAAGCCAAAGTACTAGCATTCACAGAACGTAACAAATTCTGTCTTATAATCTGTTGATTAATAGAGTTATTTTCTAATCTGCAACTTCACATTTGATAAATGGGATTCTTCTGCGAAGCCGCCCAGTGCTGGGCCAATGATGCAAAACGACAAAATTATGGAAAATATCCATAGACGAAGGACATGACATGGGTAGACCGCAAAACCGGACGTGTACGTCCCACGAGCGATCGATCAGATATCGGTATCGTGAGGTGATATCGCTTGATATCGGCTACAGGTGATAAGGGAGAATTGTTCCACTGGCAAAATTGTCCCTGGGGCAACACTTGTGTCTATGTGAGATGAATGCAATGTGCATGAGACACAGGTGGTGAATCATAATTATGAGGACTATTTCAAGGGGACTGAAAACACTTGACACATGATCATACCTCCACACTGAAAGGGCTGCCACTTCTGGGGTTCTCATTGACGCAGAAAGATGTCACCTGATAGATAAACAAAGTGTATAATGACGAAGGTAATACTGAAAAGAACATTTAGCAAGTTTTACAGTCATGCAAATGATGCATTACAAGATACGGACAATGTGATGATGATAAAGATAACAATACAATGTTAATAATGATATTAGCATAAGGGGCCGTTCACAATTATCAACATTTTCGCAAGCGTACAAACCGTACGCTGGGGGGAGGGGGTCAACACCCGGCGTACGCTTTCCAAATTAGAAAAATGTTGATCCATATTCTCGCGCCCATCCCGTCTGATCACGGCCTCTCGTCTGGCTCGCTTGCGCTAGTATGCCCGCGCACCCACAATGCAAGAAGTAGAACAAAAATAGGCGCGTGGAAACAATGTCAAAGATGGCGGACAATAGAACTAGTGACCGCCAAGTGTGTGACCAGAAATATCCCACTTAATATTGACTGCTGAAGCACCAGGATGAGGAGGGACACAAACTGAAAAAAGGCAGACCAAGCAAGAACTGAACACAGCGAAAATAATACGGGAAAAAAAAATCACAATTTTTTTTCGTACACTTTAATGGGGGAAGGGGAGGGGTCTTGAAAAGTGTATGGTTTGTACACTTGTGAAAATGTTGATAATTGTGAACGACCCCTAACTATACCTACTTCTTATAAGAAAGCTTTTGCATCATGTCATGGCATTTGAAGAACTCAAATTATATTACCGATTCTACTATTGTACTGTTAGTAAGCAACATGTAGCATTACCTCCATGTGGCCCTAATTATCTATCACAATTGTCTTTAGTTTGGTTTGCATTGTATTTTTAGTTGCATCTGCATTTGAATTTGGATATGCTTTTTTGCATCTGCCATTTGCATTTGCATTGAGATTTGGAGTTGGATTTGGACTGATATGATTGCAGCCATTTGTTTGTGTACAAATCTTCCAACAGGATGTGTCCAATAACCCCCCCCCCCCCCTTTTTTTTGGTTTAGTCATGAGACCAAGGCATGTTTTTGTCATTTCCAGATGGTTGTAGAAAATAGAAATAACAAATCAATGCTTTCAATCAGTCATTGTATGTTCTGTGAACAATGTTTTGGATATGCTAACAACATCAGTCTGAAAGTTACACTAGGGTACATGATGGGAGATCTAGAAAAGTACTCACTCCTTTGATTTTTGCTCCACTTAGTATGGGCTGCAAGTGAAACAAGAAAGAGGAGAACACATATTAGGCAAAATACATATGTACGTACAATAATATTGTATAATTACATGATGTATGTCAAAGGGTACAGTTGGGCGAGGACTAGGGTGTGCTACAGTGTATAACAGACACACCACCATTCATAGCACAACTATTTTTATCTCAAAAATTCCTATTGACTCCACGAAAGTACAATATCTGTGCATTCTTTTGTCGGGTCGATGCACCATAATAACACATCATAGAGCAATACATTGCTGTCCCTGCATGCACCGAGCCCAGCCACAAGTGTCGGATTGATGCTTCATTGTCCATCAGGTTATCATGTGATACGATTCATACTGTTTTTCTTTCTTATCTAAAGAGCATTGAATGGGACAGGGATTCTCATTATAATAAGCTGTTTGGGACTCCTGAAATTTCCTTGTCATATCGAGTATCACATATATCGGAGATAAAAAAAAGTAATATCTATAAAGGGAATGGGACCTGCAAAATTATGTCATGATTTATTGGCATCTTGCTCCATTAGAACTCATTATAACCAGGTTTCACTGTGATATTTAAACACATAATGAGGCTGAAGAGATGTATTTTTCATGGAAAACAGTACATATGTACTTTCGCCCTTCCTACAATAGCCATGTGTAACAACACACTTTGGTGTAGAAAGTATCTTCCACAAAAATCTGCAGTAATTTAGGGGTAAAACGTTACACAATACTGCAAAAGGAAAAAAAGGAACAGCTGTCATCCCTGCAATGTTGCTCCTAATGAAAGAGCTGAAGAGCACATCACTCTGCAAGATGTTACTAAGGATGTTTTGCTTGGGTTTTCATGAGAGAGTATCCAAAGAGAGTTTTTTAAAGGCACATGGTCCCGGTGGTTTAGTCGAATGCGTATGCGGGCGCACGGCGCAAGTTTCCTATAGAGACCTACGCTATCGACTCCTCTTAAGCGCTTACGCTTTGACCCATTTCCCTTGGTCTGAAGAATTCTGATCCACTGTAGTCAGTAGTTCGATCACAGTTCGGCTCATGATTCGGCTGAGGGGGATGACAGCTTTAGCAAACTTCTTTTGTGACGTCATACAAAGAAGCACATAAGCACGCTTCCTAGCATTACTACAGACTGCGTGATGCGCAGAGAAGACAATGAAGGCAATGTTACTTAGCAACACCTACGCACTTTACTCTTGATGACAGCTCAACTTCGGTAATCTTCGTATTAATGCTAACGGTGATCGGCAGTATCATCAACAGCGCCCTCTTACCCATCGGGACTATGCACCTTTAAGAAAGAGTTCAAATGACGAACTGGGCATGGACTGCTCCACCCAGGACTCACCTCCAGGTTGAACATGTGGAGGAGAGTCAGGACATTGTCGCAGAGAACTAGGATCCTCGTTAGGGCTGAAGCTGCCTGCAGCTGCTGGATCGGCTTTTTCTGTCACAGAGTGGAACAACAATGAACAGCCAATCATAATCGATTAGAGAACGGGTCAAGAAAACTCTACAATCTCACTGGTCGACAGCTGTGTGTTGATATTTACTGGTCACGCATTCAATACGAAATATTGATTATGGTTAAAGGTCCTGTATACCTTTGGTAACGATGATTTAAATCTTTTTTTTTCAGATATGACATTCAATGCATATGTGCACACTGTAGGTCTGTTGTACTACAAAACATCCCATCATATAAAATTTTCCCGATAAAGCCTAAGATACAAGGAGATATCTGTATTTTTCTCAATAAACCGTAATGTTCTGTACAAGGTTTGGTATGGAAACATTTCTATCATAACTATTGTTCACATTTTGTATACTCAAAAATACTTAACATTGATTTTCTCGATTCAAATTTTACAGTGGTTGTTTCTATCCCTAACACAAATTTTAGAACTACTAATGCTAGCTTTTTGTTTCATCTGCAAATGGTAAATTATGCCTTTAATGACCATTGCCACTGTCAACATGCTATCATTCACCTGCAGTACAAGTTTGTGGCACTTGTGGCCAAGCATTTGCCCAATTTATAGCAAGAGATGACTGGCCATGCATCCAGTAAATATCCCATTCATTGGTAATTGCAGGATGCATGACTCACATAGAACATATGCTTGATACAAAATTCATATTTAGGGAAAAAATTTGTCCATTTGTGAATTGTCAAAGTGAGCATGTGGGAGGGGGGGGGGGGGGGGGGGGGGGGGGGGGAGTGGTGGAGGTGTTGACATAAATGTGACCCGTTACAACAAAAGGATCCTAAAGTCGGGGAGGACAATTTTCTGAAAATGGCATGACATTATTCCCTTACTCTTCTACTTTACTTTCATACATAGCCCAACTTATAAAAGTACTCGGTTGCGGAGATATCAATGATTTGATTAGCGCATGTCAAGTGGCTGAGGAAATCAGAGTTTCGAGAAAAATGCCTTCAAAGTTTTCCTTCCGACGCTATCATGATCAAGGGGAGGTGAGACAGTTTTCACCGCTTGACAATAGAATGCATGCTCTTATAGCGACCTCCACGACGTTCATTCAAGCTTAGTGCGAGCAGTCTACGCAAGACCAATCATTCATCAGGATGCCACACACTGACCAATAAGATCACTCCCTCGTTGCTAGGGGAAAGAGTCTAGCTGCGGCGCTTAATCCAAATCTTCGGACACGTTCTGTTACATTGAAAGTCGGAAAATCATGGCCCAGAATAACACTGATTTCTTGCCTTTCCTTTCATCATTTAGCTTCGAAATTTTGGCAGATGATAGACAAAACATTAGACTACAAAATTATGCCAAAAACAGAAATTCGATTGTTTTGACCAATTTTGATGATGTGACTTCAAACTCAATTTTCTTGGCTCAGCCGTCAGCGACTTTAGGATCCTTTTGCTGTAGCGGGTCACAAATACTCACCAGAGCAAGGTACTTGTGAGACTGCTTCTCAGAGAAGAACGTAATCTTGCCATTAGACTGGGCTTGCTCCTCAATCAGGTAGTGAATCACAAAGCTGAGAATGATAATAACAATGTAACACCCATAATACACTTGATTTCAATATGAACTCTATCTCATTTCTTATCACGATAAACACTTTTGTCATGATTAGAAACAACTTGCAGTATGATAAATCCTGCAGCATGATTAAAAGATTACCATTATCAAATTGATGTCACACATTGCAGTCAAACCTGCTTCAGTGACCACCATTATCAAACATTAGAACAAGTTGTACCGCATTCATACACACAGCTGGACCTAGGAGAGCTCCTGAAGCCCCTCTGTTCTGTTTATAGAGAATCACTGCTTGCTGTGACCTTTGGGTGCACTGGAACCTAGAACTGTACACTGTATGCACAGCCCACACCATATACAACTTCCAGAGCTCTCCTAACGTTGGGGACAGTTTATACAGAGTCAAGGAGCGCTCCTGAGCCTAAACTCGAGAGGGTCATAACTTTTAGAGAGCTTCAGGTCTGGACTGTCTGTTCATACAGAGCTCAGACAGGTTCAGGAACGCCCATGGAGAGCACTAAATGTCCCGTATAAATGGGTGTAAATAAAGCTTTCTCTGAAGGATGTTTGCCTACAGTATAGAGACTGCTCTACCTGTCCCCCATCCCCAGCGTTACAGATTTTGGTATTATGGCATACTGCTGTTATCATTACTATCCATACTTTTAATACACTATCAGCATCACTTTTCCCCACTATGATTACTAAATTCAATAATACTGTCTATTGGGTAAGTGAGGCTTCACATGTGGTGCAGGTTAATTCCTGAAAATGAACAATTAGACTTTCTCACCAGTCACTTGTGCCAATATAAAGGTTCTTTCCACAGCATTCAATGCACTCGATCTGGGACAACGGATGAAAGAGAGAAAAAAGAAAAACACAAAATCGTGACAACATCATTTGAACCATAATTATATAAACGTGTACAAGTCCAGAAGATATTAACGCTCAAACAAAGTTCTGGTACGCCTGCAAAAGTTGTCAAATTTCGCTCCCAAATGTGAACGTATGCTTAGGAAATGTGCAGGATAACGATGTTATTATAAGATGTTCGATGGGTAACGACGAAAATGCAAAATATTAACCAAAAAGGTTCAGTCTCAGTACTTACCCGAACGGGGTCAGGCTAAACTCGGACTCGGGGATAACTCGGCTTCGCTTTGACGGCGGGATGAGTTGTAATGGTTGTCCCTCTGATTGTACAGTGTTGTCCTATGGGAGCGGCCTGTATAAACTAGCGCTTCGTGTTCTGGCTAGTCGCAGTAATGGTCCGAGTTATTACAACGCGCGCATCAAAAACCTCTTTTGCGCGCATGCAAAATTAGAGTGCGCCTATCAAGCACCTCTAAAACAATCAAAGGCGCATGATAAACAACAACAAAAAGTCCAAAGACTGCGCGGTCCTCAGTTGCTGAGACGCGCGGTCTTTGGAGTTTTTTGTCATTTTTGTTTTGTTTTGTACAGGATTACGTTAGCACGCACTTTCCTGTCCATTCAGTTAGGCCTCATTTGGTATTATGCAGTGGCCAGTAGAATATGGCGATCACTTACTGCGTGTGAATTGTCTGAAGTAGGGTCGAATTTTTCCCGAGACCGAGTTAGTCTGGAGCCTTCTGGAATAAAAGTCGGTTTTCCTACTATTATTATTTTTCTCAAAATACTCCAAACCGACTCATCATTCCGGCAAACCGCGTCAGCCAGGTAAGTTTCTTAGTGGACTCTTTCGATATATTGCAAGCAAAAATGAAATGGTGCTAGACGGCTTCTCAAGCACTTACCGAAACAATTGTAGTTTTCACTTTAATATCAATTCAGTAACTACGGAAGACCAAATCAGTGATGTTTGAGGAAACTTGGACAATCCATTCGAAAGTTAAGAATTTTCAAGGTTTTGATTTAGTCTCTGTGCCATCACCAGTGGATAAAAATAAAATAATCCCTGATGTCACAGAAGAGGAACTGTGTATTCAAAAGAATATATCAAGAGAACAGGACAAACTTTTTTTCAGTGAAAACCACACATTCCCTTGAATTTACTATCACAGGTTAAAGACAATATTATTCCCCCTACCTTCTGAAGGGAGTATAAGTCAAGTATCCTTCCATTACGCTACAAAAGTTAACAACCTGGTATGTGGAGTTCTCTTAATATTGTCCTTCATTCTACACTGTTATGTATTCCACTATTATTATATCACAAACTGTTGTAGCCTTCTTATCCCGCCATGGCAACATTTGAAGTATAAAAATTAACAACTTTTGAACGGATTGAAGAATTTCCTCAACCTTCTTGTGTGTTCCACTAATATTGCCGCATTAACTAAACCCACATAAATAGTCAATGAAAATTCTTTTTTAACTTCCAGAATATTTTGAATGATGCCAAATTAATCAATTATTAAAAAAGAAAGAAAGGAACAGATTCATGAATAACTCAGAATACTGACTACATATAACTACAACATAAAAAATAATAGCATTAGACTGGCACAAGGCATACTAAGGCATTACTTACAGATGTTTTGCTTGTACGTTCTCCAAGTAGCTTCAGCCGTTCCACGGCAGGGACCAGCTCAAAAGCCTTGATACTCATGGTGGACAATGAGGGACCTTCTTAAGCTTTGAATGAGGATCCTTCCATCTGAACACTTTTGTAGCAAAGAGACAGGTGTTCAAAAGTTAATTTACTCGATTTGTTCTAATTCACTTGAGAGGCCACTGATCGGTCTGCTGTTTTGAAAGTCAGTTTGAGGATCACAATGCAACTTTCAATAAAAAATAACCCTGGAGAATAAAAGGTCTCTTCGTCAGAGGGATGTAGGATCACAAGAAGAAAGAGGAAGAGGAGGAGGGGGAGAAGGAGAGGAGAAGGGCAAGAATGGGAGTAGAAGGTGGAGAAAAGAAAAGCAGAGGAATAGTAGGAAGGAAAGAATAAGAAGATGGAAGTTAGAGAGGAGTTTAAGGAAATGGAATAGGGGAGGGAAAGGTGAAGAAGGAAGTAGTAGTGTACACTGTAAGTAGATCAAGAAGAACATGAAGAGAATGAAAAAGGACAATATGAAGACGACACAAGGGAAAGGGACATAAGAAAAGAAGAATGTAACCCTGATGAAATTTTAGAAAATCTATACAGCTTCTATCGATTGCACACCCAAATACTTATTTATCAAGTAATGAACACTTAAGTGCATCTTACTCTCATGTATTGGAAATGTTCTCTTTATTCCAATTCACCGTGTTCCAGATTGCCAGCTATTTTTGGCATGCAAGAAATCCACAACTCACCAAAACATCTGCATGATTTGTAGTCAATATTTTGGTATTAATTTGCCCCATGGCACAAGACACAAAGCAACTGATCAAAACACACACTGTGTATAGGCTAATAATATCCTATTCTGTACTTGTGGCTGGCCAAACAACATTGCAGAATTTTTCATTGTAGATCTACAGTCAAAAATTAGGCCGAGATCTAGATCAAGGATTATTTCTCTGGTTGAAAATCTCAGGTTGAATCATATCCAACATGTGAAATACTAATTCTTTCAAAGGAAAATCCAAAAACTACAGAACATTTATAGTATTGGTACCAGCACCCGCACCAAGGTTTGACCTCCCGTGCCAAGGTTTGACTGTGCGCAAGCCAAAAGCATATAAATTTAAATTAGGTTTCTACACATGACATAGCGAGGCAGGCAGTCAAATTTTGGAAGGCGTTGTGGTCGAATTACAGGTGGCTTGCTTTAACTAGATCTTGACATCTACAATCACGACAATAGTTGTACACTGCACTGTAAACACCAATAATGTGTCAATTAGCTATTTATACTTTTAGGTTCTACTATAACTTACCATAAATCATGCAATCTTTTGAGGATGCTGAAACCTGGAAGAAGAACGACACTGCGTAATAATGTGCCCCCCCCCCCCCCCAAAAAAAAAAAAAAAAAAAAAAAAAAAAAATCCGGGCTGCAAAAAATAATTGCAGCATTAAAAGCACTCTCAATAGTATACATTTCATGATAGCAAAGGTTATAAAACGGTCGTGAGGGAAATTTGTAGCAGCAAGGGGTAGTGCAGTGTTATGCGTGGTCCAAAAACTTCATCATGTCATGTCCCGTCCATGACGTTCATGTCTAACTAACAGTTAGACTACCAATTGGTATAATTATAGCAGACTACTGACTAGTACTGTTACAGCATGAAATCATATGAATGGGACTGGCCCTCTGTGTGGGAGGCATTTATGCTATGAAAATGAGTTTGCTCTGTATGCTATGAGAACTCTGCAGATATTTGTCCTTTACAAAGAAGCACAAAAGCGGTACTGATCAGAAAGAACATACCCCAGACTCTCTGATCCGTTGTCTTGATTTTCTCGAAATCCTTGTAAATAGAGTTCGACGCTCAGTGATATGACAGAGTTGGAGTTGGGACGGCCTGACACAAGACAGTCGTATGGTGGCGCTCTAATAGGTTTTATGATCACACGACTGATTATCAAAGATCCTATAACTCCCTGGAAGAGATTTTTCTCCTCATTAGGGGGAAAAGCTCTTTGTACACTCCACACTAGGATCTTTTTTTTTCTTTTTCTTTTTCTTTTTTTGTGCCATTTTAACGGCACTGACTACTGGAGGGCTCACATGGGTAAATGTTCCCCAAAGAGACGTGTGTTAGCATTCAAATTAAAAAAAAAAAAAAAATGTGTAAAATAGCTTGGAAAAATGAGGTGTTTCATCTTCGGTATTTTGAAAAAGTGAGGTATACCCTTTCATCCATCACATTTCTAAGGGGAGTTCTTCAACTAAAAGGGTTCGCAAAGCCATACCCCAGTTCTTTTTACTAAAAAAATATGCACCCAATGAAATGATAGTCCTCTCAAATCCCATGAAGAAAAAACTAACTTTCATCTTCCTATCAAAGTGCAGTTTGTACAGGAATTAATACTCAATGTCTGCAGCTATTCTCTTTTTCTTTTCTTTTTCTTTTTTTGCCAAACTGCGTTTCTGATTTTCAATCATTTTATTTTTCTTCATTTACTTTAGTCATTTTGGTACGATTTTGTCATGCGGTCAGGGATATTCCATTATATTTACAGGTATGAACCCTGATAACAGTTATGTTGCTTTCCAATATCATCGACCAGCGGTCATTTCATAAAAAGTTGGCTTGACAGCAACTTGACTTGCTGGAACGACAATGATTATAGGTAACGTCAAGAACCCAGTTTCCTGATTGGTTGTTGCTATGGGAATTTGCCATCGACATTCCAGAAAGAATTGCTATCCTGACATCTTAGTATGAAATGGGGCCCAATAAAAGATTATACCAAGTCTACACATTACCAATGATGTAGGCTAAAAGTAAAACCTCTGAGTTTTTTATATGAACTTCCGAGATTACCGCTAACAAAACAGAATTTAGCTGTTCAAAAAAACATTGTCTTTTTTTTCAATCTTTTCAGTTCAAATGACTTTATTTGGAATTTTCTGCATCGAATGTTACAAATGAAATACAGTCATTTCTTTTCGTTTTCAAGACAATAGAACATACAGTGTGTACATCCGAATATAAAACTGAAATAATATACGTGTACAGAAAGAAAAGAATAAGAGAACACGTCAATTGGGAACCACTCGGGATAAAGTAAATCAAGTAATCTGACTGAATTATGGCACATGTATTGGGAGTGTGGATGCAGAAGGCTGTCGTCAATTAAATAAGCATGTAGCTTGAGGACAACGGCGTAGCCAGGATTTCATCTTCACTACCAGCACTAACCGTGGTACTTACGTGTTGAAAAGGCACACAGTTTTGCTGTAGATTGCTACTGAAAAAGTAGTAAGAAAGTCGTAGTTTTGCCGTGGTTCTTTGTGTTCGTGCCTTAGTGTTGAATGCGTCGTTGTTAAGAAGTGAAAGAGGCGTAGATAAATTGTTAAGTGGTTGTAGATCAGGGGTGGATTAGTGAGGATTTAGTCGTACGAAAGTCGTAGTTTTGCCACATCACAAAAGACGACTTCCGCATCTCCGCTCTCGCGACCGAGAACGCCGTCTTTTGTTATGCAGTGTGAAAATCGGACAATAGACCACTAGCTATTCACGGCGATAATCCGTCTTTTGATACCACTTCTATTTTCCTCAAGGGCAGTTCCCTCAAAACTACGACTTTTCTACGAACACCCAACTACTATTTCATGACTTAATTATCGGCTTAAATGATTCTCTGGACTACTAGTATTGTTCTAGCCATCAATGCATCGGCAGGTAAAATCCATTCGCGCACACAATGTGGCTTCGTTATTGCGGCTAGCTAGTATAGGGGAATAGCTCTCAGCTTTTTACTAATCGTGGCCGCGCCTCAAACGAGTACGAAATGGGGCCAAGTTCGAGCAAATCTGACGGAGAAGAATAGATTTCTTTTTGCGGTCGTATACCTACAGTTCGAGCTCATCTGGTCAGCTAAACGAGCTGTTACAACTGTTAATTGTATTAGTATACCGCAACCGTTTGTGCAGTCGATCGAAGTACAGACTGCATACATTCATAGCGCTGATGCACCTGATAAATTACATGTACCGTATATGGTCCGTCGTATACACACGGTGCGCACGTGTGACAGTCCATTTTTCCTCTTCGTGTGTCAAGGCAACAACGCACGTTGTGCATCCATAAACGGGGGTACTAGTAGTCACGTGAGAATTCAGCGGTGGTCGAATCTCACCCAGGGAAACGTCAGACGGGCAAAACTTCGAGATCTTATAAAGATCGCGATGTTAACCTTCTCGATCTTTTGCCAGTCTGACCGTGCCTATTTTGTATACACTGCATTCCAGTTATAAATAATCGAAGTCCTAGGGATCGGCAATTTCATAAAAAAAGTATAACGGCATTTCGTCTCATCGACGAATACAGTTCTGAGTATGTTATGAAGAAAAAAAAAGACGGCAACGATACGTATGATGCGTAATTCAATGCTTAGTAATATTTGGTCATATCAAATACGCTGCACTGGATGAAAAGGCAATTTGAAACAGATTTCAAACAGAGTATAGTTTGTACTTTCATGCTTAGTTTGAAAAAAAAAAATATAAAAAAGTGAAGTGATGGTTAGGAATGTGTTCATAGGCCTGATTCGTTATTCCAAAGTTCTTCGATTACGAACGTTTACGAACGTTCATTATTCCCGACTTATTTCGGAGGATCGTTCCGAAGATTCGATATTCCCAGGATTCGTAATTCAAAAGCTTGGTTAATCCGAAAATGAAATAAGGTTCTGAAAGGCGTAACTTTGCTATAGAAACGAAGACGATGATTTAGATTTGTAATTCCAAAATTGTGTCTGTGGACTCCTTTTTTTTTTCACGTTTGGATTCACGAATCTTAATTCATATTCCTATCGGCGAATCTTTGGAATAACGAAGATTCTTATCATTTTCGGATTAAAAAACCTGATTTCATTTTCGCAGTGATGAACCGTATACGAATGACGAACCTTTGGACAAACGCCATAAGATAATGTTCGTGATAACGATCCCTAATATTCACTTTCGATTAATACAATGCAAGTTATCCACGGGGAAAAGTGAACGAATAAAAATAACAAGCGTTCGCTCATGCAGTCTCCATGAATTTCTTCTTGTACAATGTAGGAAAGCGAGGAGTGGCATCTCATTGGAACGGAGCATGTTTCTTTTGTTCTTTGCCAATGACGCTCGGAAATGACTTTGTTTCAACAAAAATTTTGCTGTAACCGTGTTCTTACGAAAGTGTTCGTAATAATTTCACACAATTGTTTTTAATGTCGACAAATTTGGCAACTTTAATTATGAATTACTTCGTTATCGCAAAATATCGTAACCCTCTCCATTGCAACAGGAGTGAACGTCACACGCTTAAACATGAGCTCTTCAGAGAATTGTATAATTCATGCACACCATAAAATTTTTTACATTTTTTTACATTAATTATAGATTCAATCGAAATGTAAAAGCAGCCACCGATTGTCCCGCGGTTATTTCCACGTTTTCTTATACAATCCACGATTAGCAGAATGATTCCCCTCAGACATCTCTGACACTTACTTTCTCCCTTTTTTTCTTTTTTTTTTCGAGATCTTATATGCGACTTCTATACCTGATGCGGTTATCCCCTTATCAGTGACGAATGTCAACTACGCGAGTAAACTGTTTAATATACATCATTTTTTCTTCAGCTTTTTTTTAACAGCTCCATGACTATAATGGATGAGTTTGGAATATGTCGACTATTTTGAGAGACACGCGTTCCAAATATGATTTCTACCAGTCGTATAGCGCGAGGGGCAAACAGTCTACGATTTCAATCATCAGTTCGAAAATGTGTATCTTGTCGGGCACAAATCTTTGAGGGTCCAGTGGAAAATGAATGAATGCGTTTTTAATTCATGTTTGCCTGTACACATTGTCATTTCATCTCTACATCCCCTTCAAGTTTAGTTCCAACTGGATTTCGAGAACATTTTGCTGTCTCCTGTGTCATGAAGTCAGTTTTCAGAATATTATTCATCAAAGTATAATATCAAATATTTTCATAAACAATTAATGTCGTCGATGAATTGATCATAGTCGGAAAAGCTTATATAAATTATTATCATAAAGGAGGGGTTCGTTATAATGGATTTTTTTTTTCAAATTTCATAGGAAAACACAATCATCTCTGTGAGAAAATTTTAGAGCTGTGTGTCCTCTTTGGTCTGTGCAGCTGGGGGTGTAGACGGAGTAGCAACTCTTCGTGTAATTCGGACAAACACAATGCATATTCAATGCATTTTTATACCATATAAGATGTCCAACATTCATAGGCTACGTTAATGAAGTCATGCCCGACACCTCTCTGTGAGACGAAAAACGCGCTTCGAATTTCATTGAATTACAAGCTATATTTTACCGGAAAATCTTAAATGAAATGCTCTATTTGGAATTCATAAACATGTATTTCTAGTTTCTTCGAAATGCCATTAAAACTAGATTTGTTTAGACATTTATATTTATCCATGATGCAAACTTTTTGCTTACATGTAATTTTTGATTGTTTATCATATCTGTATGTTGTGATTTTTCAAAGAAAGTGTTCCGCCGAAGTATGTTCTAGCGTGTTTTTAAAACTCTTTGGCGTCAAAATCGACAGTTTTACACTGCATTTTGATTCTCTACTCCAATTCAAGACCTGCTTACCGCATGATGCACTCTCTCTTGTCAAAGCACATGGCTACACGAAGTGTTGAACGCGTAACGTTCTATGGTGTCGAGCATGACTTCAAAGGAGAGTTGTTTCTTCTTCTCGGGCCACCTTCCCTGGTCGGTGTAAGCCACACGGCTCTACCTTGAAAGGAAACTATTCTCCTTTTGTTCTCAGGGAAGATGTAGAGATGAACAAAGATTACACCTGTCGGCATGTGCATCGAAGCGTATGCACGGTGGTATACCTTCGTCGACATAGTTATTCTGCTGTTGTGAACTCATTAAACGGAGAATTGGTTAATGAGTTAATACTCACCTCATGCAGAGATGAGTGATAAAGCTCAGGGGCGGATCCAGGAATTCCGCAAAGAGGGACGCCTTTACAAAATTAGAATGTGTCGGGGGACGAACGCGCCAACTCCATTTTTCTTTTTATTTCTTTTTTTTTAAACCAAAATAAGGGGGAGGGGGCACCCGGTATGCCTCCGCCTGGATCCGCCACTGAAGCTGCACACAATACATTTCCTTACGGGGATTATCGAATACACTTATCCAAGCTGGGCTAGTCTCAAGAGTCTCTCACTGAGCTGCGAACGTTTGCGAACATTGTGAATTTAAAGTTTCGTCTGCAGGATTCAAAAACAGTTGCAATCAAATTCTAAGATATATGGCTTGCATTGTCGTGCATGTCGCCAAGAAATTTTGTAGACCTACTCGTATATGACCAAACGTCTTTGCAGCAAGACGAAAAGAAAACACTGTTTAAGACGATGAAAATCGTTTGCGTATATACAATTTCGAATTGCAACTGTTTACGAACCTTGACTAAACCTTAAATTAGTTATACGTTTGTAAACAGTCACCGCCAAGTGAGATACAGTGTACATTGTATACTAGTAGGCCTATATAGGCCTACTCCGTACGATGAAACATCTTTTTGCCATCCCTTGCTTCAAAAAGATGAGCTGTAGGCCTACATAATACAAGCCTACGGGAATGCGCGAACAGAAATCGGCCAAACTGACCTATTGTTGAAAAATGAATGAAAATCAAATCACTCGACTTTTGTTTTACAGTGTTTTTTTTTTTACAGTAATGATAATGATACTAATGATTAAAAAAAATAATAATAGTGGCCTCTTACAATACACTGAAGTCCATCAAGAATGATGCTCATGGCGCTGTTACATAACCAGCATGAACAGTCCTATACTATAATACTCGAAGTTGTTGTTGTTGTCGCGGCCTTATGTATTTCCTGTTTTATTTCGGCGTTGCTGGTTTGTCTATCTCCTCCCGAGCCGTCGGCTCCGGGCAGCTGCGACCGGTGCCGTCGGCCGCAGGAGAGTATCCTACATCGAATGGCGCGGGTTTCGTCCCCTCTCCGCCTCCGTGTCGACGTCGAGGACGAAAAAGAAAAATTAATTAGCAACATGCATAATGCATTTTTGTGCGTGACGAAAGAGCCGAGCGTTTCAATATTCACGGAACCTGCGCTGGCCTCCTGCTTTCTCGATCTTCCATCTTTTAGCTTGCAGAGACACTGGGAAATACTAAAGATGATGGTGCAGCGAAATCTCTGACATCTTCCGGCGGACGCGCACGCACACACACAATGTACCTCGCAGAACTCTACACACTCTACACTGTGTGTATAGTTCTGTGATGTACCTTTGCCTCCGCCTGTTACGTGTACTAAATGTATTGACGATGGTTACACGAATCTGTGTGTGCGTCATGATATGGACTGCAAGGGCATTTACGTACAGTTCGCCATTATTGGCGTCCCCAAATGAAAACAAAGAACGTTGTTATGTAATTGTATTTTGCACAACTGCAGAATACTATATGCAGCTCAGGTACGTCATTTAGTTTGCTCGCCGTTTGCTCTCAAGTTCGATGTCATTGTACGCAGACTGTTTAACAGTTTAGGACGCAGCTAAATATATTTGCCGATCGTACCCTTCCATATCAGATTACACGCGCAGCTGTGTCCATTCGTTTACTGCAGAGCTGCTGTAATCATACATATTCATAAGATGAGCGGACGTAGAGGAAAACCTCGCTTTGCCGACCGCCTATTTTTAAAATTGCAAGTGGAAATAGAATGTGTGGTTCTATGGTCTATCAAACCAAGTTTTGGTGACAAAAAAAGAGGGAGCAAATGAAGACGAATGCAGTGATGTATATATTCTTCTTTCTTCCATAACATGGGAAAAATATTAAAGATTAAAAATACGAGGTCGTGAGACCCTACTCCCACGGGTGCCTATTAAACCTGATGACTATGATCTCCCCCTCCCCAAATAATAACAATGATAATAATAATAATAATAATAATAATAGTAATAATAAGGATACTGATAATAATAATATAATAATAACTATAATAGGAGCAATAATTGTAGGCCTAATATTGATTATGATAATGTACAGTCTGAAGCAGATGTAGTTCTATATGATATATCAAGCCAAGTTTTGGTGATTAAAAACAAAAAGGAGGGAGCAAAATTATGAAGACGAAAATATCTTATTTTTCTCTCATAACGTGGGGAAAAGAAACATGAAAAAAAAAACACAAAACAAACCGAGGCCTTGAGACCAGCCGTGGATTCCCGCGGGTGCCCGCGTGGATGCAAGAGCAGGGGGTAATCAAAGTCATAGTGTTAATATCTTCCTGTTTCGACGGGAACAACCTGTGGGCAGAACTTTCCGGGAATCTCATTTGCGTTTTTGGTAATTTTTCCCTGAATGTTTTTGTTTTTTGCCCTGCGGAGGTGGAAATGTGTGTGTGCGTGAGGGGGGAGTGGTGAGGGGCAACAAGACAACTGTTGGACTTCAACGGGTGCAAATAACCCCTCGAAACTCAAGTTCTATAATAAAAGCAAGTAGTGGCGGGAATGATCCCTACCAATGGACCGGATCGCCGGGCATATACTACAAAAATGTGGGTGGTCATTTAGAAGACAGCACAATTAACGAAAGAATGAGAAGACTTTTCTTTTTATTTCTTCAATAAAAATGTGCAAAATCGTATTATGAGAAAAAAAAATAAATCCCCTCAGACCCGTGGATTTCCACGGGTGCTGCTAGTCCTATACTATAATACTCGAAGTTGTTGTTGTTGTCGCGGCCTTATGTATTTCCTGTTTTATTTCGGCGTTGCTGGTTTCTCTATCTCCTCCCGAGCCGTCGGCTCCGGGCAGTTGCGACCGGTGCCGTCGGCCGCAGGAGAGTATCCTACATCGAATGGCGTGGGTTTCGTCCCCTCTCCGCCTCCGTGTCGACGTCGAGGACGAAAAAGAAAAATTAATTAGCTACATGCATAATGCATTTTTGTGCGTGACGAAAGAGCCGAGCGTTTCAATATTCACGGAACCTGCGCTGGCCTCCTGCTTTCTCGATCTTCCATCTTTTAGCTTGCAGAGACACTGGGGGATACTAAAGATGATGGTGCAGCGAAATCTCTGACATCTTCGGGCGGACGCGCACGCACACACACAATGTACCTCGCAGAACTCTATACACACTCTACACTGTGTGTATATAGTTCTGTGATGTACCTTTGCCTCCGCCTGTTACGTGTACTGTATTGACGATGGTTACACGAATCTGTGTGTGCGTGATATGGACTACAAGGGCATTTACGTACAGTTCGCCATTATTGGCGTCCCCAAATGAAAACAACGAACGTTGTTATGTAATTGTATTTTGCACAACTGCAGAATACTATATGCAGCTCAGGTACGTCATTTAGTTTGCTCGCCGTTTGCTCTCAAGTCCGGTGTCATTGTACGCAGACTGTTTAGGACGCGGCTAAATATATTTGCCGATCGTACCCTTACATATCAGATTACACGCGCAGCTGTGTCCATTCGTTTACTGCAGAGCTGCAGTAATCATACATATTCATAAGATGAGCGGACGTAGAGGAAAACCTCGCTTTGCCGACCGCCTATTTTTAAAATTGCAAGTGGAAATAGAATGTGTGGTTCTATGGTCTATCAAACCAAGTTTTGGTGACAAAAAAAAGAGGGAGCAAATGAAGACGAATGCAGTGATGTATATATTCTTCTTTCTTCCATAACATGGGAAAAATATTAAAGAAAAAAAATACAAGGTCGTGAGAACCTACTCCCACGGGTGCCTATTAAACCTGATGACTATGATCTCCCCCTCCCCAAATAACAACAATGATAATAATAATAATAATAATAATAATAATAATAATAATAATAATAATGATAAGGATAATGATAATAATGATATAATAATAACAATAATAGGAGCAATAATTGTAGGCCTAATATTAATTATGATAATGTACAATCTGAAGCAGATGTAGTTCTATATTAATATGATATATCAAGCCAAGTTTTGGTGATTAAAAACAACAAGGAGGGAGCAAAATTATGAAGACGAAAATATCTTATTTTTCTCTCATAACGTGGGGAAAAGAAACATGAAAAAAAAAAACACAAAACAAACCGAGGCCTTGAGACCAGCCGTGGATTCCCGCGGGTGCCCGCGTGGATGCAAGAGCAGGGGGTAATCAAAGTCATAATATCTTCCCGTTTCGACGGGAACAACCTGTGGGCAGAACTTTCGGGGAATCTCATTTGCGTTTTTGGTAATTTTTCCCTGAATGTTTTTGTTTTTTGCCCTGCGGAGGTGGAAATGTGTGTGTGCGTGAGGGGGGAGGGGTGAGGGGCAACAAGACAACTGTTGGACTTCAACGGGTGCAAATAACCCCTCGAAACTCAAGTTCTATAATAAAAGCAAGTAGTGGCGGGAATGATCCCTACCAATTAATGGACCGGATCGCCTGCCATATACTACAAAAATGTATTATAAAATTTCTGGGAAGGGTGGTCATTTAGAAGACAGCACAATTAACGAAAGAATGAGAAGACTCTTCTTTTTATTTCTTCAATAAAAATGTGCAAAATCGTATTATGAGAAAAAAAAATAAAACCCCTCAGACCCGTGGATTTCCACGGGTGCTGCTAGTCTACTACTATAATACTCGAAGTTGTTGTTGTTGTCGCGGCCTTATGTATTTCCTGTTTTATTTCGGCGTTGCTGGTTTGTCTATCTCCTCCCGAGCCGTCGGCTCCGGGCAGCTGCGACCGGTGCCGTCGGCCGCAGGAGAGTATCCTACATCGAATGGCGCGGGTTTCGTCCCCTCTCCGCCTCCGTGTCGACGTCGAGGACGAAAAAGAAAAATTAATTAGCTACATGCATAATGCATTTTTGTGCGTGACGAAAGAGCCGAGCGTTTCAATATTCACGGAACCTGCGCTGGCCTCCTGCTTTCTCGATCTTCCATCTTTTAGCTTGCAGAGACATTGGGGGATACTAAAGATGATGGTGCAGCGAAATCTCTGACATCTTCCGGCGGACGCGCACGCACACACACAATGTACCTCGCAGAACTCTACACACTCTACACTGTGTGTATAGTTCTGTGATGTACCTTTGCCTCCGCCTGTTACGTGTACTGAATGTATTGACGATGGTTACACGAATCTGTGTGTGCGTGATATGGACTACAAGGGCATTTACGTACAGTTCGCCATTATTGGCGTCCCCAAATGAAAACAACGAACGTTGTTATGTAATTGTATTTTGCACAACTGTAGAATACTATATGCAGCTCAGGTACATCATTTAGTTTGCTCGCCGTTTGCTCTCAAGTCCGATGTCATTGTACGCAGACTGTTTAGGACGCGGCTAAATATATTTGCCGATCGTACCCTTCCATATCAGATTACACGCGCAGCTGTGTCCATTCGTTTACTGCAGAGCTGCTGTAATCATACATATTCATAAGATGAGCGGACGTAGAGGAAAACCTCGCTTTGCCGACCGCCTATTTTTAAAATTGCAAGTGGAAATAGAATGTGTGGTTCTATGGTCTATCAAACCAAGTTTTGGTGACAAAAAAAAAGAGGGAGCAAATGAAGACGAATGCAGTGATGTATATATTCTTCTTTCTTCAATAACACGGGAAAAATATTAAAGAAAAAAAATACGAGGTCGTGAGACCCTACTCCCACGGGTGCCTATTGAAACCTGATGACTATGATCTCCCCCTCCCCAAATAATAACAATGATAATAATAATAATGATAATAATAATAATAATAATAATAATAATAATAATAATAATAATAAGGATAATGATAATAATAATATAATAATAACTATAATAGGAGCAATAATTGTAGGCCTAATATTGATTATGATAATGTACAGTCTGAAGCAGATGTAGTTCAAGCCAAGTTTTGGTGATCAAAAACAAAAAGGAGGGAGCAAAATTATGAAGACGAAAATATCTTATTTTTCTCTCATAACGTGGGGAAAAGAAACATGAAAAAAAAAACCACAAAACAAACCGAGGCCTTGAGACCAGCCGTGGATTCCCGCGGGTGCCCGCGTGGATGCAAGAGCAGGGGGTAATCAAAGTCATTGTGTTAATATCTTCCCGTTTCGACGGGAACAACCTGTGGGCAGAACTTTCGGGGAATCTCATTTGCGTTTTTGGTAATTTTTCCCTGAATTTTTTTTTTTTTTTTTTTGCCCTGCGGAGGTGGAAATGTGTGTGTGCGTGAGGGGGGGGGGAGGGGTGAGGGGCAACAAGACAACTGTTGGACTTCAACGGGTGCAAATAACCCCTCGAAACTCAAGTTCTATAATAAAAGCAAGTAGTGGCGGGAATGATCCCTACCAATGGACCGGATCGCCGGGCATATACTACAAAAATGTATTATAAAATTTCTGGGAAGGGTGGTCATTTAGAAGACAGCACAATTAACGAAAGAATGAGAAGACTTTTCTTTTTATTTCTTCAATAAAATGTGCAAAATCGTATTATGAGAAAAAAAATAAAACCCCTCAGACCCGTGGATTTCCACGGGTGCTGCTAGTATACCGTATAATACAACCATAAAATAATCAAATACGATAACTTATCAGAACAAATTAAATACAACCAAAAACAAAATGCTTATACATAACGAAATTGATCTAAAATATTGAGAAAACTGTATGAAAAAAAAAAAACAACGTAGTATATACGTCTTTTGGTGAGACCGGGCATTTTCCTTAAGATAGTGCTCCTCGCCTATGTGTGATATGGAACTCCCTCCCATCTTTTCTACGTGAAATTGACTAACTGGATCGCCTCAAAGCCTCTGATTTTTTTTTTTTTTTTTTTTTTTAACCAGGCATTCAATTGCTAAGGAGTCTGCGCGTTTGAATGTTTCTATAAAAGATATATGGCGCCATACAAATGCTGTTGATCATCATCATCGTCATCATCATCATCATCATTGATTTCTTTCTTTATTGCGTTTAATCTTTTTCCTGTCCACTTCAAAGTAAAATCGTTATTACGAGTGTTCTGTGTTCATATTCGTAATTTTTTTTCCATTTTGCTGCAGTAATTTCAAGAAAGTTGTACTCATTTCTATATGCCCTATTTGTAGGTCGATAATGCTAATCGTAGTTTTGAAGGTTCGACAACTACCACCCCCCCTTTTTTTTTTTTTTTTTGTAAAGGCCCTTATACTGGTACAGACGAGGACGAAGCGCGCTGGCTAACGCAAGAATAACACCGAGGTTCGATGTGAAGTACTCACAATTAATACACTTTGTACATTCATCTATAGGCAAGCAGAGAGAGAGAGAGAAAAAAAAAAGATACAGGTGTACTGGACATTTCTTACGAACACGGGGGGGGGGGGGGGCGTTCAAACAGAAGAACACGCGCGCATAATTATCATTCTTTGACAAAACAGCCTGGGAAACAGCGGAGGAATGAACAGTCTTCCCAGCTAGTCTCGAGTCAAAGGCCTCGGGCATTGCAATACGAAATTATTCTATTCTCCTTTCTTTTACGTTTGTAACATAAACCAGCGAATACCGGTAGCCAATAATTCATCACACATAATCATATCAATCTACCCCTGCAAAAAGACTAGCATGTAACTACATTCCACATGACCAACGAAAATACACGTGGCCGTATGCTTCTTATAGGCAAATGTAGCTTAGCGACGCTGCTGTTGTGCTAAATACACAAGGCATGGCGCGCAAGCAAACCAAATCGGATTCTCTGTGGAAACATGCTGAATGTTTCAGGTGGTAGACAGCGGCTCTGCGGCAGATAGGTGAATTCTGCCAACTACTTTACACGGCATGATCGTGGCAATGCAACTCTCTTGTAATCTAATGCTCAGAAAAACAACAACAAAACAAAAACAAAATGTATATTACTTCTGAAAACTGAAAGAAATTCGAACTTGCAACCTTGCAGTATTAATCACAACACTATTCAAGTAGGCCATCGCTATTTACGATTTCGGCAGAGGACTTGATTTCCTTCCTTATCGAACGCATACGAAAAATGAAGTAGCGTCCGTCGCAATATTGGCAACGAAGCCAACACGTGGCGCGGTGAAAAGTGGAAGCACGTGTTTGCGAACATTTCACGCACAGCAACAGCGCGATAACGGCTAGGCCCTATATTTCCCCAGACAGATTTCAGTACGTAGGATAAAACGTCTCTGAAACAAACCAAAAAATAAATAAATAAAATGCTTTCTGTGAAAAAAAATTAAAAGCTGAGTTTCTTTCCCCACGTGTAGTGTCACGATATATAGAGGAATGGTATAGGCCTACAGCCATGTTTCACCTTATTACGATATATGCTTATAATTTCAAGAGTTTGAAAACATGCAGATAAAGGAGAAGATGAGTAACCATCAAAGTTTAAATCTCCTTAGCATGAGTCACTAGCTTGGGCAATTGAACTAAACAAAAGAATTCAAACTTAAGAATGGCAAGAAAGAGCGGATGTATGCTACAGACATCGTAATTGCTTGCTGTCTTTATTATAATAGGACCTATTAGGCCTACAGGCCTGGCTCGTGTTTGGCTCATCATCACCACAGAAATCGGCACGAATTAAGGACAAAGGAATTTTTTCTCCTCTATGTGCGTATAAGCACCGGCAAGATTAGGGTCCAGGTCAGGACCGTTCGATGGGATGAAAGGTTTGACCGCTAAAAGAAAGATGACCTTTATACGGAGAGACAACACGTACGACAATGGGCCGCTTTCCAGAGTCTGTCCGACGCAACAACACTCAATTCGAACCAGGGTGGCCATTGTCAGAAAAGTGCCACAAATAATGAGTGAATGAAGTCGTTGTTAGAAAGTTCAAAAATAGTTGATGGTGGTATACTTATACCTATAGCTAGGAGGAAGGGCATCAGGAACAGATATCCAACCATTTGAAGTTCATGCAAGACGCAATGTATATGGCATAATGCCTGATGGCTGCGATAGCTTGTAAATCGTAAAGTAAAATCGTAAAGGTAAAAACGGACATCGGTGGCATGCGAACCCCCTTTTTTTTTGGTCACTTTTGAATCAAAAACATATGTAAGAGTGGTGGAAAGAGACATAAAAACGTTGTTTTTGCTGTTTTCAATCT
The DNA here is from genome assembly GCF_040938485.1 of Diadema antillarum. Classification (NCBI taxonomy): domain Eukaryota; kingdom Metazoa; phylum Echinodermata; class Echinoidea; order Diadematoida; family Diadematidae; genus Diadema; species Diadema antillarum. The sequence continues at coordinate 551,699 of NW_027271673.1, forward strand.
AGTAAAACGATTCGATAGTTTCAGTCACACGTTTTTGCAGAAAACTCAAACATCACATCTTTTTGTCAGTTATGTTCATATTTTGAATAGGCCGAACGGAGGGGGAAAAATGTAGGGCATCTTATGTCTTTTGATATCCATTTTAGACGATTATGGTCAAAGTCTAGTAATTGATGGCATTTTCTAATCTCATTCTAAACACGCATGCAGTGACAATTTCGTTATCCGACTTTCGTCACAAAAATCATTGATTTTTATCTTTCGGTGGCCCGAAAGAAAATTCTTGTGGAACGAAAAAAAATAAAGAAAAACATATCATAAGAAAAACGAAATCGGTCCCACTTAACACAGACAAATGCATATTAAGTATTACTGAAGTGATACAGGTACCCATGTCTAAAATAAATGAATAGAACATTCAATCATCTTACCGATATTCTGAGTTCTAAGATTTAGCAAGTGAAGAGTTTGTTAGCAAAAACCGATAAGTCCATATTTGCGAAATGGAGATATTTGAGATTAAAGGTCAAGAAAAATAAAGAGAATAAAAAGAAATTTTTTGCTTCTTTTGACCATAACTTCAAAATTATACCTTTATATGTATTGACCAATATATCATTTAAAAGGTATTATTTTGTACTTTATGACAGAGGCCGTACTTCAAAATCTTCAAAAATGGACTTATCGGTTTTTGCAAACAAACTCTTCAAGTATAGGCTTATTGATCATTATAAAAATTGTGCCTATATTTAGGTGGTCAAAACTTACGTTTGAAATGAGAAAGTGGGAGCATTTGCAGACGTTTTTAAACATCAGACATTTGATTTAGCATTGTAAAGAGCCGAAAGTTACTGTTATTCATTTCTGATTGTAAAAGCAACCATCCAACATTTGTATTTTAACACCTAACGGAGCCGAATGTTACCGTTCCTCATTTTCAAATGTATTAACCGACATTCATTTTAGCATCTTACGGAGCGAAATGCTATCCTTATTCATTTCCGAACGTGAAAGAAAACATCCGCTATTTATTTCAGCATTTAACTGAGCCGATTGATACCATTAATAATTTCCAAATGTAAAAACAACAATCTGTTTTTCATGTTAGCATCGTACGGAGCAAAATATTACCGTTATTCATTTCCAAATTTAAAAGCAAATATCCGACATTTATTTTATTATCTCAAGGAGCCGAATGTTATTGCTGTCCACTTCCGAAAGTGAAATGAATAATCTGACAATTATTTTAGCATCGTGTGCAGAACCGAATGTTACGTAAGGGCAGACATCAGACATTAACTTGGCCATAAAACGCAGCTGAATGTTACTGAATGTTACATTTCGAACTGTATATTATAAGAGCAAATATCTGACATTTTAGCATCATGAATATGGAGCAGAATGTTACTGCTATTCACTTCCAAACGTAAAATCAATCATCTGACGTTTATTTTGGCATCTTCCGGAGCCGAATGTTATTGCTATTTACTTTCGAAAGGATATTAAAAGAAAATATCCGATTTTAATCATCGTACGGAGTTGAATATTATGGTTATTCATTTCCGAACGTCATAGGAATTATTCGACATTAATTTTTGCATCTTCCGAAGCAGAATGTTATTGCTATTTACTTTCGAACGTAAAAACAAACATCTGGCATTTATTTTATCATCGTACGGAGTTGAATACTATTGTTATTCATTTCCGAACGTCAAAGCAAACATCAAACATTAATTTTACCATCGAACGCAGGTAAATGTTACTGTTATTCATTTCAAAATGTAAAAGCAAACGTCCGACAGTTATTTCAGCCTCGTATGGAGCAGAATATTACTGTTATTCACTTCCGAACGTATAGCAATCATCTGACATTTATTTTAGCATCTTCCGGAGTCGAATGTTATTGGTATTTACTTTCGAAAGTAAAAGCGCATCCGATATGTTTTATTAAATCATCGTACGGAGTTGAATATTATTTTATTCATTTCCGAACGTCAAAGGGATCATTCGACATTTTTTTTTATCATCTTCCGGAGCTGTATGTTACTGCTATCTACTTTCGAACGTAAAAGCAAACATCCGGCATTCATTTTATCATCGTACGGGGTTGAATATTACTACTATTCTTTTCCGAACGTCAAAGCAAACATTCGACGTTTATTTCAGCATCGTCTGGAACCGAATGTTATCCTTATTCATTTCCGAACGCAAAATCAAGTCTGACATTAATTTTAGCACCGTACGGAGCTGCATGAATATTGACCGTTATTCATTTCCAAAGGTATAAGCAAACATCCGACATCTATTTTAGTATCATACGGAGTCGCATATTACCGTTGTTCATTTCCAAAATTAAAAGCAAGCATCTGACATTTATTTCAGCATCTTACGGAGCCGATAGTTACCGCTGTTCATTTCCAAAAGTAAAGGCAAACATCCGACTTTTTTTTGGTGGCCGATTTTCCCGCAAAGAAAATATATCTTACTACAAAATCGGGATATTCCTCAACCTATTTCTGATGCAAACATATCTAAGTTTTGAAAGGAAGCTGTAACTGCCCACCTGTCATCACATACGACGCCTTATCGACTTTATTTTCTTGACGTTAACAGACATTAATTATGTTCTACCAGCATTCGAAAGACACGAGATTTTCGCGCTGTTCAACAAACCCGCCGATCGGCGACCGCGAAGCGTGGCTCCACAAAATTGGTGACACCGATAGTGAATCCTATTCCCATCATCTTTAGAAATTTACGCACACGTCGATGCACCAAGACAAAAGGTAATTAGGACACCAGAGTCTGCCCCTCTGCTGGAAATCGCCTATAGTTCCTATTGTTTGAATTTGTATGGAGCAAGCACAAAGGGAAGGATTACAGTAACAAAAGGTCTTGCTCATTATCGTCTACTATCAATCAACGGCAAAACTACGACTTTTTTACAACCTTTTCAGTACCAACCTACAGCAAAACTGTATGCTTTTTCAACACGTAAGTACCACGGTTAGTGCTGGTAGTGATTAGGGGGGGGGGGGGGGCGGTTAGTCTGCGAGGGAGCGAAGCGACCGAGCCCGAGCGAGCGGAGCGAGCGAGGGGGGGAGGGTGTGGGAGGGGGGTGTCCCCCCTCCCACGGTAAGAACTTTTTGCATTTTGATGTTGTAAATGGTGCAATTTGATGCATGTTTTTGCGCGTTATATCGACGTGAAACAGTCCCACTTGTTTAAGGTAGCAGTTTATTTTGATGTAGATTGTTATTGAACAATTTGCCTTTAAAATGCTATAAGTTAAATACACTTCTTGTATTAACTCTTTTCACTGAATATCATGAACGGGACTGAACTCGAGAGAGCGGAGCGAGTGAAGGGGGAGGGGAGGGTGTGGGAGGGGGGTGTGCCCCTCCCACGGTGAGAACTTTTTGCATTTTGATGTTGCAAATGGTGCAATTTGATGCATGTTTTTGCGCGTTTTAACGAGTTGAAACAGTCCCACTTGTTTAAAGTTGCAGTATATTTTGATGTAGATTATCATTGAATAATTTGCCTATAATATGGTATGATTTAAATACACTTCTTGTATTACTTCTTTTCACTGAATGTCATGAACGCGACTGAACCCGAGCGAGCGGACCGAGGGAGGGGGGAGGGGAGGGTGTGGGAGGGGGTGTCCCCCTCCCACGGTAAGAACTTTTTGCATTTTGATGTTGCAAATGGTGCAATTAGATGCATGTTTTTGCGCGTTTTATCGACGTGAAACAGTCCCACTTGTTTAAGGTAGCAGTATATTTTAGTGTAGATTATTATTGAACAATTTGCATATAAAATGGCATACGTTAAATACACTTCTTGTATTAATTCTTTTCACTGAATATCACGAACGCGACTGAACCCGAGCGAGTGGAGCGAGTGAAGGGGGAGGGGAGGGTGTGGGAGGGGGTGTCCCCCTCCCACGGTAAGAACTTTTTGCATTTTGATGTTGCAAATGGTGCAATTTGATGCATGTTTTTGCGTGTTTTAAAGAGTTGAAACAGTCCCACTTGTTTAAGGTTGCAGTATATTTTGATGTAGATTATCATTGAACAATTTGCCTATATACTGGTATAATTTGAATACACTTCTTGTATCAATTCTTTTCACTGAATATCATGAACGCGACTGAACCCGAGCGAGCAGAGCGAGCGAGGGGGGAGGGGAGGGGGTGTCCCCCCTCCCACGGTGAGAACTTTTTGCATTTCGATGTTGCAAATGGTGCAATTTGATGCATGTTTTTGCGCGTTTTATCGACGTGAAACAGTCCCACTTGTTTAAGGTTGCAGTATATTTTGATGTAGATTATCATTGAACAATTATTTGCCTATAAAATGCTATCATTTAAATACGCTTCTTGTATTACTTCTTTTCACTGAATATCATGAACGCGACTGAACCCGAGAGAGCGGAGAGAGCGAGGGGAGAGGGGAGGGTGTGGGATGGGGGTGTACCCCCTCCCACGGTGAGAACTTTTTGCATTTTGATGTTGCAAATGGTGCAATTTGATGCATGTTTTTTGCGTGTTTTAACGTGATGAAACAGTCCCACTTGTTTAAAGTTGCAGTATAATTTAGTGTATATTATTATTGAACAATTTCAATAAAATTCAATATAAAATGGTATCATTTAAATAATCTTCTTGTATTAATTCTTACACTGAATATCATGAACACCGTCTGTTCAGCAGTCAAACAGAAAAAGCATGCACACGAGGGTGTAGAACTCATAGGGCCGGCATATCCCCTCCCACACGAAGGTGATTTTGCGTTTTCAGACCTGAAATTCAGCGATCTGTTGCAAATTTTTGGTGCAATACTTTTTCATCGAAGTGATAAAATCACGGAATTTAGCTCTTATTCCGAATGTGCACCATCTGTGTGTATGTATAAAGTCTAGTGAGGTATATAGAGGAAGGGGGATTCCTCCTCCCGCTCGCGGAGCTTTTGCGTTTTTAGAATTGAAATAAAGCGATCTGGGTATATAGCCACAGTCTATACTTCTTATGCATGGTGGAAGGGGGGAGGGGCGGGGGAGCAGGGAGAAGGCGTGGGCGAGTGTTATCCCCACCCTTCCCTTCCGATCGAGCTTTTGCCTTTTTAAGGTTGAAATTGAGATATCTCATCTACGCATTTTTGATGGAATCAACATTTGGGAAATCACACACACATACACACAAAAAACTGATGGGGGGGGGGGGGCTGAGGGAGGAAAAAGTCGATTAAAAGGGGAAATTCCCCTTATACATGAGGGAACCTTGAGTTTTCGGAATATAAGTGATAAGTCTTGTGCACTCAGAATTATTCATAATTTTTTGTAAATCTAAAAAGTGTACTAAGCTAGGGAAAGAGGCACAGAGGGGGAGGGTTTGGGAGGGGGTATCCCCCTCCCAAGCACGAGAGATTTTGCATATTTTGAATTGAAATTCAACGATCTGGTGCACACTTTGAGTGAAATATTCAAAAAATATCTTATTTGATGAAAGGTTGCAAAGGAGACCCGCTTCATGTGCATGCATATACAGTATACACGCATTTTTTTTTCCGCCTCACAACAATGATGATGTCATCACCTCATGTCACAGTAGTCACGTGATGTAGTTCGGACTTTAATGATAAGTTCACCTTCATAAACAAGTGGATTTGTCGAATGTAGCAATATTAGTAGAACAATCGAGTAAAAGTTTGGCAAAAATCAGACAATCTGATACGTAGTTAGGAATATATTCAAAGTAGGGCCCTACATGTATCCGCGCATGCAGTCACTGTACTGCTGGATAAGAAGACTACTACAGAGTGACGTCACATGCGTAGAACGATACAAGGAAATTGTAAAGAGAATTTCCAATTTTTCTTTGACATTGGATTGTCCGATTTTCCTCAAACTCTCACTAATGTGTTCTACTAAAACATTGCTGCATTCACTCGATCCACATGTTAATGAAGGTGAACTTGTCCATTAAATAACATGACATTTTCAGTTTTGTTTGTTTGTTTGTTTGTGCGTGTGTGTGTGTGTGTGTGTGTGTGTGTGTAGTTCAAACGCAATTGTGCCCTAGTCTCAATTTCCCGGTGTATATGGCTGGACAGGAAATTTACTTTGACATAATCAAAGGGCCTATACTCCATTGATAAGATATATTTTTAGTCCCAAATACATTGATGGTCTGTGGTGTGGTAGACGAGGCCAAGGGACAGGAGAAAGTGAAAAACGGGAAAATATTTTGAAAGTCCTAAACTACAGGTTTACCGAAATAATTATAATGATAATTTGCCCACTTTAACAACCCTCCATGTGTAAATGAAAAACAAACAAACAAACAAACAAACGCACACACACACACACACTCACACACACACACACACTCACACACACACATCGATATCACAGTAGGGAAGTTTTTACAATATTGTTAATTAAAAAAACAGCTGTCGCTAATGATATTCAAATGCATGCTTAAAAAATAAAATCGCCATAAACTTCCAGAAGAACAATAACAACAAAAACCAACGACGACGACGACAACAACAACAACAACAACAAACAACGGTTACACGCGAAAGAGTGCCGTTTTATCAGCGAGTTTTAGATACACGACGACGCGTCTCGACCTCGACCTCCCTGGTTGGACCCATTGGACCACTCCTCGAGATAAGTGGGTTGAACATCGTGGAAACTGGGTCCAATGGGTCCTGCCATAATGGCCCGAATTCACGAAGGTGGTACTGTAAATGAAACCATGGTTTAAACCATGGACAAAAACCATGGAGCACCAAGTGAAGCATGGAATATTTCGTTACGAAATCAATCATTTCGTCAGTGAACTGATTATTGTGTAACAAAATGGCAACATTTTGGAACTAAATGAACATTTTGTCCACGAAATGATTATTTCGTTAACGAAACGGTCATTTTGTCGAAATGTCGAAATGACCATGCAATTTCGTAATGAAATATTCCGTGCGACACTCGGCGCTCCATGGTTTTTGTCCATGGTTTAAACCATGGTTTCATTTGTACCACCTTCGTTAATTCGGGCCAATGCCTCCGGATGCACTTCGTGGCGGATGTATAATCCACTGCCACTCTTTGCCGATGGGCCCACCATACAAGACACGGGCGAGGCGAGGTGCTCATCCGCGTTGTTCAAATCGTCAGTCTTGTGGACACAGTGTGAAGTTTCCTTTTTAGAGGAGAGTACACCCTTATTGTACCGTCATAGTGTTGTCACATAGTAAAACACACTGTGATTCACAGTGTGTTATGTCACACTATACATGGTTATCTGTGAAATCGGGACGTGTGGTAATGCTGTGTTATTATCACACTGTGGAAAATCACACGGTGGATATTGTGGTTACGGGTGTCATTATCACATTATCTGAAAATGTCACAGTGTGTCACATTCACATAATCCCCATCTAGGTAGTACTGCCCACACTTAATATCACACTGTGATGGTGGTAGGAAACACAGCATGTCAAACTGAAGCATCCCATACTGTGCTATCTACCACAGTCTCTCACACTGTGTTATCAACCCCAGTCGGTAAAAAATCTGGTACAATCAATATTCATATATCACAAAATTTATCTGATAGGCGAATGATGGATTTCAGGACATGCATGACCCTACCTAATAACCAGCCTACTCCCAATACGAAACCTCAAACAACAGTCTCATGTCCTATGTACCTATAAAGTACCATTCCATGTCTATCATTATGGACATCATATTCCTAGGTAGTCATCGGGTGGATCAATGCATATATATAGGTCACATATTTGTAATGCATTAAGGCACGGTTACAGACTAGATAACACTGTATAATTAAGATATGAAATTAACTTTCCATAAAAAGTTTATGACAATGGGTATAACATAACATTATTAGACAATTTCTAATAAAGTTCAAAGTAAGTCCCATCATAAATACTCTGAATTTAGATGTCTTTTATGTATTTTGTAAGATTTCGATTGCTTTTCATGAATATTCATGAGCTATGTAAAAATTTGTGTCACAGGAGTACCACAGAAATACCACATGAAGTATGTATACCTCAGCACTTTTAATAGGTAATATTGGAGGGGTATGCACGGTCTAGGGCCGGTCTAAAGAAACAAACGAAGTGCCCGGGGTGATTGTGTACAGGAGAGTGGAACGTGCGCAAAGGCATGAAAAACGAATAAGAACCGCAACCCCGCAGGACAAAAAGCACGAAAACAAATGGGTGACGCATGACACGTACAGGTATAAACTACATTGAACGTCAAAGAACCATACACGTGACGGCTATCGGGCTAAAAATAATACTTGGATCATCTTGGAGCGTCCACCACTCAGCCACTTACTTTGCCTCTAATATCTGACTACATATCAGCCTCCACCAATTATGCCAAAGGGACTGAAGACCGAGTTTTTCCCCTCAATATGGTGGGTTCTTTTTCTACACCCTTACACCACTTTCTTCATTTTGGTCCCAAAATTATCACTTACAAGATTTATCTAAAAGTTTATCACATCACACAAAGTCACTTCCTCACATGCCCGGTTTTTACTTCAGAAATTTAGACTTATCTGAGTTTATTCTGATTTTTTTTTCAGATGATTTTATGATGATTAACAACTTTTTTGGTTAACATTGATATCCTCATGAAAAAGCACATATTCTGATTCATTGAATTCATCCATTGTATTAGAATATCCTGAAGTCAAACAACATTTTAACTGCCTTCAGAACATCAATGCCAGCAATACATTTTTCAAGTTTTTCAAGTTGGACACGGACTCAACGTTTGAAGCAGTCTCTATTTTCTCTCAGTTTCTGTGATAGGGCCTAAATCAAATCAATCGCTTCACAGTAAGATGGCTCATTTAGATTTCCTAATGCTCTTCGAACCTTGTCATCATGGGTTTTAATTTTGATGACATAATGTTCCTCTGATATTTCAATTTCAACTCGAAGTTCGCCACTTCTGACATCAGAGCAATGATGCTCTCTCCCTTTAACCTATGGGGTATCCAGTAGTTTATCTCAGTCGATGTCAAGTCAGATTGTAACAATGTGCGTCATCTCCCTATGATAGCAAATCTGATCAGGGCTGTCATTATTCTTGTGATACAACTTTATAGTGTATTAAAGGTGATAATGATACTTACTTAAATTTGTTCAGATCTCTGCAGTTCCTCTTACATTCTTACACCAGCCGCGATTGTAAACTGAGTTTTTTTTTTTTAAATTTAATCTTGTCTCCCAAAGGACTTGTTATTCTGTCACAGTGGGGTGACAAGGTGGGGTCATATCTCACTAGACCGACACCCACGAGTTCGACATTGAAAACAGGTCCATGAGTCATACAGCTCACGAGTCATACAGCCCATGAGTTCGATACTAGGCAAATAAAGCCCATGAGTTCGACACTCTAATAGGTAAAAACAGCCCACGAGTTCGACAGATACGACACGGGGCTTAATGTGTCGGTCTCGTGGGCCTTGTTAGCTTTGTGTGAAACTATTGGCTGTATGACTCATGGGCTGTATGACTTAATTGTGAGCTGTGTGACTCGTGGACTGTATGACTCGTGGGTGTCGGTCTCGTGACGTGCACCAGACAAGGTTACTTCCCTATAGGATGGTCCTGGAAGCATGATGCCTTGTCTTTCTCTGTGATGTGCATCTCACCTTGATTTTCACTTGAAACACAACATTTGTATGATTAATGGCAATGCTTTTGTGACGGCTGCGCCGCGATTGTGGAACGATCTTCCTCGGTTCGTCCATATTTCCCCATCCCTCGATGTCTTCTAGAAGAATCTTAAGACTTTCCTTTTTAATGCTAGTCTGTGACTGAATTTTGTTGTTAAGTGCTGTGAAACCTCCGATTGCATTGTATTGCATTGTATTAATTGGGGGCAAATTAGCAAACGGGTTCTAATTTGTTTCGCCTTTATCAAATATAATTGTGTCTATGACAATAATTGGTCATACAGACATGCGCGTATTTGAGGACCAATACAGAATATAAGCTGCAATGTACTTCTTGGACTAAACCTGCCTTCGTGGCTTGAGCTGCCTCCTCCGGGCAGCAATATACTTCGGGAGGGCCATGTTGGCATTCCGCAGAATCAGATTTACCTGCAGTATATGGCTGCCCTGTATCGATGCATTAGCTTGGAGCTATGATACAGACAGCGGCAGTCCATCACGACAGAGGGGCATTACATGAGAAGTGCGAGGTGCTACGACGTTTTTCTTTGTCCTTGCAGGAGTCCGTTGTTGCAAGGCCGCTACATAGCCTACTCGTTAAACCTCAGGTTACTGTTCTGTTAATACTGCGGATGTACGCTAGATATCCTGTCTTTATGCTGTAACTCATCGTTTATGGCCGTCCTGTCCATTTGTTATTCGTAACTACAAACGTGTCGCCCGGTAGGTCGTCCTGTGGCTATTCCGTGGGTGTGCGTTTGATGTGCTGTACATAGCCGTTCCATCCGCCGTTCCATCTATTGCAACAACGGACTGTACAGTAGGCCTAGCGGATGGAAACGTGTGGAAAACAACAAACTTATAGAGATAAAGGAGAAAACATGCATGGTACTATCGGACAAGGGTCGGAGCGCGCTAACCGTTTTGGGGAGGAAAAAAACACAACAACTTTGTGCATGCACAAAGTTTTTTGGTCGCTCTGACTGAAATCATCGGAAGATAAGCGTCCATCGAAAGAACAAAAAGACATTTTAAAGGAACTGTACAGTACTGGTTGAGGTGGGGATTCATGTTTTGAACATTCCTAAGTGAGATATTGAGAAACATATGAAATATGAAAGAGCATGTAATTTTAAGAAGGATTCAACGTTTATTTGAAGAAAATTGTTTTTCAAATGGCTGAGATATCCACAAAGTGATAATAATAAAAGGCGACAGGCCACACCTTTTATTAGGATCTCTTTGTTTCACCTTGTTTTTGGATATATCAGCCATTTCAAATCCGATTTTCATCAAATGAACATTTGATACCCCTTAGAATGGCATGCTCCTTGACATCTCATCAGAGTGGTTTCTGAATATCTCGCAAAACGTTAAAAGCTAAATCCTCACCTCAACCAGAACTGTACAACCCTTTCAGGAACAGCGGATGCCAAAAATCGACATTCGATTCTCATACCTTTCCCTTATCCGGCAAATAAAGTGTGACAGGGGCATAAACAAAACACACATACACACAAACATGCACACACTCATGTCAGTATGTGCAAAAAAATTGTTTTCCTTTGCTTATGTTGCTTCACAGCCTTCTTCGACCCTCATTAACTTCAGGGCTATTTCGTGGCAATGGCTTTGAAATACAAGCTGCTTTATACCCGGGGCTGTGGACAGGAACGTGATGGATAATGGATCACGAACTGTTATTGTGTTCTGTGACGGTTAAATACTCACACTCAAAAGTGAAATTCACCTAGCCTATATCAAAATGAGAAAAAAGTCAGCCACCAAACAACAAAGCGCGGATAGAAGCTCTGCCGTTACCCATTGTAATCAAAATAACGAAGCTGGAAAATGAATCCATGTGGACTGATGATCAACCGCAAATAGTGAGGCATTTGGTAAGTCCTCCAATGCAACATTTAAAGCTAACGGCATGGGTAGCACAAACGCCTTTAGAATTGCGTGGTAAAAAGCGAAAATTAGCACTCATGTGACTATCAACATGGCGGATGTCAGCTGGAGAATCGGCGGAGTGGCCTGTGCGACTCTCCTGTTTGTGTTCAGTATCAATCTGCTTGGGACTTACAAGTTGATTGGGGTTTATTTCCCCGGCATGAGGCACAGTTTTGGGGCGACCCCGACGGACATAGGAGTAGCTCTTGGAGTGATGAACGCGCTTCTGTTTTTGCCAGGTAGATCTCAATTTTCCGTGCTTCCCTGATCAGACAGGCCCCTGTGAAATATAAGAAAGCATTCAAACGTTTGTGTGTAGGATTGCAGAACTGTCTACGGTAGAATTAAATGTGTTCATCATTGGTTCAATAGCGTAGCCTCATTAAATATCCCTCATTTTGGTGAAATCTTGCGTTTGACACCCATCCCTCCGCGCACTCTAAGAAATAAAACATTCAACTTGGGCACCGTTTCAGAGTATCAGACCAAAAGACGCAAAGTTCACCTTTAAAGGTGCAAAGTTATACAAGTAAAGATGTTCCCATGTAACACTGGTAAAAGTTCAAAGTTGACTCTATTTTTCATAGAGTGCACCCTGACGATTTGAAATGCCTCTTTCCATTGAATTCGGATATTGAATTTTTCAATATAGTAGACCAGCCAAACCTCAAAAAAGGCTCTAGATATAAAGATTCGACGGCATTTTTGGTTAATGCTCCGTTCTCATGCTGAAAATCTTGCAAAAAATACTAAGGAATAGCGTACGGCCGGATGTCAAGCGCGTTTTTTGCCGAAAAATGTCATTTTTAGAACAAAATTCAGAAGCATGTCAAAAATCACGATTTTTATTTTTTGCTTGCAATCAATTGATATTTGAAAGATCATGAGTTTCAATTGTCCCTTTTAATGAAATTGCAATTTAAATGTGTTTCCTAAGCATTTTAAAAAGTCATTTTGTACAGCCATATATGGGGCTTTCAAATGTTTGGGTGTTGTTTTCTCGAAATAATATCCACAGATTAATTAACGTTCTGCAAAGTCTGTTTTTCCAAGCTAATGAGATGATCTTCCAAAAGTAATTTAATGTTTTATAAAACTACAAATGCTTCTTTAATTGAATGCGTCAATATTATTTCTAGTTTTCTTGAAGAAATGTTTACTTTTAATCCAAACTCTGAACATGCAGGCACTCAGAAAATGCATTTTCGAGCATTTTCCAGTAGCCCCGCGCTGCTTGTGTGCGCGCGAATACTTAATACGTGTGCGTATGTACGTCTACAGGTAAAATCTCTCGCATGAGAGCTGCATGTTTCTGTCGTTGAGTTGGAAACGTGGTGACTGAAAAAGGGACTATTTCCTTCGAATTTATGTAAATTAGTAAATAAATACATAATTCTTTATTGCACTGCATAACTAGGGGACTTTAAAATCTGAACTGATCGAACAGTTAGATATACAACTTTGATCTGAGACTTGCTTAATATCAAGGTTCAAGCGCTAGTATACAAATGATGCACAGGATATAATCATGTACATCATTTGTTTTATAAAATGGGTCGAAAACTAACAGCATTTTTCACGTATCTTTGTGGATCAAGATGTCTGAAACATAATCATGTACATCATTTGTTTTATAAAATGGGTCGAAAACTAACAGCATTTTTCACGTATCTTTGTGGATCAAGATGTCCCAAACATTTACGCACGTCGCACTCGGAAATCCCGCACATATAAGTACTGTACGTATAAGAGTATACGTACGCCATACACATGTTATGCACACAAGAAAGGCCGGCCGGCAGCCCGAACTAGAAGTTGTTTACAGGATTGACAGCGCGTTTTTTTGTTGTTGTTGTTGTTTTTTTTTTTTAGCGCGCGACGCACTTGTAACAACTGATTGAGTGCGCACTGATAGTGCAAACATTGTGACGTCGGCCGTGCATGTCAGTGAGAAATTAATACAAGCACACGTGACTCATTTCAGCGCTTCCAATTGGCTACATTCTTGAACCCATTTTTTAATATACAAATGATGCACAGGATAGAGTGCGTTAGTGAAGGTGCGGCGCACTCGAGAGTATATTGACAATGGTGCAACATGCACGAGGCGCATGCCACGAAATAATCCTGTGCATCATTTGTTTTATAAAATGGGTCTATGAGTTATTTTTCTGAGTTTAATCCTAAGGTCCTCCCAAATCTGAATTTTTTCTGAAATAAGCGCCAGTATTGGTTGTGTTATATACAGTGTATGTACTAGTAATCTACGTTTGTGCACAATTGGCCTGCCGTAGTCGTCTCGGCCACGGTAATAAATCATAGTAGAGCGGTTAAGCCCTCAAAATCACGGGAATTGTGCAAAATTTGACTAAAGCATGAAACTTTCACCAGTGTTAGTACATACCATAAGATTTATTTTAAGATCGGGAGGTAAGTCTGATTTGACCTCTGATGACCTCCAGAGGTCAATGAACTTAAGATATCAGAATATTGATGTTTGGAGACATTTGTGAAAGATAGATGTGGTTAGGTTACAATGTGTGGTTATGTTGCAATAAACATACATTTATACTGCAGAGAAATCATTTTCTGATTCAATAGAGCATTGACATGTTTTTACCTTTGACCTCTGATGACCTCCAGAGGTCGATGAACTTTAAATAGCAGGATATCGATGTTTTGATATATTTGTAAATGATATATGTGATTATGACGCACTAAACATGCATCTATACTTTAGGGAAACTATTTTCTGACTTCACAGAGCATTGACAGGTTTGAACCTTTGACCTCTGATGACCTTTAGAGGTCACTGACCTCAAAATATAATATTGATCTGTGATTTCATTGGTTAATGGTAAACATTGTTAAGATGTACAAAACAAGCATATCTTTCTTACAATGAAATTGTCTTCATATTCTATAGAGCAGACAGGTTTCTACCTTTGACCTCTGATGAACTTGAGAGGTCAATGACCTAAGAATATCAGAATATTGAACTATGACATCATTGGTGGGTGATAAACATGGTAAAGATGTACAAAACAAGCGTATTTGTTTTACAATGACATTGTCTTCATATTCCAAGGCACACAGACGAGTTTCTGCCTTTGACCTCTGATGATCTCGAGAGCTCAAAATATCAGAATAGTTTGGCATCATTGATTAATGGTAAACATGATGATGTTCTAGAGAGCATTCGTAGGCCCTGCTTATTTAACGAGCCATTACCTTTCACCTATGAAAATCATGCAAGGTCGAAGACCTCAAATGAAATGTGAGGATATTAATATTGATATTGCGATAGTTAATAGTTAATTGTTTATAATGTAGGGCTTACAAACCATGCATTTCTGTGACCAAAAAAGTGGCTGCTCATTCCGCAGAACTTTTCAGGTGATTATCTACATCGTGTGTGCACAGAACAGGGGTGTCGATCTGTTTTCATTGGTTGGGAGGCTTGGAAAATATGTGTAAGCATAAGTCCATGGTGCAGAGTGGAGCGGAGGGGGAGGGTATAGGTTGGGGATTAGATTTTTGCAGTTTTAGACCTGAAATCAGTGATTTAGTGCAGCTCTTGTCTGACGTGTGCGTCATCACTTATATAGAAGTTAATGGGGTGTGGGCGCATCTCACCCCCCTCTCTCTCTCGAAGACGAAGTTTTTCAATTTTTAGAATCTGATGCATAGTTTTTGTGGAATATTTGGAAAATCATGGATCGCCAAAGTGTACCAAGTCTACATGGATGGGAACCCAGCAAGGGCAGAGTTGGAGAGGGTAGGGTATTCCACTCCTATTCGAAAGAGCTCTTGTCTTTTGAGAAATGAGATTCAACGATCTGGCGCACATGCACTTTTGAAGGAATATCTCAAAATTTGTATCAGAGAGGTGTCGTAAGTCAGCCATCGATGGAGGGAGACGATTCGAGGGAAGGATGTGGGTGGAGGTATCCCCCTCCCACCTTATGGAGCTTTTGCATTCTTTTGTTTTCAATTTAATGATCTCGTGTCACTCTTGGTTGACCTACCCTTTTGAATAAAAAATCCCCAAATGTGTAGCCATAATCAATGCTTGGAGGGGAGGTTGATATAGCGAGAGGAGGGTACGAAAGGGGCTGTCCCAAACCCTTCCCATGTGAGGGAACCTTTGCATTAAGAATAGAAATTTAAAAAAAAAAATCTTGTGTACACATTTATGATGGAATATTTGGGAAATTATCAGTAAAAGGAGTGTACTGAATCTAAGGGTAGAAACCGTGGCAGTTTTCTGTTTAGAAAGCAAAAGCAAAAGCAAAAACAAAACAAAACAAAACAAAACAAAATCCACATCTCAGACTTTGTTGGGGTGGGGGTCACCTATCCCTGTCACCACCCCACCCCTCCTCCAAACTGATGCCCCGGTATGTGCATGTGTTTTATTCCACTTGTTGAAGTGTAAGAAACAATATTGTTCAGTGGTCGCTATCCCAGGCAAGTAAATATTGTTTATCAAAAATGTGATTTCCTTCACCTGTTTGCCTTAAGATGATGTAGACCTGGTATTTGCTTTGCACATTATTACATCTATTTCTTTTTTAGTATTCTCGTTTATGTTTTGATGTGAAAGTTGTTCACTTTGCCATGATTTTATTTGTACATGTAGAAAAAATAATTCAAGACTGAAAATGAAATTGGCAAATTACTTAATGACTGACATGATGCACATAGTGTGCATTTCTATATAGCAATAGAAGTGAGCAACTCAAAGGGCGTGTACTCATTTCAAATGAACATTAGCGATTATCCTCTGACCACTGGAGGAGGAGGATATTGAAAGATATGCATCGAAATGTAAGAATATTGATGTCTGGTCTCTTTGGTTTGTAATGGCCAGCTGTTTATGAAATAATATACCGGAAGAATGTATTTTGTGTGTGTGTATGTGTGTGTGTGTATGTGTCCAAAATTGTACGTAGAGCAATCCGCACACTGTTCAATTTTGATTTCCATCTAGGACAATGAGAGGTTTTTTTTTTTTGTCTCAACTACACTGTAATATCAAAATCTATTGAAAAACATTGTGGTGGCTGGCTCTAACACATTATCATTCTTATGTGTAGGAGATCCATGCCCAATGGTCAAAACACACATAAAAACAGATATCTCAGACCTAATTGTTATAACAAAGCATCATATCCTTATAGATCCAACCCAACCCTCTACGCCCAGACAATGTAAACCACCCCAAGGACTTACTTGTGGCTTTAGAATATCTTTTGCCAACAGAGACATCCGAACCTTTGCAGTGCCGACTATGATCTACCATGGAACTGACTGGAATTGGCTCTGCATCATTGACAGCAGATTGTTCGTCTTTGGGAGAAGGCCTACCTTGTGTTCTTGCAAAATAATGATGACTGTCATTTCTGGTCATTGGCCCTTTTTGAGGAATGCAGCAATGGAGCCACAACTTCCTGCGGAGTGGATATTGTGGAGTTCTTCATGCAGAACATCATCGCTGAATTTGCCTGTGCTGTACTTTCTTACAGGGATTGCCATTGTAGTTTTTTCTTCTTTTTTAAGTGTGGCTGTAACACTGTTTGTTTTGCATGTGATGGTCATTGCAGCTGTTCTAAAGAGTGCATATCTTCTCTGGATCATTCCAAACTTCATGATGTTTGCTTGGGTGAAGGGATCCCAGATGATTCGTGCATATTCCAGGACAGTCCTGAGCAGTGTGAGTAGCAAAGCACCTGACTTTTATGATATCTTCGTCTGGAAAGAGTACTTAGTTGAAGTATAGCCTTTTTAAACTGCTGTGTCGATGTGATTCCAGCTGAGCCCCCCATGGGAGTAGACTCCAAAATATTTTGTACAATCCGCTTTCTCCATGGTTTGCCATAAATGCTACTCTATTCCCTGGATGGGTAGGTCTCCGATGGCATTACATATAGCTAGTTGCAAAACACAGGATTGCTTCATGTGGAATGCATGTCTTGGGCCTCACAGTATGTCGAAGTTTTCAAGATGATCCAACGTCAAGGCGTGATTTTTACATGATTCAGCATTTACGATTAAACCAATGAAGCCAAACATCAATGTAGGTAAGCCTACACAAATTCTGATATTCTAAAAGGTCAGTAACCTCTCATTGTCCCGAGAGGTCAAATTTGGATAGAATACACAGGGTAATGACCAATGTTCCATAAAATGACAAGATTCTTCTATCATAGCATAAATGCTAATAGCATAATGCACGATTGTACATCGCAGTGGCGGATCCAGAGGGGGTGCAAGAGGCGCACGCCCCCTTTCTTTATCGTTAAAAACAAAAGAAGTAAAAAAGAAAAAAAAATGAAATGAAACCCGGAAGTGGCACCAGAAATATTAGTTGCGCCCCCCCCCCTGTACAGAATTCCTGGATCAGCCCCTGCATCGGGTATAATGTGACCATTGACTATACATGAAATATCAATATTCTGATATTTTGATGTCCTTAAAATGTCACAGTCCTCAGAGGTCAAAGGGAGAGATACGTGAGTAATTTCTCTTGCTCTGTGGAATAGGAAAACCATTCAATTGTAATACAAATGAATATGACATATTGATCGTGTTTATCATCAACCAATTGCACCAAATATCAATGTTTTGATATTTTGAGGTTTTTGACCTCATCATAGGTCATCTGAGGTCATCAGAGGTCAAAGGTAGAAACCTGGCTTCAAAGACTCTGCGGAACATTGAGGCAATTCCACTTACAAAAATTAGTTTTTAGTGCATAATTACCGTGTATCAGTAACGAGTGATGCATTAAAATATCAATTTTCTGACATTTTGAGGTCATTGGCCTCTGGAGGTCATCAAAGGTCAAAGGTAGAAACCTGTCAAGGCTCTGTGGAACATGAGGACAATTCCATTGTAACATAAATTAGTTTTAATACACCATTACGGTGTTAGGCCTAATCATTAACCAATGACGCAAAATATCAATTTACTAACATTTTGAGGTCATTGAACTCTCGAGGCCATCAGAGGTCAAAGGTAGAAACCTGTCAAGGCTCTGTTGAACATGAAGACAATATCACAGTGACAAAATTAAGTTTTAGTACATTATTACTGTGTTTATCATTAACCAATAATGCAAAGTATCAATTTTCCTACATTTTTTTAGGTCATTGACCTCTAGAGGTCATCACAGGTCAATTAAGACTTACCTCCCGACAAGGTGAAAGTTTCATGCTTTAGTCAAATTTTGCACAATTCTTCGGCTTATCTGCTCTACTATCAGCTCCAAACCTCATCCGAATCGCCCACGGTTCTCTCCTTTTATTTACTGGCGTGGTGGCAGCTGGATGCGAATTTAACGCCATTCATTTGCTCTACCCTAGTCCAAGAGAAAGGAGAATCTCGCCTGATATACGCAGGAGTGGGCGTTCTGTTGTAATTTACAGTGATAATTCGGGAGACGTATATAGTATTTGGGAGATTTATAGTGTGTAGTCCCATGTAGTGATATGCACGTTGAATCAACAAAGCGATGCCGGGTCCACCGGCTCCCCGTCGATGCAGCGACGCGCAGCCCCAGCCGCTGAGGCACCCAAGCGAGGGTGTCCCGCGGGCCAGCAAGTTGGCCTTGGCCAGCAATCCGCGTTGTCAGACGCGACAAAACGTGAACCCCCACACTTCCCTGCTACAGGGCAAGGGAAGGATTAACTGCGACCAGCCCCAACATGCAGCGGCGCGGTCTCCGGGGCTAGTGAAGGATGATCAGGTCATACAGGTTGAAGTTCGAAGTGGCTCTATCTGTAGTCTGATCAGTGAAACTGCAGCTGATATGCTTGGTTTAGAAATCCTTGTGGATGGGTCTGGATATGAGGATTACATTGATGCACCTCTTGGTCATCACTCAGGTGACCTTCCAGAGGTTGATATTGTTGGTATTGTTTCGTGTACATTGTACCACTATGAGTGTGACTTGATGTTTAACGGTTTCGTTGCGGATGTCATGTGATGATTGACGGTGTAGATCGCAGGTGCAGATTTCATGGAGCAAAATGATATTGCTGTTCGTCCCTCGAAAGGTCAGATTATGTTTGGAGATGATTGTGTACACTTATAGTCTCAGCGATCGATCCGCTGGCTATGATTCACGTAACACTCATCATGCACAAGCCGTTCATGTCAGTGTAATGGAGAAGGAGATACTGTACATGCGCATGATTACAATGAGTTTGAGTGTGAGATGGAAAGTACAGAGGATGCTGAAGCAGAGTGTAATTCACACAACATGCAGCCTGAAGGTGTTGTTGTAGACTTAATGGTGAAAGAGGCAAAAGTGCAAGATCCAGGGTTTGAATGTGAGATGTGGAATACAGAAGATGAAGTAATAGAGTGTGTGTTACTGAATTATGATGATGGACAGAGTGAGATCGCTGCTGTGGACGAAGGCGATTGGTTTGAGTGTGAACAGAAATATGGGACAAATTCTGACAGTGATTCATGGACTTTTGATCCTGCAGGCGTGGTTGGCATTGAAGTCTGTGATGTTGAGAGTCCCAATATGGCCATTCCTTCCACTGAGCCAAGCTCTGCTACTCCCTCCACTGAGCCCTGCTGTTCCTCCCTTCATTGAGCACAGCTCCGTTCCTCCCTTCACTGAGCCCAGCTCTGTTCCTCCCTTCATTGAGCCCAGCTCTGGTCCTCCCTCCACTGAGCCCAGCTCTGGTCCTCCCTCCGCTGAGCCCAGCTCTGTTCCTCCCTTCACTGAGCCCAGCTCTAGTCCTCCCTCCACTGAGCCCAGCTCTGGTCCTCCCTCCGCTGAGCCCAGCTCTGTTCCTCCCTTCACTGAGCCTAGCTCTGTTACTCTCTTCACTGAGTCCAGCACAAAAAATTTCATGGGCAATACAAACCCTCACATTGACATTACATTCACAGACACTTCACACCAACCACGAGTGAATTCACACATACACTCACAGTCTAACAACCAAGGTCAATACACGCCCATTGACAATTGGTGTAATACCTACAATGATCCTCAAAGTCACAATGAGCAGTACCAGTTTGTGGTAGGTACCTTGCTTCAAGGTTTCTCCAGACTTCTTCCCAGTCAGACAGGTGAGGACGTTCTGCCTGTCACAGACCATGTCCCTCTACCCAAGGTGTCAACCCACATGGACATGCGTGTATTTGGCATCGATCAACATCGGGCTAGCCATGGTTCTGCCTGTGTGGAGGAGACAACAGCGACATTCACCCATCAGCCAGTGCAGGCTGAAATAGCATCTTCTACAGGTTCTCCTCCTGGCAACTACCTCACTCCTGCTGATGCCTCTCCCTCTTACACGCCGCCAGACAGTGAACACCAGTTCATGATGGTCTTCAGCGTGGTCCCCAAGTTCCACCCAGAGGGCTTTTCCTGCCTATACAACAATGTTGTTCGCCTCCGCCCCCTATGAATGACGTTGGCATCGCCGATCGTGACACACACCCAACCTGGAAGGCTCCACCATGGCACAACGGCCCGTGCCTGTCCTGTTTGTGGTCTTAAGGAGATCCCTCCCCCTCTCCCGATGATGGAGTTTCGCGTGCATTCTACCAGATGATCCCCACCGAACACTCATCTGATGATCCCCAAGCTCCTACCCATGGCTTCGCTGATGTAGGCATCATGGATGTCCTACTCCCCTGCGTGCTCCGGATTCCCCATCCCTCAGCACCCCCTGACTCCTCCCGCTCATCAGCGATAACCCGTGGTCCTCCCATGCCCCTATCTCCTCCAGGTTAATTCCTAAATTATACAAGTAATAAGAAGTATAATTAGAATTCTATTAGTAATAATGAAGTATAAGTCGAAGAGGTTAGCATTTCCCAGGTGTTTAAGGCAGTGAAGTTACGTAATGAAATTAAAAATTCCAGGCAGTCCCAGTTGGCTATAAATACCCGTGTCAGTGAGCAGTAAGCATCTTTTCAAAGAGAATACGGCTTTAAGTAGACAGACCAGCAACACCATGCAGTATTGGGTGCGATGCAGACAATCAGCTCACTGGTCCTTCTCATCATACAGACAAGCAATAAATAAAGCACAATCATTGCTGTTCCAAAGGTACGGAGCATTCTTATACGTATGGACATCTCATGTCAAGCAATTGATAAGCAGAACATCAGTATATACAGTAGGGCCCAGCAGTTTTGACTTCTGTACAGTGTTGGAAAGGGAGGGTTCAGAACTGAAGAGTATCGATTATGAGATGCTGGGTGGGAACCTCTTCGACTTATACTTCATTATTACTAATATAATTCTAATTATACTTCTTATTACTTGCATAATTTAGGAATTCTATTACGTAATACTCGTATAAGTCTTCAGAGGTTAGCATGTTCAAAGTTCCGTACAGAAGTCAGTCCAGTGGCATTCTTGTGAGTGAGGGCAAGAGGACAAGAGGGATGATGGACAACTTTCACAAGGTTGAAACTTTAGTCATGACACCTCATGCATAGAGAGTGCCTATCGATGGTGACACACATTGTCGCAAACAGGAGAACTTGAGCAAAGTTTGCTTGAGAACCTACCAGTATAAGGTGCAAGGCATAGGTTTTGAGTATGATATCATTTTGATACCTTGCGTGCTTTAACTGGAGCAGGATTAAGCATGACAGCCCATAGACAAATCAAATACAATGGACCTCTTGTACCGATTTACCAATCAAGACATAAATCATGTTCCTTAATTCAAGTACATTTGAAGGAAGAATTAGACATTAACCAGTTCATACTCGGCATAGTAATATTGCAGCAATAATTAGAGGCAACTCCATTGCCATTTTGGGTTGATATTAGAGTTTAAATTCATCAGTTTGGAGGACCGAATCTCCTAAACGAGTGGCCGAGTAATGTGTCGCCATTTTCCAATGCACAACGTAACGTGATTTATGGTCTTGTGTCTTATCTGACTCGTATTAGGACATTGTTCTTAATTGAGATACTGATATAAGGGTATACACATACTATCACAATTTACATGTATCTTTCTAACTCAGCAGAACTGAGAATTGTTGAACTAATGTGGAATCAATTGTTAGAAGGGCGAAGGTTCAAACTGTACCAGCGTTCGTCCAGTCAGTCGTGGACAAGATTTTGTTATTAAATACCTTTATACTCCATGCACTTCTGTAGCTATGAGCTGAGAACGTGATACTCCTTTTATATTGGCATCCCTGGATGTCTTGCCAGACCAGAGTCTGGGATGAAAGCGGGATGACTGTGCTCCCAAATCCTTATGTATGTGAACACGAGGTACGTCCTGTAGTACCCTTTCATACTGATCTCGAAGACAGTACAAACTCGGTACATGTTCCCATAGCAACAATACATTCATACCTAATTGTATGCAGCAGTCAGTACAGTGTACAGGGATGTATACGCACAGCCATTGACAGTATATAATAGATATATGCTGTACAAGCAGCTGCGAGGGACTGGCTTTCAGCCTCCGCTCCAAGATGCTTGTCGTCACCGATTTGTTGGGATGTTTCAAAGAAATTATGAGTTTGCTTTCTGAACTTGCTCGTTGGAGGTGTTCTGTCCCTTTAATATACTCGTGAAGAGTTGATCTGAACACAGAGTTTAGGGTTGGAGGTAAAAGAAGGCACTTTAATTACCTGGTTAGAGATGTACCTTTCATATCTCTAATGTGCAAACGTGGCCTCATCTTCCGGTAATGTTATAAGAACTAGATGTCTCAGCATTTGTGTACGTTTTGCCGAAACGAGTGCAAGCAAGGAAAATTGTTTTTGGCTCAATTAAGGCACTGAAGGAATCTATAGTTCAAAGGTATCTTGAAACGATAAAAAGTGATTCAAAACAATTGAAACATCCCAAGTCTTGTTGTATTTAGGCTTGCGAGGGTCGGAGTTAGATACGCTCTTCATAAGTCTGACTATAAAATAGGGGCTGTTGGCCTATGTCGTAGCTCTCGGTTTCAGGTAGTATGGAAGACCGAGCAGGTCTATGAGTTAATAGTGGAGTGGGCTTTGTTGAAAAGCTATAATGCTATAGGCTTAGAAAGTTGACAACGTGTTCTGTAGATGGGTTAAAAAGGATCACAAGATTGTTCAGAATACAGACATTGCTACTGTCTTCAAGCACCCTCATTTGTTTTGTTTATTGGTATTGTCTCGCCGTGATGATGAAAGGAGCTTTGCAGCGTGCTGCGATGTGTCTGTCACTAATCATCGCTAGCAGAGAGCACCCATGCAGGCGGCTAGCTGGAGGCTCGTCGGTGGGTGAGGGTGTGGGGTAAGAATTTTCTCGTGGAGTAATAGAGGTGGGGCTATTCGCATTTCGAGCAATAACGAGACCCATGGCTGCCGCCACCATTGGGGCAGTGAGGATTGCTCAGGTCACCTTGTTCAGTTGAAGCTTGTGGAGGACTGAAAACGTTTTAGGGTAAGGAAAAAGGCATGGAAATTCAGGGCAATAAAACTTGGCTTCCATTAAACATGAGGAGCGAACTGGTGGTCAGGGGAACCGAGATGCAAATTGAGGCCAACGTCAGGGTCACTGCTAATCTATATGTGGAGTTTGTGGATTATGTGGTGAAAAACATGTAAAATAGTAATTAGTTGTTCATGTCTCTGCGAGACAAGCAGAAAATTTCAGAATTATCTACATCTGTTGAATGTGAAGCTGATATCCAATTGCTAGACACCAATTCCAATGTTGGCTGTGAATTCGTTCGGGTCAGGTATGCTACTAGCTGTAGAAATGTCTGACCGAATTATGAATAAGCACATTTTTTTTTTTTTTTTTTTTTTTTTTTTTTTACACGAGCAACACAGGGCTTCAAGACCGTTCTGAATTGCAAGAGGTTCACACACATTGCTATGCGGGGAATTCTGTTTGGCACTCCAGACTCTCTGAGCAAAGGAATTGCATTGTTCAGAATTAACTACTCTCCATACTGAGATGCTAGCATCGCTTGAAATTATCATGCTAATGAAAGTGGAAATAATTCTTTGTCTTGCGAGACAGCCACCACCATGTCTTGCGAGACAGCCACCACCAAAGAATGTTTTGTATCGCGTGACTAGATAACGAAACCAAACGTTGTGTCGAAGTCATCTTCTGCTTTACGCAGAGCATTAGTTGATTTATTTTTTCTTGTCCCAAGTGACGAGAAATCCCGAAATTTTGTTTCGTTGCCATACAATATTGAATTTCCAAGGGCAGTAACCTTGTCAATCTTGTTCTGTACTGTTCCACACAGAAGTATAGTATTACATAGCTGTATCACATAGCAATACCACACAGCAAATTAAATGCATAGTATCACATAGTTGTATCACATAGCAAAACCACACAACAATACCACGAGGCAAAATCACACATATACAATAGAAAGTACCACAGAAAAATGCCACAGGATATTCTAACATTTTATACCACAGGACTATCCGATCAGGAGAATATCACACAGCAGTACCACATAGGAGTACCACACAGAAAAATTGTAGGGCAGAACCAACTGAAATAACAACAATATAAACAAAAAAGCACACATTTCTCAATTAATTGATAGATGAGTTATGCTGTGAATTATAGCAATTGATTTTCCATTATTTAACCTGTCCTATTCTCCTACAGTATTACGTATTTAGTGAAAGTGCTGAAGTAAAGCATGAGACATTTCATGTGGTACTTCTGTGGTACTCCTGTGGTACTCCTGAGGTACTCCTGTGGTACACATTTTTACATAGCTCATGACTAGATTTTAGAAAATACATAAAAGACTTAAAAAGTCAAAGTATTAATGATGGGACTTACTTTGAACTTATTAAAGATTGTCTAATTATGTTATGTTATTCCCAACATCATAAATATTGTTATGAAAGTGTAATTTCATATCTTGATAATAAAGTATAATCTAATTAGTAACCATGCCTTAATGCATTACGGATAGACGGCCATTATGTACTGATACAACCGATGACTACCTAGGAATAGGATGACTATAAAAGATCTATTATAGGACTAAAATGGCACTTGTTAGGAGTAGGACAGTTTATCAAGTAGGGCCATGTTTGTCCTGAAATCCATCACTGGTCTATCACGAATATTCCTTGATATGTGGCTAAAATTCTCCCAGATTTTTTTTTCAATCTATCGTGTGTGGTACTCTCCTGTGGTACCATGGTAATTTTGTGTGGTACTGCCCTGTGGTAATGCTGTGTGGTAATGACCTGTGGTACTGTCCAAAAATACCACAGGACAGTTCCTGTGGTACTGTCCTGTGGTACTGCCCTGTGGTATTGCCCTGTGGTACGTCCCAAAATACCACAGGACAATTCCTGTGGTACTGTTCTGTGGTAATATTCCTGTGGTACTGTCCTGTGGTACTGCCCTGTGGTACGTCCCAAAATACCACAGGAATTCCTGTGGTACTGTCCTGTGGTACGTCCCAAAATACCACATGACAAATCCTGTGATACTGTCCTGTGGTACTGTCCTGTGGTACCGTCCTATTATACTGTCCTGTGGTACCGTCCTGTGGTACTGTCCTGTGGTACCGTCCTGTGGTAATTACCACAGGAGTACCACAGGACTTTTTCGTAAGGGCGGTAGCACTTGCATTACTCCGTCGAAAACAGCCCGTAATTTAGGTGTCATAGTTGATCAGGAAATGTCATTTCGAAGTCATGTAACTCATATTCTGCGGAGTGTTCGATATCAGTTGCGTAATTCAAGTTTCATAAGGAAATAGTTTGTTTAAATCTGCAGCTGAGATACTTATTCATGCTTTGATTTCTTCTCGGCTGGATTTTTCGAATTCAATGTGTAATCTTCCAAAAAAAAAAAAAAGATGTCACAAAACTTCAATGGTTGCAAAATTCTGCTGCCCGATTGTTAACTTTTACTAAAAAGTTTGATACCATGTCACCAGTTCTCCGTTCCTTACATTGGTTACCTGTAGAAAAAAAAAGCATTATTTTTTAAGATTCTGTTATTAGTACATGTACATCATTCAGTTCATTCTTATCCCCCCCCCCCATATACATAAGTAATTCTGTTCAAAAATACAATCCGACACGAAGGCTACATTCATCATCAGATACATTCTTACTCTAAACACCCAGAGTAAAACATGGGTATGGTGATCGTGCTTTTTCCGTTATGGGACCAAAATTGTGGAATCAGTTACCTCTTCAGTTAAGGGAACTGTCATCTACAGAGTCATTCAAATCCAAACTTAAAACTTATCTGTTCCTTTCATACTGAGGACTGTAATTGCTGTATATGTCATTAATATTGGATCAATATTGTATTTCTTAATTGGTATATTTGTATATGTTGTATTCTTTATTTGGTTTATACTTGTTTTGGTTTACCATTTTCTTCTTTGTTGAAATGTTTGAATATGTATATGCATGACTGTAAATATATGATATCTTTTCATTTTCGAAGCGCCATGAGCACTGAAAAGTGGACCTGTGCGCTATACAAGTAGCCACTATTATCATTATTATTATCATTATCATTATTATTATTATTATTATTATTATTTTGAATGTGGACTAGTCCTTTTGTAGGTGATTGACAATATTTTGTATATGATGCACGTCATGTAATATTGTCATATTTTAATCATGACCCTATATCTTTACTCGTCACTCCAGATCCATTCATCATCTACTTCTACAGAAGGTTCACTTCTTTCGGCCGTAGAGGGCTGCTGATTTTGGTGCCGCATTACCAGCGATTGCCATATCCGCATCAAGTTTCATCAATAGCAGCATCCAGCTGGTAGTGTGTCTCGCGGTCACAGGTGGGATTCAGGCTCAATTTTCTTTTTATAATCTATCATCATTTTAGTTCATCTTACTTTACTTTACTTTACTTTACTTTTTCCTTCTGCTTGCACCCGGGGCGTCGCGGAGAGACATAAGCGTCTGTTTGCTGCAAGGTGAGTACGTTAGCTTGGAGAAGGGACATATCATGAGCATTCAGGGTATCTGCCACTGAGTCTCTCCAGCGTCGCCTTAGTTCATCACGTGCATTTGCGCATATATTTTGACTATTTAGAAGTGTTATGCGAAAATCAGTGAAACTGCACAATTTCGTGACATTTATTTTATTAGATTTTGTTTTGTTTTTTTTTTTTATGAGAAAAAAGATAAATATTGGCTAGTGAGGGATTCCTCTTCAATGATTTCAATTCTTATGCTTCGTTTACACCATGCTCCCGGCGACCACAACATGGTCGTGCTATGGCTAATCGTCTTTTTGGGCTTTGACCATTGATGTATGCAATGATATACGATTTTTTTTTTCTTCACGACATGGAATGTCTCAACTCTTTCCTTCTTATTTCATTTTTTCTGTCCATCTTTGTTCCCTCTTTCCCATTTTTCCCCACACTCTCTTTGTACTTGTAATTTTTCACCCCTCTTTCCTCCTTTCCTATGAGGTATCCATAGCACAAACATAGTCTTTTGAGTATAATTAGGCACCTCATTTTTTTTTTTTTTATGGTCGCAAAGTATAGGACTTATAGGCATATCTGTAATTAGGGCTAATACTAATTCTTGTAGCAATCATAAATATGAGCACGCTGTTATTCTTTGCTCTCTCTGTGTGTTAATCAAATGTAACAGACGTAGTGTTCAGTGGAATATTCTCCATTATTTTTCCTCAAGATTCGATTCTTGCTAAGCCCCTTTCACACTTGCATGGATGGCATCATCACGGATCATCATGGATCGGCGTTCCAGGATCATCCGTACTGTTTCCGGCATGACCGTGTTGACTCCGTGGAGTCATCTGGCATTATCCCTGATCATCCGGCATGTCCGCGAGAAAAAAAAAAAAAGATATCAAGCTTGCTTAATTTTTCACTCCCTGAGTTCAGAGCTAAAGATCCATACTCTTAATTCCTTCGCGGCACCGTCCACTCCAAGCCTCCAAGCAGCCTCTATGTACTTTTTCCGAAACACTTCATGCAGACATTGTAACGCCCGTAGTAACGTTTCATGGCTCCATCCGGAATTAAAATTCTGTGCGTTTTGCCAATATCAACGAATATTTTTGGGGTAAATTGCCGTGTGACGAACATAGATATACGTACTATTTTGAAGCAAGAATTTCGTGGGATGTGTCGGGGTCCATCTTAATTCATATACAATGTATAGTTCTTGAAATTTCTCACATCTTCCCCCCCCCCCCCCTATCAGTTCAACTATCAACTTCTCATACTGTCTATTATGGTCACCTGAGAAGCCAATAAGGGTTGATCCACACTCTCCTTCTCTTCGCCACTCTTCGGTTGTTTTATTTTTGATTTGTTTCGTGTTTTCTGTGTGATGATGTTGCTGCAAAATGAGCAATAGAGCTTGAACTGCGACAAAGAATTTTACCTTTATGGTGTCCACAAGCAGAAGCATGTGCTGTAAATTTTCCGATGTGTTTGCCGTTCAAATATCAGCTCTGAAGGCATACCCTCCGAGAAAGATAAGTTATCAAATGAGTGCCTACTGTCAACATGTCGGGATATCAATGTTGACGATGTAAAACATCTGTGCAAGGACTGCGAGTGGGCTCAGTAGCCTCCCTGCCTCTTGTTCCGGTGTGGTCTGCGTTGCTGTCTTGTCAAGTCGCGAAGACGCTGTACTTGTCCGTGCAGGACACCCAGATGGGATCGTACCCACACCGGAATTGAGAGGAAAATCGTGATGTCGCACGCAAGAATTCACCACGGATTACGATCCGTGATGATCCGTGAAGCAATCCGCAGAAGTTTAAAAAGCGCGTAATATTTCTCACGGTCTATAGACCTGGTGACCATCACGGGTCGGAGAGCGAGAGGAAATCGGTTGTTAAGTGTAGGAGGCTCAAATGGCATGTGACGGTTCCGTCCGAGGTCTACCACTGATGCCAGTACGTTCAGTCCCAGCGGTGACATTTCCAGATGGGGATGTTCTGATCACGTTCTGCTAAAAAGAGGGTATCGGGCAGCATTTATGCACGTTTCTGGACGGGTGCTGTTCGTTATTCCGAAGGTTTGTTATTCCGAAGGTTTGTTATTCCGAAGGTTCGTTGATCCGAAACACTCAAATTCCCCTATACCTAGTGGTTCGTTAATCCGAAATGAAAAAGGGGTTTGTTAATCCGAACATTTGTGGCGTTATTCCGAAGGTTCGTTATTCCGAAGGTTCGTTGATCCGAAAATAAAATAGGGTTCGCTATTCCGAATAAAATGACCTCGGGTCTCGTTATTCCGAAGTTTCGTTAATCCGAAAATGAAATAAGGCTCGCTATTTCGAAGGTTCGTTATTCCGAAGGTTCGTTGATCCGAAGATAAAATAGGGTCCGTTATTCCGAAGGTTCGTTAATCCGAAAACGAAATAAGGCTCGTTAATCCGAAAATGAAATGAGGTTCGTAATTTCGAAAATGAGATAAACTCACTGTAATGACAAAATACGTCGTAATAAAAAAAAAAAAAAATGCTTGAATATTACGCAAAAATTCGATATCGTCTCTGGGGAGGATGATACACGTGTATATTTTCAGGTAAACCACGTCGTATTGCGTGAAGAAGTGGCGTAGATCAAGAATCTTGATTTTAATTCAGTCTGAACAATTATTTTCCTGAGCGATTGGATTTAGAGCGTAGGGGATTGTGTGATTTTTCTATAGCCTATTTTCAGACACCCTCACAGTTTTTAATGATGATAACAGTAACGACGTCATATTGCAAGTTTGAAATTAAGTGCTTTATTATGTCCCACCTTCCCCATAATGTAGTCAAGATCTTCAACACGCAGCCGCTCCGAGTAAATATCTATGATCTCACATCGTTCACCTTCATAATGGTTATTTTTCAGCACTCGGTATCATATTTAACCGCCAACATCTATACGTATATGTTTGTTTGGTTTTTTTTTTATAATTAATTATACCAATATTCAATGACGGGGCGTGTTTTGTTTTTGTAAGGTGCTTGCAGTTAGTCTCCTTTTTTATTTTGCCTCTGTGTGTATGTGTTTGGGGATGTCTATTGATCGTCTGGGGTATTAGTGTCTTATAAAGAGATTTATTTCATACAGGCGAGGTATTCTCATGGGATAGTATAGTAATGGTTGAGATGGGAGATTCAAATTTTAACTTTTTGCTAGATAATTATAAATCGCCCATGCAATTAAAAAGATACAATTCTAAAATAAATTTAAAGTGTATTGTATTAAAAATGGTTTAAATGGCCGAGATATCCAAAAACATATAGTAAAACATCGGGCCAAACAAAAGGTGGGTCCAACGATTTATTAGGATCCCTTTGTTTTGAATATCTCAGCCACTTCAAAACTATTTTTCATCGAATAAACTTTGAATTCCTCGTAGAACAGTACGTGCTCTTTATTATTTCACTCATTATTTCACAAAAAAGTTGGAAACCTGACGCCCCATCTCAGCCAATACTATACCATCCTTTTAATTTTGAATGCCTTTCCTTTATCTTAAGGTGGTGACCGCGGTCCCCCCCCCCCTCAAAAAAAAAATGTATGTTCAAAGAAAGTGAAATGCATGCAAACTGACAACTATGGGGTTTTTTTTCACTTCAAACAATGGATACCGTAACTTGAACATTCAAACAGTACACCTAAATATGTGTCCAAAATTGGGTTTTGGAGTTTCTTTTGGTTATACGTAGGGTTTTGCAGGGTTTTTTTTTTTTTTGGTAATACGTAATAAAACTCGTGTCATGGCAAAGGCTATCATAATGGAGTGTAAAACCCAATTTACTTAACTTCACGAGAGCTACAAATAATACAAAGCACTGGCTTACATTTTGTCAGTTAGCATAACGACACGAATTCCATGTGTTACCATGTCACACAAAAAAGTGGAGAACTGAATTCAACTTCTCATTCATGCAAAAATAATTTCTAACCTAGCGACTGATCGGTAGGACAAGTTCGATTACATTCCACTCTTCACAATGACGCTTATTAAAAGAGATGTTACATTTTAAAATCTGCTTGTTGAATATATTTGATTATTTAAAAGCTTTTATTCTTAAGTCCAAGCATGTATGATTTTTTTTTTTCCTGCTTGAGACATGTTAGAGTCGCAGAATATGGTAATTATTTCTAATAATGAATGTATTACCCTGACACTGACGAAGAAATGAAGGAGTGGGAGGGGGCGAACTCATCCTCCGGAGGAGAAAATACATCGACTTTCATCGTTAGTATACATAATGAAATGATGAATTACGACGGCATTTCTCATACGTCGCCGATAGAAGTTTATATGGAATTGCGTGTGTTTGTGTGTGCCTGTTTATATGTGTGTGTTCGTATGTGTTATGTGTCCAAAGAGAGTATGAGTATGCTGGCATCCCCCTTTCAAAGTGAACATGCCTCTCCTGAATTGTTATGGAGATGATGATGAATTTTACACTACCGATAAACGTGGGGCTATAAGGCAACGATAATGGGGGTGAGAGCGGATAAGATGGGCTGTTAAACAGTAATGTCAAAGGTTCTATTTTACTTGACCTCAATACACACACTCACACATTATGCGCACACGTATCAACGAACGCAAAAGACATTAATTACAACACCATTTTTTATTTTGTCATAACAAGAATTTTACTCTAGTTTGGGAATATTAAGAGCCTTATTTCATTTTCGGATTTACGAACCTTTATTTTCGGACTAACGAACCTTCTTTCATTTTCGGATTAACGA
The DNA here is from genome assembly GCF_040938485.1 of Diadema antillarum. Lineage (NCBI taxonomy): Eukaryota > Metazoa > Echinodermata > Echinoidea > Diadematoida > Diadematidae > Diadema > Diadema antillarum. The sequence continues at coordinate 584,113 of NW_027271673.1, forward strand.
ACCTTCGGAATAACGAACCTTATTTCATTTTCGGATAAACGAACCTTCGGAATAGGTAGGTATTTATTTCCGTTAAAAACATATACAAAATATGTACAGTTTAAAATGGCTGGAAAGCTCATATTCAGCGGTGCCGCCATGGCACCACTGGTCTCCCATGGGGTCCAGTTACGTAGTAATCAAACAATTAAGGCTTTACAATATGCAAAAAGGCAGAATGATACATAGAGATAGAATCGGAAAGAGATTGAGAGAAAAAAACAACAACACAGGGCTTGAGATAACAACATACATAACATTACATAGTCAAACATTACATAACAGAACAAAACAAAGTAACCCGGTGTTCCTATCACAGCAAACAAATACATTGCAACTGGGATTCATAAATTTGTATATATCCGTAAAAAACATCTAAATTTAAGGCTGATCGAGCAGCTGGTGGTAGGTTATTATACATAAATGCCGTCGATATATAAATGATCTTTTAAGAAATTCAGTATAAGGTTTGGGTAATTTAAGTTTGTTTCCGAAACGCAAAGAATAAGGATGAGAGAGATAATCAAAAGATTCAGACAGATATTCTGGGGTCATACCATGGAGTGTTCTTAACAAACATATCATTAGGTGTTTATTTCTTCTTTCTGCTAAAGTGTCCCATTTCATAGCATTGTGAATCTCCAGGTTCGAAACATGAGATTCCCGTTTTATCTGAAGTATTAACCGGCCAGCCATATTTTGTACTTTCTGTAATCTATCAGTATGCAGTTTACAAGCAGAGCCATAAACAACATCGCCATAGTCAAAACGCGGTGAAATAACAGCATTATAAATTAACTTTAATATAGATTCATTTAGGACTCTTCTCAATCTACCCAAGTATAGCTTATCATTTTCCCAATTTTTTTTTCACCATATTGTCAATATGAATGTCCCATTTTATCTGTTCATCACAAATAACACCCAGATATTTAACATGATTAACCTGCTGAATCCTAGTGTTAAATAAAATAACATTCAAATCACTTACTTTAGAAAGCTTATGTCGGCTTCCTATTAACATACAAACAGTTTTATCACAATTTACCCTGAGTTTGTTTGCATTCATCCAGTGAGATAAATGCAGTAAATCATTATTCAAAACATTTTCAATATTGTGTACAGATGAATCAGAAAAATAAAGAACAGTATCATCTGCATATAACTTCAAATTACATAATTCAATATTATTTTTCAGGGATATGATGAATAAAAGTGGTCCCAACAGTGAACCTTGCGGTACACCACAGCTTACTACTGCCTCATTTGACAACACTGAATTTACAAGGGTTTTGCATTTCCTGCCAGTAAGGTAACTTCGAAACCAGTCATTGGAAGAGTTTTTTATACCGACACTTCGGAGTTTTTTCAAAAGTATCAAATGGTTCACAGTATCAAAGGCCTTCTTAAGGTCGACAAACACCGCACCAGCGTACTGGTGATTATTCATGGCCTGTAACCAGTCGTCTGTGACTTTAATGAGGGTAGAAGTTGTTGAGTGCTTCGGCCGAAAGCCAGATTGTTCTCGACAGAAGATGCTATGCTCACGTAAATAGCAGAGCAATTGTTTTTGAACAACTCTTTCTAAAATCTTCGATACACAAGACAATATTGAGATTGGCCTAAAATTTCCTGGAGAAGATTTGTCACCACTTATTATGGATAGGAACAATTTTGGCTAATTTCCACTGATTTGGACATTTTCCATCATTCAATGATTTGTGTATCAGATATGTAAGAGAAGGGGCAATTTCAATATCACTTGATTTTAAAACAAAGGTTGAAATGTTGTCCAGACCAGTAGATTTGGTATTTTTCAAATTTCTGATTAATTCAATTGTTTCATCTATAGATACTGATGAGAAGTTAAACATGCTATTGAGAGATGTTTCTCCATCCATGCCATCGGAAGGATGGTTGACATGTGGAATTTGATCAGCCAAAACTGTTTCCACATTTGCATAAAATGAATTAAATTCATCAGCCGTTTCCATATTCTTATTCATTTCATTTGTAACAGAATGATTTTTGCCATCAGAAATAACAGACTTCAAAATCTTCCACGTTTGTGCAGGATCAACTTATACATTTGAAAAATTATCATGATAATTTCGCCTTGCTTTTCATATTTCAAAAGTGACCTTATTACGGAGCTTCCTATACTGTAACATAAGTTCATCATCCTTTTTCATATAAGCTTTACGCTTCAATCTATCCCTTTCTTTCATTAATGCATATATATCTGAATTCAACCACGGTTTATGCCGGGATTTTACTCTCCTTGTTTTAACGGGCATATGTTTATTAATAATTTCCATATGAAGATTATACCATTTTTCCACTGCATCATCAATATTTTCATAATCTCCTATATTTTCCCATGGTTGATTTAAAAGATCACTTTTAAATTGATTAATGTCAAAGCCCTTATATTTCCTAAACTTAATCACACATGGAGGAGCAATTAGTTTGGATCGTAAAACTACATAAGTAATCGAATGATCACTGCGTCCACTGTGGATAACTCCATGTGAAATGACCCGGTGTTTACAGTTGCTCAGCATATGGTCGACAAGAGTATAGCAGATTGACTAGTAATTCTCGTTGGTTCAATGTTTATATCTGTTCAAATGCATAAATATTATTTATTTCAGTATATGCTTTAGTTTGAGAAGAAGGTACTTCAGTTAATATGTCACAGTTGATATCACCCATCAGTACTACATCCATCTTCAAACCATCAAAATACTGTAAACATCTGTCATACATCTTCAATACATCCATTACAGCATGTGGGGGTCTATACCATGTCGAAAATAAAATCGGATTACAATTTCTTACGCGGATTTTGACAACCACATTTTCTAAATCATCAAACGAATGATGTTGCATAGATTCAACATTTATGGAATTATGTATATAAATAGCCACACCCCCTCCGTGACGATTTCTGTCTTTCCAGAACAAACTGTAATTCTCAATTGCTATTTCGTGATAGAGTTATCAAGTTTTGTTTCATTTAGTGCGAATATATGAATATCATTCCATATTATCAATGATCTCAACTCATCTAAATGTCTTATTAGACTATTTATATTCAACTGACATAATTAAATCCCTTCACACTTTAATTGGTCATATTTCAGATGAGACTGACTGATGTCATTTGATTTATTAAAAAACTGAATATCACTGTTTGTAGGTGACGAAGGTAAATCAGCAAACGGAAGCTCATGAAGAAGACATTTCGGACATTTCTAATTCTCAAAAGATATGGACATATCATCATATTCCCTAGCTGTTATTCCAGCACAATTGATATGAAGCCAGCGTTTGTAGCTTGTGCAACGGAGGCCTTTCTGATTTTTTTTTAACGGGTTTAGTACAACAAACACACGGATATTGATACTTAACATTTATGTTGGGCATTACAACAAAAAAATCAAACATTTAACATAAAACATACAAGAGCACAATGTCTCAAAATCTATTAACATAAACAATATATAAGTAAAAGTTTAAAAATCACACAATCAAAAAAAAAATAACCGTTTAATAAAGCAGATTTAAGTCTGTGATAAAACAAGGTCTCAGTCGCCACTTATGAAGTTACGACGTATATGAAAAACTTGATTGCACAATATTAGGTCGATCTTTAGCTGAAGCCATGCAAGCAAACAGTTCAGTTTGAATTGTTATAGTTAAGGTGGTAAGTGTAAGGAGATGCGAGGGAAAAGCTTCATCCAGCTTAGCCAATGAGACGCGTTACATGAAGCCTATGCTGGGTTGTACGGAGTCTCACAGGGTACCAAGCGTATGGTTGACTGAGCATGTAACTGAAGTCTACTTAAATGGCGATGAACTATACACTGCTATACACTCACTGGCATGGTATACACTTTATCGCGGGACAGTAGCTGTGAGCCATGGTGGATGAAAATAGGCTTATGCCCGAGTAATCAGAACTAAGGACCAGTAGATGATGTATGATGACGACACAACGCGATTAGATCACATTGATCCATGGAGGTGGGTGAAAGCGCGGTCTTCATTTTCGGATCAACGAACCTTCGGAATAACGAACCTTATATCATTTTCGGATTAAAGAACCTTCGGAATAACGGATCTTATTTCATTTTCGGATTAACGAACCTTCGGAATAACGAATCTTCGGAATAACGAACCTTCGGAATAACGAACCTTCGCATTAAAAACCTTCGGAATAACGAACCTTCGAAATAACGAGCTGTAACCTTCTGGACATAGCATACATAATAATTGATGCCTTTGTACTTTACAATTACTCGGGACTTTGAAAGAGACAACATCATGGATACATATTTGAGGATAATTATGGTCACCGAATATTATCTACGTGTAAGAGAAATTAGAGGACTCTCTCTCCCATATCCACCTGGGCCTACACCATTATATGAATAAATGCTTTTCACAACATCCAATCCATCGGAACATGATTATAAACACTCGAGGATAATCTCGCCACAGTGAGGTGGAGCTTTCAAACGCCGGTTAGGCTACACTACATGTTTCCCGCCGCGTAACAACTAGATTTTCTTACGTGCTGTCACGTTCTGTTGCGTTCATCACATTTTCGGCCTCTTAGGTGATCCATCGGCAAAGTGTCTGCTGTGACAGTTGATTAAAACTCTGACCTGGCGTCCACAGCATTATCAAAGTCCTGTCACGTTTGAACAACCCGTCTCCCACCAAGTATCAGGGCGTCCATCCCGTTTTGTCTACGATGTCCCTAAACGTGATAGCAGGTGCCGCCCGGAACATGGTGTAAACGTGGCATAAAATCTGTCACGGCATTCACGTCAATTATGACCTGTGACGTTTCTCAATTTGGTCCCCCCCCCCCCCGGGTTGTCTGACCCTCGTCCCTTTGTATTAGTCCACAGCTGCCCGAAGCGTGCTTGCCGAAGCCGCCGGGAGTATAGTGTAAATGTAGCATTTCTATATCACGTCTCCTCGTAGAAAAAAAGGAAGTGAATATCTGTGAATAAATTTTCGAGACATCGTCTATATGTGAATTCTATCAGTCGTAATAGCTTGTCGTAATAAAATTCACGTCATCTTCTCGATCCCAGGTACCGGCTTCGGAATATTGAACTTAGTGCTGACTGTGGAACTGAACAGGCAGGCGGGTAGCAGTTTCCCACTTCTGCACTGCTTTGGAAGATCTGGAGCGGCCGTGGGGATGGTCATCTTTCCTGTGGTAGCCGAGTTCCTCGAGCAGGTGTATGACTGGAAGAGTGGTATGCTTCTGATAGGAGCTCTAATGGGGAACGCGATTCCCTTGGCTATTAACATTCAACCTGCCCAAACGGCCGTCTCTAGCGAAGAAACGGAAGAGCCTGTCTCCCTTGATGAAAGCACAAGAACCGCTCATAACAGCTCCAGGGGGCTAGGTGCCATACAGGAGAATAGATTTAAGAGACTGCTGGGAATGGTAAAGGAATCTCCGTTTGCACGTGATCCGTTCATCACTTACCTATTGGTTGCCGACATCCCTTTTTACATGATTTTTGCGGGCTGGCCGTCGTTTCTCATTCCTCGGGCCGTAGAGGTCAACTTCTCTCCCAAGATGGTAGCATATCTCACAATTTCCGTGGCCGTGTCGAACTTCGCTTCAAGAGTCGCTTTGGGGTTGTTCATTAGTAAGACCAATAAATTGTTGGAGGTTGTAATTGCTTTGACTTTCCTGAACATACTTTCTCTGTTGTGCGACATTTTAACCTATGGACCTCGCACTTTTTTCGTTATCCTGGTGACGTCATCCATATCGTCGATGTCTCTGAGTTGTCGCGTGCTTCTCGCCATAGTTTTATTTCAAAGACGCGTCACAAATGAGTGGTTTGACGTCATAGTATGCGTGGACGACGTTACAATGGGCGTATCTGGTATGCTGGGACCTATCTTGGCGGGTAAGCAACGCGCATGCGCAGACTCATTATGATGTGAATGATGATTATAATTAGGATATATATAAGAAATTGAAAATTGTATTCTCGTTCAGTGTATTAAGACCTAAATTCCAATTTGCAACAAAACATGAACAAGATAAAGGAAGATGTATAAAAAAAGAACTTCTTCAAGCTTTGCTGCAAATTTGGTTGCTTTTTGTTATGTTGATTTCCAAAGCCTTGACTCGGCAAATTGAAAGATTGAAAGTTTGGTACATTGTATTGACCGTACGGGCAGTAAGTGAATAAGCGCTACGTCCGCTCACTAATTTCAGTCACGATAAAATGAATTATAAAATGGGTACAAGAATGTAGCCAATAGCAGGGGCGGATCCAGGAATTTCGTAAAGAGGGGGCGCGTTTACAAAATTAAGCGGGGGGCGCACGCACCCCTCCCCCATTTTTTTCTTTTTATTTCTTTTGTTTCAACAAAAAATAAAAGGGGGGCGTGCGCCGGTTGCGGTCCTCCCTGGATCCGCCCCTGAATAGGAAGCGCTGAAATGAGTCACGTGTGCTTCCTTTATCTAGTCCCATTGCACTGCGTGTTAAATCCTATTGCCGATCGTCTGTGCGCGCGGCGGCTCCTTTGAATTGTATGCATACGCGCTGTCAATCCTGTAAACAACTTCTAGTTTGGGCTGCCGGCCGGCCGGCCTTTCTTCCCTTGTGCATAACGTGTGTGGCGTACGTATACTCTACTATACTTACACTTTGTACAGTAGTAGACCAAGCGTTGTGGGACCGGACGCGTACATGGAGTCACTTTGAAGGGCAAATCCAACGATTTAGCAAGTTAATTCTCACGCCGTTTTCAGAGTATGTTGTCTAGTAGGCCTATATGAGGAGTCTATATCAAGTCTTTAAGGTAAAAGGTGCATATTCTATGTAAAATAAGTAAGTTTTCATGCGGGAACTTAAGTGTCCGGAAACCCAACCCCCCATTATACTTATAATACTGTATGTGCGGGATTTCCGAGTGCGACGTGCGTAAATGTTTGGGACGAACATCTTCGGACGTCTTGACCCACAAAGGTACATGAAACACGCTGAAAATGCCGTTAGTTTTCGAATTTTCGACCCATTTTATAAAACAAATGATGAACAGGATTATTTCGTGGCGTTAGTGGAGGCGTAGCTCACTCTCGGGTATCAATGTAGTGCAACATGCACTCGGCTTCGCCTCGTGCATGTTTCACAATTGTAAATACCCTCGAGTGCACTATACGCCTACACTAACGCACTCTATCCTGTGCATCATTATTTTGTAAAATAATGCATCATCCATCACGTACATATAGCCAAGGCAAAATTACGCTTTACATACACACACAAACACACACATACACACACACACATATATATATATATATATATATATATATATATACATGTATATATATATATATATATATATATACATTATTATTCATGTGTGTGTGTGTGTGTGCTTGTGTGTATGTATGTGAGTCTGTTTACATTGACACGTGACTTTTAATTTATTATGTTTCACGACCTGTCTGGAAGTTAATATATGAATAATGTGCGATCTCTCATTCCCAGGTCTTGCTGCGAATCTCTTCGGCAGCTTCAACTACTCCTTCATGTTTCTTCTGATGATGGAAACTTTGACGTTCCCCCTTCTCATTCTGGCCAAATGCAGAGATGTGTAGGTATTCCGGCCAGAATGTCTTCGCGACTACCATCAAAATCACAAGATGGATAAAGAAATTTCTCCATTTTCTGGATTATTCGTCAACTACCGGTCTGCATGTGGATGAGATATCAAAGTGAATGGATGATCGCGATATTACGTTATATTATTTCAAATTTTGAATTATTTGATGTTGTTGTTTTTTAGAACATTTTTTTTTTTTTTGTACGAAGCCTCGATATCCAACGACAAGACGATTTACACAATTTTGCAGCAGTGGATACAAGATATTGTGTTGTGTATTACTTTAGATAGCACAAAGTAGCACGTGGACGTTTACACCATGAGCTGGGTTGTTCGATGATACTAGTATTTGACCAAACCAGACTCGTATTTCAAGTTTTGAGAAATATCACTCATCCTTCTGTATGCGAGATATCGAATCAAGGCGTAAAGAATTGCATTTTAAATATAAGAAACCATGCACTGTTCTGTCGCTTGCTTCGTTCTGCTTACAGAATAAGACGGGATTATTCTTTTAATTTAGCTGCTCTCCTATAATAGTATTGTTGAGTATAGTCCGCTCTCTTTATTAAGTCTTTCTAGCTTTTCTTTCTCTAATATCTTCCATTATATAATTCTTCTCTGTTACTCCCTATTACTTTATTTCTTCTTACTTCTATTTTTGGATATCCTATGACGCTCATAAGTAATTGTGTTTGTTGTGTGTGATGTATGTGTGTGTTTGTTAGTTTGTTTAATTTTTAATCTCACTTTGTGACTTCGGAACCCCAGGCGTTCTGAGTAAACCTGGCAATACCTTTATTATGGAATGTTTATACATGTTTCATTTCATTTCATTTCATTTATTTCATTCCTTCTTTCTTTTTCGTCAAACATAACACGAAATGAATCAGAAGATATAACATAAGCATGTATTCGACTTTACATGGTAGATAATGGTTAACAAATAGGAAATTATACATGCATACCGGCAGAATACAAAGTTATGTTTGGAGGGAAAAAAAAGAAAGAACTGAGAGGTTCACTGAAAAGCATGCTTGTAAATTGTGAACCACTCAAAGGATTCTTGTGAATACATTAAACTTTTTTTACAAAGACAGGAGAGAACAAGACAGTATAGAAACACAACGACATTACATGACTTTACGGTAGGGTGTACCATGACAGTCATAAAACACAAAAGAATAATGGAAAGGAAGGAGAGAAAGAAAAAGGAAATGAAAGGAAAAGCCAACACGCTGAACATCGGGATCGTAAGAGGGAATTGAGGTGTTGCACGTCAATCAGCCGAGCAAAGTTTATACAAATAAGATAATGTAAAAAAATACACAATGATGAAATCAATGGTTGACGATGAACCCTTAGGCTGTAAAGACCAGCTAAGTAATGAATCGTATATATGTTAACATGAGTTCAACAAAAAATATTTTAACTTACGCTTAAACGAATTCAAAGATAAAGAATTTTTTATATCACAACTTAAAGAATTCCAAAATATACACTGATATAGGGCCAGTGTATAATATATTATATAAATGTATTTTGAGCCAATAACGTTCTCAGAAGGGGTAAATGAAACTCATTTGATCGCCTGGTGGGATTATTATGAAAAGATTGATTTCGTGGAAACATTGAATCAAAAATGCTGGGAAGTGCATTTGTGTTATAATTAAACATAAACTGACCCAGCTGAAAGAAAAACGAATCTTTGATTTTTAAAATCTTATATCAAACAAAATTGGATCTGCATGGGAACGTGAAGAAACGCCACAAATAATACGAAGTGCCTTTTTTTGTAATAACAATAATCTATCTAATAAAGTTTGATGGGCACTACCCCATGCTAAGATTCCATAATTTAAATAAGGTAATATTAATGAAAAATACAACGTCAGCAAAGAAGACAACGGGATATGACAACGGGATATGTTCGGTAAATGTACTTTCTTGCGGCAGGTATAAGTAATAATTTGTGTACTAATCGCTTGTGTTTAGTTGAAATCGTTCAATTCAGATGATTTTAAGAGGAGTAAAATGTAAAGAAAGATGAAACATGTGATGACTGGACTTTTCATGTTGTTTCAGCTCTTTTTCGCATTGCATACTATAGGTGTATGATTGAACACGAAACATTATGTCTGGACTACTAGTACTCCTGTGATTTTCTCCACAGCACAATTCCGTGTATTTATACATCCAAATGACACTTAGCATGTGCATCATATTCCAAGTTTAATTTGGATATAATTACTCAAACGGCTATGCTGTCCACGAAATTGATTGCGGACATGCTTGACGGACGGAAATACAGACGGACAAAGAACCCGAAAACATGCTTCTGAAGTCAGAATCAGAAAAAGAGGACCACTTCCGGGTTTAATCAGCTGACGAGCAAAAAGTTTATTTTTATTTCTTTTATTTTAGGGGCCTGCTGGCTAAAGGGGGGGGGGGGGTCCGTGGAACCCCCTGAATCCCCTTCCTCTCTAGTTACGGGCCTGCACACACACACACACACACACACACACACACACACACACTTACACACATACGTACACAGAACCTGTTTTCGTTTGTTATGCTGGTTGACCACCTTTCTCGACCCCATAATGGCTCCAGGGCTAGTTCATGATAATGGCTTTGAAATACAAGCTGCCATGTCACGGGCTGTGGATAGGAGGGTGATGGGTAATGGATCACTAAAAAATAAACAAATAAATAAATAAAATGTGTTCTGCGATTTCTGTGACGGGTGAATACACACAATCAAAAGTAAAATTCACCTTTATAAAAGTGAGAAAAACAGACAGCCACCAAACAACAAAGCGCAGATAGAAGGTTTGGCGTTACCTATTGTAATAAGAAAAAATATTGAAAGAAGCTGGGAAATCCTGAATAATATATGTATGGAATGATGATCAACCGAAGATAATTGAGGCTTTTGTTAAGTCCTCAAATGCAACTCTAAAACCTATAGCGTCAAGGATGGCACAAAAGACTTTGGAACTGCGTTGTAAAAAGGCATAAATTGGCACTCCTGTGGCTGGCTACCATCATGGCGAATGTCAACCGATTCTTCTGTTCGTGCTCAGTATCAATCTGCTTGGCACGTACAAGTTGATTGGGGTTTATTTCCCCGGCATGAGACACAGTTTCGGCGCGACCCCGACGGACATAGGAGTCGCTCTTGGAGTGATGAACGCGCTCACGTATATGCCAGGTAAATCTCAATTCTCCGTGTTTGGTCCCATGATCAGGCAGGTCCCTGTGAAATATTAGAGGTCAAAATTCTGTGTGGAAGTTTTGAAGCCCTCACCTAGTGCCATCACATAAAGCAAACGGAATCAAAATCGGGTTAGAAATGGCGAAGGAGTAGCATTTTGTAGCAAAATGTAAAATAAAGGTAAAAAAATCAAGGTCAAAGGTCAAAGAAGTCAAAAGTCAAAACTCGGTATAGAAGTTTTGAAGCCCTCACCTAGTGCCATCACATAAAGCAAACGGAATCGAAATCGGGTTAGAAATGGCGAAGGAGTAGCATTTTGTAGCAAAATGTACAATACAGGTCAAAAATCAAGGTCAAAGGTCAAAGAAGTCAAAGGTCAAAATTCGGTGTGAAAGTTTTGAAGCCCTCACCTAGTGCCCTCACATAAAGCTGTAAGCAAACGGAATCCATGCCGTCAATCCCTCGTTTGAGGCGAGTCCCCAACTGGGGAATACCCAAAGTGGGGTGCGTATATTTGTCGTTTGGGAGTTGGGAGTCGAAGTACTTGTCCATTGCAAATAAGCTTTCTGCTCAGGCGTGACAAACCTGGAGGCCAAGCCAGGGTTTGATGACTCCAGCAGCTGTCGTATTACGTAAGAGCATGATAAGGATATCTGCCTGTGGCAGACCATTCAAAGTGAACTCAATTTTCTCTATCCTTTTTAAAGTTTTCAATTTTATATTCTATTGAGAAATTCTATGGTCATCCATTTTACATTTCGAACGAAAAAAATTGACCCGTAAATAACGAAAATACAGGAATAAGAAGGAGAGCATTGCCAGTTTGCCGGTGCTATTTGGCAGTGAGTTACAACGGGGAGGTGAGACTACTCCCTGGTTACAATCAGCCTGCTGACTGGATCATTGAGAAAGCAGCTGTCGTATTACGTAAGAGCATGATAAGGATATCTGCCTGTGGCAGACCATTCAAAGTGAACTCAATTTTCTCTATCCTTTCTAAAGTTTTCAATTTTATATTCTATTGAGAAATTCTATGGTCATCCATTTTACATTTCGAACGAAAAAAATTGACCCGTAAATAACGAAAATACAGGAATAAGAAGGAGAGCATTGCCAGTTTGCCGGTCCTGACAATGTGCTATTTGGCAGTGAGTTACAACGGGGAGGTGAGACTACCTCCCTGGTTACAATCAGCCTGCTGACTGGATCATTGAGAAAGCAGCTGTCGTATTACGTAAGAGCATGATAAGGATATCTGCCTGTGGCAGACCATTCAAAGTGAACTCAATTTTCTCTATCCGTTCTAAAGTTTTCAATTTTATATTCTATTGAGAAATTCTATGGTCATCCATTTTACATTTCGAACGAAAAAAATTGACCCGTAAATAACGAAAATACAGGAATAAGAAGGAGAGCATTGCCAGTTTGCCGGTGCTGACAATGTGCTATTTGGCAGTGAGTTACAACGGGGAGGTGAGACTACCTCCCTGGTTACAATCAGCCTGCTGACTGGATCATTGAGAAAGAGAGAGAGGGGGAGAGAGAGAGAGAGAGAGAGGGAGAGCGAGGGGGAGAGAGGGAGGGAGAGGGGGGAGAGATGGGTGAGGGAAGGCCCCATGTCACAATGGAAATTGACAAAAGTTGCCAAAAATTGACAAAATTGACAAAGATTGCGCAACATTATGCAAAGTTGACATGCAAGTTTAGGCAACTTTGCATTTGCTTGCGCAACTTTGCGCCATTTCCGGCAATTTTGCGCCCATTTCTGGCAATTTTCCGCAACTTCCGGCAATTTTGCGCAACCTTGCACCATTTCCGGCAATTTTGCGCAACCTTGCGCCATTTCCGGCAATTTTGCGCAACCTTGCGCCATTTCCGGCAATTTTGCGCAACCTTGCGCCATTTCCGGCAATTTTGCGCCCATTTCTGGCAATTTTCCGCAACTTCCGGCAATTTTGTGCCCATTTCTGACAATGTTCCGCAACTTCCGGCAATTTTGCGCAACTTTGCGCCATGTCCAGCAATTTTACGCAACTTCGTGCCATTTTCCGGCATTTCTGTGCAATTTTGCGCCATTTCGGGCAATTTTGCGCAACTTTGCACCATTTCAGGCAATTTTGTACAACTTTGCGCCATTTTAGGCAATTTTGCCCAACTTTGCGCCATTTCCAGCAATTTTGTGCAACTTAGCACATTTTCAGGAAACTTTGGAAAAGTTTGCACAATTTAAGGGAACTTTGCACAATATCAAACATTTTTTAGCAATTTTTAGCACCTGCACACAATACAATGCCACTTTGAGCAGGTTTTCAAAATATATTGACTTTTGGTGCCTGCTCTCTTTCATTCGTCTCAAAATCTTATCTTGTATATGATTTCAAATATCAGGACTTTATAATAATACTATTGCATCTTTCCTGTGGTCATGCACTTCTGCCAAACAATCACATAGTTGAACATCATCTTTGAAACTCTGTATTCATACATGTACTTCAGTCACAGAGTATGAGGACACCAAGAATGGTGCAATGTCAGATGTGCATGTATATAAAAGATTTCTTTATTAATTTTTTAATCCTCTAGCCCTCTATAATATTTTGTTCATATCTAAAGGGATCATGGAGAAAATATTAACATTCATGTGGTTCCAAAATCTCCATATATGCAATACGGTAAAGTGGGGGATGATGCTGTGGAACGGATCACCCACCTTTTAAATTCTTTGGGAGATAATTACATGGAACTCTAGCATTAACTAATTAAATATACTATCGCAAATCTAACGATGACATGCAATGCCTGGAGTATTTTATGTGGTACTAGTGAACAAAATAAAAAGACCTGCTTGCAAAAATATTTTGTAATGGAAGAAACAATTTATTATACTTAAAAATGTGATACATGTGATATGACTGCTGGATTTTGTTTACCACCCTTCCTCTAACTGTATTGAACAGTTCGTCGGCATTGTCTCTTAATGACATAAACCAGTTTTGGCAAAATTGATCATGAAGTATAGTAGGGGGGGGGGGGGGGGGTCAGGAAAAAGCATTTATTATAGTGAGATATAACTTCCATAATTACACACATTAAGAAGATTTTTGTGGCACTGAAAATGGAGAATTAAATATTGCTGACTTAGAAGGAACTTTTGTCCTGTGGCCATTTTCACCATTAACACTTGTGTAATAAAACACTCGCCATGAGTCCCTTAAACTATGTGCTTCCTTTAACTTAATCATGGTTAAGAGATTCCCTTAACCCTATGTCCACTGGGGGGGTCAAATTGACCCCCCCCCCCCCCCCCCCGTACAAAAATTTTCTGCTGCCGCGCGACCGCCGCTGATCGCGTGATAATTTTTGGTGACTTTTTTTTTCTTTTGAAATAAATTTTGCGAAAATCCGACCACCGGTCGCGAGGTCACGTGACATTTCGTAAGTGCATGTCTGCCCAAAATTTGGCAAAAACCTGCTTTTCCCATACGTTTGTGTGCAAAGCAGCATATTTCATAAATTGCTCTAAAACACAGCTTTTTCAATCTTCTAGGCCATTTAAAAGATGTTATGTGACTTCACATCAACTAATTTTAGATTAGAAAACAAAAAAAAATCTTAAAAACAAGGAAATACATAAGAAATAAAAACAATAGAATACATAAGAAATTCGGAAAACAATACAATACAAAGAAAATGTTTTGAAATTTGAAAATATTACCATATAATCTTGTTGACAATGCTTCTGGGATACTTTCTGCAAAGAATTAGAATCCAATTATAATTTTTGAAGGAAATATTGATATATTTGTGAATTTTATGAAATTTGATGCACCTCATTTGCATAAATTATAATAATTAAAAAAATTAAGAACTTTTGCGAAAAAAATAATGCAGCGACGTTCTTTTCACGTGTCTTCAGGCTTACTTGAATACTTCCAAACTGAAGTTAAATTACATTCAATTAAAACAGAAAACTAAACATTTCAGGTAATAAAGGAAACATTAAACACAATGATAATGTATACATGTACGTAGACTCCATTTGCTTATGAAGAGAGACATTTGTTTAGCCCTTTTGATTGGGGTGCAATAGGTATACATATACAAATCATCAGAAATCTGCAGTTTTGACAGAAACAAAATGCTTCCTACATGTAGTCAGCTCTACTGTCCCAAACTGGATACATCCTTGAGATCTTTGAAGCATCAGCAACAGATATGGAATACATTATTGCATTTGATTGTAATGTTACTTTAGTTTGAAAGTATTCATTTATAATGGAGTCTTGTACACACATTACCAACAAAATATCAGTATGTGGGGTAACAGTAACTTTGTAAATTGCATTAAAAAGAGTTTTTAAAGGTGAAGAAATAAAATATCATCCTAGATATTTACATGTTATGTTAATACTATACTGACAATTAACATACATAAAAATCAAGTAAAAATATTATTCGTCTGGGGGGCAAAAGCAAGGTTAAAGGAAAGGTCAAAGGTCATAGCACTTTAACTTTCTCCAATAATATGTTTGATACCATTTTTGAATTCCTCTTTGAATTTCATTTTGAATGGTACCAGTTTCACAAAAATTGGTCAACCAGTTCAGACGCATTGTGCCGTTGAAATGGAAGGTCACAACCATTTTTGCCAAAACGAATCAAATAGGGCGGGCCATAGCTCGGAATGGCTTTTTTTTTGTTTCATGGGAAGGTAATGTTAAACTTTATGTGTACCAAATTTGAGCAAATTCTGAGACGGAAGGGTGCAAAATTGCACTTTCATTGGGTGAATTGGCATGGAATGACCCTAGAGCTCCATTATAGATAATTGTATCATACCTTTCTTTGATTTACAGTCCATCACTGGACACCAGAACATAACTGGATTTATTGTCAGTACTTCATAGGTCTTATCGCCATAAACTTTGCCAGTCATGCTCCTGAATCGGTCAAACTCATAAAGGAGAAACGAAGCATCTGTGCTGCAGAGGAGCTTGTTACAATTTTCTGACCATTTTCCATCAGACTTAAGTTCTCTTACTAGTTCTTGGTGGATTTTAGAAGCTGTCACAAGAAAATAAAAATTAGATAAAGGAGTAAGTGAACAGGCTTTGAGCCAGTTTTGTCATTTCGATATCTTTAAAAAATAAACAAAACAAACAAACAAACAAAAAGAAACTAAGGAATATAGGGATTCTTAAATATAAGAAATATACTTTTACACAATACACACACCACTGCTTGTGATACATGTACAGCAGGGACATTGTTTATAAACAGTTTTCCAAATGTAAATCCAGGGGACAATAATTTGATTTGGGCTGGTGTAACTGGGAATTCTGACTCACTTTCATTTGCAAATGCAATAGACCCTATGCATAGAATTTCTGCCCCTACAAGATGCCAGAAAACAATGGTTATATTGAAATGTTGCCTGGTCAACCGATTCCCGGTATCAATGGGTTGTCAACTCTGATGCAAACCAGCGAAATGGTGTACATGACAAGCCATGTCCTCCACGATGGCGGCAATTTCAATTGTAATGCTGTTCCGCATGGTGGAATGCATATAGGGTCTGTAGCGGATACTCCCATAAAAAAAGTCCAATAAAAATTCTGTTAAAAATGAATGGGTCGGCTCATATGGCCTAATATAAATAACAATAGTGGTATATCTATGTGCAATGGCTACCTGATACTGATTTTGGTTGACATGCACAAGCACACTTTACATAGTAGTAAAAACACATGAAATACTGTGGTTACCAGTAGTTTTCTCAAGCCATCACTTCATATGCAAAGGAAGACCCTATGAACAAATCTACTAGACCTTCGTTATCTCATTAAGGCATCAGCATATTTGTGACCATCCACCACAAATCGCTTGTAAAGTCGGCACCGACTTGAGACTAGTTTCTGTTTGTTTTCAGTAGAAGAATTGATTAGGTGTTCTGTACCATAGTGCAATCCCTGGGCATTGTTGATTACGAAGAACGATAAAAGGCAATGGGTGGTAACTGGGTCGGTCATGTATAACATACTTCATTCAATCAATGCAAACAAACGCCCATGGATCACATTATCGTAGAGAACACCTGTTCAATTCTTCCACTGGAAACGAACAGAACCCAGAAACCAGACTCACCTTGGTACCAACTTAACGAGTGATTCGTTGTGGACGGTCACATTTTTGCCATGATCCTCAATAAGGGGCTTTCCCCCTGGAACCCCTGCCAAGTAGCTTTGCCTCCTGGAATGCATAACATTGGACAGAAATTTCATTGCATCTCAGTCCCAACCCCCCCCCCCCCCCACCAATCAAAATCATCATGTCCTAAGCCTATGTACTTCTCATCATGACTAACACTTTTCACAGTTTATATGAAGCGTGTAATTCTAACAATGTTTTATAAAGGTGAAATATTTGTCTCACAAACATTATCACTAAACTTTATCAACCATTCTTAAACACTTTAGTCAGTTCTTGAAATTTCATTGGTTCCTGGCCGTGTTACATACACATGGCTGCAGCATGTGCACGTCTACGCAATGCGCACACGCGCTGCTCGAACCAATTGGAGCCGCATAGTAATAACGGGACTGATCGATTCTAAAGCCCAGGTAATATTTTGTGTAAAAAATGTAAAAATTGCCTAGTCTAAAAGTTAGTCTATTTTTAAAATTAAAACCAATCTTGAATTGAAGTGTTTAAGAATGAGAATAAAGGTATTGTTTTTAGCTGCTGACTTGCATCTATATATCATATAACAAGCGATCGGATTCCATTATTTTTAGCATAGAACCGTTCGGCTACGCCTCACAGTTCTTGATATCGCCTGTGTTATATGAGACGACAGATGCACGTCAGCAACTAAAAACAATACCTTCATTCTCTAATTGACAATAAGCAGCAACAGTTTTTCAGAAGTAACATTATTAGGCCTACTATTTGGATGTCATTACTCATTAGCAACACCTCTTTTGGCACCTACTATTTAGAGCAAACATGATGCAAACTTAACCCGTTTGAAATCTAAACTAATAAAATCAGAGACTCTCTCTTTGTCTGTTCACGAATAGGCTCCTAAACGATGTACTTTCATACTGAACTGACCCCGTACAATGATAGAACAGGTATCTAAGATGTGCAATGGGTAGGTTAGAGTAGGGGGTCAATCGTTTACTATGCAAATAACAAAAAAAAAAATGAATAATAAACAGCTTGGTTGCTATGGCTTGTGCCGAAAGGGTGGGTTGGGTGGTGGCGCGTCGCGTTAATGGGAACACCACCCTTCGTCCAAAGCCCCCCCCCCCCCCCCCCCCCCCGGTTTTGCCGAAAGGGTGCGTTGGGAGCGTTGGGTCGCGTCGCGTTGACTGGAACCCCACCCTTCGTCCAAAGCCCCCCCCCCCCCCCCCCCCCCCCCCCCCGGTTTTGCCGAAAGGGTGCGTTGGTACTTTTTCTTACGTAATATCAAAAGAATTGAATTTATATTTAACCTTCAAACAACCATTTCAAAGAGGCTATCGTCCGGATCGGTTTACACTCTATTACAACTTGGTCTACAGCCAGTTGGTCTAATAGACTGTTTAATATCAGTTGGTCTAATATATACCAGTTGGTCTAGTCATCATTTCGTCCAATTACTGTTTGGTCTAATTGCTATTTGTTGTTTAATATCAGTTGGTTAGATATGAATTCAAAACTCGTCTTTTAACCCTATAAAGCCCAAGGGGGGGGGGGCACATTGTGCCCCCTACCCGATTTTCATTCGCCACTCCTTCGCCCTTAATTCAGTTTTAACCAAATTTGGTGACTTTTCTAAAAATCTTATTCCAAACATTTTGACATATGATTAAGCTATATTTGATATTGCTGGTTGCCATGGCAACAATAAAACTGACAACCATGTCAGTCAGATTTTGCATATTTTTCTGTTCCAATTCCAATTACCCATATTATAATGTATAAAATGGGCGTTTCTTGGCTGAAATTTGCTGAAGGAGCAAAATGTGAAGTAATTATGGCCCTGAAATGTTCTTCCTATTATTTCCTTTGTTTTTCTGTGACAATGCCATAAAACAGTAGATATAATAGAGGTACTTGAAAATAACAGTATTTTCCAAAGATTGCCATTCTATTTTGTGTCATTTTGATTCCTCCACCCAAGTTATACCTCTAATATCATTTGTTTATCACATTATCAATCTGCAAACTTAAAATTCCGATATTATTGGTATATGAAATATGATAACTATATGCATGTACCTATTCCTAACAATACATCACAGGTCTCATAATGTATTTCTTTATTTTGTTATGAATAGCGCCCCCATGTAGTGACCTTGAGAAATTTCGACCATAAAAAATAATGAGCTTTGACTTGCAAATCATTTGTGGCAAATATGAAAAATATTGGTCTATGATAACACATAGTGGGGATAAAGAAATTATACAGAAAAATCATGTTTTTAGCATATTTCCTATGTATTTCTTTATATTTTGGTGAATAGCGCCCTCTATGTGCCACCATGAAAAAAAAAAATCAAGTATGCGGTCATGTAGACTATGAGTTGCTCTACCCATGTGCCGAATGTGACGATGAAACATCAAACAATAACATCAAGATAGCTTGGGCTTTATAGGGTTACATGAGAAAAAGAGAAAAAGTACCAACGCACCCTTTCGGCAAAACCGGGGGGGGGGGGGGTTTGGACGAAGGGTGGGGTTCCAGTCAACGCGACGCGATCCAACGCTCCCAACGCACCCTTTCGGCAAAACCGGGGGGGGGGGGGGGGCTTTGGACGAAGGGTGGTGTTCCCATTAACGCGACGCGCCACCACCCAACCCACCCTTTCGGCACAAGCCGGTTGCTATGCGGTCCTACACATGGATTACGCGTTGCAACATCAGGGTCATGTTATACGCGCGATGACGGTGATGCTCGCGTCAGACGCGAATGCACGGTAACTGCGGCGACGCGTTCACTGTGCACAGTGGCCATGGCCACTGCGAAGCACGGGTACCCGCTAGTTATAATAAAATTGTACATCATGACTTGTTATGTGGAGCAACACTACGGATAATATTTCTTGTTAGGAACGCAAACTAGAGCAACTGTTCTCCAAGCAGAAGTGTCTGAGCATTGAACCAGATAGCCACGAGTGTATATGTTTATGCAGCTGTCATTTGTATGACGCACCTCTTGACCCCCGGGAAAAGTGCGTCATGGTCGCGTCAAGTACCACCAATTTGATGATGCGTGGTACCGTCACGGGAGCAAAATGTCCGTCACATACTGACCCATTATGTGCGTCATAGTCGGTCATTTAACCAGAGTGTGTCAAAAGGTTCGTTAATATAGGCCTACTAATGATGCACAGGATAGAGTGCGTTAGTGTAGGCGTAGTGCACTCGAGGGTATTTACAATTGGGAAACATGCACTACATTGTAAATACCCGAGAGTGAGCTACGCCTACACTAACGCCACGAAATAATCCTGTGCATCATTTGTTTTATAAAATGGGTCGAAAATTCGAAAACTAACATCATTTTTCAGCGTTTTTCACGTACCTTTGTGGATCAAGACGTCCGAAGATGTTCGTCCCAAACTTTTACGCACGTCGCACTCGCGGAAGTCCCGCACATACAGTATAAGTATAATGGGGGGTTGGGTTTCCGGACACCCGCATGAAAACTTACTTATTTTACATAGAATATGCACCCTTTACCTTAAAGACTTGATATAGACTTCTCATATAGGCCTACTAGACAACATACTCTGAAAACGGCGTGAGAATTAACCTGCTAAATCGTTGGATTTGCTCTTCAAAGTGACTCCATGTACGTGTCCGGTCCCATAACGCTTGGTCTACTGTACTGTACAAAGTGTACGTATAGTACATTATAAAATGGGTTCAAGAATGTAGCCAATAGGAAGCGCTGAAATGAGACACACCTCCTTCCTTTACTTCAGTACAACTGCACTGCCTGTAATCCTATGGTAGATTGCCGATCGTCTGTGCGCGCGGCGGCTCCTTTGATGAATTGCATGCATACGCGCACGCGCTGTCAATCCTGTAAACAACTTCTAGTTCGGGCTGCCGGCCGGCCGGCCTGTCATCCCTTGTGCATAACATATGTGGCGTACGTACGTATACTGTACTATACGTACACTTTGTACAGTACAGTAGACCAAGCGTTATGGGACCGGACGCGTACATGGAGTCACTTTGAAGAGCAAATCCAACGATTTAGCAGTTTAATTCTCACGCCGTTTTCAGAGTATGTTGTCTAGTAGGCCTATATGAGGAGTCTATATCAAGTCTTTAAGGTAAAGGGTGCATATTCTATGTAAAATAAGTAAGTTTTCATGCGGGTGTCCGGAAACCCAACCCCCCATTATACTTATACTGTATGTGCGGGACTTCCGCGAGTGCGACGTGCGTAAAAGTTTGGGACGAACATCTTCGGACGTCTTGACCCACAAAGGTACGTGAAAAACGCTGAAAAATGATGTTAGTTTTCGAATTTTCGACCCATTTTATAAAACAAATGATGCACAGGATTATTTCGTGGCGTTAGTGTAGGCGTAGCTCACTCTCGGGTATTTACAATGTAGTGCAACATGCACTCGGCTTCGCCTCGTGCATGTTTCACAATTGTAAATACCCTCGAGTGCACTACGCCTACACTAACGCACTCTATCCTGTGCATCATTAGTATATTATAAAATGGGTTCAAGAATGTAGCCAATAGGAAGCGCTGAAATGAGACACACCTCCTTCCTTTACTTCAGTACAACTGCACTGCCTGTAATCCTATGGTAGATTGCCGATCGTCTGTGCGCGCGGCGGCTCCTTTGATGAATTGCATGCATACGCGTACGCGCTGTCAATCCTGTAAACAACTTCTAGTTCGGGCTGCCGGCCGGCCGGCCTGTCTACGTCTTCCCTTGTGCATAACATATGTGGCGTACGTACGTATACTGTACTTTACGTACACTTTGTACAGTACAGTAGACCAAGCGTTATGGGACCGGACGCGTACATGGAGTCACTTTGAAGAGCAAATCCAACGATTTAGCAGATTAATTCTCACGCCGTTTTCAGAGTATGTTGTCTAGTAGGCCTATATGAGGAGTCTATATCAAGTCTTTAAGGTAAAGGGTGCATATTCTATGTAAAATAAGTAAGTTTTCATGCGGGTGTCCGGAAACCCAACCCCCCATTATACTTATACTGTATGTGCGGGACTTCCGCGAGTGCGACGTGCGTAAAAGTTTGGGACGAACATCTTCGGACGTCTTGACCCACAAAGGTACGTGAAAAACGCTGAAAAATGATGTTAGTTTTCGAATTTTCGACCCATTTTATAAAACAAATGATGCACAGGATTATTTCGTGGCGTTAGTGTAGGCGTAGCTCACTCTCGGGTATTTACAATGTAGTGCAACATGCACTCGGCTTCGCCTCGTGCATGTTTCACAATTGTAAATACCCTCGAGTGCACTACGCCTACACTAACGCACTCTATCCTGTGCATCATTAGTATATTATAAAATGGGTTCAAGAATGTAGCCAATAGGAAGCGCTGAAATGAGACACACCTCCTTCCTTTACTTCAGTACAACTGCACTGCCTGTAATCCTATGGTAGATTGCCGATCGTCTGTGCGCGCGGCGGCTCCTTTGATGAATTGCATGCATACGCGTACGCGCTGTCAATCCTGTAAACAACTTCTAGTTCGGGCTGCCGGCCGGCCGGCCTGTCTACGTCTTCCCTTGTGCATAACATATGTGGCGTACGTACGTATACTGTACTTTACGTACACTTTGTACAGTACAGTAGACCAAGCGTTATGGGACCGGACGCGTACATGGAGTCACTTTGAAGAGCAAATCCAACGATTTAGCAGATTAATTCTCACGCCGTTTTCAGAGTATGTTGTCTAGTAGGCCTATATGAGGAGTCTATATCAAGTCTTTAAGGTAAAGGGTGCATATTCTATGTAAAATAAGTAAGTTTTCATGCGGGTGTCCGGAAACCCAACCCCCCATTATACTTATACTGTATGTGCGGGACTTCCGCGAGTGCGACGTGCGTAAAAGTTTGGGACGAACATCTTCGGACGTCTTGACCCACAAAGGTACGTGAAAAACGCTGAAAAATGATGTTAGTTTTCGAATTTTCGACCCATTTTATAAAACAAATGATGCACAGGATTATTTCGTGGCGTTAGTGTAGTCGTAGCTCACTCTCGGGTATTTACAATGTAGTGCAACATGCACTCGGCTTCGCCTCGTGCATGTTTCACAATTGTAAATACCCTCGAGTGCACTACGCCTACACTAACGCACTCTATCCTGTGCATCATTTGTATAGTATACGTACGTACGCCACATATGTTATGCACAAGGGAAGACAGGCCGGCCGGCCGGCAGCCCGAACTAGAAGTTGTTTACAGGATTGACGGCGCGTACGCGTATGCACGCAATTCATCAAAGGAGCCGCCGCGCGCACAGACGATCGGCAATCTACCATAGGATTACAGGCAGTGCAGTTGTACTGAAGTAAAGGAAGGAGGTGTGTCTCATTTCAGCGCTTCCTATTGGCTACATTCTTGAACCCATTTTATAATAGGACCGTCATGTAATTTTGCGAGGCTTCTTGCATGGTATTGGTATCCCTCCGTAACAGAATAAAACAAACTCGCGATCGCGAGCCGGGCAAATTCACCGGCTCCTGAAAACGCGAAACTGACACAATTTTCATTCAGTTTTATTATAACATACTGATACTCACTTCATTCTCGTATGTCTTCTTTTTCTATCTGATGTCAGACTAAAGGTCTTTTCAGAAGGTTTGAGCACAAATTTGCTCAAAAAACCACACTACCAAACACGATTTGTGATTAAAATCATCACATACAGCCCGCGGCATCGCGAAGCTCGCTATCCTTCAATCGCATTCACTGCTGTAGTGTAGCATCGACCGACCGTCGACCGTGAAATCTGCTGCAAAACCATGTGCGTGATGTGGACCGTGTTGTACATGTATACAGTACAGGCGTACAGTACAGGCGTACATACACGTGTACAGAAGACGAGGCATGGCAGAGCAGAGGCCAGGCCGCGATTATTTTTTCCGTAACCCTAACCTGCCGATCGACACACAAACGATTATGGAACTACTGAGAGTCTTATTCATATTTATGAACAAAATATTTACGTCGATGTAGGGCAATTTGTTAAACAGTTGCAATACTGACAGTCTATTATTAACTTAAAATAGTAAATTCTATTCAAACACTAGCCATATAAACCATGTACCTAACTTAGGGTTTAATAAGGTTCGTGTTTAAATATACGGGCAGGGGCTTCAATCAAGCTGTTTTCGAATCGGGGAAGGGGAGGCGGGAGGTTACGGAAAAAAATTACTGTGGCCATGCCAGGCCGTAGTTTCGCGAAACTAGATATAATAGTTCGAGGACATGCCATAGCAACGTGTAGGCCTATATATCAAAACACGCGTTTCTATGGGATGTCCATGAACTAGGGAACGGTTTTGAGAAATTCGAAGTCATTCGAAGTTGAAGTGGTCTTTTCCTATGCATTTTTAGGTGATCCGAGTATCCTCTCGAATCACCTTCTGTATCTGTACGGATTCTTTCTTTCTTTCTTTCTTCTTCTTCTTCTTCTTCTTCTTTCTTTCTTTCTTTATTTCTCCCCAAAAGTTGTGCAGAGGTTAGCTCAGAAAGTGATATGCCTATCAAGTTCATACTTATACCATGTATGTATCGTGTCCCAAAGACGACAGATCTAGTTATTTTTTGTTGTTGTTCATATCTCAAAAATTCGATTTCTTATTTTTTTTCAACTGGTATTTGGGAGTCTTGTAATATATTTAAAATGTTGATAGAAATTTCTGAATATATTCAGAAAGTAGGCCTACGCCTAGGCGCCTACTGTTTGGATAAACGGTAAACATAGTCTACGTTCGATACGAAGAAATCATTACGTCTTTCACTTGAGGAAAAACATACAAAACAAACAAACAAACAAAAAACACGTACGAACGAATGTTGATAGCCAAAACCAGGGAGGTGGAAGAAAGACCTCCCTGGCCAAAACTTTGATAAGTAATAAGCAGTTATGATGAGCGTGAACTGAAATTAATTGTCACGATTTTGCTGTCTAACCAGGTGATGACTGCATCTCATTGAACCTACTCGTAGTGAATTTCTCTGGGCATACGAGACCTTTTTATTTCTGTGATTGCATTTTTAATTGACTGATTAATCGATCTTTTTTTTTTTTAGTGTTCAGGGAACATAAGATATTCGATCAAGTACACTATATTCGACTGTTTGATGTTTCCTACTATGCGCCAAAAGAAAGGCTATAGAATCACGATATTTTTGCAATGATTCCTTTAATTCAACTAATGAGCTGGTTCTTCGATCGATATTTCCAGGATATTTACACGCTGTTTATTCCAGCGCGCGCATTCTTTCGTCTGGCACGCACCTGGGTGTGGCACCTGCTTTTGTGGAAATTTCCACAAGGGGAGAGAGGTGGGGTGTCAAGTTTCTTATCGAGCCGAAGAGACTGCATGTAACACAATCTCTTCGCTCTGATTTATTGTCATTCGTGCTTTCCCCTTATTCTTTGCTGATGTTGGTAAAATCAGACAACTTGTCTAAAATTTGTCACAAATTTTCTTTAGGTATGGAAGAAGAGAAAGGGGAAAGGAAAAGAGAAAAAAAGAGGAAAGAAGAAGAAGGCCAAGGGGAAGGAAGAACCTGGGGTGTTAAGTTGGATTGACATTTTCGGGGGAATTGGCGACTGTGACCTCTAAAGTCTCTAACAACATGTTAGAGGTCATTTTTAGTGTTTGGGTTAACTGGGGGGGGGGGGGGGGGAACATTTCTGATGGGGGAAATGCCTCATAACCCCCCCCCCCCCACCCTCTCACTCTCTCTCTCTCTTTAACTTATGTGAATTTTAACACTTCAATCTATCTTTTAGGCCCGTGAAGATTAAACCTAGCAGAATTAGATTATTATCCATAATCATATAGATCTAGGCCTTA
Source organism: Diadema antillarum (assembly GCF_040938485.1). Taxonomy (NCBI): domain Eukaryota; kingdom Metazoa; phylum Echinodermata; class Echinoidea; order Diadematoida; family Diadematidae; genus Diadema; species Diadema antillarum. The sequence continues at coordinate 610,124 of NW_027271673.1, forward strand.
CAAAGAAATACAGTGTCACTCACGTCGTTACAAGTCGCGACGACGTGGAATCGGGGAAATCTCCACCGACTCCCGTCCTCAGATTTAGAAGACGACCCGAGGGTAAGAATTTGAGACGTCACCTCGTACTAAGCTTGACGTTCGGTCTGGCGTTAGAAAGCTGCCTAATGCAATGAAAAACCCCCACCCCATTCCTAAATAATCCAAACTGCCTTTAGAGCCACGTTCTATTACAACCACAACACACAAAAAAATGTAAATAAAAACAAACACAAAACAATAAATAAATATATATTTTTTTAAATTGTTCCAAATTCGAATAGACTAATAGTAATATAAATCTTAGGGCTTACCTTTATATCAGATGCCATGTACATGGCTTCCTGTGTTATCTTGTTCCGGTAACATGTGGGTTATGAAATTATAATCATCATGATTTAAAAAAAAAAATTGATCAAATGGAATTATAAACACTTTAAAATTAAAGAAATCGCGTAAATCAGAAATAATTTGTTTTATGTGTTTATCATTAATAATGATCAAGTCACTTGGTCTAATATCTAAATGAGACTCCATGAGTTTCTTCAGCAGTGGGCTCGCTTTTGACGACATATTTTTGTATCTTGACTCGACTCGACTATACAGTATTCGACTTGAGAAAAAGAATGAAGATGGCGTATCGATATCTCTTGTGAATATCGATACAGACCTCATTTTAACTTTCAACCAATGAAACAGCCGCAAATTTGCAAAGAATCGTTTTTCAAGTAGTTCAAGTTTTGACACGTCCGGCGCACCATGAATCGAAATGACGTCATCTCTTAGTTTGTTTGGGTTTTATCCTTCGATCTCTAACCACTGGATATAGCATAGTACCAAAGACGCTTAATTGAAAAGACTGGGAACTGCGCGATTTTCATGTACAAAACAAATGGACAGCGCGCGGTCATCAAGCGTGCTAATTAATTCATACGCGGGTATACTCAGTCGCACTTGGTGGGTAGTTTCTCAGTTATAGTGGTACGCAATTATACTAATGATGCACAGGATAGAGTGTGTTAGTGAAGGTGCGGCGCGCTCGAGAGTATTGACAATGGTGCGACATGCACGAGGCGCAGCCGAGTGCATGTTTGCAACCGTTGTCAATACTCGAGAGTGAGCCGCACCTTCACTAACGCCACGAAATAATCCTGTGCATCATTAGTTTTATAAAATGGGTCGAAAACTAACAGCATTATTCACGTACCTTTGTGGGTCAATACCAGTCAGCTACATGTAGCACTTGCTCAAAAGTCAAGATGTCCGAAGATGTTCGTCCCAAACATTTACGCACGTCGCACTCGGAAATCCCGCACACTAAGTACTGTACGTACGTACGCCACGTACTGTTATGCACAAGAAAGGCCGCCGGCTGTTGTGGCAGCCCGCGGCCCGAACTAGAAGTTGTTTACAGGATTGACAGCGCGTATAGTAGCGCGTGACGCACTTGTAACAACTGATTGAGTGCGCACTGCTAGTGTAAAACATTGTGACGTACGTCAGGCCAGGGAGGTGGAAGAGAGACTCTTCTTAGTGCTTACCTGAAGAAAATAATGCACGCACACGTGACTCATTTCAGCGCTTCCAATTGGCTACATTCTTGAACCCATTTTATAATATACTAATGATGCACAGGATAGAGTGTGTTAGTGAAGGTGTGGCGCGCTCGAGAGTATTGACAATGGTGCGACATGCACGAGGCGCAGCCGAGTGCATGTTTGCAACCGTTGTCAATACTCGAGAGTGAGCCGCACCTTCACTAACGCCACGAAATAATCCTGTGCATCATTAGATTTATAAAATGGGTCGAAAACTAACAGCATTATTCACGTACCTTTGTGGGTCAATACCAGTCAGCTACATGTAGCACTCGCTCAAAAGTCAAGGTGTCCGAAGATGTTCGTCCCAAACATTTACGCACGTCGCACTCGGAAATCCCGCACACTATAAGTACTGTACGTACGTATAAGAGTATACGTACGCCACGTACTGTTATGCACAAGAAAGGCCGCCGGCTGTTGTGGCAGCCCGCGGCCCGAACTAGAAGTTGTTTACAGGATTGACAGCGCGTATAGTAGCGCGTGACGCACTTGTAACAACTGATTGAGTGCGCACTGCTAGTGTAAAACATTGTGACGTACATCAGGCCAGGGAGGTGGAAGAGAGACTCTTCTTAGTGCTTACCTGAAGAAAATAATGCACGCACACGTGACTCATTTCAGCGCTTCCACTTGGCTACATTCTTGAACCCATTTTATAATATACTAATGATGCACAGGATAGAGTGTGTTAGTGAAGGTGCGGCGCGCTCGAGAGTGTTGACAATGGTGCGACATGCACGAGGCGCAGCCGAGTGCATGTTTGCAACCGTTGTCAATACTCGAGAGTGAGCCGCACCTTCACTAACGCCACGAAATAATCCTGTGCATCATTAGTTTTATAAAATGGGTCGAAAACTAACAGCATTATTCACGTACCTTTGTGGGTCAATACCAGTCAGCTACATGTAGCACTCGCTCAAACGGTGTCCGAAGATGTTCGTCCCAAACATTTACGCACGTCGCACTCGGAAATCCCGCACACTATAAGTAATGTACGTTCGTATAAGAGTATACGTACGCCACGTACTGTTATGCACAAGAAAGGCCGCCGGCTGTTGTGGCAGCCCGCGGCCCGAACTAGAAGTTGTTTACAGGATTGACAGCGCGTATAGTAGCGCGTGACGCACTTGTAACAACTGATTGAGTGCGCACTGCTAGTGTAAAACATTGTGACGTACGTCAGGCCAGGGAGGTGGAAGAGAGACTCTTCTTAGTGCTTACCTGAAGAAAATAATGCACGCACACGTGACTCATTTCAGCGCTTCCACTTGGCTACATTCTTGAACCCATTTTATAATATACTAATGATGCACAGGATAGAGTGTGTTAGTGGTGCGCCTCGTGCATGTCGCACCATTGTCAATACTCTCGAGCGCGCCGCACCTTCACTAACGCCACGAAATAATCCTGTGCATCATTAGTTTTATAAAATGGGTCGAAAACTAACAGCATTATTCACGTACCTTTGTGGGTCAATACCAGTCAGCTACATGTAGCACTCGCTCAAAAGTCAAGATGTCCGAAGATGTTCGTCCCAAACATTTACGCACGTCGCACTCGGAAATCCCGCACACTGTAAGTACTGTACGTACGTATAAGAGTATACGTACGCCACGTACTGTTATGCACAAGAAAGGCCGCCGGTGTAGCGGCAGATAGCGTTCCGCGGCGTTTTTTGTTCTAGAACAGTATCCGCCGGCAGTTATCGTTTCAATCGGCAGTTATCGTTCCGACATGGGCTGAAATCTGCCGCGATTAGTGACGGCAGATACTGTACAGCGGCGGATTTTGTACGTACAGGCTACTACGTTGTAATAGCGTTGCTTAACCTGCCGCGTGCACGTGATCTTCGTCAGGGACTGTGTCGAAAGAGTTCCGCGCTGCGCGGATTAGGTTCCAAGTGGCTACTGCAGCCATTTTAGTAAGCAAAATGCTGCATGAATCGTCACGAGATGGAGTGAATTCTGCCTCCCTATGAATACACAACAGGGCGGACTTATTCCTCTCTTTGAATACGTTACAGGGACTCACGGTTGACATTTTTATAATCTGTTGATATTTTTATAATCTGCGGACATTTTAGTAGGCAAAGTGCTGCATTCACCTGGGCATGATACCTGCACCATGTGCACTGGAGTGAATTCTGCCTCCCTTTCATTTTCTCGTTTGAGGGGGAGCCGAGGGGAGGGGGTGGGGGAGGGAGGGGGAGGGATCATAATGCTATTCAAAAGCATATATCTATAAGATAATTTCTCGCATGGCTACGAAAAAAAAAGATACGTGCGGACCAGAGCTAGCTGTTGTAACCTCGGAATACCGGTCTGGAGTGTAAGTGGAGGCAGCGAAACAGCAGCAGCGAGGGGCGGAAGCAGCAAATATAGAGTTATTGTACGTGAAACTCGAAATGGAAGCAGCGAACAAGCAGGGGCGCATTGGCAGAATCAGCGAAAAGAAGAAACCACAGTGAGAAGCAACGATAGTAACGATACCTGCGCTTCAGAACAGTATCCGCCAGTGTTAGGACACGATCTGCCGGCGGATACTGTTTTAGAACAAAAAAAAAAACGCCGCGGAACGCTATCTGCCGCTACACCGGCTGTTGTGGCAGTCCGCGGCCCGAACTAGAAGTTGTTTACAGGATTGACAGCGCGTATAGTAGCGCGTGACGCACTTGTAACAACTGAGTGCGCACTGCTAGTGTAAAACAATAGCCGGGTTCACACGTACAAATTAGCGGGATGACGATCGCGATGCTTATCCCGAGTTTTTTGGCGAGCGTCCACACGTACCAAATTAGCGGGATGGCGATCGCGATCGGTAGGCCTATCCCGCTAATTTGGCGAGCGTCCACACGTACCGAATTATCCCGCTAATTGCCGATAGAGACAACAACAAAGCCTGCAAACTGGGTCACACAGCGCCCTTCTCTAGCCGGGTTCACACGTACAAATTAGCGGGATGACGATCGCGATGCTCATCCCGAGTTTTTTGGCGAGCGTCCACACGTACCAAATTAGCGGGATGGCGATCGCGATCGGTATCCCGCTAATTTGGCGAGCGTCCACACGTACCGAATTATCCCGCTAAGTGCCGATAGAGACAACAACAAAGCCTGCAAACTGGGTCACGCAGCGCCCTTCTCTATCACTGCTTGCGCGCACTTACCTTTGTCCATTGTCTTTTACGCGTCAGTGGTGTGGTTCGCGCGCTGTTGTTATTGTTCTCCAAAGAGGTGAAGGACCTCTTCGCAGAGGCCTCGCTGTTGTGATGTGCGCATTGCATGATGGGATGTAAAAACTCGAGATTGTAATCCCGACCGTTCACACGTACCAGCGCGCGGCCAATTATCCCGCTAATTGACGAACCAGCGCAAGATTTCTTGGGATTAGCATCGCGATGCTTATCCCGCTAATTTTCGGGTTTTTTCTGTCCACACGTGCAAAAAACTAGGGATGACGATCGCGATGCAAATCTCGAGATTTGTATCCCGCTAATTGGTGTACGTGTGAACCCGGCTTCTGTCACTGCTTGCGCGCACTTACCTTTGTCCATTGTCTTTTACGCGTCAGTGGTGTGGTTCGCGCGCTGTTGTTGTTGTGCTCCAAAGAGGTGAAGGACCTCTTCGCAGAGGCCTCGCTGTTGTGATGTGCGCATTGCATGATGGGATATAAAAACTCGAGATTGTAATCCCGACCGTTCACACGTACCAGCGCGCGGCCAATTATCCCGCTAATTGACGAACCAGCGCAAGATTTCTTGGGATTAGCATCGCGATGCTTATCCCGCTAATTTTCGGGTTTTTTCTGTCCACACGTGCAAAAAACTCGGGATGACGATCGCGATGCAAATCTCGAGATTTGTATCCCGCTAATTGGTGTACGTGTGAACCCGGCTATTGTGACGTACGTCAGGCCAGGGAGGTGGAAGAGAGACTCTTCTTAGTGCTTACCTGAAGAAAATAATGCACGCACACGTGACTCATTTCAGCGCTTCCAATTGGCTACATTCTTGAACCCATTTTATAAATCCAATTAATGTACAATACAAATGGACGCGTGCGCAATCACCCATATATTGCGCAGTGAAACTTAATCATGGCAAGGCGCGTGATCAATAAATTCGACGCAACTGATTGGTGATTGATGCGCTTATTTCTTTTGTCACTGATTGTGTTTTGGCGTATTGTGGCATTGCCTATTTTTCATGTACACGAATTAATCCTTATTTTTCTAAAATATTTTGTTACGATTCAAGCACTTTATATCACAAAAATCGTGTATAATTTTAAAATCTTTTAAAGATAATATTAACACCATTTATCTTATAAATAATCAATGCTTGCGGGCGGACTGAGTTGTGTTCTTAGCTCTGTGATTATAGTTCTGCCCGATCAGTCAGGCGCAAGATCGATTTACCGATCTTATGGAAAAGAATGGTTTTTGGCTGTTTTCAATCACCCGCCGCGTGATGGCGTAGAGATCGTGCTACATAGACTCTACGCAGTCGTTTATTCAAAACAACCAAAAACATCAAAATTATTAATCGATCTGCACGCAAGAATGATAGGAGTTGCGTATACGTGAACGGGTGACATGGTAACTTCATTCTCACACACACACACACACACACACACACACAAACACACACACATGCACAGAATATTTCTCAGTATAGTTTCTTTTTGAAGGTATTGCAGTTTTGTTACGTTATTAGTAGTATACACACACGCACACACACACACATACATACATACATACATACACACAAACACACATATTTTTAGTGTCTCAATATGTAGCGCTTTTATTCTAAGACAATGCAGTTCCATTTCGCGATTACTATGGTCCAAAAACTACCTGGCCTGATGTGCATGCTTGGTGGGGGGGGGGGGGGGGGGGGTCAAGCAGGAGAAGCAAACCCCATAATTTGAAAACCAAACAGGGTGTTGACCCATACGCAGAGCGGGAGATGTTTTTAGTACCGTTTTAGAATGTTTTCCCCTGCTCGTTTGTCATAATTCAATTGCATATCTTGGTATATAAGAAATCAAAACAAGAACAATTACATAATCTTACCCCCCGGTTCAATAGAGGGGTTTCGTAATGTCAAATTTTATGCACACACCTTTGTTAAATTTCGATAAGCAAACATTTGTTCACCTGATAACAAACAATAACATTGTAATGGATGGAATGATCGTCACCCGCTGTGAATGTTGCTATAGGTTTGACAAGCTACAATGTTTGTCCGACTTGGCAATACTAATGTATGCAGTTCGCCTTCTGACTATTGTGATGTGGTTGTATTTGACAGGTGAATACATAGTTTGTCTACATTACCAAATCATCTATTCTGCTCCACCCCCCCCCCTTCTACTCTATGTCTCTGAGCTTCACGATAAGATGTTACATTGATAAACATTAGCGAGTTGCAACCCAACTGATAACAAACAATACCCTTACCAGATTGCGTTATTTGACAAAGCGCCTGTTCGAACACGTCTATAAGGAACGGTTCGTTCAAATCTTCAAAAATATCGAGCCTAATTACGTATTCCAGTGGAAATTCTCAAAAATGTCATGGCTCATTTTCTTTTATATTAACAGAGAAGTATCATTATGTATTCTTCATGATTCATGCGCTTTGTAAAAAATATTGAGCCATGACATTTTCCGTAAATATTTTTTGAAAAACGGTACTGCAAACCAAACATTTGTTGGCCATAGGTATAACACGCAACGCATCGCAAAGCATGACGGGACTAAGGTTTATGTATTATTCATCAGGCCCCAAAACAACCATAAACCGTTCTTTTGGGGAAGAACGGTATTTCGATCTTGTGCCTGACTGCCGATTGCGGTCCAAATGTGCTTGCTCCATGCATACTGCACGCTTTCCTATCTTGTTAACTCTTTGATAGTACCAAAGATATTAGAGTTAACAAGATAGGAAAACGCACAGAATGTACGGAGCAAGCACATTTGGACCTCATTTGGGGAAGGGAGAAGAATTAAAGTGGAATTTTGTGAGAAGTTAACCCGTTGAAGACGAGTCCCGGGTATAATCGGGCTGGGGTCATAAGAATTGCGTGTAATAGCAAAATCAGCTCGTCTTCAACGGGTTAATGGAACTTAGTAGGGTGGAACATCCTATTACCGGACGCTTTTCTTTGTGGCTTTGAATTCCGTACTCATAGAGTGAAATTTCGGCTAAAAAACAACACCACTTATTCACAGACTCATGGAAATTACGAATTCAGCCAACTTACGTCATTTCTTCGTTCCAGTTTTTAGAAAATATGCTTCAAACATACCCCTCTAAAAATAGTGGTTTTTTGCGCGGTGCAAAATCGCATTGTATTACCGGACGCTATTTTCGTAATCGAATAATCGAGGTCTTTCGCACCTAATCCTTGCACCAGAATCACAATTCATCCCACAAATCACCATACACATTCTCACCGAGCGGATGACACACAAAAAAATCTGCAAATGAAGCTCAAATTTCGTATTTTACAGTAAAATGTCTGTCTTGACCATTTCGAGCAGTTCACGCAATAAAACCTTGTGAGAAATCGACAACTGGTTAGAGTATACGTGCTTTGTCTATGGGAGCTGCACGCGCGGGTGATGAGTTGCGTGCCCCTTAGCGCACAACTATTCCGCATCGTTCGCGTTTGAGGACGATAGCTACAATTTTTCCGATATTGATCAGTGAACTTTTGGTTCTAATAGAATCTTCAGCATTTTTCCTGTATGTGAGTGGGATTTCATAGAATTTCAGTCGCGAAATGTGATTCAAACATGCATAAATATTAACTATAAACAAGGTACGGGTCACTCAACTATAAATTTGAGGTAAAATGTGAATTTTTTTCGTTTTTTTTTTTACATTTTTATGTGGCGTTTTTTGCGATTTCGGTCCACACAAAGTTCTGTGAGGCTAATCTACGAAGTCTCGCGCGTACAGAATGTCATTAGTACGCAAAAATGTGCGTGTCCGGTAATACCATGGTGTCCGGTGACACCATGCTTGCCCCTACAATTTTATGTGACTTTGTGAACCTTTGCGCAATTTTGCATAACTTTGTGAAAAGTTAATGTAACTTTGTACAACTTTGCGCAATTTTTTGCAACTTTGTGAGAAGGTCATGCAACTTTGTACAACTTTGCACATTTTTGTGCAACTTCGTGAGAAGTTTATGCAATTTAGTGCAACTTTGTACAATTTTGCGCAATTTAGTGCAACTTTGTACAATTTTGCGCAATTTTTAGTGCAACTTTGTACAATTTTGCGCAATTTAGTGCAACTTTGTACAATTTTGCGCAATTTAGTGCAACTTTGTACAATTTTGCGCAATTTAGTGCAACTTTGTACAATTTTGCGCAATTTAGTGCAACTTTGAGAAAAGTTTGTGCAACTTTGTACAATTTTGCGCAATTTAGTGCAACTTTGAGAAAAGTTTGTGCAACTTAGTACAATTTTGCGCAATTTAGTGCAACTTTGAGAAAAGTTTGTGCAACTTTGTACAATTTTGCGCAATTTTGTGCAACTTTGTGAAAAGTTTATGCAACTTTGTACAACTTTGCGCAATTTTGAGCAACTTTGTGAAAAGTTTATGCAATTTTGTACAATTTTGTGCAACTTTGGTCAATTTTGTCAATTTTTGGCAACTTTTGTCAATTTCCACTGTGACATGGGGCCTGAGGGAGAAGGGGAAAGCAAAATGGAATGACAATAGTTCCGGTCACTACAGTACAGGCATGCTCTGTCTGCATACGCTGAATGTCTACACTCACACACACACACGTACACACACACACGCACCATGGAGCTACATGGCCCATGCCAAAACCAAAACAATCTCCTCCTCTCGCGGTGCCCCCCCCCCCCCTCCTGTGGCGCTGTGGCGATGACTGATGCTTAGATTAGGCCAGGGTCAAGAAACAGGTGTTTTATATCTTTGACTTTAAGTCATTGATTGCCAAGATATGCACTGGCATTATTTACTGGGGTGTAGCCTCTTCAAACGAGAGATTTGCGTCATGGAAATCGGGTTAGAAATGGCGAAGGAGTAGCATTTTGTAGCAAAATGTACAATATAGATCAAAGGTCAAGGTCAAAGGTCACAACTGAAATTCTGTGTGCAAGTTTCAATGCTCCCATGTAGTGCTATCATATAAAGCAAACGGAATCAAAATTGGCCCATAAATGACAGAGAAGTAGCAAATTGAACATTTTGATCACACACGGACGCACACACGGACACACACACGGACACACACACACGTACGGAGCCCGTTTCATAGTCCCTAGCTCGAACTCGTTCGGCGGGGACAAATAACGAATTGAAATTGAAATTATATTAGGGAGAGCATTACAGCAAATCCATAGTATCTCTGCGAGCCGACATGGTTCTTTTTTAATGTATATGAATGTCATATCGGGGACGGGTGTGATATAAAAGAATATTTTGTTGTATGAAAGACTGTGGCATAGTGGATAAGACTCCCGACTCTCGATCGGAGGACCCGAGTTCGAATCCCACCCAGTGCTTACGTCCTTGGACAAGATGTTTTTACCTACTATGTCCCTCTCGACCCAGCTGTATGAATGGGTACCTGGTAATACTAGGGTAATGATTAGATGGGCCCTCTGGTAGAACAGTGGCAACACTGAAGAGGATACCCTGGGTAAATAAGACATTATTATTATCATTATTATTATTATCATTATTATAATTATTATCACTATTATTACTATTATTATTATTGTTATTATTATCATTGTTATTATCATTATTATTATTATTACTATTATTATTATTATTATTATTAATATAGATGTTAATATTATCATTACAAACCTGTGGGAACAATTTTTTTCCTATATGCTTCCAAAACATGTTTGACAAAACATAGATATCATCCAATTTCAGAACATAAACCGTTGAAATGAATCAGGAGTTTGCATAAATTCTTACAGTCTTCGTTTGCATAATCAATTTGGATATACCAAAACTTTTCCATATGACATTGGAGTATACTATAAAGGCAACAGCTAAGTAACGATGTGATCATTACAGTTGTTATTCATAACATTTTTATTTAATCCACTCTTATCTTTAATGACAAACCCTCAGTCTTCATCTATTATCATAGATAATTCACTGATCAACATTAGGTTACGTACTTTGTAGATACCTAAAGTTTGTTTTGCCAATTTTCAGCGATAATTGTCACAGTTAAGCCAAGATGATATTTTCTGCAATTTCAAATACTATCTGAACAAGATTATAATTCATTATTATTAGAAGTTATATGTAGTGTAATCCGCAAACAAAATAAAGCTAAAAATCGAGGATGCATTCTTATACTATCATTTACACATGAAATAAAAGGAAATGTGGTAATAATGATTATAAAAATACAATATCTTCTTCGTTAGTGTGTAAGGGAGAATATCTTCCCGAAGACGTTTGTTATTCCCACTAGGTTTGTTAATCCGAGAATGGAATATGGTTCGTTATTCCGAAGGTTTATTATTCCGAAACACATACATTCCATAGATATCTAGACACTCGTTAATCTGAGAATGAAAGGTGGTTCGTTAATCCAAGCATTTGTGGCGTTATTCCGAAGGCTCGTAATTTGGAATAAAATTCGTTATTCCGATTGTTTGTGTATATCTAACAATGTAATATTCGGAATTAGGACATTTTTTTTTTCCATTTCGGATTAACAAACCTTCACAAAAAAACGAACCTCATTTCACTTTCGGATCAGCGAATTATCGGAATAATGAACCTCATTCCATTTTCGGAGTAACGAACCTTCGGAACAACGAACTGTAACCACCCCCCCCCCCCACACACACACATAAACCCGTTTGGTTTTTGCAAATATAGGTATTAGATTTTCAAATATTACAGCTTATATCTTATCTAAACAGGTAAATTATCTCTGACGAGCAGTTTCTTTCGATTACACCTGTGGGACTCTGCTTTATTCTGCCTTGACATTACATAGTTTATACATGTATTCTCATCTTTTAACATGTGTCCTATAAAGTTCTGAGGATTGTCGCAGATAGGGTCCTTCCAGTTCTGCATGTAATTGATAAAAGTGTATATTTCAATCATGACTGCATAATTACACGATTTTGTATCTAGTCGTCACTCCAGATCCATTCGTCATCTACATCTACAGAAGGTTCACTTCTTTTGGCCGCAGAGGGCTGCTGATTTTTGTTGCTGCCTTACCAGCAATCGCCATATCGGCATCCAGTTTCATCAGTGACAGCATCCAGCTGGTAGTATGTCTCGCGGCCACAGGTAGGATTCAGGCTCAATTCTCTTTTCATAACCTGCCATCATTTTCGCCCATCACGTGCATAAAATTTCATTTCAATAGTTTGATGCAGTAGTGTTTGATCCCCGGGTGCGTTTACAGCTGTAGATTTGCTCAGTTATGTGTATCCAACCATGTTCTCTTTGACAATTTAGAAGTTTTACGCGAAAATGAATGAAACTTCACAATTTCATGACATTTGTTCCATTACATGTTTTTCCCATGCAAAAAAAAAAAAGAAAACGAAAAAAAAAAGATGCTGGTGAAGAATACTTCTTCAATGACTTATCATCCTTATGTAACGTATACACTGTCCTATCTGCGACCACGACACGGTAACATTATGGCTAATGTCTCTGTGGGATTTGACCAATGATGCGTACAACGATCTACACTTTCTTACGACATGAACTGTCTCGACGTTAATCCCCCCTATATTTCCGTTACCCTTTTTCACTTTCTTTTCCTTTCCATATTTGTTTCCTCCTTCTCATTTTTCTCTTTTTACTCTTTGTAGCCGTGAGCTCAGACCCTTCTTCCCCCTTTTCTTCTGAGGTGCCCACATGGTACAAATATAATTATTTGATTGGGCATCTCCCTTTCTTTTGCGCAAAATATAGGACCTATATGTCGGTACATAGGCCTGTGTACTGATCATGAACATTTGTTTATTCTGTTTATCAATGACGGTGTTATCTGATGTATAGTTTTCTAACTATCAAGGATCAAAAGTGGGAAGTGTGTGTGTGTGTGTGTGTGTGTGTGTGTGTGTTTGTAATACCTATAGTACATCCCATCTCCAACAGTGATATCACGTTGATCCCATTTTTTTCCCTTGCTGGCCCGAAGCGGGATTGCTGATACCGGCTGAACATGATGAAGACGCAATATAAAATCTGTCAAGGCATTCACGTCAATCACAACCTGTCACGTTTGCCCATCCAGTCCCCCAGGGTAGTCTGACGTCCATCCCGTTAATAGTTCACGGTTGCCCGAAGCGTGCCTGCCGAAGCCGTGGGGCGCAGTGGGAAGCGTATGCACTGTACCGTATGTCCCCCCCCCCCCCAAAAAAAAAAAAAAAAAAAAAAAAATACAACGGGACCCTCCGCAATGATAACTAAAATAGTGAATCAATCCAAACACAATTTCAGGGTAAGAAACTATAACTCATTACCCACATCTTACAGAAAACCCCATTCGATTTGCTTCAGTGGTTGGGGAAAAGTAGGGAATTTGTGGAGCATGTCAGGAATCTCTTCCCTCCAAGTTCTGCCTATTGTGTTCACACACAAGAGTATCCAAGTGCTAAACTTTGAAGAATCAGACTCATGACATGCTTTGCAATAATCCACGTTTCTCCGTGACCGTTTAACCGAATTCAGGGGCGTCACCAGCTTTTTTTCAAGGGGGGTGCGTTTTGACACTAAATGTTTACGAGATTTTTTGGACAGACATTTGGAATACAGGAAGCTCTCAATCCCTAGACTTTTACTGTTTTTTGAGGGAAACCAAGCGGGGAAAGGGCACCGGCGCACCGATAGCTAGGATTTCATCTTTTTTTTTTTTTTTTTTTTTTTTGGGGGGGGGGGGGGGGGGGGGGTAGTATGCGAGGGAGCGAGCAAGGGTGGGGGGAGGGTGTGGAAGTGCCGGAGAGGGTTGTACCACTTATAAATGGATTATAGAATGACGGTGTGAAACGACAAATTACTTCCAGCGATATCAGGGGAACGGCATAACGACTACATGCGAGCGAGCGGAGCGAGCGAGCTTGAAAATGTTGACATTTTTTTTACAGTCCAAAAACTGCCGTTTGTAGCCATATTTTTTGCTTTGTAAATTAAGGGGGCGCACCGGGCGCAACGGCTGGCAATTACTGGCAGCAACATCAGGTGAATGGCATTATGATTAAATGCGAGCGAGCAATGAGAGCGAGCTTTGAAATTTTGACATTTTACAGTCCAAAAACTGCCAATTGGAGCCATATTTTTTCGCTTTGGTAATAAAGGAGGGGTGGGGCGCAACGGGCGCAACTGCCGGTAATTACTGGCAGCAACATCAGGAGAATTGCATAACAATTAAATGCGAGCGAGCGAGCTTGAAAATTTTGACATTTTACAGTCCAAAAACTGCCGTTTGTAGCCGTATTTTTTTTTTTTTTTTTTTGCTTTGGAAATTAAGGGGGGGGGGGACGCACCGCGCGCAACTGCTGGCAATTATTGGCAGCAACATCAGGTGAATGGCATAACAATAATGCGAGCGAGCGAAGAGAGCGAGCTTGAAAATTTTGACATTTTACAGTCCAAACACTGCCATTTGGAGCCATATTTTTTTCGCTTTGGAGATAAAGGAGGGGTGGGGGCGCAACGGGCGCAACTGCCGGTAATTAGTGGCAGTAACATCAGAAGAATTGCATAACAATTAAATGCGAGCGAGCGAGTGAGCGAGCTTGAAATTTTTGACATTTTACAGTCCAAAAACTGCCGTTTGTAGCCGTATTAGTTTTGCTTTGGAAATTAAGGTGGCGCACCGGGCGCATCTTACTGCTGGCAATTACTGGCGGCAACATCAGGTGAATGGCATATCAATTAAATGCGAGCGAGCGAAGAGAGCGAGTTTGAAAATTTTGATATTTTACAGTCCCAAAACTGCCAATTGGAGCCATATTTTTTCGCTTTGGAAATAAAGGAGGTGTAGAGGGGCGCACCGGGCGCAACTGCCGGCAATTACTGGCAGCAACATCAGGAGAATTGCGTAACAATTAAATGCGAGCGAGCGAGTGAGCGAGCTTGAAAATTTTGACATTTTACAGTAAAAAACAAACAAACTGCCGTTTGAAGCTATGTTTCTTCGCTTTAGACTTTAAGGGGGCGCATCGGGCGCAACTGCTGGCAAATACTGGCAGCAATATCAGGAGAGCATAATGATTACATTCGAGCGAGCGGAACGAGCGAGCTTTAAAATATTACATTTTACAGTCCAAAAACTGTCGTTCTTTTCTTAGCAATATTTTTTTCGCTTTGGAAATTAAGGGGGGAGGGGCACCGGGTGGAACTGCTGGCAGTTACTGGCAGCAACATCAGATGAATTGCATAACGATTAAATGCGAGCGAGCGAAGAGAGCGAGCTTGAAAATTTTACATTTTACAGTCCAAAAACTGCCGTTCTTAGCCATATTTTTGCGCTTTGGAAATTAAGGGGGGCGCACCGGGCGCAACTGCAGGCAATTACTGGCGCAACATCAGAAGAATGGCATAAAGATTAAATGCGAGCGAACGGAGCGAGCGAGCTTGAAATTTTTGACATTTTACAGTCCCCAAATTGCCGTTTGTAGCTATCTTTTTTGCTTTGGAAATTAAGGGGGGCGCACCAGGCGCAACTGCTGGCAATTACTGGCAGCAACTTCAGGAGAATGGCATTACGACTAAATGCGAGCGAGAGGAGCGAGCGAGCTTGAAAATTTTGACATTTTACTGTCCAAAAACTGCCGTTTGAAGGTATATCATTATTTTTTTCGCTTTGGAAATTAAAGGGGGGGGGGGGGACGCCCGGTGCGCCCGGTGCGCCCCTCTCCCTGGATCCGCCACTGGTAGTCAAGGGTGTGGGTTTATGTTCATGACCACTGGGGGAGGTATGACCAGCGAGGTGGCGTCGAAGTGACCAAGTGACCAAGCGGAGAAAGGATGTCCAAAATCTGCACTTTAGAGCATCCTCTAAACTAATTGTGCGTGTTTGTTTGTGTGTGTTTATTATATGTTCATGGAAAAGTTAGGAATTAGCCCAGGTCAAGTCTTTTCATTGGCAATGCAAGACATTTTTACATAGACTAGTATGTAAAGCAATACTGCAAAATCAATGATCTAGCTTTGATATACAAAGCGTAAGGTACAAAGGTGTACATTCTACATCACATTGCGCAACTGTAGCGACTCTTCGTTCGGATGTACTGAGTACACTGCGCACATCCTGCTTATGCAGAATGCCAACCAGGAATCACGCTGAATCACAATCTTTTGTCGGGTCCGGGGGTTTTGAACAATGTTTCACACTATATACCTATCTAATTATGGCTAAAATAAATCATAGAAAAATATCTTATTTCTTGATCACCCTTTCATTCAAAAGCAGTTTACTAACACTTGAATTACTATTTCGTTAAGTCTTTTTTTTTTTTACCAGCGGATTGGGAGGGGGGCGCACCCCACCCCCCCCCCCCCCCTCCGTAGTTACGCCACTGCTTTTGGGTGAAATAATTGGACAGATTTCTTGAATTCTAACAAAAAAGCAAGAAAATCTTTTCATCGCGGGAATTATGATTATGTGGGGTGGGGCGAATGGTGCGCTTGCCTTCCAATATTTTTATGGGGGCAACATATTTGTTTTCTTTCAAAAGCAAGAAAATCTTCTCATTTCGGGAATTATTAATCATGGGGGGGGGGGGGGCAAAATCAAAATATGCTTGCCCCACCAAAATGTTTATGGGGGAAACTTTTTGTTTTTCTGTCAAAAAAAAAAGAAAATCTTCTCGTCTCTGGAATTATGGAGGGGGGGGGGGGTGGGCAAAATGATATGCTTGCCCCTCCATTTTTTTTCATCTTTTTTTAGTGAGGCTAAGGCTCGCTCTTGGGCTGGCAATATGGATTGGTCAGAAGTAACGTACATAGACCCTACATACTTGTAAGTAGCACACGTACATACAAACATAAGTGCTCCGTATCGTACGGATATACAGTACGGTCGATAGATAGTAAACACTGTAGAATACTAATAGGGCCTAGATATGTATAAAATCAGTGCTGCCAGAACCAGGGGTGCGAATTGATTGTGTGTGTGTGTGTGTGTGTGTGTGTGTGTGTCCCCGGTGCAAAATATTAAAAAAATAGAAAAGAGTAATTATTTAGCATCCGGCGTTGAGGTCGCTCGCAGACTGATTTTTTTTTTTTTTAGGATCTGAAGGGGGGTGCGTTCGCACCAAACGCACCCCCCCCTGGTGACGCCCATGGAATTGAATGGGGTTTTCTGCAAAATAGAGCTAAGATGTTATATTTCAAGACCCTGATGTAGCATTTAGACACTTTAATCATATCGGGTGTTATCAATGCGAAAATCTGATTGTATTTTTTGGGGGGGACATACTGTGTGGCATTGTCCATAAATCATGTCTCCTCGTAGGAAAAAAAGAATTGAATATTGGTGAATATATTTTCAAAACACCGCCTATTATGTGGGTACAATCAATTTAGCTTGTTGAAGTAAAATGTACGTCAGCTTCTCGTTCCCAGGTTTCGGCTTTGGAATATTGGACATAGTGCTGACGGTGGAACTGAACAGGCAGGCGGGTAGCAATTTCCCACTTCTGTATTTCTTTGGAAGATCTGGAATTACGGCCGTGTGATGGGGATGGTCATCTTTCCTCTGGTTGCGGAGTTCCTTGAGCAGGTGTATGACTGGAGGAGCGGCATGCTTCTAATGGGAGCTGTTATTGGGAACGCGATTCCCTTAGCTATTAACATTCAACCTGCCCAAACGGCCGCACAGTGGGCCAGAATGAGCTCAAAGTGCGCCAAAATTATATCCCGTGGTTTCTTTTTACCCAAATTTGGTATCTAAGGGTAATTGGGGGCGTAGAATTGATTGAACATAATTTCAAACTCATATGACGTCAGTGTGATGCTGTTTTTTCATTGGCTACCAAAAATCTGTCTGTAAATGACGAATAAAGCAATGCAAATCTTAGGCTGTTATTTTTTTTTTCTTTAAAGATTAATTTATCTTTTCACCTTCACTGACACTGCTTATATACTACCATTGAATACACGATGTTTACATGTCATGGAAAGTGTATAAACATTCGGGTTTCGTTAAAAGAATCGAATTTATGCTGAAAGTTCCATATTACACACGTACTGCAAAATGATACTGTTGTCCGTGTAAACTAGTTAGAATATAAGTTTATGAAGTACGCTGTACGTTTGGGTGAATTTATTCACTTTATTCTATAGCAGGACATAAATGCGCGATATAAAATCAATCTCCGATATAGTTCTTATCTCTCTACTTCATATATAACCTTAGGCCTATGCCATATCAATTCATACAAGCGCAAAAACCATTTTGTCTAATTTTAATGGAAAGATAACAAATTGTGAAGTCAGTAATCAGGAAAATGAAAGGTTATGACTTAGCAGCTAAGAATGGGTTTGCCGTGTATGAAAGTTTACTTGGAAAAGCTAAAATAATAAGATTTTTTTTTAAATGAAAAATTTATCGAAATCACTATCATATGAAATTATAAATTCATCCACGTTCCACAGTGATTTTTTTTTCTCATCAGTCGTCGGAAGCAAAGTTTTTTTTTTTTTTTTGCTTCCGACAACCCACAAAGTGTATGGGATCACAGTCTGATGAATCCGACTTGTATTGGTCGCCTATCAGGTCAATGTCAGACATGTCAGGCATGATCCGATGAGGCAAGATCGTCCGATGAGGATCACGCGAGCAATGTCTGACATTGACCTGCAATCGGATTCACAAACTGCGATCCTATACACTTTGCTGAGCGACCGGAAAGCAACAGACTTTGCTTCCAACGAGTAGCCGATGAGAATCAAATCTCTGTGTTTTGGTGTATAACGTTCTATCTGCATATGTCAAGAATAGGATCGAAGTACATGTATTTAGGTGTCCATACAATATGTATCGCAGTGGGAATAGCTATGTTTACAGTAGTGGCTATGACAATTATGGACAGTATGGCTATATGGCATTGGCTATGTGCAATTATGTACTCTTTTATCTTCGGAGGAGGGGTCTTTTAGGTGCCGGACTAGCCCTATACATGTATTTTATAACTCTGTTTGCCTCTTATTCAGTGTTATTCATGTTTCTGTGCCTTTAACGTGCGAGGAAAAAATAAAAAAATAAAAATGCCGCCCTCGTGCGGCCCCGTATGATATTTGATAACAGCATTCCTAAGCGGCTGCAAGGTCCAAAATAGGCGTAATGTGTCGCGGAAAATCGGCTCTAACACAAAAAGTGGCAAAAGGTGGCAGCCAAATCTGGTATCAGCTTAAAGCTGAGACATCAGGGAATGTGGTGGTAATAGAATTTAGTTGGAAGTCCGTGGCAATCTAAACTTTTCATTAGGGTATATTAAAAAGACAAATAATTAGCCTCTTTTCCAGGATATTTAGCGTAAAATATTCATGAATATTAAGTTTCTTTGCATTTTTATGGCATTCATAACGTAAAATGAACTCTGAGAAATATGTGGGAGAAATTACAGGTTGATATCTCAAAAACTACATGTTGAAATTATACTTATTTATTAAAGAGGTTACAATTTGCTTTGAAACTCTTAAAATATTGTATTCTGCTACTTCAGGTAGGAAATATACCCCTTTAATGTACATACCTGATTCAAAATATTTTAATGATATATTCTTCAAAGTATTGCCTCTCAAGAGCGCATGTCAAAAATTAACAAATCCCAAGTGCCCAAAGTGACTTTTGGCGCACTTTGGTATCTCTCTGGCCCACTGTGGGCCGTCTCTAGCGAAGAAACGGAAGAGCCTGTCTCCCTTGATGAAAGCGCAAGAACCGCCTATAACAGCTCCAGGGGGTTAGGTGCCATACAGGAGAATAGATTTAAGAGACTGCTGGGAATGGTAAAGGAATCTCCGTTCGTACATGATCCGTTCATCCCTCACCTATTGGTTGCCGACATTCCTTTTTACATGGCTTATGTGGGGTGGGCGTCGTTTCTCATTCCTCGGGCCGTAGAGGTCAACTTCTCTCCCAAGATGGTAGCATATCTCACAATTTCCGTGGCCGTGTCGAACTTCGCTTCAAGAGTCACTTTGGGGTTGTTCATTAGTAAGACCAATAAATTGTTGGAGGTTGTAATGGCTTTGACTTTCCTAAACATACTTTCTCTGTTGTGTGACATTTTAACCTATGGACCTCGCACTTTTTTCGTTATCCTAGTGACGTCATCCATATCGTCGATGTCTCTGAGTTGTCGCGTAGTTGTGGCCATGGTTTTAGTTCAAAGACGCGTCACAGAAGAGTGGTTTGACGTCATAGCATGCGTGGACTACGTTGCAATGGGCGTGTCTGGCATGCTGGGACCTTTCTTGGCGGGTAAGCAACGAGTATGCGCACTCTCATCATGATGTGAACGATAATCATGTCATCGTAGGGCCTCCATAGGAAAGAAGAATTGTAGTCTCGCTCACTGTAAGAAGACGTATTTCCGAGTTGCAACAAAACTTTAATCAAAACAAAAACCCCAAAATAAAAATAGAAATCAAGCATTGCTTAAATTGTATTGCGCATCAGTTGCTCTTTGCTATATTGATTTCCGAAGCCCTGGCGAGAAAGCTTGGTATTGACTTTACAGGTAGTAAGTGAACGAACCGTCGTCCGCTTGGTCCTTTCTATCACGATTATATGAAATAATGCAGCACCCATTAGATACATTTGGCCAAGGCAAAATCACGCTATACCCCACCCCACCCCCTCCCCACCCCAACACACACATATCATATGTGTATGGGTGTGTGTGTTTATATCTGGAAATCTGGAAATTAATATATGAATAATGTGCAATCTCTCATTCCCAGGTCTTGCTGCGAATCTCTTCCGCAGCTTCAACTACTCCTTCCTGTTTCTCCTGATGATGGAAACTTTGACGTCCCCCCTTTTTATTCTGGCAAAATGCAGAGATGTGTAGGAATCCAGGCCAGAATGTCTTCGGGACTACCATCAAAATCACAAGGGAAATAAAGAAAATTCTCAATTTTCTGGATTGGTCGTCACCCGCCGGTCTGCATGTGGAGGAGGGAATGAACGTGATATTACGTCATGTTCATTCAAGGATGGAACATGGTTTGTTTTATGTTGTTTTTATGGGAGAACATTTTATGGGGTAAAAAGCACATATGCGGTGAGTTACCTGGTTGGTAGCGCGTCTGCCTCACGACCCAAAGGACGAATTAAAACTGTAAGTACGAAAATAATCGCAGGGTCCACCTAGATGGAGAATGACAACCGAGGAAAAGCCCGGCACCCAATTCCAACCAGCCAATTTTCCATTGCAACCACGCTATGATAGAAACGGGTGCTGTTCGTTATTCCGAAGGTTCGCTATTAATTCCGAAGGGTCATTATTCCGAAGGGTCGTTAATCCGAAACACGCAATTCCCTATACCAAGAGGTTCGTTAAACCGAAAATGAAAAAGGGTTCGGTAATTCGAAAATTTGTGGCGTTATTCCGAAGGTTCGTTATTCCGAAGATTGGTTAATCCGAAAATGAAATTCGGAACAATGAACCTTCGGAATAACGAATCTTAGGAATAAAGAGCCTTCGGAATAACGAACCTTCGGAATAACGAGCTGTAACCGATAGAACCGCATCCTCTTCAGTCACCTACGAGCCTGTAGCAGACGTGGTTTGCGAAGAAAACCCATACCCCTACAGTATACTAGACGTGTACTAAAATAGTAAGTCCAGATGCAATGATACACTCTCGTGCCTTTATTGTACGTAATTACCTGAGTAAATCAGAACTCACATCAATTGTAATTTACTATACATTTTTACATCAAAAGGATTTCATTTTCGTCAAGTTTGGAACATGATCAATAAAAAAGTTTTGAGGTGATGGCCTTATTAGCGTATACTCATTTTAACTTCTAACAGTACATGGTATACAGATTGTATAGTCATATCACTGAAATCCTCTTCTCGGCTGAATCACGTGTCGGTATCCAATTATGAGCCCCGGTTGCACATTGATGAATAATCAATTTGGTTCAATTCAGATGAGATGTTAATGAGTTATTTTCACACTTCTCTATAGCCGTGTACAAACCAGTGCCACTTTTTTTTTTTTTTTTTTTGCAGCAAAGTTCACTTTGCTAGTCTTACTGGACAGCGTTTTCAGTGGTTCCCCTCCTGTTGGAATATACGCACTCTCTCTCATCTTGTAGTCTTGGTCATACAGTCTCACTGATGAGTGTCACCTGGTCCTTGTACTTCAATAGCGTTGATATAATGGGACGCAAGACTGTCTTGCCACAGCTGGTGTTTTTAACGGCTGGCTCTGAGAATGTAGCTACGAGTGGCTGTATCAGGCCTTTCTCCAAGTCAGCCCCGAGTGTGTACTGCAGGAAGAAAATAGGTATTCACTCATATTTCAAACAATGATATGAAATGGATAAATTATCTGGTTAGCTCTTCTGGAATCAAATGCTGATACAGTCAACCCTGCATATGTGGCCGTAGATTAAGTAATGATTTGTTTTAGTAGTGGAATCACTGAGTGCTTGTAAGCAGGCCACCACAGAACAAAGACCTTCAATTCTCTCTGTAGGACTACAGGGACGCAAACGTTACAAACTGTCTTACCTATAGGAGCAATAACTAATGGTAATAGGGATGATAATGTTGACAGTTGCTATGGTGGTGATGGTGCTGCTGCTGCTGCTGATGATGATGATGATGGGATGGTGGTGGTGATGATGATGACGGGTGCTGATCTTGGTGAGGAGGAGGATGATCATGGTGGTGATCGATGCTAGTAACTACAGTGATGGTGATGATAAAGGATGATGATGTCGGTAATGGTGTTGGTGATGCTAATGATGATGACGATGTCTGTAATGGTGATGAATGGTGATGGTGATGATGGTGATGTTGGTGACAATGATGATAATGGGCGATTGTGATAATGATGGTGGAAATGGTGATGACTGGTCACTGCACTGATGATGGTGATGATGATGATGATTGTGATGACATTGATGCGATGGTGGTGATTACGGTTGTGATGATGGTGATGTTGGTGGTGATGATGACAAATGGGTAATTATGATGAATATAGAAATGAGAAATGAGATTATAATGATGGAAATAAAAACAAAGATAATCATGGCCGTGCTGCTGTTATTGATGATAATGATGAATAAAGTACGTTCACTACTGGAAAACCGTCTTTCTCGACTCACATCTCGAAAAGTCTCGTAGATGGCACGAAATGCTGGCGTCTTCTGGCTGTGGTATACTCCCCTGCTACCATGGATAACGGCAATGCCCTGCTGGCTAGCTCGGTGGCAGTTTTTGTAGGCGCAGTGGTCGGAACGGTAGTTCCACTCACAAGGGTATGAAAAAATTCCCTCTGGAGTAATTTAGAAAGAAACATTGAGCACAATGAACCCTTAACATGCCAAGACTTACAGTTTAAGGGTAGTGTTTACCATTGGGAACAGTGTGTTTTTTAAGTTCGAGTTATCATTATTATTTTGATGTACATCACATAAAACATCTATATACATATAAAAGAATCGCAATAAACCATAATTGCAGACGGTTTAGTCCAGAAACATTATCATTGCTCCTATTTGTTTATTTAACAATGTTTAATGTTGTTATACTGATCAAAATTTTCACATTGGTTGTTTCTATCCTTAACCCACCTTTACGAACTACTTCTAAGGGCTAAAACTGGGTTTTTGTTTCATCTGCAAATGAGAAGTAATGCCTTTAACTTGAAAAGTTTTTTTTTTTTCAAGCAGCAGCCAATAATCTATTCGCACTTGATCTCATGGATAATTAAAACTACTCAGAAGTTGCCAAACGTCTCTGTCCAACAGGAAGCTCATTGTGACACAATTGGATTTAGATGGATTCAGTAACCTCTATCTATATTCACTGGTGGTTTCAGTTCAGTTTTCCGACGTCTGCGCCTGGCTGGCGAAAATAGCACTACAGTGCCAGTGCAAATAAGAGCTAATCGGCAAGGAAGGAAAACGGGTTGTAATAACTCTGATCTTGCATACAAGCATCAATTTTCTTATTTCTCACTAAATTTGTTTCATTTGTCACCCCTCTAAGCTCTTACCTGACATTTGGGAAGCAAAAATCGTTTATGTGAATATGTTGGACCATGTGAGAATGTGAAGAACAGCTGCACACCGTAAACTGCTACACTATGCTTCATGACGTGGATACTACTGTGTATAATCGCAAAGGCTGAGAGAAAAAAAAAATCGTGTCAAAAACAGTAACTCTTAATATTACATGGTTTTTGTTTTTGTGCGTATTTTTGTTCGTCTGTTTTTTTTTAAGATTTAGATTTAGGCACCTGAATCCGAAAGCAAAAAAGATAAAGCTGACTAAACAAATAAACCTTCGGAATCACAAACCTTATCATTTTCGAATAAACAACCCTTCCGAATACTTGACCTTTTTCATTTTCGAATAAACAATGCTTCGCAACGGTGAACCTAATTTCATTCCCGTATCCACGAATATTCGGTATAACGAATCTTATTTCACTCTAGGAATTACAAACTTTCGAAAAACAAACCTTCAGAAGAACGAACTTTTCGGAATAACGAACTACTTTATTACACTTTCGGAATCACAAGCTTTGAAAATAGCGAATCTTCGGAAGAACAAACCTTCGGAATAACGAATCATCGGAGTAACCTCTGGAATAACAAACTGCAGCCGATTCCCAAACCATCACTTTTTATACATTTTTATTTATTTGTGTGTGTGTGTGTGTGTGTGTGTGTGTGTGTGTGTGTGTGTGTTTTCAAACTAATCATGAAGGTGGAAATAACCTCATGCTATGTTTTATAATAATGAAATATCTAAACGAAATTACAGAGATAGCATCGCATGTAGCAATGCGTGTGTGTATTGAGCTTTTATCAAACAACATGCAATATCAGCATGGTATGTTTGTACTGATTGGTCCGGAAGTGATGTCATATGACCCACAACTGAATATACTGTAATTTTTTTTTCGGTTATAAAGAAATTTGTGATATAACGAAACAAAACTGCCGGTCCTGAGGACTCCAATCGTTATAATGGGACTGCATGCACGGTATTGCCTTATATAGAATGCCCATAGAATATTTGCCAACACATAAGCAGACTGACTAGGCCTATGATATATGTAAAGGTAAGCTATACGAGATTATCTTACGAGGATAGAAGTGGAAAAGGATGTTGATTAGATCCTGGTCTCCCCACGTGATCTTGAGTTTGTACTCGTGGTAGTACGTCACGATCTTCTGGGTCCAGCCGAAGCTCCTCATCCGCGTCAGGTTCATCAGCATCGCTCCAGAGTTCATGCCCGTCTCACCGTAGTACGGGTGGCGGGCAAAACGGTTGTACCTGATGGTAAAGGGGTGCAAGGCGGCAAAGCTGGTAACACCATGGGTATCGATGCAATATGCATGCATTCTTTCAGTGCGTATGTAAGAGAGCTGCTTCGTTTCTGTCTGTGTGAGCGATTGTGTGCTATAATTTCTTTTATGTTCCCTCTCTTTCTCAGGAGATTTGTTTTGTTGTTTCGTTTGACCATTACTACAGGTTTTCCCGGCCAATTTCGCACTTTTGTCAGTCCAATTCCTAATTGCTGCTTTAGTCAGTTTAGCAAAATTTAGCGTAGATGACATGTTCGGTAGTTCAATTTTATGATCTCTTCATTCAAATTAATTTTTGGAGCATTCAAATTACCTTTAGCCTCATTCTAATTAACACTTTTTCAATTGAAATTCGTAAAACAAGCACCATCTCGTTATTCGTTCATTCAATTTAGAATGATAGTCACGTGATCACGGACATGCTGCACTCGTTCATTCACATTAATTTTTGGGCATCCAATTTAACATCTTGTGCAGTCAATTTAGCACGTATGTTTATGCTTTGGTTCTTTCTTTTTTTCAATATAGTTATTGTTTTGCAAGCGTCATTACATTTCATAATTTCGTACTCATTCTAGAGATCTCGGCAACAGTTTTTTTTTTTTCTTCAATGTGCATAGTGAGGTTTTCCAGTCCGAAGATAGTACATCATGTGACCACTACTTATCTGGTCGTTGAGTGCTTTATTCGGAGTGTGTCGGCCAGTTCTAGGAAGTCAAGGTTATGATCATCAATGTTCCTATAATTCTTTTCCTGTCTTCTTGAGAAATTCGTCTGTATCTAACTCGTGCTATCATGACTGTAAGAAGATAAAGTTAATCTGTAGTATTGATACATGTAGGCCTAAAATTACATGTATGAAAGAAAAGGGGCGTTACAGAACAACAAACTTGAGTTATATCCCAGGTAACATGCCCATATGGGACCCATATGGGCATACTCCGGGCCACGTGGGCCATCTGGGTTAGGGTGAATCCCATATGTATTTAGCATCAGACCCATATGGGATAACCCATATGGGTTTTTTAATGGGACTGCCCATGTGGGTATCATAATGGAAATGAACTGCGCAAACCCATCTGGGCAAGATTGTTAAATGCCCATATGGATACACATGTGAAAAAAATGGGTAGACCCATCTGGGTGAGATATGTAAATACCCATATGGGTCTCATATGGGTATAAAATGGGCAAAGCTACCTGGGTAAAATATGCAATGCCCACATGCATACCATATGGGAATCTACTGGGTGAACCCATCTGGGTAATAAATGTAAATATCCATATGGGCTTCATATGGGAATGAGCTGGGCATACCCATCTGGGTAAAATAAGTGAATGCCCATGTGGGTTTCGTGTGGGAATAAAATGGGCAAACCTATCTGGGTGAGATATGTAAATATCTACATGGGTTTCATATGGGAATAAGCTGGGCAAACCCATCTGGGTAAAATAAGTAAATGTCCATATGGGTTACACATGTGAACAAAATGGGTAAACCCATCTGGGTGAGATGTATGTAAATGCCCATATGGGTTTCATATGGGTATAAATTGGGCAAAGCTATCTGGGTAAAATATGCAAAGCCCATATGCATACCATATGGGAATCTACTGGGTGAACCAATCTGGGTAATAAATGAAAATATTCATATGGGCTTCATATGGGAATGAGCTGGGCATACCCATCTGGGTAAAATAAGTGAATGCCCATGTGGGTTTCGTGTGGGAATAAAATGGGCAAACCCATCTGGGCGAGATATGTAAATATCTATATGGGTTTCATATGGGAATAGGCTGGGGAAACCCATCTGGGTAAAACAAGTAAATATCTATATGGGTTACACATGTGAAATAAATGGGCAAACCCATCTGGGTGAGATATGTAAATATTTATATGGGTTTCATATGGGAATGAGCTGGGCAAACCCATCTGGGTAAAATAAGTAAATGACCATACGGGTTTCACATGGGAAATGAATGGGGAAAACCGTCTGGGCAGTACATGTAAATGCCCATTTTTTTATGGACTCCATATGGGAAGTAAATGGGTTAACCCACCTGTGTAATACATGTAGCCTATATGCCCATATGGGCTCCACATGGGCATGGAATGAGCAAACCCATATGGATGAGATATACAAATGCCCATATGCATACCATATGGGATACAACTGGGCAAACCGATCTGTGTGAGATCTGTCAATTTACATATGGGTTTCATATGGATATGAAGTGGGTAAACCCATCTGGGTAAGAGCTGAACATATCTTTTTTGGTAACATATGGGAAAGAACTGGGCAAACCCATCTGGGTGACAGATGAACCTATCTATGTGGGTACCATATGGGAATAAAGTGAGCAAACCCATCTGGGTAAGAGCTGACCATATCTTTTTGGGAACCTTATGAAAAAAAAAACTAGGCAAACCCATCTGAGTACTAGATGAACATATCTATACCATATTAGAGCGAACTGGTCAACCCATCTGGGCAAGAGATGATCAAAATTATGTGGGTACCATATGAGCATAAATTTGGCAAACCCATCTGGGTAGGAGATAAACATATCTATTTGGGTATACCATATGGGAATGAACTGAGCACAAATCTGGGTAGGAGATAAACATATCTATGTGGTACCATGTTGGAATGAACTGGGCAAACTCTTGAGTAAGAGCTGAACATATCTTTTTGGCTACCATTTGGGAAAGAATTGGGCAAACCCATCTGGGTAATAGATGAACATATCTATGTGGGTATCATATTATTTGAATGAACTGGGCAACCAATCTGGGTAAGAGATGAACATATCTATGTGGGTGCCATACGGGAATGAACTTGGTAAACCCATCTGGGTTAGAGATGGACATATCTATTTGGGTACCTTATGGGAATGAACTGGGCAAACCCATTTGGGCAGGAGATCAACATATTTATGTGGGTAAAATATTGGAATAAACTGGGCAAACCCATTTGGGTAGGAGATGATGTGGGTACCATACTGGAATGAACTGGGCAAACCCATCTGGGGAATAGATGAGCATATCTATTTGGGTATCATAGGGGAATGACCTGGGCAAACCCATCTGGGGAATAGATGTAAATGCTTATATGGGTTTCATATGGGGTCAACCTGGGTAGAACCATCTGGGTAAGATATGCAAATGCCCATATGGGATTTACATGGGAATGAACTTGGTAAACCCACCTGCTCATCATAACACCCCTACCTGAAAATGGAACTGACCCAGAATTTGAAAAGAGGGTCCGGTTCATGCCCGTTATGCAGTGCAGTATATAGCATTGGCATTAGGACTGATTGATCTCCTTCAGTACAGTCAGAGCTTGGTGATCATCTGTCTTCGCCTCATTTTAGGTAAGTAAATAAACTTATTTTTGTCAGCATGTTGTATTTAAGGTACCTAAGATGTTGATTGCAAGTTATTGAAAAAGCTAATCCCAAGTCGGCAAGCTATAAAGGCAATAACAAATATGTAAGTTGGGATGGTATGTGAGCATGTTGCCTCCATGGATCATCCATAGAATATTATTATACATGGTGATATATGTATTCAAAGGTTGTAGGCCTGCTATGTTATATGATTTTGTTTAATTCTAAATATTGCTTTATAGATTTGATTTGGGGTTTAATCTCATACTCTATGTATAGAAATTAATTCTGTTTAGCATTATTTCATTTTCATTTCAATACTTCATATCATTGAGTTTCATTTAAACAAAATGGAGTAACAGTATTTGAGAAAACATTTACGCATACAGAATTTTACAAATAATTGCAATAAGGGAACACACTAGCTGTGAGATGTATTGAAACAAAGGGCGCTGATGAAAGCACTCGATCAGTGATTGTAATTGCAGTTCACTCATAGTTTAAAGTGTGCATTGTGATGATATCAAATCAGAAATTACGTTTTTACATATTATAATGGAAACATTAACTATAGGATAACTAGACTCGCTATTTCCGGGTTCACCACGAAAGCCCAAGTGGAGAATTAAGTTTATGCGCAGTACTGTGTAATGGTTCGGTATGAACACGTCCCACACAGTATTGGTAGTATACAGCTTTTTAGTATTCAATCCTGAACCATCTAAACACACCCACACCGTACGGTACTTAGTATGAGGAGCTTGCAAGGTCATTCAACCTCCCCAACTCCACAGCATCTCTGCAGAAGGCTGTGGTCAGTTGTTTGGGTTATAAAGTCACAAAGGTCACATTCCATCAGGGAGACTCACCTCCCTGATTCCATAAGAAAACACCAATTCTCAAATGAGTGGACAACATATGCATATTACCTAAACCTTGGCTCTATTAATGTACGTCCTGACAACTGGAAAGCACAAGTATTTTTGCAGTTTCCATAACCAAATACTAAGTGTGTGAGAAAGAGTCTTAGCTTCCGAAATATTGCAATTAGTTTTACTGTGACATGCATAAAATGTATTTAGGAGGAGATCTGATCGAGTGAGTGAAGCCTAACTGCGATTTTCATGCTCCTGTACACTATTGTATTATCAGAGATGTATATATACAACGTGTTGGGGGTTTAAAGGCTATCTAGTGTATTGTTATGTCTCAAATTCCTTCTAAGAAATAAGTCATGTATAGGTTTATAAATCATACCAGATTATGAGAAGCCTACTTTTCACAGTATAGTAATCAGTATAGCAGTGGCATTTGGAAATAATTATATGAAAAGAAGTATATACATATAGGCCTACTGATATTTGTGTCATCATAGCTCTAGTTGGCATTTTTTTTTATCTACTGTAAATATGTTTTAATAGTTTATGTTGTTTAAGTTGTATTACTCCTTCTCAAAAGAGGTAATTGATAGCATAATATTCCCTCTTATGATAGAAGTACAATTGTAAGATAGTTTGGGGGTTTAAAGGCTATCTAGTGTATTGTTATGTCTCAAATTCCTTCTAAGAAATAAGTCTTATAGGTTTATAAATCATACCAGATTATGAGCTTAAATAGATTTAATTTATAAGCCCTACTGGTAGTCAATATCGAGTAAATAGGAATCAATTGTAGGTTTAACTTCATATCGTTTGTCCAAAATATTTATTGACCACTCGCAATCTTTTTTTTTTTATGTGTACACATATTCCTTTCTCCGTGTCTGCCTTTCTGTTCACTTAATCAAATTATACTCAAAATTTACTCAAATTATAGCTTCTCCTAAATCTGAATTGTCATTTACTGTTTAATGGATAATCAAAACTTGTCCTTTGATCTTCCTGGGTTTGTTTTACAATCAAATGAATTAAAAGATTCATTCAAAAAAAAAATCTTCGTAATGAGATGAGGCGTAAGTTGATATCTTTCTACTCACCCTCAAGCAGTAACTTATTTTGCAATGTTCTAAGTCGTTTATCCTAATTCGTAATTGTTGCAATTTCCTTTGCTCTGGATGTATAACAACTATATTTATCCCTTGACTGATTTTGTTTTCTTGTTTCAAAAATCAAATGAAGATTGAAATACATTGCATTTGCAAAAGATTCTCTAGTGTATAATTCGATATTATTTCCATTATATGAAAATGAAAACCAATGGTAATACATGTACACCGAAAATATTTCTGTCCCTCTTTTCCTCTTTCTCTCTCTTTCCCTTTGAAGCTTATTAATTTTGATAGTTTTAAACTACGTATATGACCCTCTAGTTATGAAGAAAGTTGAACAAATCATGTAAGAGTAGGCTAACAATTGTATACTGATTTTTTTTAAACCCATGTAACTATGCATTCCTTTATACAGTCGTGTATTCAAATACTGTACAATGTAATGTTGCATGCCTGTATCTCTCAATAATTGAATCTAGCAATATTTCTGATGAATAACATGTGTAACACATTTTATATGAAGATTGTAATTCCATGAATATATTTCTCCCTCTGTCATTGCAGATCTGGTGAAGAGAAAAGATGGACAAACACAGCAAGACTTCACGCAGCATACATTTTAAGGTCTACACAATAAGAAATCAGAACAGTGGAATAAAATAGCTGGATGGACAAAAACAAAGGCGGTTTGCAGCACAGGTTCAGGGAGAATTAGATGGCAACCCCTAAATTTCAAAAGTGCATAAATTTTGACAGAATTGTGCAATTTTCTTCAAACCTTACTGAACTGTTCTTTTCATATTGCTGCATTCACTCAATCAACGTTTAGTTTGGGTATTCCCCTTACAGAAGCTGTTAAAAAGATCTCACCATTTCTAGCTTTTACGCTTGTTTATCAAGTAATATTATATGAATGCCTATATTCGGCTGAGGGACACAGGACAACAGATTTCAATTAGAACAATGCACAAATATATCCACTTTGAGAATAAGATACTTGATCTATTGAGTACATACATTCAAGAGTGAATTGAGGGGAACAATACTTCTCTATGTGTATTGGTGGTGGTGGATGTACAGTATATATACAGTATGTTTGCATGGTATTTAGGTAGCTTTCGAAGATGTGCCACCTTACTAGGGCTGTTCATCGAAGATATAAACAAACATTCTACACGCTAAGTGGACTGCTCATAACAGAGGTTTGATGTCAGTTTTCCATCAACTCAGTGTGCCAGTGTCTCCTGCCATTGCTGCTGGGCAAGCTGTGGTTAATCATAATGAGGTAGGCCTATTCACAATATGGTAAACTCACCGTTGGCAAAAATATTAGCCACGTTACCCAGATGGGACCCACGGTGTACCTATATGTGCTATCTTGGAGCCCCCATGGGTCCCATGTAAATCTTGGGTGCAAATTCCTAGGGGCCCCATATATGCATACCCATGTGGGACCCATGCTAAAACCCCATCTGAAGCCCATATGGGAAACCCACATAGTGCCCACATATTTACCACATACATTACCAAGATGGGTCCCATTGGGAACCAATATGGGTCATTTTGGATTGCCCATATGGGTCCCATGTAAATCTAGGGTGCAAAATCCTAGGGGGCCCGTATGGGCATACCCATGTGGGACCCATGATGAAACCCCACACAAAGCCCATATGGGATAACCCACACAGTGCCCACATATTTACCACATACGTTGCCCAGATGGGTCCCACAAGGAACCCATATGTGTCATTTGGGATCGCCCATATGGGTCCCATGTAAATCTTGGGTGCAAAATCCTAGGGGCCCCATATGGGCATACCCATGTGGGACCCATGATGAAACCCCACACAAAGCCCATATGGGATAACCCACACAGTGCCCACATATTTACCACATACGTTGCCCAGATGGGTCCCACAAGGAACCCATATGTGTCATTTGGGATTGCCCATATGGGTCCCATGTAAATCTTGGGTGCAAAATCCTAGGGGCCCCATATGGGCATACCCATGTGGGCCCCATGATGATTTCCCAGCTAAAGCCCATATGGGAAAACCCTCATAGTGCCCACATATTTACCACATACATTACCCACATGGGCCCCATCTTGAACTCATATGGGCCATCTGGGATAGCCCATATGGGTCCCATGTAAATCTTGGGTGCAAAATCCTAGGGGTCCCATATGGGCATACCCATGTGGGACCCATATTCAAACCCATATTGGGCCCATATGCAACCCATATGGGCATGTTACCTGGGATATAGGGTCAAAAATATACTTTTACTGCTTAACAGTGCGTGGATGAAACAAAAAGTCACATACGTGTTTAAATGTTATCACCTTTTCATAAAAGAAGTAACATGACGTTAATTTGAATGAACATGTTTGGAATTTGACTGCCCATAAGCGAATTGAATGACTGAAATACCCCTTTCGGTCCGCGCTGGCGAATTTGAATGACTGAAGAGCATGTGCCAATTTGAATACTGTAGTACCCGTTTTACGAATTCGAAAGGCACATGTGCAAATATCATTGATCGAAATGCTAAATTGAACGACCAACTTGCAATTTTGAACGACAGAATGTGCAGTGACGAGGATTTTCGCTAAATCGAATGAACCTTTTATCAAATGGACTGACAAGAGTGCGATATTGGCCGGGAAAACCTATACTATTTACTGCTCATGAGGGGACTGCATTGTAAAAGTTAGGCATGTTAGCAGTTCTCTCCATTTTTCCGACATCTTTTTCTTGATACAATTCAGTATTCATTTCTTTAAACTATGTTTTGTTGTATATCTTATTGTAAAATAAATCGAAATGAACTGCATTGGTTTTGCGTGAACATGCAAAAGTCATATCAAACTCTACATTTTTGTTAATATGCAAATATCATACTGTACTCTATTATTGTTGTTGGAAATGATATGAAATTAAATGGGATAAGTGTCAATGGAATTACAGTCGAGCCTGTATACAGCGAACATCCAGTTTTTCTCAAGTTTATCACATGCTGACAGCGTATACCTAATTTTACACAGACTATCTATCGTTCTGATGGATCAAGAGTTAGCTTTTATAGTAGTGGTAACATTTTGCTCTATACTTACCATCCTATATTTTTGACCTCGTATTCCGGGGACATCGCGGCCAGCTGCGTGGAGTTGAACTGTTTGAAGAAGTCGTAGATTTCGTCCACGGGGCGGATGAAGAGGACGTCGGTGTCGGCGTAGAGCAGGGAATCCACACCGACCAGGAGATCCTGTGGTTGAAAAAGAAAATTGCATGCAAATAATAAACGATGAATAAACTCGCTTGATACCCATATAGCAATACTCCAGAATCTCACATGCTTCGTACCGGGAGATTAAACGTCATCAATGTTAATGAATTCATTTTTTTGTTGTCCAAAGTTTTTGTTTTGTTCCGAAGTTTTGTATGTGGTTTTGATGCCATGTTTAGCAATGTTTGTATTTTTACCATGCACGAGGGCCCCACATCACTCCACAAGCATCATCTTTTCAATGGGTCCCTCCGTTTTTCGCACAATGCATCCTGATATTTTACTTATATTACTTCAGTCCCGTTACAATGCATCACTACTGTGAGTTTTCAATTATTTTTGTTTCCTCTGTTCTTGCACATTGCTTTGTTTACATGATTTCTGTCACTAAAGAAAGTGAGATGAATATTATGTTATTGTCAAAAAACGAGGATAAATTAATTGAATTGAATAGAATAGAATTGAATCCCCAAGTGGGATTGACTCATTATTTTGCTTTTGATTAGCACTAGCTCTGAGAATGTATACAGAAAAAGCCTTACTGGGCTTTATCGAGTTTATGACTGGCAAAGCTATCTGGAGACTACTCAGTAATCGAAACATAAGAGAGATTAACTAATCCTCCTTATATCCGCGATCATCTCAAAGAAGGTGGGTCATTTTGGGTTTTCACACAGAAACAGAATTTATGTGAGGGAAGAGCTCATTAACTTTGAACTTTGACTCTTGACCTTTCACCTCGCTCACCGGTAAGAATAGTCTCTGAGTAGCACACATCTTAAACACCTTTTTCCATTCCTGCTGATCTTCGCCCGATGGGAAAGAAATACTATAGAGGTCAAAGGTCAACTTGCGTCGGTAGGCAGTTGGCCAGGCATTCAGCTGAAAATACAATCAACAAGAAATCTTGCTTATAGCTACTCCTTTTGTTTCTACACACCTTCATGATGTACGCAAAACTTTGGCCACATACATATATATACATGTATTGTTAACACGGTAGAAACCCTTTATAGACATCTCCTGTTAATCGACGGGACCGGCTGTTTTCTTTTGTTACATCGGAGTTTCGTTGTAACCGAAATAGGCAGTATTTTTTTTTTATATAAAGATAGAATAATGTTGTACATGTATAGGCCTATACATTGGAACATAAATTTTGCTTGGTTGTAACGAGAATTTGTCATGACCGTGTTCGTTATAACGGGGTTGCACTGCATTAACTTTACTGACCTGTATGTGTGACATTCAAAGTCGGTGCCGTTTTAAAATAGGGATATCTTGAAAGATGTTGAGCTCCAATAGTGTTCACCATGTAAATTAATTCCAAGATCGATATTCGAGAACAAATATCAGCATACTAATAGACCTTTCTGAGCTGGTTTAGTCTTACGCTTCTGATTTGTATACTGTACGCAATATGACTTACCATGTGACTCACAGTTCAACTTTGTCGGTTGAAAAAAAAAATTAGTAAAAATCTAAGCCATGTCTCTCGTACCTTAGTTAGTGCTTCCACGCACCACTATACATCAATAGGGAATGCAGTTACCATACCACCCTCCCCCTCCCCCAAATCAAAATGGAAATTTGCCAAGCCTTTGCCTGTGAAAGTCTAACACAGTATTTTGCACATGACCTTTGACCTTGCATTCATCATACCCGTGCAGCGATGCCCGGCTGGAGCTCATCCTCAGCAAAGATGTGGAAGTGTAACGGCCTCTCCGTGAGAATAGTCGCCGTCTTCAACATCACTAGTGTCTCATTAGTCCTGTCTCCACAGCACACCACCGAAAGGTTAATGCTGAAGTTAGCGACAAAAAAAAAGAAGAAATAATGTGAATGGCAGTATTACAAATCTATAACTGCTAACGTCTTGTGAGTTACGCTATCTAGGCCATGCAACGAGTCAGTAATCATAGTTATGTAATGCTTTGGAATATGTAACGGTCTTGATCTCGCTTTTGCCTCCCCCCTTCTGCTATTCTATTTACTGAAGTACAAGTGTACCTCTCTCCTTTCCAAATCCCTTCGGTCTTCGGAACTGTCGCTTCTGTTATCTTTTACTTCGGGACCACTGTCCTCGCTCCACTGACCTGACCTGTCCATGCCCTCAACTTGCCCTCAGCAAATTAGGTCAAGGACTAAGTTCTTAGGTCCAAGCCTTGTGGCCAATTATCTTTACTCTCTTGAGGCTTGGTCGCGTGCCGCCCATTGCAGGCAAGGTCCAGGGATGTATACCACATGTTAACCCCATAAAGCCCAAAGGGGGGGGGGGGGGCACATTACCAAAGTTGCCACTCCTACGCCCTTTACTTGATTTCAACGAAAATTGGCGACTTTTCCTAAAATTTTATTGCGAACATTAGCAAATTTTTTATGTATAACTTTGCTGTATACGATATTGCTGGTTGCCATGGAAACCATAAACTGACAACCATGTTCATAAGATTTTGCATGTTTTTCTGTTCCAATTTCAGTTCAACATAATTATAATAATGAACGAAGTGGGGCTTTTCTTGACTGTAATTAGCTAAAAGACCAAAATGTGAAGTAATCATGGTTGTGAAGTACACTGAAATGGTCTTCTTATTATTTTCTTTATTTTCTATATGACATAGGCATAAAAAATAGATATAATAGAAATCATCGAAAATAGAGCGTTTTTCAGGATTTAAGACTACCTTTTTATTTTGGGTCATTTTCACTGAAATTTTGCCTGTAGAATCATTTGTCCATCATATTATCAATCTGTAAACTAAAAAATTCTAATATTGTGGAAATATGAAATGTGATGCCAAATGTACCCCCTAAACAATACCTCAATAAAACATCAAACTTATGGTATACGTCTCGTATAATTCTTCATACTGTAATGAATAGCGCCCCCATGTGTTGGCCTTGAAAATTTTCAACCATAATGTATCTAGTGAAGGTTGACTTGCTTTTTCTTTGTGGCAAATATAAAAATGATTGGTATAAAAGAAAAACATATATACTCGGGATAATGAAATATAAAGAAAAAAACATGATGTTAGCATATTTCCTATGTATTTCTTCATATTTTGGTTTACGGCGCCCTCAGTGGGTGACCTTGAAAAATTTCAAATAGTGCATCACGTAGAGTATGAGTTTCTCTACCCATATGCCATATATCTAATGACGGTGATACATTAAAGAAGTTATGAGGGGGGGGGGGGCACAATGTGCCCCCTTGGGCCTGAAAAGGGTCAAAATAGCTTGGGCTTTATAGGGTTAAACAAGAAGATGTAAACAGCTGAAGGGTATAAATATCGACTCTGTTACACAAAAATCTAGAGATTCGGCCCAGAGATTCTCTTCTGAGCTGTAACACTCATGCGAGTTGGGATTATACAATAAACTTGCTGTCATATCCGGAAGACATTGTGTCCCCTCGACTTACGAGCTGTTCTCTCACCTGAGTGTCCGACTGAACTGCATGCTGTGTGTGGTGGCATGCTTTGCGGTTATACATCTACACACTAACGGAAGTTTCCTGCATGCTCAATAGATGCGGGAAATCCTTTCGTTACAATACTTTCCCTGGTTTCTGACGGCAGCATCACTAAATTTTCATTGTTTTACCAGTGCTTGATTTCAACCGAAATATTACTTATAGAAATATGGGAACATAGAACTCTGATTTGAAAGATTGTATCAGATTCATGGTGTGCTGACAGTAACCGAAATGAATTCAATCGTCGCGGGGAATTCATGCTTGCGTGGTTAAAAAAAGCCCCCAAAAGCAACATTGATTAATTCATCAAAACCAGTCCTTAAAAGCTAAAACGTTTGCATCAATGCAATTTCTCTTTGCGTGTGTTGTTTGTTTGGTTGCTCTAAAAATCTGTTGGACAGTAGAATAACTTAAGATCATGCATCCCACAAGATGACCTTTTTATCAAATACTTTGCAAGAGCATCTCTAGAAATTCGCGACTAGATTATGCAAACCCTTGGAAAAAAAAATATTTGAAATTTACCGCTTCATCCAGCGATTCGGTGCAGACGATGCAAGAACCTTCAAGGTGCTATAAAAACTGCAACAAGCTATATATGCTGATATGCAAGACTCCTTGGAAGATATTTGGGTAGAGTCAGGAGAGACAGTAGGTTTTGTAAAACAAACCAAAATAAAAATTACAAAAAGATTTAAAAAAAAAATGTCATGCATTCCTGCCGATCGAGAGACGTACATGATAAAATCATATTACCATGTATTCACTATATAATGTCATTGTGCATTTCACATGATATAGCTTACACTGAGTCAGCTCCTGGTGCCTTCCCAGAATCCCCTGCCCTCTGAACTTCCTGTGGGTTGCCATGACCTCTGTCTACCTGTTGTGAAATGTTTGGAGCTAGAGTCTTTTGCTTATCCTGTGGACATTGGTAGAGAGGTATCAAGAGTCCATCCATCAAAAATAGACACACTGTCTACTATTAAAGGTCATGTTTACCTTGGGGAGCAGTGATTTAAACATTTTCAAGATATCACATTTAATGCATATGTGTAGGTCTGTTGTATCACAAAACATTCTACCATATTATATAATTTTCGCAATAAAGCCTAAAATAATAAAGAAATATCAATATTTTTCTCAATAAACCATAACTGTAGACGGCTTAGTCTGGAATCATTTCTATTATAACTATTGTTCACATTTTGGGTATTTAACAATACTTAACATCAGTAATATACGGATTCAAAGTTTTACAGTGGTTGTTTCTATCCCTAACTCATATTTTAGAACTATATTTAAAGCACTAATGTTGGGTTTTTGTTTCATCTACAAATGGTAAATTATGCCTTTAAAGTTAATAAAACCGAAATGCTGGTGCATATTACCAAATTTTGCTGATGTGGCTGCACTGTGGGAGAACATGGTCATGAGTCACACAGCCAATCGTAACAACGAAAAATAATTATCTCTGTTTAAGGAAACAAAAACAAATAAGAAAGTAAACGTCACGAGGTACAGGGAAAATCGGGAAGAATTATGAATGCTCTCATTCCCTGGAAAACATTTACCGACGGACAAATCAGCAAAAGAGGAAAGTGAACACTTTTTCGAGTTCATATTATTATTTTTCATAGAAGATTTTGATGGAAATCAATTTATTACATTATTAAAGATAATTCAATTGGCAATGAATCTAGTAGGTCAATATAAATGGAAATTATATGCATGAGTGAACACATTCGTTTCTGTAGTCCAAGGCACAAAAGTACAAATTGCAAAAATTGACATGTTGTCTTTCATTTGGAAATGCCCAATGCAGAGGATAACAATGACAACAAAAGACCAATTTAACACAATGAGAGACATGAATGAAATATCAAAAATTAGTTTTCTTTCTTTTTATCTCTTTATGACCTGAAAAGTGGGAAACTAGATGGGAAAATTAAGAATTTTCTGTCAAATCAAACTTCAAATACCATAGGGAGTAAGGTCACAAAGATGATTAAATGAACTGTCAGAATATCTCTATTTCATTCTTTAGATTTAAGAATTTAAGAAAAACATAATTGTTTATGAGACAAATTCAAGAGCCACATATCATTTACAATTTTCCTAATTTGAGAAACCAATTCAAATTCCTACCATTTTGTTTGTATTGCCTCTCCTCTAATTTTATTTGAATTTGGATTTGACAGTTAGATTCATCATTAACCTCCATTATTTCAGCTTTTTTCGATTTTGTGGGGTTTAAAGATAGAGATTATAGGCTCATATTATTGCAACTTAAGTCATGTTTTATCTTTTGGTCTTATTGTTACATGGAAGAGCACTTGAGCATGAATAACATCTTGTTCAATTTGCAATTTTTTCTTGTATGCCTTTGAAGAGAAAAGCAAATTAAGATGTTCACTTATGCGTAAAGTTTCCCTTTTTATTGACCTACCAGGTTGATAGCCAATAAACAATTGCATTACCGTTCATGGTATATAATACATTAACTATTTGTCAAATAATCTATGAGAAACTTAAAAGAGCGTTTTTGTTGTTGTTGTTGTTGTTGTTGTTGTTGTTGTTGTGTGTGTTTTTTTTCTGAGTGTATAAATGAGGGGGCACTTGCCCATCCGGCAGCAAAGTTTTGAATGGTCCACTCCTTACCTAGCTATGTGAGAGATATTGTACATCATTCTGTATTCTTTGCTTTTGTACTTTCATTTCATTGCATGTTATTTTTTTCACACAAATTGAATTTCTTACATACGAGTATATGAATATAAGAACGACCCAAGTCCATGGAGGATCATTTCGAGTAAACTAAAAAAAACTTCATATCTTTTGTATTTGTCCAATAATATTCTATTCAACTGTGATGGGAAGGCAACATTGTATATACAAATTAGAACATATATTATTATGACAATTAACATTTACATTAATTGTGGAGAGGCCATTTTGTGTGGTGGACTTGGGTCGTTCTTTGATTCATATGGACTTGGGTCATTCTTTGATTCATATACATGATATTCTGCTATAGAGATGGGAGAAGGATGAGAGAGGGCGCTATTATATGAATGTAAGAATGACCCAAGTCCTTCATTCTTACATTGATATAAGATTTAACTCATTCATTTCAGGTACTTCCGGGGGTAATTAGGATTTATCATTTACACACAAGATGAGTCCATGCATAAGCTACAATTTCCCATGAAAAACTGAATTTGGCCAAAAATTGGACTTGGGTCGTTCTTATATTCATATACTCATACACATCTAGAGATCAATGAATAAAAATAAATATAAATTCGAAATTTAGTGTATACAGGCTTCAAATAATATTTTATGGTGAAGAAGGGATTTGTCTCAGTAGATCTATGTCTATGTCACGTTCATGTTGTCATTGCCGTAATACCATGGGTAAAGAATTAACAGAGAAATGTAATTCATTTCTTGTGAAATGTGCTATCTCATGATTACTCATAAGGATATAACAAAGGATTGAGCTATATAAAAATCCAATCATAGTGTTAATGTTTCAAAAAGTTGATAATCAAAATTGTATCATGCACAGCCAACAGGTGACATGCATTAATCAATGGCATTTTATCCCTCTCTACTCAGCGATGCCATATTGTAGTATAGATGTAGTAGTAACATTAGTTGTAGTGATAATGATAATGATAATGATAATATGATAATATTGATAATAATGTGCTTTTTGTACAGCGCAAAAATATGTTCTCAAAGCGCTCATACTCTCTAAAAAAATCGAGTGAAAATTTTCACTCTAAAAAGAGTGAATACAAAAAAGAGTGAATTTCGAGTCAAATTGGAGTGAATTTTGAGTGAAAATGCTCATTTTCACTCATTTTGGAGTGACGTCAGGGATCACTCCAAAATCTTCGAGTGATCCCTGACGTCACTCCAAAATGAGTGAAAATGAGCATTTTCACTCAAAATTCACTCCAATTTCACTCGAAATTCACTCTTTTTTGTATTCACTCTTTTTAGAGTGAAAATTTTCACTCAATTTTTTTAGAGAGTACAAATTACATGCATACACAACCAATCAAGTGCTTTCATATCTATATATCCAACCATCGCACATCAGAGACACCACAGCTGCACGTCACGAGTTTGACACCAACGAATCATGCAGCCGACGAGTCACACAACCCACGAGTTATGCAGCCCACGAGTCATACAGACCATGAGTTCGACACTAAGAAAACAAGGCCAACAAGACCGATGCATTAAGCCCCATGTTGTAAATGTCGAACTTGTGACCCGTGTTTATCTAATATCGTATATAGTATATCACTATAACACTGCCATATCTTCCTGTAGCGAGCATGGGTCCTAAATCGAGTTAGTGAAGGTGGTGTCATACA
Source organism: Diadema antillarum (assembly GCF_040938485.1). NCBI lineage: Eukaryota > Metazoa > Echinodermata > Echinoidea > Diadematoida > Diadematidae > Diadema > Diadema antillarum. The sequence continues at coordinate 651,870 of NW_027271673.1, forward strand.
CGTGTGTAATAACAATCCCCCTGATCTCACCTTATCGGGTTCCTCCCGTTGTATTGGAGCTGGTGGTACAACCTGCCTGGCACCTTCCGTGTCGTGAGGAAGAGAGAGAGAGAAGGATATAGGGTAAGGGCGCGTTTACACCGAGCGCGGTAACGGCAACGGTCCCGTTTGCTATGGTGCTCCAAAAGGAATCATGTCTGGTTCTGTTAAAGTATTTCGGTACAAAATCAACCAAAAATGTTATTCATATATCAAAATCAAGAGCAACAAAATCGCCAGTTGAAGATTTATTTTGTCATGAAATTATTAGCGGGGAAGTGATATTGTAACAAAACCAGTATGGTTCCTTTTGGCGCACCATAGCTAAAAACGGGACCGGTGTCGTTACTGTGTTCGGTGTAAACGGGCCATCTGTAAAGGTTGTAAAGGTTCCGTAAACACATACTAAAACATTGCATTGTATAACACTTAAAACACCGTGGCCCCGAGGCACTAATATCAATGACAATCAACAGTTACTTTTTTGTATAGCGCACAGGTCGGTGCACCTTTTGGTGCTCGTGGCTTTTCATATCAGAGCTACAATAATTGTAATACAGCAAAAAATGTTTTCTGGTATAGCTGCTAATGAAACTTTCCTGTATTTCAACACAAAGTCAGAAGGCATAGCAAGGGGGGAAAAAAGAGATAACAATTGGGATCGATTATACTTGAACACGTGAAGTGATGAAACATATATCATATGTTCGGTAAAGCGATCTCATTCGGGGCACAAAATATTAGATCTTTGTAGCACTATTTTTCTGGAGGCAGCTATATAATAAAACTGTTCTGTATTTCAACAGAGGGCAAGAAAAAAAGAAGTTCAGCAATATGGGAGTAATAAGTGAACACGTGCTTGAAGTGATGAAACGTATAGGCTTATGTTCCGCAAATTTACAATTCTGTTCTGTTATAGTAGCACTCAAACTCCCTCCATGATTCCATCATTCCTATACTATTGGGAAATACAGTTTAGCTACTTTATCCAACTCTCCCATTTCCCCATTTCTTTTAAATAGCGTTAAACTTTAAACATGAATTAACTAAGTAGCCAACCCTATTGGGATGCCCAGTGTACGATAAAATGTCAGTACATGTAAACATAATAGTCATATACGTGTAGCCAACTACACAGACATTTGAAAGTACTGGAATTAACCTCATGCAAATCAAAGCGGTGCAAAATCACAAAATATGTAAATCCATCGAAACAAAAGTTTAACATCGAATTCCTAACTTTCTGAAAAGTCCCAATAAACTGCGAGAGATTGCCGTTTTATAACGGGGCAATTTTTAAACCATTTCCTACATTTTGCACTGCATGAAACATTGCATAATTTGGGAAAATCGAAAATCAAAGTAGGCCTAGATATGTTTATGGATCTTACATGGAATCAGTTCCCGTCTATCGTCTAGGCATAAATGCATCAATCTTGCAATGTTGCTGTTTCCTATTTTTCCCTCTCCACCCAGACCATCACAAATGAAAAATGGAATTACTTTGATCATAGTTGGTGTAATGTAGGAAAATGTTAGGTTGTATTGCAGCTTGACTCCCTGAGTTTGTTTTTCACATTAGACTGACATAATAGTTTACAGTCTGTAACTCACCAATATGCCTCTTAAATAAAAAAAAAAAAGCTTCTGCGTCATTCTACACGAGTGGATGATTATCAGATGTCTTTCTGCTATCATGTCATATGAAACTAAGCATCGTTTTTTTTTTTGCCCTGTAAGGGTTTGTGCCTGCAAACTACAGACCAATACGGTTGGCGCTCTATAATATTCACTCCAACCCACCTCCACCTTAAGAAGTATACGTTGTGGTAAAGAGCGTATCATCTTTCATCCCTATCATTCCCATTGTCAACCTTAACATCTCTCATGAAGCAAGACTTTTTTTCTTCTTTCTCTCCCCACTAACGAATAAGCTCAGCAGGAAACATGGGGGAAAAAATTCCACACGTATAGGCCCGAATTCACGAAGGTGGTACAAAATGACACCATGGTCTAAACCATAGTGAAAAACCATGGAACGTCAAGTGTCGCACGGAAAATTTCGTTACGAAATTGGTCATTTCGTCGACAAAAATAACCGTTTCGTTAACGAAATTATCATTTCGTGGACGAAATGTTCATTTAGTTACAAAATGTTGTCATTTCGTTACAAAAGAATCATTTCATCGACGAAATGACTGATTTCGTAACACTTTGCGTTCCATGGTTTTTGTCCATGGTTTAAACTATGGTTTCATTGTACCACCTTCGTGAATTCGGGCCATAGTGTTTACATTCTCTTCTCGATGATTTTAAAGGTACAGCGTATTATGGCTAATTGCATGTCAACCTTATCATCTCTCATGAAGCGAGACCTTTTTTTCTTCTTCTTCCCTTCCTAACAAATAAGCTCAGCAGGAAACGTGACAAAAAAGCAAAAATGAAATTCGAGAGTCATGACCCCGCCCCCCATTACAGCTCAAGCTAGAATATAATAGGTAATAGTATATTCCTATTTCCAGAAATAATCATATGATCCCCTGAACCTTATACATTCGCCTGGGAAGATGTACCGTTGGTAATGATGACTGTATGCCTTTATCGGCTTTATTGCCTTTCACACGAAAATAGATATAATGTGTATAAGTCGTGGAATAGCTTGAGCTCCTATAAATCCCCGCCCCTTCCAGCCCTCAGATAGTCCAGCGGATATAGAAAAAATCATGCACTTTATGGTAAAAGCACCATACTTGGTACACATGTACATGATGCCAATATAAGTCATTTCTGATATGGAAGCCACTCTGATTCTCCCTTTGGCGGCCGTGGCGGCCATTTTTCAAAATGGCCGCCATGTGATATAGCAATGCAGTGTATTTTGGAAACTATAAGTCCGATTGTCGTGATTCTTGTACCAAAGTATAGGTTTTGAGGGTCAAGGATTCCAATAAAATAATTTTTGAGAGGATAAAACCATGGCAACCTACTTCTCGGTGGCCATTTTGAAAAAAATATGGCCACCATGTTAGATAAAAACATATCCTTAAAACGTATGGACAAAGGGTCATGACTCTGGTACCAACTTATATGTTTTTGGGTCAAGGATTCCCATAAATTCAACTGTAAGTGAATATGAATCGCTTCATCCTACGTTTTGGCGGCCGTTTTAATGAATATGGCTGCCATACAACAGAAAATGAATATTGTATATCTTCGAACTCAAAAGATATATAATCACGATTCAAGTGTAAAAGTATAGTTTTGGGGTGAAGGTTTTCAATTTAATGATGTTTTAGCAAAGTGAATAGGTTCATCACATCCTTTGTTTTGGCGGCCATTTGATAAATACGGCCTCCCTCCAGTTATATAGCGTACGAGTGTTATGAAAGCGGGATGCCCATTGTGGATTGATTCTGTTGTAAACGTTTGTTTTAGAGTTCAACAATTACTTGTTCACTCATTTTCAGTATTCTAATGTGGAACATCTGGGTATAGTTGACTTTGGAAGCATTTTGGAAAATATGCTCAACTTCCTTTATAGGATTTCTGTGTGTACAGTATGTGAAAAACATGATCTTCACGATTTCATGTCTAAAGTACATATTTCTCAAGATTATACGGTTTCTAGAAATATAGACTCTCGCATTCTCTGGTCCCTGGACCATGGAATGAAAATCATAGTTTCCAACCAATAATATAGTACATCTGTTTTCTTTGGAAATATGACACTAAGTGTGAGAAAACTTCTAAAACTTATTGGGTCACTTTCATACATCAAATGTAAACACACTACAATTATGTGTGTCTGTAAAATCCATGATTGACCAGGCTGTTCTGATACTTACAACTACACTGAATGTTATACATCAAATGATAAAGTAAATATGATAGGTATTATACGATACATCTTTATAGGTTGACATCTATTGTAATTTGCAGCGTAGTGGGTAAAGAATCGGCCTCATGAAAACAAATCAGATCTTCTGCCAAAGTTTTGTATCCTATACCAACATCATTTCTTAAAGACAAAGCTGGACATGATAGGTTTTTTTTGTGTCATCATCTTGACATATGAATATGATGTACCTGGTCCAATCTGTTTCTTTCCTGGGAGCTGTTTCCTCGGTTGAAATGCTTTTGCTTTTGAAGCCATGTTATCCTACAAATAAACCCAATTACCAATTACTTAAAAAGATAACATTTTATGTAAATGTGCTTCACAGAGGTAAAGCAAAAAACTTATGTGTATATTTTTTTCTAGAAATGTGACAAATTTTTTTGTTAAATGGATTTGTGCTTGTGAATTTGACCTGTTGATGTATTTGTAAAGAACAAGAACAAGGAAATATCAAATTATCTGTTTCTGTGTGTAGTTCTACTCTGAATACATTACTTGTTATAGTTGATTTATGCATTAATTTTTATCAATGATTGCAGCCTCTTGAACTGAATTTTACCCTACCCTAACCCCAAAGAAATTATACAAATATATATTTGATGCATTTGCCATTCTCATATGGAATAAGGATTAAGGTTTCATAATTCAAAAGCAACTTCTACAGGTAAATGGACGGTGGGTATTTCAACGCAATTTTACAACGTAACAGCGCCCATCCAAAATATAAACTACAAGAAGAATTATGCTAATTTATGAATTTGAGGAAAACCTCAAAGAAATACAAATTTTGGGGTTCATAATTATTGGAAGATAAAACTGCAGAATAAAATATTCAGTATATCGATCTTTCTACTTACCGGCACCACTAGAAATACTGAAGACGTTCTCTAAAGCGCACCTGCATCTACATAATTATGCATTAACGTTCATCACCGCTCATGAATGGATGATCAGGAACAATAATTGTTTTGGATTGTCAGAGCTCATTTGATTCCTTATAATTTTGTGTAACAGTTTTGACAAGGTCATAGTCTATGAAATAATGAACAGGAACTGAGAACTTTAGAAATCAATAGGTCTTATAAGACTGCAATAATCATGTTTTTGTGGCTGAAAACTATGACAGTACACTTATTGTACCCCCCTGTCTATATGCATCCAAAATTGGGGGGAAAGTCTTCTATTCCATTCTCACCATTTACTCTACCTAACTGATATTCAACATAATTATCTTTATAGTATTCCAGGTATGCAACAATTGTACTTATTTGATGTTCAATACCTATACTTGAATAGTGAATGTGATAGAGGTATGGTCAATCAACAACATTCAATGAACAATAAAGAACTAAGCGCTGCACCAACAAAGGAGGTTCATTTACCAGTAATAGGTGAACGATTCTTGTCAATGGGACAATACATATGGCAAGTGAGGGTGTATGATTATATATATATTATATGGTGACCCCTCAGAAAACGGAAACGAATATTTTCTTCAAAACCAAAACGAAATTGTCCAATTTGGTCGAGTACTTTTCTTTCTAGACATGTTTTTGTTGATCATTAATTTCTTACTTTATTTCATCAAAGCTCAGCAACGGAGACTACCCAACAATTGAAGGTGAATTTTCGACAATAATCCTATTCAAGGATTCCACATTGTGATATGCGGCCTCAATTCTTTGTTAGTCTCCCAAGGCAGTGGCTTTTGTTCGATGCTGAAATTTGTTGAATTGAGCTAAGAAATTTACGCTCGACCCGTCTTTACAAAAACATCTGTAGAATAAAAAGTACTCAACCAAATAGGATGATTTTGGTGTCATTCTTCTTCTAGATAGATTCTCTATAACTTTATGTCATTCATTTTTGCATAAAGTAATGCAAATGTGCAAATTATTTGCAAAAACTCGCGTTTCCATTAATTCTAGGCCACACTGTATATAATGTGTGTGTGTGCGTGGTGTGTGTGTGAATGTGTATGTATACTCTATGTAGTGCGGCAGTCATATCTATCGAAATGGACCTGAAAACGAGATGTGTTAGTTCTATTCATCAGCAAATGCTTGTTTAAAATCATTGACCCCATTAGTTTCAAAGACATACAGTATAGTATATATTGCGGTGGCCATGTTTTAAAATGGCAGCCAAAATATAGGATGTGATGGTTGTACACGAAAAGATGTATCCATTTAAATAATTGAACTTCAAAAACATATTTTTGTACCAGAATCATAAAGATGCATCCATTGGTTTTAAAGATATATGAATAGAATGTAGAGCGGCAGCCATGCTTTTTTTTTTTCAAAATGGCCGCTAATAAGTAGATTGCCATGGTTTTATCCACTCAAAAATTATTTCATTGGAATCCTTGACCCTCAAAACCTATACTTTGGTACAAGAATCACGACAATCGCACTTGTAGTTTCCAAAATACACAGCATTGCTATATCACATGGCGGCCATTTTGAATAATGGCCGCCACGGCCGCCACAGGCAGAATGAGAGTGGCTTCCATATCAGAAATGACTTGTATTGGCATCATGTACACGTGTACCAAGTATGGTGCTTTTACCATAATGTGCATGATTCACCCTATATGTGCTCTATATCCGCTGGACTAAGACAGTTGGGTACAACTCCTAGAAATGATATTTAGGGTTACTTTACGAGACTAAGTTGATCTCATAATAACAAAGGAGACATTCAAAGAAATATATGTGGTAGCACGAATTGTGTGAAATTTGTGCACATTTGACTCATTGGCACATATAGGGTTGAAAAAAAAAGTAAAATCAGAACAACAATCAAGGGAATTTCATACAAACCGAACATATACAATCAGGAAGTCATGCAATAGCATAAAGCTCCCATGTTCAGATGTTTCCATGATTATGCAGTGGCGGATCCAGACGGAGGCGCATAAGGGCGCCCCCCCCCCCCCTCCCGCTTTAATTTTTGTTCAAACAAAAGAAATAAAATGGGGGCGCGTGCGCCCACTTTAATTTTATAAAGTCGCCCCCTTTTTTTAACGGAATTCCTGGATCCGCCCCTGTATATGTTTGTTTTATAACTATCTGCATGTCCACTGACTCTTTCTTTTATGAACTTTTTGTTGCTGTTTATCTACGGCTACTTTAAGCCCCCGCCTTCTCCCGTCGATTGAATTTGGGTTATTTTTCGCTCACGATATAGCAACAAGGGGAATGTCCATACCTCCCTGCAAAGAAAGTTGAGCGGCTCTCGCCACCTCTGCCTCGCGGTCACCATGGTCACTCGGGCTACTCTCCCGTTGTGTGTAGCCATACAGGGCGATCAGACCCACTAGTGATGCCAATAAAAGCAGCGGCTTGATTTTCACTCTCATCTTCCGCGATCTGCTGGGCAAAATTTCGCCAAGTACGATGTAGAGAGCTGGAGTAAATAGGGCGAGGTGGTGCGGCATTTAAGCTGCTTCTCGATTCGAGCTACCGCTGAAAATTGAGCGCTATGTTCTGATCGCGTTGGAAAAAGTATACAATGTACGTATAATCAGGGAGGTGAGTCACCTGGTATAATCATTAAAAACGTCAACTACCGATAGATGGTTTCGCACACATGAGGCCTGATGTCTTCAATGTATAAACTCATCCTTGTAACAATGATAGAACCGCGATCACGGTCGTTATCTTTTACAAGTAGAGGGGCAGTGGCGTAACTACGGGGGGGGGGCACGGCGGTTACGTCCCCCACCCAATCCGCTGGGACCAAAAAAAGCGAAAAAATATAGCTACAAACGGCAGTTTTTGGACTGTAAAAATAATGTCACAGTTTTCAAGCTCGCTCGCTCCGCTCGCTCGCATTTAATTGATATGCAATTTCTCCTGATGTTGCCGCCAGTAATTTGTCGTTTCACACCGTCATTCCATAATCAATGTAAGGAAAACTGTTAACATGTAACAAACATTGCGCCGACAAGAAAGACAGGAGTTTTTGCACCTGGAACTTATATTTTACGGGAAGATATTTTTATTGGGTAAAGATGATAACATAATGTATTCAAGACACATGAAAAGAGCATGTTTCTTCAGGCGCTGGCTCACTTTCGCTCGCTCACACACACACATAAGTGAAGTAAATGATGATTCTGGATAATAATATATGGAATGACCTATAGGGTATTCTTATGCGGTATTCGCAATAACATTATCAGCAATTCCAGCAGTTATAGCCTGCATTAAGAGATTGGAGCTACACGTCCTGGGTTATCAGAAAGATAACTTTCTCTTGCATTATGTGTATTTAAGAGCGCTCGCAACGTTCGCTCGCGCATAATCTAATTTCGTAGTGAAGAGCATGATCATAATTAATAATGTATAATTAATGCAATATTGGGATTCTGTAGCTATATTTTAATAATAATAATAATAACAATAATATACAAATGATGCACAGGATAGAGTGCGTTAGTGGAGGCGTACAGCGCACTCGAGGGTATTTACACTACATTGTAAATACCCGAGAGTGAGCTATACGCCTCCACTAACGCCACGAAATAATCCTGTGCATCATTTGTTTTATAAAATGGGTCGAAAATTCGAAAACTAACAGCATTTTTCAGCGTTTTTCACGTACCTTTGTGGGTCAAGACGTCCGAAGATGTTCGTCCCAAACATTTACGCACGTCGCACTCGGAAATCCCGCACATATAAGACATGATGGGGGGTTGGGTTTCCGGACACTCAAGTTCCCGCATGAAAACTTACTTATCTTACACAGAATATGCACCCTTTACCTTAAAGTCTTGATATAGACTCCTCATATAGGCCTACTAGACAACATACTTTGAAAACGGCGTGAGAATTAACCTGCTAAATCCAGAGATGCCAAGTTCAAAAAACTTTTATGAGTGAGATCTTTATAACTCGGCATCTCGGCGCTCGCGCGCATGCGCACGCGAACGAGGGGGGTGTCCCCCTCCCATGGTAGGGAGCTTTTTTGAATTATTAGCTCTTAATGATGCGATCTGGTGCATACTTAAGTGGCTATTTTTGACTAATTTTGAAGGCAAAAGGGAAACATATATACCTTCAATTGCAACTATCACTTTAATCCTTTGAGCTATATGCTCCTTATTTTTGGCCCAAATTGCAGACTTCACCAGATGCGTGAGAAAAATGGGTGCCATGCGTGAGATCGTGAGACAGACCCTAAATGCTTGAGTCTCACGCAGAATGCGTGAGACTTGGTAGCTCTGTAAATCGTTGGATTTGCCCTTCAAAGTGACTCCATGTATACGCGTCCGGTCCCACAACGCTTGGTCTAACTGTACTGTACGTATAAGAGTATACGTACGCCACACATGTTATGCACAAGGGAAGAAAGGTCGGCCGGCCGGCAGCCCGAACTAGAAGTTGTTTACAGGATTGACAGCGCGTATGCATGCAATTCAAAGGAGCCGCCGCGCGCACAGACGATCGGCAATAGGATTTAACACGCAGTGCGATGGGACTAGAATAACCAAAGCACACGTGACTCATTTCAGCGCTTCCTATTGGCTACATTCTTGAACCCATTTTATAATCATCATCATCATCATCATCATCAATCAATCAATCAATCAGTCATTTATTTAATGAGCCCATGTTTTATACTGCATTCATATTTCACATTCCTCGAGTAAAGCAATATTTCGATTCCATTTTCCAGAACTATTCAGAGTTACAAAATCATTAAAAGATCTACCAATAGTATGCATGAAATCGCACGATGACCAACATAAATATATATAAAAAAAACTCCCTACCGTAATAATAGGACATGGCAATCGAGGATAGTAACTGGCCGGTTGCCACTTCTCTTTTGTATTATAGATAACGGACGTTATAATTTAGTCAGTTCTTCCCCAGTTATATTATCATCATTGATTATAACATTATAAGTAATATTATAATATTATTAGGTTTTCCCCGGTCAATTTTATACTTTTGTCATTCAAGTTCCTATTTCGAGCATTCGATTTCACGCATTCCACGCTCTCAGGACTAAATCAGCAATCAGATTCAAAATCCGGTCATTCGAATTCACTGTCGCAGCATTCAAATTCAAAGGCCGTGTCACACCTTTCCGAGCAAGCCTGAGCGCGACTTGCGAAGAACAATTTTTGCTACCCGGAGGTCCCCGCAGATGAGCCGCACATGACGGTACCTGGCACGTATCTCACCCGCAGTTACCCGTAGTGCGCACGCAGGTCCTATTTTAATACCCGCAGCCAAAAAAGGCCCTGTCCCCCCTTTCCAGGCAAGCTACGCGGGCTTGTTGCGTATAGGAATTTTTCCAGCACGCAGGACAATTTTTGCGGACGGACAAGGATTTGGGTGAGTTTCGCGTGCGTCCTACATGCTCTATGGATCCGTTCTACGTGCATTCCATGTGACCTGCGTGTCAGGCGCATGGGTGGCGAGTGAGGGCTGACAACTTGGTGAAGGAATCCCTCTAAAGGAATTTGATACGGCAGAATTCCCACAGAATGCCATTATCTTGTTAGGTGCATAGATCCATAGATCCACGGGCAACCTACGTACTTCAAGCGGGTCAACTGTTTGTGACTTGCGGCAGCTACGGGTATCCTACTGGTGTTCTGCGTGGGCCTCGCAGGTAATCGACTCACCTGGAAAAGTTTTGGTCATGCTCGAAACTTTGCTGTGGGTAAATCGGACTTGCGTGCGCACCTCTGGGCAAGTTTTATACGGGTAAGATACGCGCTGTAGGTACTGCAGGTGCGGGCTAACTGTGGAGAGCTCCGCGTAGCAAATTTGTTTCCCCGCAAGTCAAGCCGCAAAACGTCCCAAGATACGGTATGACAAGGCCTTGGATATGCTCAAAACTTTTTCCGGGTGAGTAGCGGGGGTTTGTCCGCAGAGGTACACGCAGAACACCAGTAGGAGACCCTTACCGGCAGCACGTCGCAGGCAATTCCAACGCAGGTACTTCGCAGTACCCGTAAATCACTCGTAACAGAAAACGGATCGGTTTCAAAGGTCACACGGAATACACGCAAAGATGGTAAGTAGCACGCGTCTAGCAGGTAAGACACAAGTGCAAAATTAGCAAACATTCTTTTCCGCCCGTAGAAAATTCTCCTAAATCTCTGATCGCAACAAGCCCGCGTAGCTTGCCCGGAAAGATGTGACACGACCTTACGAGCAAGAGGAGCACGCATTTCAACAATGAGCATTCAAATTCATGTCAAGCTGGCGACGGAATCTCGTCGGTCATTCAAATTCGTGAATAGGCAACCATGCTCCAAATAACTGCATTCAACTTAAAGTATTGTTGATCTTTGGGAGCAGTGATTTAAAAAATGTTTGAGATATCACATATCATGCGTATGCGTAGGTCCGTTGTATCACAAAACATCTTCGCATATAAAAATTTTGCAATAAAAACTAAAATATAAGAAGATATCACTATTTTTCTCAATAAACCATAACTGTAGACGGTTTAGTCAAGAAACATTTTTATCATACTTATTGTTCACATTTTGTACATTATTTACAATATTTAACATTGATTATATACTCATTCAAATTTTGGCATTGGTTGTTTCTATCCCTGACTCACATTTTTAGCAGTATATTTTGAAGCACTAAAGCTAGGCTTTTTTTTTTCATCTGCAAATGGTACATTATACCTTTAAAAGAAGGCCTGAATTTAGTTAGTTTGGGGCCGTGTATGTGTGTGTTTCTTTTTTTCATCTAGTTTTGAATATATTGGGATTTATGATGAATATTATTTATTTTGCAGTAGAGGTCCACCTGTTCATTGACAAATTTGAACTCTGGCTTCACGAAAAGGAAATAACTATAGAAACAGGCACATGTCCCTCAGTCTGATATATAACGATTAATGGAGGTCCCACGTGTGACAGAGTCATAACTCATGCACGTAAAAGATCCCACTTCCTTTATTTGACCCGGTGAAGTGGTCCCACCTTGCGTCCAACTGCAATGGACCCCATGGAAGACCAGTAACTGCTATTGCAGCTGAATAGAATGGGCTATCCAGCCATCTTCTTTAGACGGAAAATTAAACAAAAAACAAAATAAAACATTAAGCACTATATAGGCCTACAGACGAGCATGATACGGAAGGTTGGTTGACACCTTCGGGGAAAAAAAAACACAATTTCGACTACATTGAAAAAATTGATAACATGAACATTGTATGCGTCTTGTTTGTTGTTTATTGCTATCTTATTGGTTTACTTTTGCGGGACTGTGTGAGGTTATTGTGTGTCACTTGTCTTTAAACTGATGCATTGCCATCATGTGGTTAGTGTTTCGGCGTTGTCAGCATGCAGTATCATCAAGAAATATGATTAGACTGTCGTTGTGCTGTTTGGATGCACTGCTGACTGGATCTTACATTATTATTTATTGGTGTTTTTTTTTTTAAATCAAAATCGAAGAATACATGAACAGAGAACAATGTAGAACCTTTAAACAATAATAATCAGGCCTTTACTATATGCACCCCTTCATTGTTTGTGTTTGCCCTTTCTCCTTATATTACTCCGTTTTCCTCGTTAGATTAGGGAGCTTTAGATTTTTAATAGACGCGCGGACGTTCAAAGGGGAAAAAAAACATGGTCTGAGCGTGCGCAGAAGCGCGCGTTAAGTGGACGTGCGCTTCTGCGCACGCTCAGAACATGTCCCCCCCCCCTTTGAACGTCCGCGCGTCTAAAATCTAAAGCTCCCTATTGATTGCACGAAGTGGGAACTTGATCGCCTGAAAATGAAATTGAACGCTTCAAACAAGCTCATCGGGACTATTACATGACTATCGTGTGAATTTGAATGCACCAGTAGGAAATGCAATGTTCACATTTGGAAATTGAACGCCCTTGTCAAAGCGTGAATTTGATTTGACGAAAACGAAATAGAACGCCCATAAATGAAATTGATCGGTCGGATTCTGAATTTGAATGCCCGAATATTTTCGGGTGCGTGCGCTGTGTGAATTTGAAAAAGTCGCGAGTTCGAATTCTGCATAGCTACTAGGTGGCAGTGTCTCTGGGCGAGATATTTTCCCCACAATATAGAATTAATGGAAAATGATACTTTCATTATAGAATATGTGATGTTTATCAACTATGGTGCTGATAAAAAGAAGGTGAGTAGGCCCTACTAGGTAGGCCCACCCAGTAAAACAAAACAAAACAAAAAACAAAACAAAACAGACATGACTTCTTTACTTTCATTCAGAATGCCGTTTCATCAAGCGTTTTGTCAGATATGTTTTCTGATAAATTTTATCTAAGCCAATCAGATGCAAGGATTTCAATAGCTTTAAAGAGCTTGTCAGAAAAAACAAAACAAACCCCAACAAAACAGAACGGGAGCAAGCGTCGGAAAAAAAAAAAAAAAAAAAAAAAAAAAATCTGTTTACAGCGCCATCTATGGACGATGTACGAACAGTTGCAATCCGGGTCTCAGCTTCTTGTGCCTTTACTACAGTCTCATCGGCTGTCTACCCATATTTCTCTTTTCCTGTTCCTGTAAATTTAATGAAGAGGTAAGTATCCTCCTCCTGTTTTACTCGGAAAGAAACTTTATTTTCAAGAGTGAAGAGACCGTAAAGTATGGATGTTGAGGATATAAATGCCGTTCCAATTTACCGATATACTGCCTGGTCCCGTATATCGATTTTTGTGTCTTTTCTAACTAACGGTTAGTTAGAACAGCCAAGTCCACGTCGCGCGTCGCTGTATAAGGGCCTGCGTACGCTCTAGTAAATAGCGACAGGTTGCTTCGCTTCGCACAGCATTATGGTAGGGCGTCGGTAGCGCGATGCGCTTTGTCATCCCCTTCAAAATTCACGCAAAAGTCGCGAGTTCAAAAGTCATCTTTGACCTAACGGTTAGGTCTAATGGCTAGACATATGCATTTACAGAACATAAAACTAGAGTCTACTTCAAAACATTTTTTACAATAAGAGAAATCTATCATACTAATTTATGCAAATTATGGTACTGGTCGGGCTATGTCTTTTCAGTAGTACTGCGATGCGAGTGGCTGTGCCGCCGTGTGTCTTTGCTTGTTGTAGATCAGACATTCTAGATGTTTGAGCCCATCATACATCCTCCATCCATGACCATCAACCATGGCCTGGCCTGGCCTGGCCTGGTGTACGGTATTACTTGTATGCCATTATAAGCCCATAGAAATAGAATTCTACTCCTATGTCATGTAAATTTAGATAATAGAACCTAGGCCTATATGAAACGTGATGGATAAACTGTAATTTACTGAGCTCTATACACTGTAGCTGTAGCCTGTGCCAAGGAATGTGCAATGATTAAAAATGCTGATGCTTACATTGTATACCCAGTCATTGGGTGTCTGGACAGGTTGTGGGACCGGACGCGTACTGTAAAGTGCGTCTGGTTTGACAATGACGCGCCTAGATAAACAGTTGTTTGTCAGTGAGGAGCTGCGCGTAAGTGCGTATTCAAAGTAGAATAAGCAAGTCAGCACGCAAGAGTTTTAAGTGTCCGTACACCCAACCCCCCATCCTACATGTCATGAGTTTGCCCAAAGTCAGTTTTGATTTCAACTACAGTAACTAACGTGTTAGACGTCGTAGGGTGGTAGTATCTACTAGTACTAGACATTTTAGACCTACATACAGCCTGTACGATAGAAATAGATCTTGTAGAATCTAATTTAGATCTTAAAATTAGTTGAAGTTCTAAATTAAATTTACTGCCTTTTTTTTCCCGACTGAATCTACTAGACTACATAGCATCTAGGTTACACATACAATCCAATTTTAGTGGTTGCTCGTATTCAGGCGCAAAGAAGGTGAGAAATATTCCAAAAGAAATGGACCCTACTCTGCTCTGAAAGATTGTATAAATTTCATCTTGTAAATTATGTGATTTTAGCTACATGTAGGTTCTATATAGGCCTTAAGGCATGAAACTTGAGTTTCTCTCCCTTCAGTCATTCCTAAAATATTTCATCTGGGAAAACATTTAATTTCTCCATGATCTTTTGTGCCTTTTTTTGTAAATGATATCTCATGCAGATGGCTAATCTGGAGCTAGACCCTCTGTTCGTGAAGGCGCTTGCTCTTCTCCGGTCAAAGAACAAGGACTCCACTGACCTCTTGAAAGGTCTCCTGGATGACGTGCTGGGAAAAGCAACTGGAAAGGTACTGGTAGTGACTTCAGAGGTATTAGCTGTTACTTTTTGCAGTGTTTTGTGCCGAAATTACTTTCCAGGTTTCATGGAAAATACTGTTTTTCCCAAAACCGTATTGCTACACATGTCTGTATTGCAGGAAAGGGGAAAAGTAATGCTTTTTCACCAGAAAAATGCCTCTTTAGGACTCAGAAAACTGCAATACTGTTTATGATGAGGTTGGCATCCCTGTGATATTAATCTCTGAGTTTGTTTGTTTGTCTTCATTTTCCATCTGACGAGGTGACTGGATAGCCTACAAATATTCAGCTAGTCTTCCATTGAGTCCATTTGTTTATATGTGGGGTAGGTGAACCACTTCACGATATGTTATGCAAACTGCTCTTTGCAATGAATGGAAAGAAGTAGGATCTTTTTATGTGTGTGGGTTGTGACTCTCATACATTGTACACCGACAGGGGACCTCCATTTAATGTCCTACCTGAGGGGCAAGGTGTTTTGCCTCTGCTAGACCAGAGGGGATGCCATGAACATCCTTTTATAGTGGCTACTCCCATAGCAACAGCCAATCAGGGAGCAGGATTCTTGTGGTTACCATGACACTTGTATCTCTCTCTTCACAGTTTTCTAGTAAGCCGGCATCTCCCAAGGTCGTCACCAGTGCAAAGTCCGACAAGTCTGAGGCGGCAGCTAAGAGAGCTCCAGTCAAGCGATCGGTTGAAAAGGTAGCCACACCCTGTCCATTTCAATATTTCCCGGAAAAACAGCTCACGCTGTCAAATTTCTCGTAGCGAAGTCTTGCGAAATGACCGGGGGGAGGGGGGATTTATTCTATGCCATGCTGTGCACTCAATCAGTTACAGCGTACTCTCAAGTAGGCCCTACCAATTTACTTTCAAATATTCACTCGACGATGGGTGCTTCCTTGTTTGACTGTAGGATAATACAACCATTCACCTCCCATGACAATACGCCAGTTCGTAATTAGCTCATATACACATTGGTACAAATGACCATTCTTCTTTTCTCAGTTGGTTTATACAATGTAGGCACTTCACTCGTTTTCAAGGCGGCATGATGCATAAGCTTGCCCGATGTAACAATTTATGGAATTCATAAACAAAGAATGAACTTGTGTTTAGATCAGGTGATCAGAATACTCCATCAGTTGGCAATTTAGCAGCAGGCATCCATTTCATTGTTTGGTATTGAATGCAATAACAGCCTATTTCCTTTTATATTGCGAAATACCATTCTTGCTGCCAGGTGGATGTGCTGGCAAGCACCATTTAGATAAGGATCGCATGAATAATCATCGCATCACAGATGCTTATCTCAGTGAATTTACAAACCAAAGTGCCTGTTGGTACAAGTGACCTTTTTCTGCTCATGCGCAAAGTGGAATTACGAACAGCAGGGCCCTGTTTCATAAAGCTGTTCATAAAGTTATGAACAACTTATGAGCGACTGGTGATAAGTTCTGATGTGCTATACTTATCAGAATTTCCATAATTCAGCACAAGAACTGATCACCAGTCGCTCTTAAGTTGTTCGTAACTTTACGAACAGCTTTATGAAACAGGGCTCCGGTCTATTATTGGTTGCCATGATGTCTATACTCTATCCTAAGTGTTGTCTAAAGTGGATAGTGCACAGTCTTTTCTTGTGTAATGGAACAGGATTTTGCACTCGATGTAAGGCGACACACTTTATTCACCTCCTTGAATCAAAGGCATCATCTTTTACATCGTGCAAAATCTTGTACAGTGCTCTCGTGTTATAATGAAATCTTTGTGACTGGCAGTATTCTTTCATTGTATTACAGTTTTGTCACAGCCGAACATTAAAGGTACAGTTTACCATTGGGAGCAGTAATTTTAAAAATGTTTGAGTAATGACATTTGGTGCATGTCATATCATATGATATGTGTAGGTCAGTTGTATCGCAAAACATCCTACTATATAAAAATTTCATAATAAAACCTAAAATGTATGAAGATATTGCAGTTTTTCTCAGTAAACCATAACTGGAGATGCTTTATTCTAGAAACACTTTTACTGTAACTATTGTTCACATTTTAACTTGACATTGATTATCCTGATTAATATTTTTACATTGGTTGTTTCTATCACTAACTCACATTTTAGAAATAGTTTGAAGCACTAAAGCTGAGGTTTTGTTTCATCTGGAAATGGTGAATAATGTCGTTAAAGTGTATAAAGATATACAGATGATAATTTTGGACCTGAATTTTTACCTTGTTGTGACAAGAATTTTGTTGTAACCGTGTACCATGTGCACTGTATCGTTACATCAGTGACCATTTACTATTTGTTTACTAGTATTTTAATTCAATCTCGGTTCCCATCATTTCGTAGTCGAGTTTTGGGGCCGCCCTGTCATCGGCTGACCACAGCGTCGCTGCCAAGAAGTCAAAAGTGGACGAGGAGGTGGTGAGGCCCTCGCGGATACAACCCCGGCGACCTCTCATCGACGATGACGAAGATGACAGCGACCATGAAGTCGATGACGACGAGGACGACGATACAGAAGATGAGCCAGTGGAGGATAAGGATGAGAAGAGGGATCAAGACATTGAGGAGGAAGATGAAGGTAAGATGAAGTTTGCAGTGCTGCGCTTGAAAAATATGGCACATACATGTATGTTTCACAATTTTTTTATTTTTATTTTTTTTTTCAAATTTTATGAGGCGGTTGCTAGACCCAGATTTAAACGACTCATGAAATATTAACTCTGATCTCAACATAAATGTGTGCTTTAATATACTGGTATGAAGTACACAGTACATGAATGAGGTGCATGATGATACTCTGTACAATCCAGTAGGCCGAAGTCTTGGCACGCCTACTGAGTTTCTGAATGTGCGCACTTCACAAAATCTCTGGTCATTGCTGTATTCCATGATCGCATATTCAGTCACTCACAATATTGATGTTCAGTCCCAATTCGAGCAAAATTAGACTCCCTGAATATATGGTATATACGATATTTTTTGTCCTTCAGGGCCCTGTTGTATAAAACTTGTCATCAGTGTCAACTGCCACATTTCTATGACAAATTTGCCTTCAGCCAATCAGATACAAGGATTTCAGTAGCTTGTAACAACCATCACAACTTGTCATTGTTAACAAGTTTTATGAAATGGGGCCCTGGTCGCACATGTTTCAACATTTCTTTGTTACCTGAGCAATGAACTAGGAAGACCATTTTGCTAATGTCTGCATGCATTTTTTTTTAGTTTAGAAATTCTAGGTATGGTTGAAGGTCAAAGTCTGAAATTTCAAGAGTTCATGCATTAATTTGGGAACACTTCAGCAAACTTTAGTGTCACATGCTCAAAGAGTATTATGGTGATTCCATTTCATCCCGCACTCGACGTACAAGCGACAAAAGATATATCAACATTGATGTCGGAAGTAATTATTGAGTTTTGGAATGAGGCAGAATTTATTGTTTCGAATTCCTTGGAAATGTTTGCACATGCACAGAAATGGCAAGTAATGATTTAGAAAAACTGTCTCATGGCATGATTGAATGTGGGTTCAAAGGCTAAGAGGTCATTCTTACATTCTGAGATTTAATTGATACGAAAAACTTGTGTCCTGAATTTTGTTTGTATTTCACAAAGTGAATTCCTCCTGTGGATGAATTGTGACTAGTGACAGAAAAGTCACTAGTGGCTTACTTTCAGGTTGAATCCAGTGGTTAAGGTCAAAGGTTAAAGTTTTATTATTCATCAGATTTTATTATTCAGCAGGGCTCATGCTGCACTTACAAAGTGAAAAGGAATTGCCGCATTCCTTCCCCCGCCCCTCCCCCATCAACATCAAAAGAAGCAAAGCAGTCAACAATGGTGTACATTGGCTCACACAGTCACTCTGAATTTTGTCACTAGGAAAATTTGCCAACGAGGATGAGAAACCAGGAAGCGGGGATGCGGAGGAGATGTGGCTGGACTTGGCCTGTGTGGTGTGCAAGGAGATGGGGATCTCGGCTGGAAACCAGCTGGTCGAATGCCAGGAATGCCACAACCTCTACCACCAGGTAAGATGTGCACGGGATGCGGGATGGGCGTGGCACTGTTGGTAATAAATCGAACCTACTGATTATGGATAGGCTCCAGTTATTTAGATAATGGAACCTCTTATTGAAGGGTACTAAACTCACCCAGAGGTGTCGGGCAAGCCTCTACCATTGGGTGAGATGCGAGCACGATGCGGGATGGGCGTGGCAGTGTTGGTAGTAAATCAAACCTACCAGTCATGGCTGGATCCAGTTACTTAATGATGGAAGGATACTAACTCACCCAGAGGTTTAGGGCAAGCCTCTTCCACTGGTTGAGATGTACGGATATACGAGAAGGATGTGGCACTTTTGGTAGTAAATCAAACATACCAGTCATGGATAGGCTCCAGTCAATTAAATGATTGAATCGCTTTTTTTTTTTTTGTCATTATTGTTTATATTGGTGATATTGATATTATCATCAAAGAATGGCTGGTATCATAAATAATTCTATCATTTTCATCATCATTTTGTACTATACTTTATATTTGTGTGCATCATTAATTCTTTTCTTGTATACTTTATATTGTGTATCACCTTTTGAGCAATGGAAATATATGTAATTGAATGATCATTAGCATTATGACCATCATCACTATCTCTTTCCATCCATTTATCTTTTGCCCACAGAGGTGCCACAGTCCGCCAGTGACCAACTCGGATCCCAATGACCCTCGTCAGGTCTGGTACTGTGCCAAGTGTAAATCCAACATGAAGAAGCTGGTGAGCCTAGCTTTGAATGTTCCCTTTAAATCAGAGACGTTGCGATTATTGACAAATGAGCATTATAATAATGCTGTTCTCCATAAGAGGATGCTTTTGCGTGGTTATTTGATCATTTTGCACTGTTAAAACCTGAAGTGTAAAGTGTAAACTTCACACGCTTGAGAATTCACGATAGCAAATGTACATGTTGACATTTTGTTTGTAGTGTGTATATTTTGAGTATCCCAAAGTGGTAGTGTGTTGCATTTTTGCATTTGATCAGTGGAGTGTAAAGTCACACACACATGCGCCATTCCACACCATGAAATATTCCATTAGGATAGTATTGCAGACATGCTTTTGCCATTTATGACAGAAAGCATGCAATTAATGAAAAAAAAAGGTATCTGGACCAAGTCAAATTTTATGTACGTGACATGTAGTCTGATAAAAATTAGAATCTTGTTAGCAAAACTTAAGGCAAGAAGATATCGGTAGGTAATCCAAGCATTCAAGAGAAAGTAGCAGATGATGAGCCAGGTTTTTGCGTTGTTGTGGTGTTTGTTTGTTGGTTGGTTTGTTTATCATTGAGTGTTATACATTCATTGAGTGTGGTGAAAATTTCTGTTGGGTAAAAGAAGGTTTCACAGTGCATCACATATTCTTTTGTGGGTATGTATGCGGTCCTGAAAAGGGCCTTCCCACTCCCTGGGCCACATGCATACCCAAGAAAAAATATTTGGTGCGCCATGAATTCTTCTACCACCAAATGAAATTTCATGTTTTTGGTGCTTTCATCCAAATGATGTCCTCTCTGACCCCGTATCCCACTGCCCTTCTCCCTACAGGCCTCCAAGAAACCCAGTGCTCTTCCAGAGTCCCTAATCACCACAGGCTCCTCCTCCTCCTCCTCTTCCTCCTCCTCTTCATCCTCCTATTCATCGTCCACCGGTCGTGATCAGGACAAGGACTCGATGAATCTGTTCCGGAGGATGGATCCCAAGGTACATTTGTTTCTTTTCATTCAACTTATTCACTTCCATTTCAAATCTAAGAAGATACAGTGGACTGTTGCTATAGCGAAGTCCTGGGAACCGGCAGTTTACTGTAGTTTTATCGAAATTTCGTAATAACCGAACAAATAAACAATTAAATGACTGAGAGTGGATAATGTTGTAGCCTGAATTTCTACTTCGTTGTAACCAGAATTTTGTTGGGTATAACTGTTTTCGTTATAGCGGGAGTGCACTGTATACAGCAAATACAATGCATACGCTCTGCTGCCCCGTGCAGACACGTTTTTATAAAAGTGGAATATGATGATGATAAAAACATTTGTAACCCATGACTGTCCAAGACTTTGCCCTACAACAATCATTTTGCATTGATCATGGTTAAACCAGTTGTCATATTGCACAAGCAACACTGTGCTTCAGTGGAAATATGACAATCGGACCCAGTGACATATCAGACCCATCACCAGTCGTGGTTGTGGACCTGGGGCTGGGGGAGGGTGGCTGCAGTCCTCTACCATTTTTGCTCTTGGAAAAAAAAAAAGATAGTAAAAAAAAAAATATGCCACAACCTTGTTACCTTGCTGTTTCAAAGGCTACGGGTTAGACTTGTTCCAAGGGAAGATGTCAGTTATGCTATACCATGTGCTTGTTTTGTTCCAGTACCAATTTTTATTTTTTCATTTTTCATTTTTTTTTTTCAATCTAGCCATCCCCAACATCCACTACCAGCAAGCAGATGCCATTTGGGGGACTGGCGAACTACGCGGCCAACCTCACCGGCCGCCAGCATACTTCCTCCTCATCCTCCTCCTCCTCTGCCACCACGTCCTCCTCCAAGGCCAATCCCACCGGTGTCAGCCGCATCCTGACTGGCAGCGGGGGCCACAAGGTGGTGCCCTCCTCCATCACCGGCCGCAGCTTCAGCTCCTCCGGGGCGTCGACCGCCATGAGCGGGCGTGGCACCAAATCCGGAGGACTCCAGCGCTCCACCTCCGTCACTCCCTCCGGTTCCTCCTCCTCCTCTACCTCCTCCTCCTCCACCTCTTCATCATCATCGTCGTCATCGTCCACCTCCTCTTCCGCCTTGTCGTCCAGCAAGGGGGCGGGGTCGACTGCGCCCATGTCCGGCAGCACTGTCGGTGGCGGCAACAAGGCTCTCCCACAGACCAGCACAGCTTCCGCCATGAAGAGGTTGCATATGATGAAGAAGAAAGCGCTCAAGCGATGAACACCTTTAACCCTCAGTTTACAAGAACCTCATCCCTCTTTGGTATGCAAAGTATGCTATGGACATTTTAACCCATTCCCGTGGCATCATCTCATATGCAGGAACCTGGCATATGAAGCTCCCAAAATGCAGACAAAAGTGTCTGCATTTGTGGCCTGAATTCATGCTTATTTGTGTTATGCTGACCAGAAAATTAACTCTGATTGAAAAATTAGAGTTTCTTCTCTCAATATCTCTTTTTTTTTGTATCAAAATTGCATTTATTGATTTGTTCAATTTACTTTTTGCAGTGCAGTAGTGCGCTTGCTTTGCTATAAAATTTGAATGAAGACGTGCACACACTTAGCAATCAAGACTACGCTCACTTGATTTTGACTTCACTCTTACCATTTGGGGGCCCATGTAGTGTATAACAAAAGAGTTTGCCAGCCCAGAGCATGCTATGTTCTTATCGTATGTCCGATCAAATTTTGTATTTTTTGACGGCACGTGCAGTTGCTTGTGGAACAATTTTGGTGTATGGATAATTTTGTAGAGAGTTGGTTATGAGCAGTAACCCCTTGTGTGCTTTGAGTGCAGATTGGCACAGAAAATTCCATAGCACATTTGTACACACTGTCCAAAGTCCATGGCACCAAAGGGATCAAGCAAGAAGGGAAAGAAGAGAAAGACGGAGTGGGTAAATGTGGTCGTGCTGAGAAAAAGGAGAATTTTGTGTCTCATTTTGTTGAAAAACTGCTGTCAATCCTTGATACAAAGATAGATTCATATGACCCCATCTCAGGTGGTTATTCTAGCCCTTATTGGTAAGATGTGACTTGATGTCAAGGAGTTCATTGCAGCCCAAAAGTGTATTACTTGCAGTTCAGTTCACGTGAAATCTAGATGAACCCCATCACCATTACCAGATGAAATCAATCCATGCATCATTGTACTAAATGTAGAACAGCATGCACAGGGCACTCTTGTTTTTATGAGGCCCTTAATATAAAACAAACATAATTCTGAAACCAGATGTTTCATTGTGTCAAAGAAAAAAACAAATAAACTAGAAGAGCGCTCGGAGAGCACGGACCTCCACCAAGCCAGCAAATCATTTCCACCCATCCAGTTTCCCAATATAGAAGCCTTTTGTTTTATATCATAGCCCTGCACAGTGCCTTGCCTTTGCCAGAGCAGAGCATGCGCTTAGTGCGTGTATGTAAACCTCCAGTACGCACAGCTTGAACCCCAAGTTCATTGACCTTATGCCAAAAGATGAAAAATCCATTAAATAATCCATAAAAAATTCCCCGATCACTACAAATTTTCCCGGATCACTACCAAAATTGAATGAGGTGTTTCTTGTGTCAATATGGACTTTTTATGCAAGTTTCATTTTAATCCATACTCAAGTGTTTGATTTATTTTGCAAACAGACAAACCAACGCCGATGATCACTTAAAGGGATTGTATAGTATTGGTAGAGGTGAGGATTGGGCTTTTAACATCTTTGCAAGATACCAAGAAATTACTTGTGAAATAGTACAGAGCA
Organism: Diadema antillarum; assembly: GCF_040938485.1. Taxonomy (NCBI): domain Eukaryota; kingdom Metazoa; phylum Echinodermata; class Echinoidea; order Diadematoida; family Diadematidae; genus Diadema; species Diadema antillarum. The sequence continues at coordinate 675,561 of NW_027271673.1, forward strand.
TACCATTTTAAAAAGAAGTCAAAGTTTATTTGATGAAAATCGGTTTTGAAATGGCTGAGACATCCAAAAACAAAGTAAAACAAAGCGATCGTAATTTTATCAGGATCGCTCTATTTTGGATATCTCAGCCATTTCAAAGCCAATTTTCATTGAATATACGTTGAATTCCTCTTAGAATTACATTCTCTTTCACATGATTTTATAAGGGATTTTCCATTATCTCACAAAAAAAATGTTGGAAACCTAAAGTTCAGTCTCAACCAAAACTATATAATCCCTTTAACCTCCCCCTTCCTAGGCGGGGGCAGTCAATACAAGTATACAGAGTTTGGGACCTGCAAAACCTCCTTGTTAGAAATGGGTTTTGTTATATCTGACCTCTTAACCCGTTCCATACTGAATTCTGAAATGCCCATAGACTTAATACGCAGAACACCAGGTTCTCGTACGGAATGGGTTTATATAATGAGATTCCACTGCACAGTACTTCATGAGAGGAAGGCCCTCTGGTTGTTGTAATCTTTCTTTCTTCGGGCAAACTCATATGTCATGCATGTTGTAAGTGAATTCCGGGTGTGTTCGAGCACTCTCCTGAAGTGAACTGAACCGTACCAAACCCTCGCCAGAGGAGCACTTGAACGCTCCTACAGTGTACTGTACCGTACTGAACCGAGCCAAAGTGGACCACATTGCAATGTGCTCCAAAAGGGTACCAAAAGCATACCAAAAGTTCACATGTGAGAATGCGGGTTACATGCACATATTATGTCAGCCTCAATGCAAAGAGCTCATTTTCTTTGTTCGGGGCATCTGTAAGTAGTTCAAGAGCACCAGGTGAATAACCCTCGTTTACAAAATGTGCAACCCCCTCCAAAAACAACTCATGAGGTACGCTTTCTCAACAGAGCACTCGAACGCTCCAAATCTGGCACAGTACAGTTTGGTACATTTTGGTCCAGTTCGCTTTGGTTCACTTTAGAGTGCTGGAACACACCCCCAGTGACTACCCAATGCTAAATTTGGTTGTTATATTATGTATATACAGTGTATGTGTGCAAGTCTTTTGCCATAATAAAGACAGTTTTGGTAATTGTTCTGTTTGTCAAATTGTTGAATCTGTGTGACAGGAACATAAGTGTTTAGGACCACTGTGGTTACAGAAAGAGGCGAATTTATGTAAACTGATATGATGGTCCAATTTACAATGATCCCTCCTTTTTGAATGATGCTACGTGCCTGGTTGATACTGCTTGCTGATTGTTGCTAGTCACTAGGGATGAGCTGTGGAGGTTTGGATGATCATGAACCACCTATCACCATCCCTCTCAAATAATATCACTGCTCTATTCATGGCGCCTCTACTTCTGAGTCTGTGTGTATGTATGTATGAAAAGTACTTGAGGCCCACAATTAATGTCGGGCCGCCAAATTTTTCTTTTGGTGGCCTGATCGAGCAGCTACATTGTAAAATTTGAAATTAACTTTTATATTAATTTTGCTTTTATTTCGGGCCACTGCATTTCTTTTGGGCCACCAAAATTTCACATTCGAAGATTTTAGTGGGCCGCTTTGGCCACCAGAGAAAAAAAAGTCACGATATGTGTGTGTGTGGATGTTTTTGCACGAGTGTGTGTGCGCGCAAATGTTTTTTTGTTTGTTTGTTTGTTGTTTTTTTTTAAGGGGAAGGCGGGACTCGACATTTAACTGTTTTCTCTGGTGGCCCATTCGCCACTTAAATCTTTGAATTCTGTATTTGGTGGCCTGAGAAAGAAATGTGGCCAAAAATAAAAGCAAATTAAAAAAACATGTTTTGAATATTAGCTGCTCTATTTGACCACCAAAAGATAGCCTTTCTTGGAGTTACGTGGCCCAACATCAATTTTTGGTAGCCCTGGGCCACCACATATGTTAAGCCCTGTGTTAGTGTATGTTTATGAAAATTGAATGTTTGTGCTGATGTGTCGATGTGTTTGTCTGTGTAGATTTCTAGAGTGTTTCTTCAGATGTTTGTGTGTACAAGTTTGTGCTTGTGTGTACACAAACTCAGCCAGTGCTTTATCACTGTATTCTCAAAATGCTGTAGTCTTTTCATCCAGCAATGCCTGCCCAGGCACTTTGAAAGTTCACAACTTTTGAACGGATTGTCTAATGTTCATCAAACTTAAACAAAGTGTTCTACTAATATTGCTGCATTCACTCAATCCACAAAGATAGTTTGATTTCATTCTTCTTTGATATAAAGCAAAAGTTTATGATAATATTTGGGTCATCTGTCCCCATGAAAATCTCCACAAACACACAGTCACCTAGTCTTATAAGTATGCAAACTCAAGTGAATTACATGTACTGGGTATGTCACACTGCCTTGAATTTTGTGTGTATATTTGACTCACCACAACAAAAGGATCCGAAAGTCACCGATGGCTGAGCTAAGAAAATGGAGTTTGAATTCAGATCACCAAAATCAGTCAAAACATTTGAATTCAAGTTTTTGACATAATTTTGTAGTCTGATGTTTCGTCTACCATCTGCTGAAATTTTGTAAGTGATCAAAGGAAGGGCAAGAAATTAGCGTTTTTCTGAGCCATGATTTTCCAACTTTCAACTAAACAGAAACGTGTCCAAAGATATGGATTTAGTGCTGCAGATAGACTCCGGCCCTAACAACGAGGGAGCGATCTTATTGGTCGGATTGTGGCATCCTGGTTACTGATTGGTCATGCGTAGACCGCTGGCACTAAGCTTGAATGAACATTGCGGAGGTTGCTAGGAGCGTACCTTCTTTTGTCAAACGGTGAAAACTCTCTTGCTTCCCCTTGATCATGATAGCGTCGGAAGGAAAACTTTGGAAGTGGTTTTCTCGAAACGCTGAATTCCAAGACCACTCGACATGCTCTCATAAAATCATCGATATCTCCGCAACCGAGTATTTCTATGAGTCATGTTGTATATGAAATTAAAGGGGAAGAGTAAGGAAATAATGTCATGTCATTTTCAGAATATCGACCTCCCCCAATTTTCCGATCCTTTTGTTGTAGCGGGTCACATATCTTCTTTCAGTGAATAGAGGTTAACAATTCAATTAAAAAAAAAAATAAAAAAAAAAATCTCCACACACTGAATATTAACATTTACTCAACAGGTAACACCACGACAGAAGAGTAGAGAATGTTTGGGCTTTTTTTACATTGGTCTTCAGTTTTAATCTATTGCAAAACAAGCCAGTAGACTCGCAGTTACGATAATACAACGCCGCTTGTTCTACCATGAAAATCACTCGTCAAATGGGACGAGACATACGGATGGTATAGAAAAACAAAACAAAATACATTCAGCATGCAAAATATTATTTACATTCATTTCTTCAGTTCAGTCATTCTTCAGCATAAATTCAGGAATCGATCTACAGTGGGGGAATTCTTGAATAGTGTCAGTAACACATTACAAAGCTCCTAAGAGTATACAATGTAATACATTTCGTAATAAATACATCGATAAGCTTACAGCATTGCCCAGAACCCTGCTTCATAAGTTGGATCAAACATAAGTCACCAAATCAAACATACATGTATATTTTAAGTCTTTGAATACTCAATTCTGATTGGCTGACACCAGACTTAGGTTTGATTTTTCTCACTTATGTTCAATTGCATTATGCAACAGGGCCCAGGAGAAGGGAATAACACGTACGAGCATACTTGGCATACTCTGGAAGGAAATCTAGCCCACTCGACAGTTTGCAAATGAGCACGCCATGCTCATCGGCAAGGCCCAGTTCAAATTTCACAACCTCATTACTTCATATTACCCTCTGCCTGGCTGATGGTATACATGACAAAAAGTCTAGGTGATCATACAGCAGTTCACAAAAAAAAGTGCTGTTTACTAATGCTGTTTATAATTCATTGAATTTGTTGTTTTGAAAGAATTTGGAATACTGAAATTATCACCAGTATTATTCATCTATATAATCATTTTCATCACTGCCAATATTAAGATAACCTTATCGCTATCATCAGCATCATCACTGTTATTAAAATCATCATCTTCATCACCACTGCTATTGTCATGATTACATGTATAATCATCACCTCCATGAACTATCAACACTTATAGTTAGAGTAGTTTAGTTTGTGTGAAAACACAACCACCATTCCAACCATATAAAACTTTTCTCTTCCCGGACATGTTTTTCAAATTTTTTTCAAATCACAAACATTACATCACAATGAAATCATCTACTTAATTTAAATTTTTTGGTGATTATTGATATTATGTGGCAAAGCATTCATGCTGTATTCAATACGACCCATTATAAAAAGTGTGTTTGAATCAGATTACTGATGAATGTGACCTGTCACAATATAACCCTGACAAAGGTCATAAACCTTTTTTTTTTCTTTTTCTTTTTTAAAAAAATCATTTGATTTTTAAGATTTGGGCAACCTTCAATTATCCAGAATGTAAGCTTTCGAACACAGTAAGATTTGCATCCACAAATCTACCCCACAGATGCCACCAGAGCCAGTTACAGGATAAATACAGTTACGAGATCGTCTGATTTGACAATCACACACAGTCAAATATGCCTGTAGACAGGGAATTGTATGCGCAATTGATCAATTCAAACTTTGTACAAAAATTAACCCCATACATCCTCAGACTCTGAAATTTGAATGAAGAGAAAGTTTTGATGTCAACTCCTTTTTCAACAAATATCCAGGGATGCCAACCTCAGTAACAGTACTGCAGTATTCAGAGGGCAGTGTTCTGATGGATGACATGGCACATTTTATTATTTTTTTTTCTGTGCAGAAACAGTTATATATTTTTCCCTTTCAAGCAATAGACATGTGTTGCAATACAATTTGGCAAAACAGTTATTTTCCATGAAACCTGCATTATTTTTGGCAAAAAAACCCACAAAAAACCTGTATAAAATGTACTGCCAAAGAGTAGCAGCTGGCATCTCTGTATATCTTACTTTCTTATTTTTCTGCTAAATGTGGTAAATCATCATTACTCTCTTCAGCTTCAAGTCGTTGACTTAATTTTTTTGGTGTGTGGAGTTGCGACGGGTCACAAACTCTTCACAAGATCTTGTATAATTACTGTAAACCCTGCAGCATTGCTAGTGTCTTTCATTAAGCAGAGAGACAAAACTGTCCATACGAAATGTCGGCAAGAAATGCAATGCCATGTACACATCATGCACAGACCAAACAAATCAACAACCATCAACAGCGTTTTAGTTATACTTTTTGTGCCACATACACATGCCCAACTCGGTCGACTTGCCATCTTTGCATATTTTGCTTCGAATGCACAACAGCACGCAAACCGATCTACATTGGATAAATCAGGAAGTGTCATAGTATGTGTACATAACAGTCAGCCTTGCTTAAGTTGAATCTGTTTTGGACTGAAGGAATAGTTTCAACTTAGCAAAGCTTCTAATCTTCTCTACAACTTTGCTGTTCTGATTTTGCACAAACTGCCCCTCATCCATATTCATAAGAACTGAATTGATCAGTGTTTCAGCAGTAGCCATGACAAAAGAAAATATGTGACCCGCTACAACAAAATGATCCTAAAGTCGGGCGAGGTCGATTATTTGAAAATTGCATGATATAATCCCCTAATCTTTCTGCTTTAAATTGATATACAACACATTTTATAAAAATAATCGGCTGCGGAGATATCGATGTTTAAAAGAGAGCGTGTCGAGACGTCTGGAAAATCAATGTTTCGAGAAAAGCGCCCTAAAAGTCTTCCTTTCGACGCAATCGCGATCAAGGGACACGCAAGCCAGTTTTCAACTCTGGACAACAGAAGGTAAGCCCTAGCAACCCCCGAAGAGTTCATTCAAGCACATCAGCGTCGGCGGTCTCCTCACCAACCAATCAGTGACCAGGATGTGAGAAGCGGCTGAGCATAGCGCACCCCGCCCGCACACACCAGTCGACTGGGCAGTGTGCGAGCTTCACGCTTCGGTTAGCAGCAAGCAGCAAACTGACCAATGAGATCACTCTGGTCGTTGTTAGGGGCGGAGCCTATCTGTGGTGCTAAATCCAAATTTTCGAACCAGTTTCTGCTTCGTTGAAACGGCAAAAAACATGGCTCAGAAAAACGCTATTTTTAATCTTTCCTTTGATCATTTTGCTTCAAAATTTCAACAGATGATAGAAGACATGTTAGACTCCAATAATATATCAAAATCAGAAAATCGTAAGTTTTGACCAATTTTAATGCTCTGACTTCAAACTCGATTTTCACGGCTTCGACCGCGCGCGACTTTAGGACCTTTTTGTTGTAGCGGGTCACATATGGGCATACATACGTGAACTCGAGCAGGATTGGAACCTACAACTTCCTAATCTCCACACATCTAATAGCCACTAAATTTCTGCTCACGAATATATGTTCATGATTTCTTTGTCACGGCTGCTACTAAAACACTGTATCAGTTCAGTGCTTATTTACGTTGATGTACGGCAATTTATCAGTCAGTGGCTATAGACAGAACACGATGCAAGAATTTCATCAATTCCCATACACAACGATATTAACTGCTCAAAAATGCCATTCACTGTACTAACTAGCAGGTTTGCAGATATGAGATTGTAAATCCAAAACGACGTCACCATGAAATACAGTGTGCAAACCGCAGTTCTCAAATACAGTAGTCATCACAAGCAGTTGTTCTTATTTCATATCTGAATGAAATGGTTCATAAAATTGAACCTTACAAAACCAAAGCTCATACAAAAAAACTTGCATCTGTTTGCTATTAAATGGCTCAGCCGTTCACAGAGAATATTAACTAAATATACATAACATCACCATCATGCATTGTGTAAGTAATAACAGTTTGAACTGATTAACCTCACTTGTAGCTAATTTCTTTCGTAAAACAGTAGTTAACAAGGGACAACTTGAGAGAATGGAAAATACAACACTGAAGAAAACAATGCAGAAAAAAAAAAACCCTCAGATTTTTGTTGGAAAATAAAAGGCAAAAGCACAGATAAAAAATGCAAGACAGCATTACAATAAACAAAGAAATGATTTTTTTCTTTACTTGCATCAAATCACAAGTTTGCATTATTATACATGTAACTATCATCATTTATGAGAATGAATAAGATTATGCATATTCCAGTGCTAATATCATTTTGGCAACATCGCAGTAACTTGAAAGGAATTGCAATTGTCCTGTTTGTCATTGATGGTACAATTGCAGCAATTCTCATTAATGTATTTTGGATAAAGTGAGCTCCAATGTAAGCAATGATAGATTGGACAAATTAAAGAAACATACTGCACAGAATATTCACTGAAGATCACCGACACAAATACGTCCGCTTGGGACTAGCAATCACAGCATCTCTCCTCACTAATGCTAATTCTCGGTAAAAATGAATTTTCACCAATTTCTTTTCTTTTTCTTTTTCTTTTTAAATTTTGTTTGGTAGTCTCTTCACATAAATGGGAACATAGAAAAGTATAGGTGGGACTACACATTGACATTGCATATTCCAATCATTCAATTGTCCCACAAAATCTATTATACCGAGATTATCCATACCACAAGTCATGACATTTGAGAATTGTATGTTACCTTTGGCAGGCAGCCGGGCCTCCAGGTAGGACTCAACATTAGCGGGGCCCCGGGCCACTAAACATTGATCTCTGGCCACCTTTTTTTTTCTTCTTTTGGTGGCCAAATCGAGCAGCTAAAATTCAAAATGAATTTGCATATTTCACATCAATATGAGGCACCACATATTGTTTGGGGAGACCAAAATTTCAAATTCAAAGATTTTTATAGTGACAGGGAAAAAGAGTTTACTGGGCTTTGCATCAACAGAACCAAAGGAACGGGACTGACAAAACCACAACCCCCCTCCCCTTCAAAATCTATTAAATTGTATGATAAACCAATAGTACATTGTAGGTATATCATTTTTGAAAGAATCGGGCACCACTAAAATAATTATATCAATATCAATATCACATGCAAAAGGAAAAATTACTGTTCATTTTGAAGTTACCACCATTCATACAAGGTATGGCAGAGCAATGAAGATGAACGAGTTGCCAAGTTGATGCAGCAATTTCTTTTCGTTTATCACAAGGTGAGGTTATTGTTTTCTGAGTGGTAGGTGTGGTAGCAACAGATCCTGGCCAGAAGTAGTGCAGTATTGAACAAAACCCGCCTCTTCCAGAGTTGCAAACTTTTAAGAGTTTGGAGTCTCAAGCTGATGGAACATCAATGTTCACAAAACATTAATTAGCAGACACATATTATTTCATAATATTCTTTTTTTTTTCTCTGTACTTAATAACAGATCTTGACACAAAGACTCTTTTTAGGGGGCTTGGCTATTATTCTACAAGGATAAATTTGCTTTCTCCATACAATCACATTACACTCCAAGTCCTGAGCATACAAATCTATTCTTTTTCCTCCTTTCCTAGCCTGCTACAGTGAATTCTATTGACAAACGTCAGGTGCAGATGAACGGTTGTTATAATATATAACATACGCCGTATAAATATATCATTGTAAGGGTCGTATGGTAATGAGCCAATGCACATACTTTCTTTTTTTTCTCCTTTTCTTTTTTTTTTAAATCCGCAGCATGCCAAGATAACTTTCAGCACTCTCATAAATTTTAGCGCGAGTGCATCGAGTACGTCATCCAATGACAACGTAAAAAGTCTCTATGTACATATGTTTGCAAGCAAGCGAGGGCGCTGTGAAGGGTGTGACATAAGATACTACACTGGCATGGCACTATTGACCGTAGCTAGTGATGATGCACTGATTGGCGAGGGGCGCTACGCAAACATTGTCGGTCTTCCCCGTCAATGTCCGCTCCCGGCCGCGTCGCTGTGTCATCTCGTGTAGTCGTCCGCCGGCACCGAGTAAACCTCGTACGGCTCGGACCTCATGATGTCCAGTTTTTGATTGGCGCCCTCTTCCAAAACCTTGCGTCTGTCGTGTCGAGAAAAAGGTGGTCAAAAACAAAAACAAAAACAAGAGTGAAACCATTCCAAAGAGAGAGAATGTGAGGACAATTGGTTGACACCGAGTGTAAAAGTTCCAAGAAAAAAAGGAAAAAATTGGGAAACATCAACTTTTAAACTTTATTTATTAAGCATCACATATTGATAAAATTTTTCTCATTCTATTCATTTGTTTTCAGGCTTTTTTCTATTAGTCGAGTCTAAGACAGAATATCACTAGGATGTGCAACCCAACAGTCAATTTTACAACACCACATTTTGTGAATTATTATTGAGTTTGGTAAAAACCAAAATAATGTAGAAAAAAAATTCTGTCTTTTTCAAGCTTCTGACATAGGGCCCTGTGCCAAAGTTCACATCCTAAGAATGTACCTGTAGACCCTATGTCCATTGCATGCATGGTACGATGTGCAACACAGAAACAAACATGAAATACAATAGATGGAACCAGTCATACGAGGTAAATTCTTGTCTTCCAACATCAATTCACTGCACCGGCATGACTGCTGACTTATCAATTTAATTTAGGTTTCAATGCATGTATTCTTTTATACTACAGACTAATGCTTCTGTAGAATGCAAACATAATTACTACAGTGGACTCCTGTTATAATGATGTCCTTGGAACAGGCAGTTTTCTATCGTTATATCGAAATTTCATCATAACCGAACGAATACACAATAATAAACGTAGATTGGATAATTTTGCGGCCTCAATTTTTAACTTTGTTGTATAAACCGGAATTTCGTTATAACCATTTTTGTTATTACAGCAGTGCACTGTATGGAAAATAATTAGCACATGGAAGAAAAATGTTGGTGGCGTCCGGAGATCCACTCACCGTTTCGACCTCTTGTCGTGCTGCCGCTCGTCGTCCGACTCGTTGCCGCTGCTGTCGCGGCCGCTCCCGCAGGAGGAGCAGGCGCTGTCGTCGCTTGAGCTAGAGCTGGAGCTGTCCGAGGAGCTGTCCGACTGGAGACCGCTGGGCTTGGTCAGGTCCACCTTATTGGCCATGGCCGCCACCTCAGGCCACTCCCTCTGGGTGTGGCCCGGGAGGGGTTGGGAGAGATAGGAGGGTGGGGCATATAGAGAATGGTTATTGAAGGGATGCATCAGGACTGCTTTTTTTTTTTTCTGTCGTCCTTTCAAATTTTTTCCTTGCAATATTTGCCTAGCAAGTTAGCTTGGAAATGTGTTATTCCATGTTGTCGTAGTTGTTGTTGTTGTTTTTTTTTTTGGGGGGGGGGGGTGCATCTACAGCTATCACACATACAGGGTGGGGCCTCTGATGTGGATGAGATTACTAGAGGTGCAAAAAAGGAGGAATGTACTATTGGAGAATGATGACAGTACATGTAAATTGTAGGAAATATTGGATTTCTTTAGCTTGTTTTGGGTCATCCTTTAGCTTTCCAATATAAATGTTTTATAGCTTTACATCACTGGTCTTTGTAAATGAAGGTGGCATCGACCATCATACAGTCGAATAGCACCCCCTTGAGTCTCACGTCCAATCTTAATCCGTTGAGTACAGGCTGATTTTTCTACAACACGCATTTCCCATAGACATTTGCCCGAGTATACTCCGGACTCGTCTTCAACGGATTAATACCATGCAGAAACAATTGATCAAATCTAATCAAATTAATGCAAGAGCCTCCATGTGTTCTGATCGTGACTCTCACCTCGAGGGCTTTGTACCACTTTCTGGACAGCTTCGGCCGTCCCCTGACCGTCTTGTGCCAGACCGTCGGGAAGTTGGTCCGGCTGCAGAAGTTCTGGGTGACGGCGATAGTGGTGTCCATGTTGAGGACCACGTGCCACCAGCCGCCAGGAACGAAGACCGTCTCGCCAGGCCCCTGGAGAATCTCAATCTGGGATGGACCAAGGGAAGAATGAAAAGAAAATCTGAATGAATGAATGAAAGAGTGAATACAGTGATTAATTACTGAATGAATGTACGGTGTACATTGTATGAATGAGTGAATGAATCAAGAAATGAATGACTGAATAATTCTATGAAAGAAGAATGAATAAATGAATGAGTGACAAAGTAGTGGAGCAAATGAATGAATAAATTACAATATCACTGAGTGACTGACTGTATTAATCAATGATCTAATCAATTAATGAATGAATTGATCAGCGAGTCAATGGGTAAACAATTATAGAAGAAATAAATGAGTGAATGAATGAAAGAATGAATGAATGAATGAATGAATGAATGAATGAATGAATGAATGAATGAATGAATGGAAAATGACTGAAGGAGCATACTGGTAAGCATCAACCACTGATGCCAACCTTGTATTATTGCAGTCTTCTGAGGACTGAAAAGGCATTTTTTGGGGTGAAAAAACAGTATTATTACCTTTCCTGTAAAAACATGTGCAGTAATAAAATTTTCTGATAAACAGTATTTTCCATAAAACCAGCAGCATTTTTGGCAAGAACAGTACAAAATGCTGCAAAAAATGAAACAGTTGGCATCTATGTAATCTACTGGGCATACGTAGTATAAATTTGAGGAAAAACAGTACTATTCATGAAACATGTGGGTTTTGGCCAAATACCAATACAAGATATAATAACAAAAAAGGTACAGGTTGCCGTCACGGTGGCTGATAGGCAAGGACTAGAAATCATCTTCCACTGAAGAAGGCTGCAAAGGTCAAAGATTGAAACCTTCTTGTCCATCCTCCGACTCTCACTCACCGGTTTGAACTCTTGTGGCCAGCCGGGGTCCTGCGTTCTGGGGTAGACGTGGGTGAACCACATGATGGCCTCGTCACGCTGCTTTCCGCCGTCGTTGGGCGTCGGCTTCACGAGCTCGCGGGGCGTCTGGGTCGGAAACATGCACCACCTGGCAAAAGTAGAAGGGATTTCGATGCAGATGTTAAAATTGAGAGGAAAGTCTGTGTCCCAATTTCTAGACTAAAAAGTGTGTGTTTGCTACAACCCTACCAAGCTCGATGAGATGTATGAATCATGATGGTGACGATGATGGTGATGACAATGATTCTAGTGGTGAGAATAGACGAGGAATATGAAGATGAAGATGGCAGTGATGATGATGATGGTAGTAGTGATAATGACGGTAATGATGATGGTGGTAGTGATGATGATAATGATGGGAGGTAGTGATGATGATGATGGTAGTAGTGATAATGACGGTAATGATGATGGTAGTAGTGATAATGACGGTAATGATGATGGTGGTAGTGATGATGATAATGATGGGAGGTAGTGATGATGATGATGGTAGTAGTGATAATGACAGTAATGATGATGGTAGTAGTGATAATGACGGTAATGATGACGGTGGTAGTGATGACGATAATGATGGGAGGTAGTGATGATGATGGTTATGATGATGGCAGTGATGATGATGATGGTAGTAGTGATAATGACGGTAATGATGATGGTGGTAGTGATGATGATAATGATGGGAGGTAGTGATGATGATGGTTATGATGATGGCAGTGATGATGATGATGGTAGTAGTGATAATGACGGTAATGATGATGGCGGTAGTGATGATGATAATGATGGGAGGTAGTGATGATGATGATGGTAGTAGTGATAATGACGGTAATGATGATGGTAGTAGTGATAATGACGGTAATGATGACGGTGGTAGTGATGATGATAATGATGGGAGGTAGTGATGATGATGGTTATGATGATGGCAGTGATGATGATGATGGTAGTAGTGATAATGACGGTAATGATGATGGCGGTAGTGATGATGACGGTAATGATGACGGTGGTAGTGATGATGATAATGATGGGAGGTAGTGATGATGATGGTTATGATGATGGCAGTGATGATGATGATGGTAGTAGTGATAATGACGGTGATAATGATGGTGGTAGTGATGATGATAATGATGGAGGTAATGATGATGATGGTAATAACAGTGATGGTACTGATGATGATGATGACAAGGATGATGGTGATGGTAGTAGTGAAGATGACGATGGTTGTGGTAGTGATGGTGATGACGATGATGACGGTGGTAGCGATGATATTGATGATGGCTGTGGTGATGATGACAACCAAAGTGATCATGATGATACCCTTTGCATGCTATCTTAAAACGACTTGCTGGACCACGATGCAATGACATGCAACCTCAAGGGACTTTGCAGACAATTGAACCAGCACAAAATAAATTGCACTCTTTAAGTAGTGAACCTCCACCTGAGTCACGTCATTAAAAAAGTTAGTGACATCTTGTCTTAAATTGCTATATCAGTTGATACAGGCAAATGGACAGATGACAAGAAACATATATTATAATGTCTCAGGCACCCTTCGGGGCGGAGCCATGAAAAGAGATATGGGCGGAGCTTGGTGAGACTGACCTCTTGTGACCTCTGACGAGGGCGTTCCATGCACTGGTCCCTAGGGGGTCGATGTGGATGCCCGTCCCAGAGCGGCCAGGGCCCATAACGAACCAGCGGTAGGGAGGGCGCTTCTCCTCCCCAGCAAACTTGAAGAGGTCATCTTGAAAGAAGTGTGGCACGACGTAGTCCTCCAGAAGTCTCTTCCGCTTTGGATGCTACACAAACAATTGAAAGAAACACAAATAATTATAAGGAAGACACTTCCTCTACGAGATTTAAAAGATTAAAGGAATTATCTATCATCAATCTATCTATCCGTATATTGGCAGAAGAGAGAAAGATGTTGAACAGCTTCACATGGCAGCTCCTTCAAAGAACATGGGTCTGTATGCCACTGTATATCTGAATGTAAATAATTGCTGCTGTCTATGCTACCATACTGAACAGAATACAGCCATCGCATTTGACAACGAAAACCTTTACAATTTCTCCGCGACTCACATCGGCAAAGCTGCTGTCGAAGATGTAGAGCGGGCTGTCGTCACGGTTGTTCTGCATGTATTGCACGTAGTATTTCATTTTCATCTTGACGGAGTAACCCTCGTCATCTTCGCCGCACTTGAAGCGCTGGTTGCGGTATTTCTTCGCCAGCCTCTGTTTGGGAGAACAATCAAACGACAGACGTTAGTGACAAGAGAATGCACAGGAGAGAAGCTACATCCTGGTTGAAAGCTGAGCACCGACAACAGAACAAAGCAAAAATTCCACTTTGTGCTCATGATAAGATTCAGGAAGAGGGAAGCCATACGAACATTGCAGCAAAAGTATTAACCTGTTGAGGACGGGCTAATTTTGCTACAACACACATTTCCTAAAGACCCCTGCCCGAGTACACTTGGGACTCGTCCTCAATGGGTTAACTGAAATCGAAAACAAAAAGAGAAAGTTCACTTGGTTTTTCTTCCAATCCAGTGAAAGCAGCAATGAAATAAGCTTTTCACTCAGGGCAATGGTTAAACAGCCTCACCTCTCTTCCAGTAGTTTGTAAGTAAATATGATAGAAAATGACTATTTCTTCTCTTGTCAATAGTTTTAAAACTATTACCTCATTACCAATGAATCCATAGGGATTAATACCAAGTTCTTGTAATGGGTGAGAAGTTTTGGGTAAAGGATATCGTTTTATTCAAATTCATGACATTCTTCCGTCAAGATGTTTTCATTGCAACTGATTGACAAATTGCCCTACATTGACATCGTTTTTTTTCTTCACAATTTTCTGTTAAAAAAAGAGGAAATGTAGTGAAGATATTCATGCAATGAAATTAGAGACTTGTGAGGTTGTGACATCAGCCAATCAGAATTGAGTACTCAGACACTTAATGCTTGGTTTTCTGACTTGTTTTTATGATCATAACATAGAAATACAACATGGCTTTAAACAAGGTGCCTAATCAGTGTGTAATAGCTATGACATACATATGATAGGAGACATACATATGATAGGAGACATACTGTAAAACATGATACATATTTTTTTTGCATCACGAAATTTTCGCGAAGTGGAGCCGACGGTCTTTTTTGTGGCATGAAATTTTCATGAATTGCCACTGGCATTCAATGCATACAGGACAAGAACATTCACATGTATGCATTTTAATTTCGGGAATCTTGGCGCTCGCAAAATTTGCGAAATTAAAATGCATGTGAACATTCCTCGTTTTACAGTACTCTGCGGTGAATCGAGTATATTCCCCTTCACTAAGCGGATTTAAAGATATAGTGTACCCACCCTGACTGTCCATTTTTTCTGGGCCTGCCATGTGTCCTGGTCGCGGAGGATCACGCACGGTTTTCCCGGCCTCTCATACAGCTCGATGAACTCGTCTGTCGTGATGGCGTTCACGTCCACGCGGTCGATGTTGTCCTTGGTTCGCACGGTGTCGAGGTCCACCTTCAGCTCCTCGTAGAAGCTGTAGCGCTCCCAGTCAGAGAGGTCGCGCAGTTCTGCAGCAAACAATTTACAGTAAATGGTCAGTCATGTGATTAGAAGTCGACCAATCAGATACAGCAAGTATCGCTTCTACATTGTAGGTATTGGATGAAAGGGAATACCGGTAATGAATGATCTATAAATGAATCTCTGATCTGACAACATCATGCTTGTCCATCATTTTTTGGCAAGAAGAAATTAAACAGAGATCTCTTACAAAATTCTAGCTGAAAAATGAGACTGCAAAACCATACCGTTAATGCAATGTACATTGTAGTACAAATACAATTTTGATCTCAGGATGCTAATACATGTAAATATTGCAGATCTATAGGGAAAAAAAAAAGAAAAAAAATGACGCTAGTTGCAGTGACTCTTTTTTATTTTAAAGTTTGCATGCTTAATCATTTGTGTTTTCATATCTTTTGAATTAAGGGCCATTCTAATCTCAC